>NC_140959.1:122334296-123048046 GCF_014529385.1 Adiantum capillus-veneris
AAAGTTGAAAAAAGTGCTCATTTTAGGTCAAAAGTAAATAATCGCGATAATTTACTTTCATCTCAAAAGTGACCAAGGTTGATACCATAAACTCTATGCATATGTACAAACATCTTTTGTAAAGTCCCATAGATTTGGATCACCAAACTGACCAAAAGCTTGGTAAAAATTGAATTATGTATTGATTGTCGAGAACTTGAGTGTAAATTGAAAAAAATTTGTTCAAACTCAGTGAAACTTGACTTATAGGCTTATATTGAGGTATTAAACAAGTGTACATGCTCAAAAATGACCAAAAAGATGCAAAAATTTACCATTGGTAAATAATTGTGATTATTTACTTTTATCTTATTTTTCAACTTTTTTAACCAACCCAGGATATCACTAGTTTTAGCATGTTATCTTAATCCCACAAACCAAATTTGGTAAGAATTGGATCATTGGGTGAAAATTGTGGCCAAATTTGTGAAGTCAGTCTGCAGACATAAAACTGTTTGACCATTTGAACAGAAATTATCCAAACTTGATGAAACTTGTCTAGGGAGCTTAAGTTGAGCTGCTTAACAAATCTGTGTCAAGATTATGGAAAAAAATTGTATAAAAATAGCAAGAGTAAATAATCGCGATTATTTACATCTGCTACAAAACTAGACAGTTTTGTACATTTGAGTATACCACAAGGTCAAGCATATCAAGTAGACCACACAAATAAAATGTGGTGAAATTTGGATCACAAAAGTGAAACTTAAGCGAGATTCTTGAAAACTGAGTCTGCGGATACGAAACAGTTGATAACTAGAACAAATTTTATTCAAACTAAGTGAAACTTGTCCAGCGACCTTAACAAGTTACATACTTGGCAAATCAAGCCAAAAAGTGTAAAAATTTGAGAAAAGTAAATAATTGCGATTATCTACTTCTGATACACAGAGACAGACTTTTTGACTTTTGAGCTTGTACAGTGTTAGACCAACATAATACAAGGCCACCGGGCAATTTTGGGTTCATCCGGATCCAAATTGGTACATGTTCACTTAGTTTCCAGGTTGCAGATTAGTCCTTTGGCTTTTTGCAAAAGTAGAATCCGAAAGTGTCAATTGGTGACTCACTTAGCTTGATTTGAAGTGATACAAATAGACCATTCACAATTGTTAGCAAAAATTGTACAATCTTTGTGAAGGAATAGCTAACTTGATTAAAATTGATGCAGGAATCAGGTTGTAGACAAGGAATTGAAAGCTTGACAGAAGTTGCAATCAAATCAAGTGGAAGAAATTGATAACAAGTCAATCTGAAGCTAAGTACTCTATCCAGGGCTTCATAAGTCCATATGAACCTTAGATTTGGTCGTATACTAGCAAATCAAGGCATATTTGGAGAGACCGCTAGTAGGGTATCCACCGAAGAGACTGTGAATCAAGGCGATCACTTGCACACTATCTTTGAAGAAGTCTCAGACACATTTTCAGAATCAACATCTAAAATGTCTTCCTATTCAACTCATTCAAAAACCGGAACGACAGTGTGGTATAAGCATATACTCTCTTTTTATAAGACTCATCGCCATGGGGCTCAGGTTTACTTGGATCCTAATGAAGAGTATGCTATTCGCATTGATGACCATGGTATAGAGTTTGAAGAGGAAATCAGGGCAAACAAACAAGGAAAAATGTACATGGATAAGAACGAAACTCATTATTTACAAGTTGAAAACCCTGATGTGATAGACAAATGGGGGTTAGAAGTAAATACCATAATTCCATATATGGCAGCAAAAGAAGGACCATCGACTTTAGAATTCGAAGGATACGATCAAGTTGATTTGAAGCCCTTGAAACGTCTTAGTACGGATAATCCTAGGATCGGAGTCTATTGCTGGGAGGATAGAAACGTCAAAGATCTTCTATAAACTTCTCATGCCAAATGAGGACAATTAACACCCATGAAGATGATCTACATCTTCGAAATCAACGATAAGGGTTCATCAGATCTACCAATCTACCTATTTAAGGATTGTTATAACAATAACTTTGTTATAATGACTCTTGAGGAGGTGGATCAAACCAAATACCAAGGGTACTCCATAAGGGATTGGATATTAGGCTAAGGACCAGAAACTATTCCAAAAGATGAACTCCGTGAGAGATCTTTTGAGAGTAATGTTAAGAAAACAAAAACTACCTCATCAACGAAGAAAACCGGGTGACACTAAATCAAGTCCAGGGCTACATGAGTCACTATTTCCAACAAACTGGTTTGAAGGACTCGGAACAAGACCAACTTCTAGGAGACCGGGAGTTGAACCAAATAGACGTGTCAGACCAGCTGATTTTTCAAAATGGGTCAGAAAATACAGTGGATCTGGGGATCCATACGACCATTTAAACTTAAGCTTTAAGCAAGTGCTAAGAGTAGAACGCATATTCGACTTCCATACTCAATTCGAGGGATTTGGAATGACATTAGAAGGAAAACACTGGCATGGTTCCAAAACATTCCACCAAGGTTAATCATGGACTTAAATACATTAGCTCAAGGATTTGTAGCTGCATGTTCCAAAACGGAGATCAAACATAATATGGTAGCTCAAATCTATAGCTTCAAACATAAACAAGGTGATTCTGTTAGGGATTGTGCAACTAGAATGAAACAATAGATTGCAAGATGCCCATAACTAAAGATACCTGTAGAACAAAGATTAGTATCATTGTTTCTAGAGAGACTACTAAACAAAGAATTTCATGCTATATTGTATAGCAAGAAACATACGACCCTAGAAGAGTGTGTGTCAGATGCTATTGACTTAGGAGACAATTGTGATATTTTCAATGAAGAAGATGTCCCTAAGGATAACCAAAGTGAGAAAACAACATCCACCAAACCAACACAAGTGGGAACGGCTACTGTAGCACCTCTTACAGCCATAGAAGACATGCTCAAAAGGATGAATAACATGCCAAAAGCACCTATAAGGGGATCAGGACAAGGGATACCTCAACAGGGAAAACCAATTAGGCCGCATAAATGGTGTGCAATCGAGGGTAAATGTACCAACCATGAGACCAATGAGTGCTATTATTGACCAAAGTATGATGGGAATGCTCAATACGTGTCTATGAAGCCACGAGGACAACCCATGTACAGATATTGGCCTAATATGGCCCCAACTCAAAGACCACCAACTCAACTCGTGTTGGGTCAACAACATCCATATCCTGGACATAATGCAGTGCCTATAAATTACATTCATTCAATGGGAGTCATAGATGAACAAGCACTAGTGCCTGTTACACGCTATGCTGAGCCTAGTCCAACATCTACAGTAATGGTAGAAGGAGATTGGTATAATTCACATCCACCACCAATGGAAGAACCTGTGACTTATACTACACCAGAACTTGCACCAATGTACTATCTAGCTAATGAAGGTGTTAGACCTCCTATAGTAACCCATGATTAAGCCAAGAACTGGGAAATATCATAACTGTGGTGCAGATGATCATTGGAAAAATGAATGTCCAGAGCCTGACAAGAACATTAAGCCAATTGAATTTTTTTGTATGCAATGTTGCAAAAAGGGAGGACACTGCCCTGAAGATTGTCCAAAAGTTCCTTTCAACAAGGGTAAAACAGTAGTGAACGTAGTCCAAGTGATACCTAGTAGCTCATGAGAGTGAACCGATTGTTCCGATCAAGGTAATCACCAGAGCCCAGGCTAAGAAAAAGAAACATAACTCCTCTGATGATTCAGAGAATACTAATATTTCCTCTCAAAAGACCAAGAGAAGCAGAAGCAAAAGATATGAGATGAGAAAACAAAAACAAAGGACTGAAATCTAGCAAAAAGCGAAGAAACTATTTCGGAAAAAAGTGAAAGAAATTGGAAGTGAAATAAAGGAAACCACCATGATATCTGGACAATCAATTTTGGTAGACAAAATTTTTTAGCCACTTAATGCAGCCTTGGAAGCTTACCAAGCGGGACATAAAGCAGGCCACCAAAACATGGAAAACAAATGGAAAAACTTTCTTTCTCTAGACATGGAAGCAGCTAAGCTTGACGCTTATCAAAATTTGGTAAGAATCACTCAAGAGATGATGGAAAAACAAAAATCAAAGCTCAAGAGTATGGCAAAACCTGAGGAGCTTATGGTAGGCACCAGTAAAGAGAAATCCGAAGTGGTGATAGAACCCCACCTTGAAACAAAAGAGTCAGAACTCATAGTGCCTGACAGTGAGGATGTCTTAGATGGAATTTCGTTCGTAGAAGAAGACTGGCCGGGACACTTATGGCAAAAAGTGAGAGAGATTAATGATGGGAGCTCTCAAGTCAGCTCCTATAGAGGAAGTTTTGTTAGACAATCTACCTCCTGATATGGACATGGATGTACAATCCTTGTTGGGGATTGCGGCTCTGAAGCTTCAGGAATGTCTAAACCCATGACTCTGAAAACACTACCCTCTTACTTGGGAGATAACAAAGATGAATCCATAGTGTGTAAAACCACTCAGATAAAAAGAGTGAAACAAACCCTAGAGGTAGACAACATCCATTCAATCATGTCTACACCCATTCAATGCACTCTTACTTTAAGAGAACTATTAAAAATCAGACCATATTTATGGAATGATCTATTGAAAACTCTAGAGAAGGTGGGGATAGCAGGGCTAATCACAAAAAAATTTGGTTCCAACGAACAAAGTCGGAGAATACTACGAAGGGGAAGAAGGAAACACAACCCTTCTAGTGAGATATAATGATAAAGACACCATGTCAATACTGGATAGTGAGGCAGTCATAGCCATAGCTACGAAATCAGAATGATAATCATGGGGGCAACCAACCATTAGACAAACTTGAATGAAATTGCAATTGGTTGATGAACATATCGAAAAACCCTTAGGACTTCTTGAAAAGGTGATAGTTAGTTCCTGTGGAATTGATTATCAACATCCACACTTGGGATCGACACTCAGACAGAACTCCGGCCTATCTCGAATGCCAACCCAAGGGGGTACATCCCTTCATTCAATGATTATATCCAATTCTCATAATCAATCTGTCCTTAACAGTTTTTCGCACCCAAAATCGTGGTCCTTAGTCTTGATTCTCTTGATCTTTAACTTGAGGGTCTACTCTTGCTTTCTTGTTCTCCTTGGTTCATGGCGATAACCCCTTTTTCCTGACAAGCAGGCATGACAGTTATCACTTTCCCCCTAAGAAGAGGGATCTTGCAATCCTACCTGGTCTCGCTCGTCCCCGATTATCCATTTTTATCCCAGGTAGTCCTAGAGTTTAACATTAAAAAATTTAAATCAGCATCCGGCCATCTGACCCTCCGGATCCCCCCACCCACCGAATCATTTCATGAAAATCCCTTCCTGAAGTAGTACTTAACTACTACCAAATCATGAAGACAGTAGTCTATCAGACATCATCAAACAACAAGCAGCATGCAATATGTTGCATACCCTCGTTCAGGGAAATTCATCTGGTTGTTCCCACTAGATCTTTATTTAGAAACTTTTACTTCATTTCCTTTCCTTTATCTGCTATAATTAGCTTGTAACTAGTTTCCTAGCTAATCATGCAACAAATTTAGTTTCAACCAATTCATCTTGCCTCCCCATTCAGGCCAAGATAATCGGTTACAAGCCATCAAAATGGAAACACCTTCACAATATTCCCAGAATTAAGTGTTTGGGAAAGGCTCATCAAGTGATTTAATCATTCCTTTCTAAGCATTTTATTTCGAGAGGTATAGCACCATCTGGTGACAGATGCACAGGATAGCCCCTATATTCCTAGCCTTTCCAGTTCCCTTTTAAGCAACCAAGTCGAACAAATTTTCATAATTAAATTCACATCATCCTCCCTGAGAATAACCTTCTCAGCCAACTATTGGCATCAGGCCATACCTGGATTATGGCCGATATCCAATAAGATACCGCGGGTACTTCACCCGGCCGGGCAAAAATATCCCTTATCCCTCGGGCATAAATGACCTAGGTATAACAACTTGCCGGTTACGCTGCTCGAGCCGAAAAGGGCCAATCTTCGTCAAGTTCCCCAAGAGAATCCTCTCAATGGGCCGGCCTTTCAATCGAATTGACCCCAAGAAGATCCATCTTGGTTTTCGGTCATTTCCAGACAATCTTTAAAACTCCTAGTTAAATCTATGTTTTGCAATGGGGATATCCCTATCACCTCTCGGGATTCCTTTTTAACTCCTAGTTGGTAATTTCTAGGTTCATTCAATTTATCAACCTTAATTCGTACTTTCCTTAATTATTAACCAGCCAAGTTTATTAGAAAATACAAGCGAGTTTTTGCCATAGGCATTTGATGGTTAATGTCTCTCCGGAAATGCCAACTTTTTAAGTTCAATCCCCGTTTTGTACGATTCCGAGGTTTTTGCAATCCTTTGCCATCCATGGGACATCTCCATGGAAGCTTGTAGAGTTTTCGGTACAAACAACACGAAGATCAATTCCATGAAGTTATCCCCTATCTCCCCCATCCCGTATTTGCAAACAAACTTAAAATTGACAACTTTAGAAATACTCTTCAATACCAAAAATTGAACTACTTCTATCAAACTTAGACAACTATTCTCTTATTATGGTGCTTAGATTTCCATTTTTGGAAGCTAGAAGGTCATCCCATAATTTATGAGTTTTCGAGCTTTCCATTAAAGCTTAAACCTAAAATACAAGGTAGTCACTAAAGCTTACACTTAAGTACAAAGTTACCATTAATGCTTAGCTTAAGAGTATAAATCTACCTTTGAAACTTGACTTAATGATGTATAGATACTCTTAGCACTTAACCTAATTGCGAGGTTTCCATTAAAGCTTAAACCTAAAAATGCAAGGTAGTCACTAAATCTTACACCTAAGTGCAAAGTTACCATTAAAGCTTAGCTTACGAGTGCAAATCTATCTTTGAAGCTTAACCTTATGATGCGTAGATACTCTTATCACTTAACCCTAATTGCAAAGTTTCCATTAAAGATTAAAACCTAAAAATACAAGGTAATCACTAAAGCTTACATCTAAGTGCAAAGTTACCATTAAAGCTTAGCTTACGAGTGCAAATCTACCTTTGAAGCTTAACTTTATAATGCGTAGATACTCTTATCACTTAACCCTAATTGCAAGGTTTCCATTAAAGCTTAAAATCTAAAAATGAAAGGTAATCACTAAAGCTTACATCTAAGTGCAAAGTTACCATTAAAGCTTAGCTTACGAGAGTAAACCTACCTTTGAAGCTTAACTTTATGATGCATAGATACTCTTATCACTTGACCCTAATTGCAAGGTTTCCATTAAAGCTTACAAGGTAGTCACTAAAGCTTACACCTAAGTGCAAAGTTACCATTAAAGCTTAGCTTATGAGAGTAATTCTACCTTTAAAACTTAACTTTATGATGCATAGCTACCATTAATACTTAACCCTAATTCCAAGGTTACCATTAAAGCTTAAACCTAAAATGATGCACATAAACCTTCTTAGTATTAAAACACATGGATTAATTAATCCTACTAGAAATGAAGATTACCTCCTCCAAACAAGAGGGAACTAGGATTGAAGTCCTTCTTGAAGAGATGTGAGGCTCAAGGAGGAAGGAAAGGGATTTAGGATGAAGAGGAAGGAGAGAGGAACTTCTTCACAAAACCCTCAAGGGTTGGCCTTCAACAGAGGAAGAGAGTTGAGGGTTTGGCCTTCAAGAGAGGGAGAGAGCAAGAGCAAGGTTTAATGGAAACCTTGAGTTACTTAAGCATAGTCTTGAGCATGGCAAGTATGCAAGTAGCTTAGCAATATGTGTCTAAAAATACAAAGGAGAGGAGGTGTTTATATAGGAAATGGTGGGGTGGAATTCTCTTCTCAATTTCTATTGGATCCCAATTCTCTTCTCAATTCCTATTGGACCCCAAATTCTCTTCTCAAATGCTATTGGACCCTATTTCTCTTCTCAAATGCTATTAGACCCCAATTCTCTTCTTAATTCCTATTGGACCCCAATTATCTTCTTAGTTCTTATCTCTTAACTTTATATTTCAATCAAGTTAGTCCCTTGTTCTCCCAGTTCCCGATCTAGATCAGTTCCCACGCGGCTTTTGACGAAGAAGTATAAAAATAGTCTTAATCTTTTTGGGAAAATATAGGGATGACGTAATTTCTTATCCGAAATATCCTTGTCTTTTCATTCTAGAGTAAAGTCTCGTTCGCATGACTTCTTTGTCGATCTTGCTTCTTCTAAATAATTTTCTAAGCTGAAAAAGTTCTAAATGGCTCTAGGGTTTAAGGAGGGACCTTACATTAATGAAAGCTCAACAAGTCTTTTCAGACCTCTACTATGATGCAACAGATGAGTTAGAAGAACATTCAGCTACCTCAGATGATTCGGGGTCGAAAAAAGAACATATGAGAGCTAAACTACTCTTGAAAGGAGGGGAGGAAAAGTTTTTTGACTTTCCAAACCAGAAACCAAGAAGACAGAAATGGTATAGAAGAAAAAGAGACACAAGAGACTTGAAATCTAGACCTATGCTATCAGTCTCCAATAGAACACAGTTTTTAATGCAGATAGAAGCCCATGACTGTGTCAAAGACAAAATCACTAGTAGATATCCTTTAAATGAAAAACAACAAATATCGAAAACATTGAGAAAAACAAGAAAGGAAACTTGAGCAAAACCTAAATACGAGGACAGGGATTCAACCATGACATGAGTTGAACAAAGAAAGAAGTATCAAGAGTTGAAGAAAGCTCTAAAGAAGATATATACAACTGAAATGGAAACCACTGAGGAGGAAGGTAAAGATGCAATGAGTATTCGATCCCATTACAAGAAATATACTCTCCAAGACCAAAAGATCATAGTCGAACAACCTGTTAGAGAACTACAAAAACAGGGCGAGTCCTACGAAGGACCTAAAAACGCAAAAAAGATAGATCTTGTTGAACCATGAGAAGAGCCTAGACTTGCCTACATTGCAAACAACGTGACAAAAGATGAAGAAGAGCTTTTGATAATCTTATGGAAAGAATATTGAGATATCTTTGCTTGGTCTTATAAGGATCTCAACGGTGTTGATCCAAAAATCTGTCAACATACCATACCTATGAGAGATGATGCGAAACCAAGCAGACAAAGGCCATACACTTATAATGAGACATTTGTAAGAAAGATCAAAGAAGAGATAGAAAAGCTAAAGGAAACCGAATTCATTTACAAAATTGAACACACAAATTGGGTATTTCCAATTGTGGTAGTACCCAAGAAAAATAAAAAATTAAGGGTGTGTGTCAATCTCAAGAAAGTGAATGCAGCTACCATTAGAGACAACTTTCTTCTTCCAATCATATAGCATGTTCTAGAACGATTTGCAGGAAAAAAATCTTACAGCTTTTTAGATGGCTTTTTGAGATACAATCAACTTTTGGTTGACCCCAAAGATCATCATAAAACTGCCTTTGCAACTAAATGGGGTATTTTGCCTATCGGGTTATGCCTTTTTGGTCAACTAATGCTCTTGCCCATGCTTTTAAAAAATATCTTTGGAATTTCTTGGAAGTATATATGGATGATCTATGTGTACATTCATCAATCCAGGCTGATCATTTTTAACACCTCAAAAAGGTATTCGAAAAATGTAGACTTTATAGGATTTGCTTAAATCCTGAAAAGTGCATATTTATGGGTAGACAAGGAAAATTTCTTGGACATATAGTGTCTAAAAATGGCATAACTACTAACATGGACATATAGTGTCTAAAAATGGCATAGCTACTAACATGGACAAAATTCATGTTAATGCTGATTTGCCTAAACCGAGAGAAGTCGAAGGGGTTCAAGATTTCATGGGACATTGTGGATATTACAGACGATTCATTTATATGTACATTATAATTACAAAACCCATGTACAGCTTGATTACACTCTTTGAATGGACTGATGAGTATGAAGAATCCTTCATGAAGCTTAAGCAAGCTCTCACTTCAGCTCCAATATTGAAAGCACCAGATTGGAATAAGATATTCCACATACATGTAGATGCTTCCAATTTTTCCATTGGGTGTATCCTAGCTCAACCAGGAGATGGGAAAATTGATTTTTCTATCTCTTATGCTAGTAGACAGTTGAATATAGC
The DNA here is from genome assembly GCF_014529385.1 of Adiantum capillus-veneris. Taxonomy (NCBI): domain Eukaryota; kingdom Viridiplantae; phylum Streptophyta; class Polypodiopsida; order Polypodiales; family Pteridaceae; genus Adiantum; species Adiantum capillus-veneris. The sequence goes on from NC_140959.1 coordinate 122,344,456, forward strand.
AAAGAAAAACTATACAACCACAGAAAGGGAAGGATTAGGGATAATCTATGTCGTTAAAAAGTATAGACATTACCTATTAGCTAACAAATTTGTGTTCTTTGTGGACCACCAAGCCTTATTGTACTTGGTCAACAAGCCTTACAACATAGGAAGAATAGTGAGATGGTTTATCATTCTATTGGATTTTGATTTTACTATACTTGTGAAAAAGGGCACCACTCATCAAAGAGCAGATCATTTGTCAAGGATTATATCAGGAGAACCATCAAAGGGAATAACGACGATGATCTAATAGATGCATATATGTTCTCCATTGAAATGATACCTCGATGGTAGGAAAACATGGCATCCTTGATGACCATAACTTGAGTAGATTCGCGAATACCACTTCCTATTACAATTGGATTAATTGAGAAATCGGCTATGTATCAATTACTAGCTGGAAGGTTGTACAAAAGAAATCGAGATGGAATATTTCTTTTATGAATTAATCCTAAGGAGAAAACCCAATACCTAAGTCAAGCACATATTACCATAGTAGGACTTCACTTTGCGGAAGACCAAACTATGCAACGAATCTTTAGACTTAGAGTATTTTGGCCAACTATGAGGAAGGATGTTCATTCTTTTGTAAAACAATGTCCTAAATGTCAAAAACACGCACCCATACCTCATATGACATTGTTTCGAATATCACTCGTTCCTAAGTGGAGTAACTATCTAGTTACTTACTTATCAAGCCGAACATTTGCTGAGGATATGAGTAAATGCCGCCAAAGAGCAATTGAAATTGAAGCAAGAGACTATGCCCTTATTGGAAACTAATTGTATCGGAGAGGAAAAAATCAACACGTGCGTCTTTGTGCAAATGAAGACAAATGTATTCCAATTATAAAAAATGCATATGTTGGATAAGCTGGAGGTCACTTTTCTAGTGAAACCACCACAAGAGAAATCTTAATGGCAAGCATATGGTGGCCAACACTTTTTGCAGATGCCAAAGAATATGTTCAAAGGTGTGATGCATGTCAACGAGCAAAAATGTCAACCCGTGTAGATAGCATGCCCTTAAGACCAATGATGGGGGCTAGATCTTTTGCAAAATGGGGTATAGGCTTTGTTAGGCCAATACAGCCACCTCCTTATATAACCCAAGCTCAATATATTATTGTAGCTACGGACTATTTGACCAAGTGGGCCGAGGCTAAAGAAACTCAAAAGAATGATGCAAGAACCACAGCTGCATTCTTGTATGAGAATGTGTTCACAAGATATGGACTGCCAATAGAAATTGTCAGTGATAGGGGAACTCATTTTCTCAATGAGGTAATTGAGTATCTGCTTAATGAATTTATGGTTATCCATAACAAATCAGCTCCCTATCACCCACAAGCAAATGGAAAAGCTGAGCATACGAATAAAATTCTTAGACTAAAGTGGTTAGTTCAGGACGGACAGATTGGGAAATGAATCTCCATGCCGCTCTATGGGCTTATCGAGTTTCATTCAAAACAACTTTAAATGCTACACCCTTTAACTTTGTTTATGGTCTTGATGCTATACTGCCGATAGAATTTCTATTGCTGACACTAAGGGTAGCTAAGGATCTTGAGTGGATTGGACATGAATTGTCAGAGAGACTTGAGGATTTAGAAAAGCCTGATGAGCAAAGGTTAATAGTTGTAGCTCACATCTATGCACAAAAGCGGAAACAAAAACAGTTTTTTGATTCCCATCTAGTTACAAAAATCTTCTTAAAAAAGGGGGACTTAGTTTTAATCTATTCCCTTAAGCAACACATTCCCAAGTTTAAGAAAAAGGAAAACGGACCGTTTATCATTGAAGATGTATCTCCAAGTGGAGCAGTCAAGTTGTCCACCCTAGAGGTGAACCAAGATAATTGGATTAGTGGATGCCATTTAAAGAACTACAATTTGCCACTAACCAATGAATTGCTAGAAAAGATGCATGCAGCAAAGCAAAGAAAGATAAAACGACGGCAAGTCATTGATGAAGCCCAAGAGGAAGCTCGCCTTCGAGTACTCAAAAGGAAAGTTGCTCTCAAAAATCAAGAGGAAGCTCGCCTTCGAGTACTCAAAAGGAAAGTTGCTCTCAAAAATCAACAAATACTATTCCCATCAACACTCTGGAACTAGATGATCGAGTATGGGAATTACAGAAAGATGCACTAACCAATGAATTGCTAGAAAAGCCTTCGAGTACTCAAAAGGAAAGTTGCTCTCAAAAATCAACAAATACTATTCCCATCAACACTCTGGAACTAGATGATCGACTATCGGAATTACAGAAAGATGCAGTATCAACAGATGATGAATAGTTAGATGGAATGGACCTTCGCATCAAAGTACAGCTGAACAATCATAGCACAAATGCATTGGTCAACACAGGAGCTCGGGTACATGCAGTCAGTTATTCTACGTACGAGAAAGCAACAAGTCAGTCTTTGATAGCAGGAATATCGACTATTAAGGGATGCAACAAGAACCCAACACCGACATTGGGAGTAGTCAACTCAAATGTGATAGTACATGGATCTTCATGCCCTCATCAATTTGTATGCATACCAGATAAACACATGAACGAAACGATGATTCTTGGAATCTCATGGATGCGAACGTACAAGGCAGTACGAGATTGGGATACCAATCAGCTCAAGTTATCACCTAAAGGTGGACAACTCATTGTTCCAATTGCACCAAGCAAAGAGGAATGGAAAGGAGGTTACCAACAAAGCAAATCATGAAGCAATCAATCTCCTACATCTTATAGACAAGCAAATGCTACAAGTAGCATGCAAGGAGTCAGGCAAATTTGGGTACCAAAAGCACAGCTTAAAGACAAACTGATTCAAATTTGTGTGTCCAAAACATCATCTAGATGGTTCCAAGGTTCAAAACACAAAGAAGAGCATCTTCGAGCAGAGAACCTAAAAAAAAATAGATTTGGAAGAAAAAGGAGCACTTACCTTCTCCGCCAACTGTAAAACCGATGAAGCAGTGGAGGATTAAGTCTAGAAACACTCACCCACAACATTTTATTGAAGAAAAACCAAGATACCAATGGCGGGTAAAAGCTCGACAACCATCATTATTGATACCGACATCTTAGGAAATCAGCGTGTCAAAGCATCCTAACGGTACAATAAAGCAAGGAGCACACAAGCTACAAGATTTTCTCTTTGGGAGACAGCAAAAGAAAACTTCGACATCAGAACCCTTGAGTTAATTACTCAAGACCCAACTCTTGTACAACATAATGGTTTGAAATGCATTGATCTTCAAAGCATGATAGAGCCAACCAAGGCTATGCATAGACACCATTGTTCAACCCATGCACACAATCGTCCCGGAGTACGCCATCTACGAGAGGTGGAAGAGAACTAAGTAATTAAGCGCAATGCTTGAAGAGGGAGAAAAAAGTTTGATGTTAACGTGTGATTTTTTGCAAAATTACCTAATAATACCCTTACAAAATCATCAACAGGGAAAGTTAACTGATAACATCTCCCCGATGAGTGTAAATAATGTATATACTATCAAAAACTCATCAAAAAATGGTCTTTTGGTTATTTTTTATTATTTTCTTGATATTGGGACTTCATAATGGAGAAATCCACCAAAAAACAATAAAGCTGTATTTTTTAATGGATTTTCTTAATTATTGGATTTTCACCTTGCTTTTTTAGTGCATTTTGTTATTTTCTTTGATTTTTTCAATAAATAGGTCAAAAATTAATAATAAATAGCAAATGAGCTCAGGTGGAAAAAATGAAGATATCCTTATGATCAAAAGGACAAGGCAGACAGGCACAAAAATTTCAATCAAATCGACAGATGAAAGCGGGAAGCCTAAATTAAGCTGCCAAGGCCTACTTTCGCAAATTCTTGCACAATGAGCTACCAAAATCCGATTGAAGAAATTTTTTAGTCTAACATAGATTTCACGGCCTAGTAGGACTAACAGGGGAATCTGGGGAAAAATAGTTTGGAAGTCCGAGTATAGATATCCAAGGTCGCCCTTAGAGAAGAGAGCTCTCGACCTTCTTTGTGCGCGATTCCTGGAGTCCACAGTCACCCTTTTACAGCGCCGTCTCACACGAGACATGAGGGGTAGGTCTATGCTTATCAATGATCAATTCTATATGGCCGATAGCAAGTCTAGGCTCAAGGAAAAAACCCTAGAAACCCAGCAGTATACGAAGTCCTACGACCTAAAATTGATCATAGCGGCCTGTCAGCTCAACCAAATTGGACGAAACTTGAATTGTAGCATGCCCCTATATAATAGAATGCTTCTATATCACCAGATGACCATTCAACAGGGGTCGAAGGGGGTCTCAAGTAGAAAATCTACGTTTTTTCCATATGCCAGAATTGGATTTTGACTCCACAGAGAGCTTATAGACCGGGTCTATACACAATGTACATGGATGGTTTCATGAAAACAGTCAAGGCAAGCTCTCAAGTAGCAAAAAATACCTTGAAGGCTACAAAGCGTCAAATTTGACATACGAGGTCAAACTGACTCCAAATGGGCCAAAATTGGATGGGTAGCATCAAGACTATGTAGCGGACAAGTCCATAGCTTCAAAAGTGACTAACCAACTCCACAGGCCACCTAGTCACAAAAATCGATGATTTCAAAGTCGACAAAGCACGAAATGATGCCGACACGACATAACTTTACCAAATTCAATTTAGGACTTGTTTTAGATGTATTGAATATGTCCTAGTCATCAAATTGTCAAGTTTAGCAAAACAATTGGTTGTTGTAAATAATCATGATTATTTACTTTTGTGCTTTTTTTACTTGAAAAGGATACCTTCACCTCACCTATCACTTGTACACACCTATTACATGCCACATTTCAAGTATGACCCAAGATGATCAAGGAAAACTTGGAAATTGTCAAAAAACGCAAAGAAGTCTTTCCAATCCAATTTTTGAGTTATTTATCACATTTTTTGATCCAAATCACCCCATATCTCATACACAGATTCTACATCATGCCTAGAACCAAGTTGTGACAAAAACTTAACATTTTGATGAAAAAGTTAATAATCACGATTATTTACTTTCTTGCCAAAATGGGGGGAAAATGCAACTTTGACCTTATGGGACCAAAGCACATGATGTTACAAGTCCACTAGCCATATTTGAGCAAGTTTGGATCTCAAAATCTCAAAATCCCTTTATGTCTACTGTTTCAGAGACAGAAAGCCTAAATCTGGCACCGTTTCCACCCTGTGCACTCAATTGAGCCCACACTTCACTCAGAGCACCTAAATACTATAAATTTAAAGCCTATGATGTTAAAAATGCAAAAAGTTGGAAAAATCCCCAGCTGACTTTTCTTGCAAATTTTTGTCTAAACTGTATGATTTTGATCTTTACATGTTTTTATGCATCTATGCATGCTCCAGAATTGATTTGAAGCAAATTGGACTCAATTTTGTCAGCAATTCAAACTCAAGGGCAATCCACAGCGGAATTTGCAAAATTTTCTAACTTTGGCACTGTATTCCCCTAACAGGAGCAATGCAAGCTGCCGAGAAGGCCAAGAAAGGGGTGTCCCAAAAGGAAATGCTGCAAGAGTTGCCACCCTACCAGCTAGACCCAAGTTCAACAAAGAGGGCCAAGGCAACATCTTGTCAAGAGAACAGCTTGAAGAAAACAACACCATGGTTTTCACAGGCAGGTTCAAGAGAGAAGAAGGACACCAAGTAGAGTTGCAGATGCTACCAAAAGAGATATATGATGCAGCTGCCAAGCCAGACACAAAAGAAGCCAACAGAAGGCTAGGCCTCAGAGACTTCTATGACCAGGAACCATGCACCGTAGATTTCCAAAAAGCATATGAACTATTGTCTACAATTAAAGAAGATGGGTCAGTCCAAATCATCGACCAACAAGGGCAGAAAGTTGAGATAGTGATCACAAAAGAGATTGTGGCCGAGGCATTGAAGCTGCCGACTGAAGAAATGACGATGCGTGCCCGAGACAGAAAGACAACAAGAACATTCACCAAGGAGACTGCTGCTGAAACTTTTGCCGACCTCATCCAAAGGCAAATGGAAGAATCAGCATGCCTATACCATCAACATTTCCACTTTTTATCAAAGAGACCGCCATGGTACACCACCCTAAACCATGCAGTTGCGACCACCTTCACCCAAGTGTTGAAGTCGACCACCATGCAGCCAATTGATCATGCGCAGTATGTGCTGACAACGCTGAAGGGCACCAAGAAAGAAGGTAAAATTACATATCTGGGCGCGTCTGAAGTGCTGACGAGAATAGCATATCTCACTATTGGCATGGCCAATAATTTTCCACCAGCTCTAGATCAGAACACATGGATTGTGTCTGCACAACCTTCTTCCATAACCACACGTTCATCAAAGAGAGTTTATAAGTCAGATGACGAATCTGCCAAAAGCTCCCACGAAGCTGTTTTGAGCAGCCAAAAGAAACCGGACAAACTAGAGTTGAACCTTCTACGACTACCCAACAAGAAACAACAGATGCATCCACAAAGACTCAAGCAATGGAAGTAGCCGAGGCAACCGCGACACCTCAAGGAGAAGTAGAACCCCTGCTGCAACCACAAGCAGCCACCACAGCACCACCCAAGGAGCCACAAACCGAAACAATCCAGATAACCTACAAAGTCTGAAGAATGGGAAACAAATGACGAGTTCATCATGCAAGTCAATGAATATGCCAAGCAGGTGCACATGATGGCTGAAAAAATGCGAACAGCAACACTTAGCCGTAGTACTAAGGCTAGAGATCTTGAGCTAGTTGTTACCATATACATGTGGTAGTGATGTGTGTGAACACACTAGGACCACCGGGGCATTTTTTCCCTCTTTAGGAGGTTTTGTCCCTCGTGCATTGTATATATGCCCATCACTCTAGGGCTATCTATCTTTCCATTGCACACTAAGTAACACACTCTCTATTGTGTGCCTTGCGCTTCCTTCGTCTTCTCCAAGCTGTGTGCGTTTCTCTGCAACCCTAATTCCAACAATTGGTATCAGAGCAGGTTACGTCCTCCCGAGCTTAGTCGCCAGCAGCTCCAGCACACTCCTGCTCACTTTCTCCAATTTCTGTGAGCTTTGGCGAGCATTCGTAGATTGACAAAATTTCGGGTGGACTCGTAGAGCTCAATCTGCTTCGATTTTTGATTCGGGCTCATTTTGGCCTCCGTTTCCACTACAAGCAGGTTTGCACAGGCAATTTTGTCATTTTGTGCAGAATTTTTGTCAGTTGCGTTTCTGCACAACAGGTCCTATACAGTCTATTGCAAATTGTTATACATAGCACGTGCAGGTCTCACTCAGTTTCTCCTCATTTCGGGCAGTTTTCACATTAGGTGCAGACATTTACCATGGTTGATAACACAAAGATGTGTTCAAGATGTTTGTTGTTGGAACAGATTGGATGGGGACAATTACCCTATGTGGAATTACATGATGCAACATGTTCTTGTGTCAAAGGACGTCTGTAATATTGTGCAGGGCATTGTTGTGCGTCCTGGTTCTGAGGATGTAGGCGATGTTGAGGATGTTGCAGATCTTGCTACTATTAGAGTTGTTTTGCCTACAGTAGAACAAGCTCATTGGGATGTAAAGGATGCGCAAGCTCATGCATTGATTGTGTTGTCTATCAAGTGCACCATTGTTCCTCACATTCATTCACCAAAATCTACAAAATAGGCTTGGGATATTCTAGTAGGTCTTTCTACAAGCCACAATGAGGCTAAAATTGCTTTGCTGCGTAAAAAGCTGGAATCCTAGATTATGCATGAGGAAGATGATATGGACACTTTCCTTGCTGGTGTCAAGGATATCAATCAGCAACTTATTTCTACAGGTGAAGTCATTTCAGACAGTTCCCTTGTACAGACTGTTCTTGATGCCTTACCAGATTCTTACCAGACTTTTGCTAGTACTTGGAGACTTATGACCCAAGGAAATCCTGAAGTTGTCAAGTTTGATGCATTATGCACATTGCTGTTGCAAGAGTCACTTTGCAGAAAAAACAGGACTAGGCAACGTGAAGTTGAACAGGCTTTTATTGCTTCTCAAAGAAAGGGTGGTAACAGCAATGCAGCTATTAACCCTCACGCACATTCCTATCACCTAAGACGGACGTCATATTATTTATTTGGTAGAGTCAGGTACCGGGCTTGTTGGTCCAATAGGAAAAGGATAAGAGTGATCGCCGATGAGAGGCGCACTCTAACTGGAACATTCAAGGGATTAGTTGGCTAAGCATGGGCGCTCAAGTGTGAATGGGACGAGCTCATATAAAAGTCAACTAAACCTAAAATTCACTTATTCTCTCATTTGTGCAATTGAAGAGTGCTCTTACTCCATCTCCATCTTCTTCTTCTTCATCTCCTTGTGTGTGTGTGTGTGTGTGTGTGTGTGTGTGTGTGTGTGTGCGCGCGCGCACGTGAGAGAGAGAGAGAGAGTGTGTGTGTGTGTGCGATCGAGCATTGCGACGGCGGCACGACGGTGGCAAAGCGGTTGAGCGCGGCGCAGCGGTGGCTCCTTGTTCTCCGCGGCGAGGAATCCTCCACGACAACAACCGTAGAACGGTGAGTGACATACCATCGCCATCTTTGAGCTTACTAGATTAGGCTAGTTGCGTGCTTGGAGCCATTTGTGGCTCGCACACAGTGCATTGGCAAGTTTCTTGCATTGACACGTGCGACACGCACATTTTGGTGCCATTGCCGGGGAAATGCCATACACTAAGCTTGAGTGGCACTCTGTGATTCTTTGTGGTGCAATTTCAATTGTAGGAAAGGTAGGGAAGGAAGGTGTGTGTGTTGAGAAGAAGAATTTTGTTTTGCTACTGTGTATTAAGTTTTGAAAGGTACTGTGTTTTCTCTGTGATAAGGTGTTAGTATTAAGGTTGTTAGTTCTCTGTAATGTAAAGTACAGTAAGTAGAAAGTAGATCTGTTAGATCTAATGTAGTGTGTTAGTGTGTAATAGTAGGTGTATTAGATGTAAGTAGGTAGGTAGAGTGTGTGTGTGCTCACGCGCAAACCACGGCGACCTTATCCCAAAAAAAAAAAAAAAAAAAATATTTTTTAAAAAAATGTAAAGGTAGGACCGGGATCTGGAATATCTCCCAGACCCAAGCCCAAGCTCATGCTCAGGCTCAGGCCTGAGTCGCCCTTTAAAATTATGTATTTTAGCTTCACGCGTAGCTAAAAATCAACTTTTTAGAGGACCAACGAAGCTTCAGATGATCGAACATTGTGTTGTAAAGCACATCGCGACCCTCTGAGTGATACGCTTGTTTTGAGCTATCACACACTTTAATCAAAAAACCGATCATTAAAAAACAAGTGAAAACGGACGCCTTAAAAAGTAAGCGGTTAACCTTCGAGGTTATTCACCGACACTTGTAGGGTGCAGAAGGCACATGCATCTGCGCTCTGGTCGTGTGCTAGAGACAGAGCAACTAGAGAGAATTTTGACTTAGGCGAGTTCTCATTATCCACCTACCTTAGGTTCCGTGCCCTCGACGGGGACCCAAGGTAGTACAAACCAAGACCCGAACATAGCGGCTAGTGACTCTTCCTCTGACTACGACGTCATGGAAGGTTTCCCAATGCCTAATCTCGATAGCTCAAGCCAAGACATGCATGCCATCGGCCCGCGGTCCGGGCCAAGCATGCTTAGCCGCTTGAAGGAAACCTTTAGTAGAGCCACTCACTCCGAACATGGAGCTAATGATGTAAATGAGGGGGGTGGGAAAGTAAATTCTCCATTCATGACCAACGTAGACCCTATGCCCTTAGAGAATGTGCACGTGAATATTTCATTCACTGCACCTCCTGACTCTTCAGGGCTATTCCCCTCTTAGGTCATATTACCCGATGGTAGAAGCCTTGCCGAAGTGCAAGAGGTTGAGAGATATATCATTGCGGCTAGGGAAAAGGAAGTCGAGAGCTTACACAAGGTGGAGCAGCGAAGAGAGTTAAAAGCGAAAGACCCTATGTCAATATCCTTGCTAAGAGAGCAATCGAGTGCTCCTGACTTAGCAACCGCTAAGGGCTAACCCCTAGAAAGCAACATTGCATCTAGCTCAAAGGACACCCCTAGCACCTCAATCCTAGATAGAGTGTTCTTAAATGAGAACTGGGAGTACGAACTACAAACGGAAACTCTAACCGACCTATACACAGGTCACACCTATCATGTGGGTTGGTTAGATTTCCTACGATCCACAATTGGTGCTACTAGTGTGGAGGATCAACAACAAAGAGTTTGTGAGGTCATCCATAGGGTCATTGAGTTAGAGAGACAGAATAAGGGGATCAACATGCCTTCAACAGGTCTCATGAGATTCTTTAATACAAGAAAGGCTAAACAACCGACCTTATCGCAAATGGAAACTCCCTCGGTAAGTCCGATGGATCCCCCATATGTTGTTTCGCCAGGGGTCTCGGTGCAATCGGAGCCCACAAGTGATAGCTTTACCTTTCCAAGTCTAGCTCATCTTTCCCTTGATGACACCACGGCTACCATGCCTACCCCAATGATGGGCATGCCGAGAAACACGCCATGGACCTCATTTGTTAGTAAAGCACCACTACATGGTAGCTCAATGCCTGCAACAGTACCTACAAGTGTGTACCAATCGTATGCACCTATGGGTCATCGCACTCATGTAGTCCCTACCCCTCCCATTGTTTCAATTACCTATGCTCCACAACCACAACACCCAAGTTCTTATTTCCATGGGACTATACCGGCTAGCATTAGCATGTCACATCCGACGTCTGTTATGCCTAGGGCCACCCATATGAACCTTGGGCCACCACATGGCACAACATCGTACCCAACGTGGAACCCAAGGGCTTCCTATGCGCCAAGCCCAATGCCAATACCTACTCCACATGTAGTCTCTGGAGCGCCCTTACCCACAGTGCCTGCTCACTTAGGTGACTTGGCAACATTTGCTCAAGCTATTGGTCGATCTATTGCTGAGAATATGCGTAACACGCCTGATAGAGAACCTAGAAGTAAAGCAGTACAAATAGCCAAGCTCACACAAAAATTTAGTGGAGATGGGGATGTGAGAAAGCATATCAAAGTGTTTGAACAAATATGAAATTCTCTAGGAGAACACAATGACCTGCATAAGAGTAATGCTTTAAGTTTAACCTTAAGTGGGAAGACAGGGGATTGGTATAGAACCCTAAGGGTGGAAGAAAAAACAATTTACCATACTCTTAGGAGACTATTCTTGAAAGAATACATACGAGAGGGAGTGCTTTGGGGTGTAGCCTCTCAGGTCCAGAAAGCCCAACGAGAGGAAGGAGAGTCGGTGAGAGACTTTATTAGTCACTTGAAGCATTTTAATTCTCGTTATAATCCAAATGAGTGCTTCAATAATAATCAATTGCTTTATAGATTCATTAGGGGGTTACGACATGAGGATATCTACAATGGCCTAGTCATTAGAGGTATCACCACTTGGGAAGCAGTCACCACCAATGCAATCCAATTGGAGGATAATTTAATGATTCAAGGAGAAAGAATGTCTGTTGAGCCTAAATCTATTAGCTCGCAAGCATCAGGGCATCAGCCAATGACCCTAAAGCCTATTGCTAAGGAGCCAAAGATATCTGAGATGACTTTAGCAGATCTCACCAAGGCTATTCAAGAGACTCCTAGAGACCATCGTGCTTCGCAAAACAATCATATGTATCCAAAAAGGGAGCAACACTGGTGCTCAGTATGCTATGGACCGCATAGTACCAGTGAATGCCCTACTTTTAGAGTAAAATTCAATGGGAATTGCAATGCATGTGGAAGGTATGGTCATCAAGTTAAGGATTGCATAGTATTTAAGCGCGCAATGGCCAATAGACCAACCTTAGCATGGACAGACACAGCTCGAGTGCCTGCATTGATTCCGGACCCACTTCTTGAACAAACAGCACAACACATGGTCCGTGGGGCCCAAAATGTTGTTCAAACAACACCCTTACCACCTCCAGTGCTAGGACCGCAACCACCACATCCGAGAATCACTTCTGTGAATCAAGTGGGTTGTGAGTCATCCATTGCTTGTTTGGAAGGCTGTGAGGAAGATATAGACCCTAATATTGCCTATGGGATGGATGCGCTTGAAGAAAGTCCACAATACTACATGGAGTACTATTGGGGACAAGTTGAACCTGTCTATCAAGTAGCTGCTCTTGCTACAAGAGGCCAAAAGATCAATTACACTGCTAAGAGACCACCTCTTCAATGCTATGAGTGTGGAGGTCCACATCGTGTGGCCGAGTGTCCTATTAGGCTACAAAAGAACGCCACACTAATGCAAACCAATCAAGCGACACGTCTACAATGCCGATACTCATGTGTAATCAATGTGGCATAGATCATTTGATTGCCCAATGTCCAAATAATCCAAATGCACCAAAGATCACGCCATTAAACTTGATTGAAGTTAGCCATCACAAAGTACACCTGTGGTACCAGTAAACGTACTCACACGATCGATGCTCCAAAAACAAAATTATATTCTTGAGGAAAGAGACACGGCATCAATTGCCCAATCTTTGAAAAAGAAGAAAACACGAAGTAAGAGATCACAAAAAGCAGCGAAGTCAGACCCTAGTTCAAAGACCAACATAGGGACTGGTGACGACCCCGTATATATGAACTACGCTGAAAAGAATTTTGATTCAGGTGAAACCATGGAGAACAAAACAACCACTAAGATAGAAACCAACAAGGAGGATCTTCATGAGCCACAATGACAAGGATCCAAGAAGAAGATAGGAACTTATCCAAACCCTACAGAGGAGATCGAGCGAGTCAAGCAATTAAGGAGTTTGGTAGAAGATACCCAAAGGGATCTAGAACCAACACCTAGGTAGATCCAAATTACAGACATTGTGTTCCCTACGCAACAACAACCTCACCAAGTCCATAGACCCTTAGCCATACCTAGTGTCATCCAAGAAGAAAGTGACTTAAAGTCATGGGAAAGTGGACGTACTCACTTCTTGATGGAAAGAATGTTTACAGAGGGACTACCTGATCCTATCAAAGAAATGGAGATCCCATCTTCCCCACGTCAAGGGGCTGAAGCCCAAAAGGTGTCGTTAAACATTGCCAAATTGATGGATTTCATGTCTTCAGAAGTTAAAACCACCATCATGTCCAAACTATATAAAGACCCTGAGCTAGTCTCAGCTCTTGGAGCCTTCCTTAATGGAGAACTAAATTTTGGGCTACCACAATTTTCACAGATGGAAAGAGCTGGGGAGATGCCAATAGAGGAGGAACACTTAGATCCACAACCCAACCTAGATGAGAACCTTGTTATAGAAATACTTGTTAACAAGTTGGGACAATACTTTGAGGGTGATGAATCCAATGCGACCATACCAATCACTACCAGGGAATTAAATTTGAAGGGAATCCTTGATGGTGGCGTCGTGGTTATTGTGACTAAAAATTGCTGGGAAACTATGGGAAGGCCTCACCTTGCGACAACAACTATAGTAGTGAAGATGGCCAATGGGTCTATTGTTAAACCTATTGGGATGCTAGAAGATCTCAAGATCAAGGTCTTTGGACGTAAAATAAGAGTTACCTTCATTGTTATGGATTTCTCCAAGCACACTATGGCATCGAAGATGATCTTAGGACGTCCTTTCATGAGGGAAGCAAAAATGGTGCATGACTGGTCTAAAAACCATTTCTAGTTGCAATTCTAAGATTCTGTCATTCGAGTGGATCTTGTAACTGGTCGAGCACATCCTCTAGGAAATAGGTTTATAATTGATCATAGATCTAACACCACAGTTCACTCGGCTCCATTGCAATATTGTTACATGTGTAAAGCGGACACTAATGTTGGGGAAGATTCTCCTTATATGGATTTACTACCTGGGATGACCGAGTCGGACAATGTGGATTGGGTCCACCTAGCAACAACCATAGACACTTGGGGAAACAGGGGGACGACCTGGGTAACACCTGATGGGGATGAAATGCCCGTACCCTTAAATATGCTAGAAGCAATGCAAATAGCTTCTGACAAGACTCATCCTAATATAACAAAGAAAACATGCAAGTGGATCCCTAAACCTTCTTTAGTGACCATAGCAAGTGCTAAAAAATAGAAGGCTTGTAAGAAATGTCCCACTTGCCCCAAGAAATTTAAGAAAACGTGGCGGTGGATTCCTAAACGATTATTGGAAGCCCAAGGCTACTATCAAGGAAATGATCAAATCTGGGTGCCAAAATGTAGATTGTGTTCTTACTTGTCACCTGACCCATGTGAGTCCAATCCTGTAGCTCCAAAACAAATTGATGATCGTGGAAAGAAAAAATCACAAAATGCTACACACCCGCTCCTAAGCTAGTTTGGGTACCGCAGAAAGAACAATTTGTTCCACCAAGCTTAGGAAGGGGGGAGTCCCATGAAGCTTCTAGCTCCTCATGTAATGCATCCATAGAGGTAAAAGCTTCTCCATAACCTCCACCTACAGTAGTGGACCTCCATAAAGCTACAAAGGAATCCACATCTCCCAGTGTTCAAGAATCACCTGATGAACCACTTCAAGTTCGATCCTGGGAGAGTACCTTACCACCCTTGCAACTCGACAAGGGACCTAAGGTAATAGAAAACTACTTACAAAAATCCACCTAGTACCAACTGGAACAATTGGTTTCAAAGGTTGACGAGCACATTTCAAACGGTATGATCTACCCAAGGAAGGGGGGAGTGTTTGTTGGCATCCATCATTCACTTGCTTCTCTCTCAACCTTCCTCCCTGACCTCTCAATATCCAATCTCAGGGAATGTATATATAAAGCCTTATACTCACAAAAACAAGATAAAAAAGTAAAATAGCAAGAGCCATAACACAAAATCATAAAAACACGTTATGCACAAGAACACAACCCTTGTAATATTTTCACTCTAACCATCATCTATTTGCGTATACAGATATGGCTAGTACACTAGAGTCATCCACTCCTGCCTTGGGTGAGAGGTACCCTCGTTACTTTTCACAAATGTTTGACATAGTCTTTCCGGTGCTTGCCTGTGAATGGGATTTGGTAGGTACGCTAGCATGTGAGAGGAATTTCGAGGAGTTAGAAACGTCTCTTGACCACGACTGATCCATACTTAGTAGAGAGTGTATCTCCCATTGCACAAGCTACCCTTTTGACCAAGATGACTATAGGCGTCTAGTGACCTTCTTAGTAAACATGGATGCCTCTGATAATGAAGAAGATTTACATGATTATACGGATGGCACATATGGTCTCACGGATGATGACTTTGTTTTTCTCGACGACGAGGATAGGGATTTAGCCTTAGGGTTTCCCCCCAATCTCTACAATATCCTATTCCCTTGACTCTCTAGGGGAAGTGCAAATAATTAGGTTAGGGTTCCTTATGTTTTTTAATTGTGTTCAATAAGTGTCAGTACCTTTTCCCACTGATGTACCTCCTAGAGGTATTCTTTGTGTTTCCTAGTGTGTACAGGAACATGTTGCTGTTGTTAGGATTTGGAACTTTTTCAAATCAAGCGCGACCATCAACACAAACAGATGTTTCTTGTCCATTTAGCATTGCCCCTTATCTTTTTGCATCCATGCTTGTCTACTTTAATTATGATTGGTAGCATAATATCCAGCACATTTGCTTAGTATCAAACATTAAATTCAATGTCTAGGTTTAACAATCAAGCAGTCGCGGACTAAGCTAGTTTGACCAAGCTAGGCGTTAAAGATCTTCTCTTAATACCATGGGGAATTGCTTCCTAATAATCAATGGTTACTTAGGTTCTTAATCCGATTTAGGTAACATTGTGTGAAATGTACTAGGGCTTTCTAGTGGGCTTAGTCCCTATTGACCTTAGCTTAATTATTATAAAGGGAGTTTACTAATGTGATGAGCTTTGGGAAGGGTAATAGTGTTATATGACCCCCCAGAGTTACAAAATTAAAATGTTGAAAACGTACAAACGAAAAAAAATCAAGTGCCACAATGTAAAATCTTAAGCTAGAAGAGAAATGTCAGCTTGATTTGGTACCTCACTCACATGTATCACCTATGGTACTAGAGCCCTAGAGGTTCCCAGTGTGGGCGCTTTTCCTTCAAAAGCCAAAACCCCAACGCATACAAAATAAGCACACACATCAAAATTGAAACAATGTGAAAAGACTTTGGGGGGTCAATGAAGGAGTACGAGCGGAAGTGCGACGCGAGAGAGAGTGCGAGAACAAGAGCACGACGATATGGTGAACTCGCTCTACTGTAATGTGTAGAGCATAGTGAGTTCTTATTAGGTTTTTACAAAAGAATATGTGTACATACCTGGCGGCCCGCCCACTTACCTGGGCGACCACATTGGGCTTTATACCCCAACAACCTCCCACTTAAAGTCCAATGTGGTACTTTAAGTGTGAGAGAAGCTACTATACAAGCTAATATACAAGAGATGTAGAGAAGTGATGTACTACCCTACACCTAACTGCTTGCGAAAATGCGCAAAGCTCTCTGAGGGAAGTCCTTTTGTAAGTAGATCAGCAGGATTTTCTGTGGTGTGAACTTTGACAAGCTGAAGTTGCTTATCCTCGAGCATTTCCCTGATGAAATGATACTTCACATCCACATGCTTTGTCTTTGAGTGATAAACTGGATTGCGAGCCAATTGTATAGCACTTTGACTATCACAATATAACACAGGCATCTCTTCTTTGATTCCCAAATCTGTTACTAGTCGATTAAGCCAAATTGATTCTTTGCATGCGTCTGATGCTGCAACATATTCAACCTCTGTAGTAGACTGAGTAACACAATCTTGTAATCTAGAACGCCATGATACTGCTCCACCAGCCAATGTAAAGACATACCCTGACGTAGACCTTCGGTTTTCTAAGTCACCTGCATAATCTGAGTCTGTAAAACCCTTTACACTTAGCTCCTGACTCCCATAGCATATACACATACTCTTTGTAGCTTTCAGGTATCTCAATATTCCTTTCACTGCCTCCCAATGTTTCTTGCCTGGGTTTGACATGTATCGACTTACTACTCCCACTGCAAATGCAATGTCTGGGCGAGTAGCAATCATTGCATACATCAAACTACCCACTGCAGACGCATATGGAATCTTATCCATTTCAGCCTTTTCTTCCTCAGACACAGGACAGTCTTGTTTGCTAAGTTTCACATATGGTGGCAATGGAACACTCAGTGCCTTTCCCTTCTCCATATTGAAACATTGCAAAACCTTGTCAATATACTCTGTTTGAGATAACCAAATCAACTTCTTTGATCTGTCTCTCTCAATGCGCATACCAAGTATATGACTTTCCTCACCCATGTCTTTCATGTCAAACGATTTTGCCATCTTTGACTTCAAAGCTGAAATTTCTTCCAAGTGCTTGCCAGCAATCAACATGTCATCCACATACAAAATAAGGATCAGCCAACTACCATCCTTAGCCTTCTTTGTATATAGACAGTGATCTAACTCACTACGTTTGTAGCCTTGAGAAAGCATAAACTTGTGGGATTTATGGTACCATGCCCTCGGTGATTGTTTTAAGCCATAAAGACTCCTTAACAACTGGCATGCCCAATCTTCCTTGCCTTTCTCAACAAACCCTTCTGGCTGCTGCATGTAAATTTCCACATCTAAATCACCATGCAAGAACGTTGTCTTGACATCCATTTGGTGCAACACCAAATCTAATATGGCAACCAATGCAAGAAAGCATCTCAATGTAGTCATCTTGACCACCGGAGAGAAGACTTCATCAAAGTCAATGCCTTGTTCTTGCTTAAAGCCCTTGGCAACAAGCCTTGCTTTGTACTTTGGCTGACTATCATGAGCGGTGATCTTATACCTGTAAACCCATTTACAAGGTAGAGCCTTTTTGCCCCGTGGTAATTTAACTAGCTTCCATGTCTGGTTTTTATGCAGAGCTGTCATCTCTGACTGCATGGCCAATTGCCAATTCCCGGAGTCCTTCATTTGCACTGCTTACTTGTAACATGAAGGCTCATTGCAATCAGTCAACATGACATAGTTCATAGATGGAACAAACCTATCAGGAGGTCGCGTGACACGTCCAGATCTACGCACAATAGGTGGCTCAGGCTCAGCCACAACCTGTGGTTCCACTCTATCCTGTCCTTGCTCCTCTTGAGCCCTGACATTTTGTCTTGCACGTGCAGGTCCATCTTCTTGGAAGACAACTCTTCTAATCTCCTCAACCCTCTCTGGTTTAGAATGATATTTGGTTTTATTAAAGTGAACATCATTGCTGCGGACAACCTTTCTGGATTCGGGATCCCAAAGTCTGTACCCCATCTCACCAGAATTACCATAGCCTAGAAAGATGCACTTTCTACTCTTTGGCTCAAGTTTGTTCCTAAATTCCTTTGGAACGTGAGTATATGCCTCACAGCCAAAGACTCTGAGATGCTTGTATGAGGGCATTTTGCCTGACCATACCATCTCTGGCACTGAATCCTTCTGCAAAACCTTGCCAGGAGATCTATTTACAAGATGAACAGCTGTTGATACAGCTTCAGCCCAAAACCCATTTGGCAGCTGTGCATTAGACAACATACTTCTGCCTTCTCTTGTATGGTCCTATTCATCCTCTCAACAAAACCATTTTGAGGAGGATTGTAAGGAGCAGTAAGTTCACGTTTTATACCTTTTGACTCACAAAAGTCGTGAAAGGCCTTCGAAACATACTCTCCACCATTGTCAATGCGTAAGCATTTAAGCTTCTTGCCACTCAGATTCTCCACAAGTGTCACAAACGTTTTGAAAACACTAAACGCTCCATCCTTGTGCTTGAGAAAGTAAACCCATACTTTCCTCGAGTAATCATCTATAAATGTCATAAAGTAAGAAGCTCCCCCTAGAGATAGGTTAGACATAGGTCCACACAAATCACTATGAACAAGTTCCAACTGTGTATCTCTTCTACTGCTTCTATGCTTATGTGGCTGTTGTGTTTGCTTACCATACAGACAATGTTCACAATTCAAAATCATTAAATGAAAAGCCAGGCAAATAACCAGAACGAGACAAGATTTCCATTCCCTTCTTGGACATATGTCCTAACCGGCTATGCCACAAAGAAACGTTCGGCTGCTCGGTTACATTGATTACATTTTTAGAGACATTTGATACATAAATCATGTAAAGTCCTCCAGACTTTACTCCATGTGCTACTGTCATAGAACCCTTGGATATCTTCCACATGTTCTGTCCAAAAGTGGTGACGTAGCCAGCATCATCAAGTAAACCTGTGCTAATCAAGCTCTTTGTAATTGCGGGAACATGTCTCACATTCTTCAGCGTGAAAGAAGAGCCATTCTGAAACTTCAATTGAACATCTCGAACACCTAAGATCTCACATTTCTGCCCATTGCCTAGTCGAACATGATCTTTAGTGGTCACATAAGAAGTAAACCACTCCTTGTTTGGAGACACATGAAGTGATGCCCCTGAGTCTATTATCCAGTCACTCAGTGCATTTCCATCAGATGCTGTAAGAAGAGCTGAGTCCATTGTATTCTTCAAGAAGTAAATGTCTCCTGACACTAGACTGTCATCCTCTGCAACAGTGTTTGTCACATTTATTTCTTGAATCTTTACTGAGGACTTGTTCTTCTCACCATGGTCTTCAGCTTTCTCTTTGCCTTTTTCTGCTTTCCATTCTCTGCAGTCTCTTCTCATGTGACCCTTCTTGCCACAATGGTAGCATTCTATGTCACTCTTGCCTTTAGCACTGCGGGACTTGCTACGAGACTGATTCCTCTTTCCACCTTTGTACTTTTCTTTGGTCCTTCCCCTGACAACTAAGGTTGTTCCTTTGCCTTTGTCCATTGTCTTTCTATTGGTTTCTTCAGTAAGCAGACTTCCTTCTACACCTGCTATGTTCAAACCATCTGGAGGTGCAGAATTACTCAAAGCTGTGCGAAAAGTGTCCCAACTTTTCGGCAATGTGATCAACAGGAACATAGCTCTAACAGGTTCATCAAACTTGACACCTTGAGCTTACAACTGACTGTAGATTGTGTTGAATTCATTCAGATGATTGGACATAGGTGTCCCTTCTTTCATCTTCAAGTCAACAAGCTTCTTAAGCCAGTATACCTGTGAAGATGCACTCTGCTTCTCATAAAGATCACTCAGCTTTAACCATGCTTGATAAGCCGACATCTCGTATGCTACATTGAAGTAAACGCTTTCTGCCAAACTTAGCATAATGATAGAAAGTGCCAATTCATCCATTTCGCTCCATTCATCTTCGTCCATATCTTCTGGTTTTATCCCCTTGAGCTTTATAGGTTTTATCTGCTTCTTTTGTACCAACACGTGCCAAATCTGCTTCTTCCACAATGGGAAATTGGTTCCATCCAGCTTCTTGATATTGTAAAGAGCAGTGTCTTGTGATCCAGCCATAGCTACGCTTCACAGTAGTTTACTTTCCTCGGAAAAATTCGGCAGAGTTTCCCCTGTAAACTGACCTCTGAACCAATATCAACCTGTCAAATGAACCATGAAAGCTTCAGATTCTGCTGAAATTTTGGCAGAGTCTCCTTTGTAAAATGGCTCTGGTGTACTAAAAACAGACCAAAAAACAACTCAAAAAACCACTGTCTCTCTGACACTGTAAGCTGTGGGTAAACATGTCCTGCACATGTACTGTCTCTGACTGCCCTGTCATTGTCCTGTAAGCATAGACTGCGACAATGCCTCAACGGCAGTAAAGCAAAGATGCAATCCCAACTGTCTAACTCACAGTCAATACATCCTAGCTGCCTATCTAAGGGTGCTCGAGGGATCACTCCAAGACCTGTATCACCGAAAGGATCTCAACATTCGAGAATCCCCCAGCTCAATAAAACCTCACTCGACCCTCAACAAAGGCTGCAGTAAATCTGACAGTACATAGACTTCCCACAAAGTCATACATCCACAAATTTCCCACTGTATGTTGTAACCGCTGCGGCGGTTTTTTGCTGCGTGACTCACAGCCAGCAAACCCTCAACAGACATACATCATCTCTGACAATACATCCCATGTGGAAGTACCTGCAATGTCAGGATGAAATCTGGAATATCAAGCAGCAAACACAAGCTACCTGATGAACTAGTGGATGTCGCCTACAGTCTGTGTGTAGATGCGCCCATATCGTATGTGACACGCCTCCAAGAACTGTGAGCCGTCCTTTGATGTGTAGACAGCCACAAATCAACACTCTGGGAGTGTCGATATCCTCAGCACCTGCAGTCGTAGGCTGAAAACCCCAAATTTGCAGAGTCAGATCTGCACCCGTCAAGACCACGTAGTCGAAAATGGCCTGCGCAGACCTTTGTCGAAGCCAAACGGTGGCCGAGATGACCTCAGAATGAAATTCTGATAACACCTAGCCCTTTGGGCTATCCCACGAGATTTGGGGCCGTGTCTTTGCCTGTCCAATTTCACTCCAATCTGAGCTGGTGACTCTAGCCTCCTGCAGTGCTGCCCCGAGCCTCGATCTGAGCTCTGATACCAGTTGAAGGAGTACGAGCGGAAGTGCGATGCGAGAGAGAGTGCGAGAAGAAGAGCACGACGATATGGTGAACTCGCTCTACAGTAATGTGTAGAGCATAGTGAGTTCTTATTAGGTTTTTACAAAAGAATATGTGTACATACTTGGCGGCCCGCCCACTTACCTGGGCGACCACATTGGGCTTTATACCCCAATAGTCAAAGAAAAGGAAATAAGTCAGGCGATGATTTCATGAGAAATTCCTTTTATCATAGCTTAACTACAAGGTCGTCTAGGTATAGCCTCTAGTCAGCCCTCGGACATGAAATACTTGGCTCTCGCTATTAAACAACTTAATTGACCAGAGAAAATTGAGAACTTACCCATGGTATTAATAGTCGATCTTTAGTGCCTTTTGATCATTAAATTAGCGACCCCATACGTGTTTAATTTTTTACCTTTACAATTGTTATGAGTTTGATTATATTACAATTTAATGTTTATTGCTGACAAATGGTTTAAAATTCTGTTACCAATCAAATTGTCTGCCTACAACTACATATGCTTTTTAATTGTATATGAGAATGCACTTGCTGTGCCAATGTTGTTTGATTTTGCAGTGTACTGAAGAAGGCTAAGGACATTCATCTCAAATTCTCTTCCACCTCGATGAACGAGCTTCAACTCAATAGCTTCCGAGGACAGAATCTACATCAGGAAGAGGGGCATGTTAACCCTCACGCACATTCCTATCACCTAAGACGGACGCCGTATTATTTATTTGGTAGATTTAGGTACCGGGCTTGTCGGTCCAATAGGAAAAGGATAAGAGTGATTGCGGATGAGAGGTGCACTCTAACTGGAACATTCAAGGGATTAGGTTGCTAAGCATGGGTGCCCAAGTGTGAATGGGGCAAGCTCATATAAAAGTCAACTAACCTAAAATTCACTTATTCTCTCATTTGTGCAATTGAAGAGTGCTCTTGCTCCATCTCCATCTTCTTCTTCTTCATCTCCTTGTGTGTGTGTGTATGAGTGAGAGAGAGAGAGAGAAAGAGAGATAGAGAGAGAGAGAGAGAGAGTGTGTGTGTGTGTGTGTATGTGTGTGTGTGTGTGTGTGTGTGTGTGCGATCGAGCATTGCAACGAGGGCACGATGGCGGTGAAGCTGTTGAGCGCGGCGCAGCAACGGCTCCTACTTCTCCGCGGCGAGGAATCCTCCACGACAACAAGCGTAGAGCGGTGAGTGACACACCATCGCCATCTTTGAGCTTACTAGTTTAAGCTAGTTTCATGCTTGGAACCATTTGTGGCTCACACACAGTGCATTGGCAAGTTCCTTGCATTGACACATGCGATAGACGCGCACAACAGCCACTTCTTATGGTTATGCGTGGAGTTGGCAAAACTTCTGTTCCTAATGCTTCTGCTGCCAGCAATTCGTCTGGAAATTCTGGTGATAAGGGCAAAAAGAAGATGCGTTGCCATAATTGTAAAGCTAATGATCACTTCATTAAGCAGTGTCCTAAGTTGAGGGCCAAAGAGGCTAAGAAGAAAGAGGGTGGTTCCACTGCAAATGCTAGTTCCACTACAAATGCAGCCATTGTTGAGTCTTCTCTAAAAGGAGACTGTCATGTTGATGTTGATGCAGAATGGGCTTTGAGTGTAGAGTGCACTTACAGTCCTGTTGTCCATGATGCATCCTTGTCAGTTGCTGCATATTCACATGTGTTGTATTTCGACAGTGGTGCTACAAAGCACATTACCTCACATCGTGAATTGTTCACCTCTCTTGAGTCTCTCCCTCATGGGAATTCAGTCACTTGTGCCAACAATGCCTCTTATCCAGTTCAGGGGGTTGGAAAGATTGTGCTTACTGCTACAAATGGTAGTTCTTTCACACTTGTTGATGCACTTTATGTACCTGGGATCAAGAAGAATCTTTTTTCTGTATCCGCACTTGTTAGACTTGGTGTTACCATACACATGTGGCAGTGATGTGTGTGACCACAGTAGGACCGCCGGGGCATTTTTTCCCTCTTTAGGCGGTTTTTTCCCTCGAGCATTGTATATACGCCCATCACTTTAGGGCTATCTATCTTTCCATTTCACACAGTGTAACACACTCTCTACTGTGTGCCTCGAGCTTCCTTCATCTTCTCCAAGTTGTGTGCGTTTCTTTGCAACCCTAATTCCAACAATTGGTATCAGAGCAGGTTGCGTCCTCCCGGGCTCAATCGCCAGTTGCTCCAACACACGCCAACTCACTTTCTCCAATTTCTATGAGCTTCGACGAGCGTTCACAGGTCCACAAAAATTTGGAGACAGCTCGTAAAGCTGACTCTACTCAGATTTTTTATTCGGGCTCATTTCGGCCTTCGTTTCCACTACAAGCAATACTGCACAGGCTCTTTCGTCATTTTGTGCAGAAATTTTGTGAGTGCCATTTTGTGACAGGTGCCTAGTAGTCTTCTACAGTTTGTGCTATAATTCACGTGTTGTTCCTGCTTCGTTTCTCTTCTTTTTGGGAAGTTTCACATCACGTGCAGCATTTAGCATGGCTGACAGCAACACAGATGTGTTCAAGATGTTTGCTCCTGAGGACAAATTGGATGGGGACAATTACCCTATGTGGGCTTACATGATGCAACATGTTCTCCTGTCAAAGAGCGTCTGGAATAATGTGCACGGCATTGATGTACGTCCTGGTTCTGAGGATGCAGGCGATGTTGAGGATGTTGCAGGTCTTGCTACAAGAATTGTTGCCATTAGAGTTGTTTTGCCTATGGCAGAACAATCTTGTTGGGATGTAAAGGATGCGCAGGCTCATGCATTGATTGCATTCTCTGTGAAGCACACCATTGTTCCTTACATTCGTTCACCAAAATCTACAAAACAAGCTTGGGATATTCTAGCAGGTCTTTATGCAAGCTGCAATGAGGCTAAAATTGTTTTGCTACGTAAAGAGCTGGAATCGAAGATTATGCGTGAGGAAGATGATAAGGACAATTTCCTTGTTGGTTTCAAGGATATCAATGAGCAACTTATTTCTGCAGGTGAAGTCATTTCTAAAAGTTCCCTTGTGCAGACTGTTCTTGATATCTTACCAGAGTCATACCAGACTTTTGCTAGTACTTGGAGACTAATGACCCAAGGAAATCATGAAGTTGTCAAGTTTGATGCATTATGCACCTTTTTGTTGTAAGATTCACTTTCTTAAAAAAATAGGACTAGGCAGCGTGCAGTTGAACAGGCTTTTATTGCTTCTCAAAGAAAGGGTGGTAACAGCAATGCAGCCACTTCTTATGGTTTTGTTGCGAGTGGCAAAACTTTTGTTCCTAATGCTTCTTCTAGCAACAATTCTTCTAGAAATCTGGTGATAAGGGCAAAAAGAAGATGCGTTCCCATTATTGTAGAGCTAATGATCATTTGATCAAGCAGCGTCCTAAGTTGAAGGCCAAAGAGGCTAAGAAGAAAGAGGGTGGTTCCACTGCAAATGTTGCTTCCACTACAAATGAAACCATTGTTGAGTCTTCTATAACAGGAGTATACGCCTCAGCAAAATGGTGTGCTGAGAGAAAAAACAGGTCTCTTACCGAAATAGCAAGATGTATGGTCAAGAGTCAAGCTTTAGTCCTTTTTTTTTTGCTCGAGGCTGTCATGTGTGCCACTTATGTACTCAACAGGTGTCCTACGAAAGCATTGCAGTCTATGACTCCATAGGAAGCATGGCATGATAGAAAGCCATCTATTGAGCACATTCGTGTTTTTGGCTGTTTGGCTTATGGTTTGGTGCCACAAGTGCAGCGTAGAAAATTGGATAATAAAGCTGTCAAATGTATTTTTGTTGGTTATAGTGCTGAAAGCAAAGGTTACAGGTTGTATCATCCACAAACAAAGCTCATTTTGGTTTCACTGGATGTAGTGTTTGTGGAAGATTCTGTTCAGCCCTTGCTGTCATGCACTACAGATAGTAATGTAAGCTCATAGGACATTTATGACACTTTGTTGCCTCTTTTCAATGGTGGAGGTTTGAATGTAAATTCCAAAGATGCAAATGTACAGCCTAGGGGGGTTTCCAAAAATGTTATAGATCAGCCTATTACTGATGCAGATGTACATGATGTACTTGATGAGGAAAGGGCTGAAAATGAGCACGCTAGAGGTATGCCAAAATGGCTGGTGCACACTTTGTGTGACAATAAATTGGATGCACCTTTGCCTAGTCATACTCGTTCAGGCTCTTGCCACGCATCTTATGCATCAGATTATTATGCTTTCATTGTGTCTAGCTTACATGATGTTGAGGAACCTCTATAGTTTGATGAAGCACAAAATTCAAAAAATAGGATGGCTGCCATGGAATCAGAATATGATGCACTTATAGAAAATTACACATGGACTTTATGTGATTTGCCTCCTGGAAAAAAGGCCATTGGTACAAAGTGGGTTTACAAGTTGAAATGCAAGCCGCATAGTCAAATCGATCGCCATAAGGCTCGACTTGCTGCAAAGGGTTATGCACAGCAAAAAGGCATAGATATAAAGAAGCTTTTTCTCCCACTTGTCGTATGACTACTATGCGTTTTCTATGTGCATTAACGGGTCATTTTGGTTGGGATGTACATCAATCACACATTGTTACTGCTTTCTTGAATGGTGACATGTTTGAGGAAGTTTATGTAACGCAGCCTCGCAGTTTTGTCAAGAAAGGACAAGAGAACAAAGTGTGCAAATGTAACAAGGCTTTCTATGGGTTGAAGCAATCTCCTCGTGCTTGGTATGAGAAAACTGACACTCATTTGGTCAAACAAAGTTTTCATAACAATCCAACAGAAAGCACATTGTTTGTGAAGCGTGAGGGTGATGTATCTCTCATTGTGATTCTTTATGTAGATGATTTGCTGATCATTGGACCAAATGAGAGACATATTGCTGAATTTGAGGCTGATTTGAATGCTACTTTCAAGATGAAAGATTTGGGGCTGTTGCATCATTACTTCGGTATACAGTTGAAGCAGTGTGATGGTGGTATTGCCTTGTGTCAGAAAAGTTACATAGAGACATTGCTATGTAAGATTGGACTTGAGGATTGCAAACCTATTGCCACTCCCATGGAAACATGTTTGAAATTGAGTCTACATGATGCTGGTGATCCTGCAGTTGTCACTCTTTACCAAACTGCTATTGTATGCCTCATTTATGTATGCAACACGAGGCCAGATAATTCAGTTTGCAGTCTCATAGGTCAACATCTTTATGCATAGCCCAGGGTCTAAGCATTGGCAGGCATTCAAGAGGATTTTTTGCTACCTTAGTGGCACTTTACATCTTAGCTTGTTTTATCCCAAGGGGGGATCATTGCCGTCAGACTTACATGCTTTTTTGGACTCAAATTGAGCTGGTTGTTTTGACACGGAAGTGTCCACAAGTGGTTTTTCTTTCATGCTTGGCTGTGTTCGAATTAGGGTTGCAGAGAAACACACACAGCTTGGAGAAGACGAAGGAAGCTCAAGGCACACAATAGAGAGTGTGTTACTTAGTGTGCAATGGAAGGATAGATAGCCCTAGAGTGATGGGTGTATATACAATGCACGCGGGAAAAAACTTCCTAAAGAGGGAAAAAATGCCCCGGCAGTCCTAGTGTGTTCACACACATCACTACCACACTTACATGGTAACAAATCCCCCCTGGAGTGATGCGATAAACAAGAGCTGGCACATGAGTAAAGGGAAGTGCCATGCCCTGAGGACAGGATCAGTCCACAAAGGGGAGTAAGCCCAAAGCTTTGCGGAAAGCTTCAAACTTCTCATGAGACAATGCCTTTGTGAAAAGATCTGCAAGGTTGTCCTGTGTTGGCACATAAGCCAAGCTGATCTCTCCTGCTGAGAGCCTCTCCCTGACATAGTGGTAATGCACCTCAATGTGCTTTGTGCGAGAATGAAAAACTGGGTTCCTCGCAACCGCCAATGCGCTCTGACTGTCAGTGTAGATAGTGATGGCAGTGTCCTGTCCAACACCCAAATCATCCATAAGGCAGCTGAGCCATACACACTTAACCGTAGCTATGAAGACTGCCTTGTACTCAGCCTCACAACTCGAAGTGGCCACAGTAGGTTGCTTCTTGCTCAACCATGATATACATGAACTGGCAAGCATGAAACAAAAACCACTTGTGGAAACTCACGTGTCAAAACAACCAGCCCAATCTAAGTCTGAAAAAGCATGTAAGTCTGGCGGCAAAGATCCCCCCTTGGGATAAAACAAGCCAAGATGTAAAGTGCCACTAAGGTAGCGGAAAATCCTCTTGACAGCCTACCAATGCTTAGACCCTGGGCTATGCATAAATCTGCTGACCTGTGAGACTGCTAACTGAATATCTGGCCGCGTGTTGCATACATAAATGAGACAGCCAACAACAGTTTCATAAAGAGTGACATCAGCAGGATCACCAGCATCATGTAGACTCAACTTCAAACCTGTTTCCATGGGAGTGGCAATAGGTTTGCAATCCTCGAGTCCAAACTTACATAGCAATGTCTCTATGTAACTTACATTCAAGAAAGCAGTAACAATGTCTGATTGATGTACATCCCAACCAAAATGAGCTGCCAATGTACATAGAAAACGCAGAGTAGTCATACGACAAGTGGCAGCAAAAGTCTCTTCATAATGTATGCCTTTTTGCTGTGCATAACCCTTTGCAACAAGTCGAGCCTTATGGCGATCGATCTCACCATCCGGCTTGCGTTTCAACTTGTCAACCCACTTCGTACCAATGGCCTTTTTGCCAGGAGGCAAATCACATAAAGTCCATGTGTCATTTTCTTTAAGTGCATCATATTTTGATTGCATGGCAGCCATCCAATTTTCTGAATTTTGTGCTTCATCAAAAGTCAGAGGCTCCTCAACATCATGTAAGCTAGACATAGCCAAAGCATAACAATCTCATGCATAAGATGCATGGCAAGAGCCTGAACGAGTACGACTAGACAAAGGTGCATCCAATTTACTGTCACGCAAAGTGTGCACCAGCCATTTTGGCATACCTCTAGCCTGCTCATTTTCAGCCGTTTCCTCATCAAGTACATCATGTACATCTGCATCAGTAATAGGATGATCTAGAACATTTTCAGAAACCCCCATAGGCTGTACATTTGCGTCATTGGAACTTACATTCGTATTACCACCACTGAAAGAGGCAACAAAGTGTCATAAATGTCCAGTGAGCTTACATTACTGTCTCTAGTACATGACAGCAAGGGCTGAACAGAATCTTCCACAAACACTACATCCCATGAAACCAGAATACGTTTTGTTTGCAGATGATACAACCTGTAACCTTTGCTTTCATGACTATAACCAACAAAAATACATTTGACAGCCTGATCATCCAATTTTCTGCGCTGCACTTGTGGCACCAAAGCATATGCAAAACAACCAAAAACACGCATGTGCTCAATAGAAGGCTTTCTATCATGCCATGCTTCATATGGAGTAAGAGGCTAAGAAGCTTTCGTAGGACACCTGTTAAGTACATAAGTGGCACACATGATGGCCTCAAGCCAAAAAGAATGCGGCAAAGCTTGACTTTTGACCATACATCGTGCCATTTTCGTCAGTGACCTGTTTTTCCTCTCAGCAACACCATTTTGGTAAGGTGTATAAGGCACTGTACATTGGTGTTTTATCCCACGACTAGCCAGAAATGCATTAAATTCATGAGACATATACTCCCCCCCTCGATCGGAACGGAGTGTGTCCATAGTACATTTCGAGACATTTTCAGCCATAGCCAGAAATTGTTTGAAGCACATAAAAACTTCGGACTTCGCTTTAAGCGGAAATACCCATGCATGCCTGGAGTAATCATCTATGAAATTCACGAAGTACAGGTAATTGCCCAAGGACGGAGTTTGCATGGGCCCACAAACATCACTATGCACAAGCTACAACATGGATGTGGCCTGAACTAAACCATCCTTTGGAAATTTAGAATGTTGCATCTTACCCAAAATACAGCCTTCACAAACATGTTTGACAGGTGCTTCAAGAGGCGGCAAAGAAGCAACCATATCAGATTTCTGCAAACGCAGCAAACTGGCAAAATTCAGATGACCAAAACGTGCATGCCAAAGTTTTGCATCTGAAATAGCCCTTGAAACTGCAACAGCATTTGCAAAATTTTTTCCACATTTGTCATACAAAGTGAGTTTATACAGCCCACAGCACAAAAGGCCCGATGCAACAATTTCATCACCAAAACTGAGATCATGAACTGTACATTTGTCATCCACAAATTTGACTACAAGTCCAAGACTAGCAAGTGCGGATACAGACAAGAGATTCTTCTTGATCCCAGGTACATAAAGTGCATCAACAAGTGTGAAGGAACTGCCATTAGCAGCAATGAGCACAATCTTTCCAACCCCCTGAACTGGATAAGAGGCGTTATTGGCACAAGTGACTGAATTCCCATGAGGGACAGACTCGAGAGAGGTAAACAATTCACGATGTGAGGTAATGTGCTTTGTAGCACCACTGTCAAAATACCACACATGTGAATCTGCAGCAACTGACAAGCATGCATCTATGGACAGCAGGATTGTAAGTGCAATCTGCGCTAAAAGCTCATTCTGCATCAACATCAGCATTACAGTCTCCTTTCACAGAAGACTCAACAACGGCTGCATTTGTAGTGGAACCAGAATTTGCAGTGGAACCACCCTCTTTCTTCTTAGCCTCTTTGGCCTTCAACTTAGGACACGACTTGATCAAGTGATCATTGGCTTTACAATAATGGCAACGCATCTTCTTTTTGCCCTTATCACCAGAATTTCCAGACAAATTGCTGCCAGTAGAAGCATTAGGAACATAATTTTTGCTACTCGCAGCAGAACCATAAGAAGTGGCTGCATTACTGTTACCACCCTTTCTTTGAGAAGCAATAAAAGCATGTTCAACTTCACGCTGCCTAGTCTTGTTGTGTCTAGAAAGTGACTCTTGCAACAGCAATGTACATAATGCATCAAACTTGACAACTTCGGGATTTCCTTGGGTCGTCAGTCTCCAAGTACTAGCAAAAGTCTAGTAGGAATCTGGTAAGGCATCAAGAACAGTCTGCACAAGGAAACTGTCTGAAATGACTTCACCTGCAAAAATAAGCTGCTCATTGATATCCTTGACACTAGCTAGGAAAGTGTCCATATCATCTTCCTCATGCATAATCTTCGACTCCAGCTCTTTACGCAGCAAAGAAATTTTAGCCTCATTGCGGCTTGCATAAAGACCTGCTAGAATATCCCAAGCCTGTTTTGCAGATTTTGTTGAACGGATGTGAGGAACAATGGTGCGCTTCACAAACAACGCAATCAATGCATGAGCCTGCACATCCTTAACATCCCAACGAGCTTGTTCTGCCGCAGGCAAAACAACTCTAACAGCTGCAATCCTTGCAGCAAGACCTGCAACATCCTCAACATTGCCTACATCCTCAGAACCAGGACGTACATCAATGCCCTGCACAATGTTCCAGACACCCTTTGACACAAGAACATGTTGCATCATATAAGCCCACATAGGGTAGTTGTCCCCATCCAACCTATCCTCAGCAACAAACATCTTGAACACATCTGTGTTGTTGTTGTCAGCCATGGTAAATGCTGCACCTGATGTGAAAACTGCCCGACAATAGGAGAAATGGAGCGGGAACAACCTGTGCTATATAGCACAAACTGTAGAAGACTATAAGGCACCTGTTATGCAGAAAACGGCACTGACAAAAATTCTGCACAAAATGACGAAATAGCCTGTGCAGTACTCCCTGTAGTGGAAACTGAGGCCAAAATGAGCCCAAATCAAAATTCTGCGCAAGCCGAGCTCTTCGAGCCTTCCCAAAAATTTTATCGACCTACGAACGCTCGCCAAAGCTCACTGAAATCGGAGAAAGTGAGCAGGCATGTGCTAGAGCTGCTAGCGACTAAGCCCAGGAGGACATGACCTGCTCTGATACCAATTCTTGGAATTAGGGTTGGAGAGAAACACACACAGCTTGGAGAAGACGAAGGAAGCTCAAGGCACACAATAGAGAGTGTGTTACTTAGTGTGCAATGGAAAGATAGATAGCCCTAGAGTGATGGGCGTATATACAATTCACGGGGGAAAAAACCTCCTAAAGAGGGAAGCAACCTACTATGGCCACTTCGAGTTGTGAGGCTGAGTACAGGGCAGTCTTCACATCTACGCTTGAGTGTGTATGGCTCAGATGCCTTATGGCTGATTTGGATGTTGGACAAGACACTACCAAAAACTATCTACACTTACAGTCAGAGCGCATTGGCAGTTGCGAGGAACCCAATTTTTCATGCTCGCACAAAGCACATTGAGGCGCATTACCACTATGTCAAGGAGAGGCTCTCAACAGGAGAGATCAACATGGCTTATGTGCCAACACAGGACAACCTTGCAGATCTTTTCACAAAGGAATTGTCTTATGAGAAGCTTGAAGCTTTCTGCAAAGCTTTGGGCTTACTCCCCTTTGTGGATTGATCATATCCTCTTCCCTTTACTCATGTGCCAGCTCTCGTTCACCGCATCACTCCAGGGGGGATTTGTTACCATATACATGTGGTAGTGATGTGTGTAGACACATTAGAACCACTGGTGCATTTTTTTTCCTCTTTAGGAGGTTTTTACCCCTGAGCATTGTATATACGCCCATCACTTTAGGGCTATCTATCTTTCCATTGCACACTAAGTAACACACTCTCTATTGTGTGCCTCGAGCTTCCTTCGTCTTCTCCAAGCTGTGTGCGTTTCTTTGCAACCCTAATTCCAACACTTGGATTTGTAGTCAAAGTTTTGGATGACAGATGTACATTTCATGATCTCAGTTTTGGTGATGAAATTGTTGCATCTGCCCTTTTGTGCCATGGGCTGTATAAGCTCACTTTGTGTGACAAGTGTGGAGAAAATTTTGTAAATGGAGTTGCAGTTTCAAGGGATATTTCAGATGCAAAACTTTGGCATGTACGTTTTGGTCATCTGAATTTGCTAATCTGCTGCGTTTTCAGAAATTTGATATGGTTGCTTCTTTGCCACCTCTTGAAGCACTTGTCAAACATGTTTGTGAAGGCTGTATTTTGGGTAAAATGCAGCGTTCTAAGTTTCCAAAGGATTGTTCAGCTAGAGCACATGCAGGTTGCAGCTTGTACATAGTGATGTTTGTGGGACCATGCAAACTCCGTCCTTGGGCAATTACCTGTACTTCATGACTTTCATTGATGATTACTCCAGGCATGCATGGGTATTTCCGCTTGAAGCGAAGTCCAAAGTTTTTATGTGCTTCAAACAATTTCTAGCTATGGCTGAAAATGTATCAAAATGTACTATGGGCACCCTCCATTCTGATCGAGGGGGGAGTATATGTCTCATGAATTTCATGCATTTCTGGCTACTCGTGGGATAAAACACCAATGTACAGTGCCGTATACACCTCAAAAAAATAGTGTTGCTGAGAAAAAAAATAGTTCTCTTACAAAAATGGCAAGATGTATGGTCAAGAGTCAAGCTTTACTCCATTTATTTTGGCTCGAGGCTGTCATGTGTGCCACTTATGTACTCAACATGTGTCCTACGAAAGCATTGTAATCTATGACTCCATACGAAGCATGGCATGATAGAAATCCATCTATTGAGCACATGCATGTTTTGGTTGTTTGGCTTATGGTTTAGTGCCACAAGTGCAGAGTATAAAATTGGATGATAAAGCTATCAAATGTATTTTTGTTGGTTATAGTGCTGAAAGCAAAGGTTACAGGTTGTATCATCTGCAAACAAAGCGTATTTTGGTTTCACGGGATTTAGTGTTTGTGGAAGATTATGTTCAGCCCTTGTTGTCATGTACTAGAGAGAGTAATGTAAGCTCATAGGACATTTATGACACTTTGTTGCCTCTTTTTAGTGGTGAAATTTTGAATGTAAATTCCAATGAGGCAAATGTACAGGCTATGGGGGTTTCCAAAATGTTATAGATCAGCCTAGTACTGATGCAGATGTACATGATGTACTTGATGAGGAAAGGGCTGAAAATGAGCATGCTAGAGGTATGCCAAAATGGCTGGTGCACACTTTGTGTGACAATAAATTGGATGCACCTTTGCCTAGTTGTACTCGTTCAAGCTCTCACAGTGCATCTTATGCATTAGATTGTTATGCTTTCGTTGTGTCTAGCTTACATGATGTTGAGGAACCTCTACCTTTTGATGAAGCACAAAATTAAGAAAATTGGATGGCTGCCATGCAATCAGAATTTGATGCACTTATAGAAAATGACACATGGACTTTATGTGATTTGCCTCCTGGCAAAAAGGCCATTGGTATGAAGTGGGTTCACAAGTTGAAACGCAAGTCATATCGTCAGATCGATCGCCATAAGGCTCGACTTGTTGCAAAGGGTTATGCATAGCAAAAAGGCATAGATTATGAAGAAACTTTTGCTCCCACTTGTCGTATGACTACTGTGCATTTTCTATGTGCATTGGCAGCTCATATTGGTTGGGATGTACATCAATCACACATTGTTACTACTTTCTTGAATGGTGACATGTTTGAGGAAGTTTATGTAACACAGCCTCGCTGCCGTTTTGTCAAGAAAGGACAAGAGGACAAAGTGTGCAAATGTAACAAGGCTTTGTATGGGTTGAAGCAATCTCCTCCTGCTTGGTATGAGAAAGCTGACACTCATTTGGTCAAACAAGGTTTCCATAACAGTCCAACAAAAATCACATTGTATGTGAAGCGTGAGGGTGATGTACTTCTCATTTTGGTTCTTTATGTAGATGATTTGCTGATCATTGGACCAAATGAGAGACATATTGCTGAATTTAAGGCTGATTTGAATGCTACTTTCAAGATGAAAGATTTGAGTTGTTGCATCATTACTTGGGTATACAGTTTAAGCAGTGTGATGGTGGTATTGCCTTGTGTCAGAAAAGTTACATAGAGACATTGCTATGTAAGTTTGGACTTGAGGATTGCAAACCTATTTCCACTCCCATGGAAACAGGTTTGAAATCGAGACTTCATGACGGTGGTGATCCTGTTAATGTCACTCTTTACCAAAATGTTGTTGGATGCCTCATTTATGTATGCAACACGAGGCTAGATATTTAGTTTGCAGTTTCACAGGTCAGCAGATTTATGCATAGCCTAGGGTCTAACCACTGGCAGGCAGCCAAGAGGATTTTCTGCTACCTTAGTGGCTCTTTACATCTTGGCTTGTTTTATCCAAGGGGGGACCATTGCCACCAGACTTACATGCTTTTTCAGACTCAGATTGGGCTGGTTGTTTTGACATGAGAGTGTCCACAAGTGGTTTTTGTTTCATGCTTGGCAGTTCATGTATATCATGGTTGAGCAAGAAGCAACCTACTGTGGCCACTTCTAGTTATGAGGCTGAGTACAAGGCAGTCTTCACAGCTACGGTTGAGTCTGTATAGCTCAGACGCCTTATGGCTGATTTGGGTGTTGGACAAGACACTGCCAACACTATCTAAACTGACAGTTAGAGCGCATTGGCAATTGCGAGGAACCCAATTTTTCATGCTCGCACAAAGCACATTGAGGTGCATTACCACCATGTCAGGGAGAGGCTCTCAGCAGTAGAGATCAGCTTGGCTTATGTGCCAACACAGGACAACCTTGCAGATCTTTTCACAAAGGTATTGTCTCATGATAAGCTTGAAGCTTTCCGCAAAGCTTTGGTCTTACTCCCCTTTGTGGACTAATCATGTCCTCAAGGCATGGCACATCCCTTTACTTAGATGCCAGCTCTCATTCACCGCATCACTCCAGGGGGGATTTGTTACCATATACATGTGGTAGTGATGTGTGTGAACACACTAGGACCGCTGGGGCATTTTTTCCCTCTTTAGGAGGTTTTTTCCCCGAGCATTGTATATATGCCCATCACTCTAGGGCTATCTATCTTTCCATTCCACACTAAGTAACACACTCTTTATTGTGTGCCTTGAGCTTCCTTTGTCTTCTCCAAGCTGTGTATGTTTCTCTGCAACCTTAATTCCAACACCAGTCATCGATGCTCTACAAGGAGAGTTGGATGATAGGATTAATATAATTTTTGATTTACAAAGACTGATCAAAGAGCTGAAGGATGAGGTAGTACAGCACCAGCTGGCCAAAGAGAAGCAGCAGAAAGAAATGGAGGAGCTCGAAGAGCTTCTAACCAAGTTATTCGATGCCTGCAAGACCAAAGATCAAAAGCTTACAGAGGTAACAAATGAACTCCTAACCACGACTCTGTCAGTACAAAAGATCCAAGTGCAGCTCAATGTAGCAAACTCATCTCTGCAATACTCTGAACAAAGGCTCAATGATTAGGCAACCTTTTTGAGACAAATAAGAGAAAATATTTTTGTCGCCTCGATCAAAGGTACAGATGAAGTCTATAAAACTTTGGAAAAAAGAAACAAGGATCTCGAGCTGGAGCTAAAGTTAGAGCAATCACAAAGAAGAGACCTTGCACTAATGCGAGTCCAAAGAGAGGAGCAATTGCTATAGTAGAGTTAAAAAGACTCAATCAGCTACTACTGAGAGGGGGACAACCAGAGACACAAGAAGAAGCAGGTCCCTCGGAGCAACCAACTGTTGACATTCCATCAGTCTCTTTTGCTTAGATGGAAAAACAACCGACTGAAGGGCTAGAAGAAGAAGAATATTTTCATGTACCAGTGGCTGATGCTGAGGAAGTGCCTATGGTCCAGCTTTCTAAAGCTGAGGAAGATGCACTCAAAGAGTAGGTTACCCAGGAGACAGATGCCAAATGGAAAGCAACAATGGATTGAGAGTTGAGAGGTCTGCACTCAATCAATGTAACTCAATTCACTCCCAACCAAATCAATGCTCAGTGGCATCAGCAATCATTGCTATACCCTTTGATCAAAGTAGAGCTACTACAGGTAAAAGAAAGACTATACAAAGATATGCAGGCAGAAGGATAAGAGGATGTCCACCCCAAGTGGAGAAAGAGCTGGTTGAACAAGAATTCGACATATCTCATTCTGTTCACAACAGC
This sequence comes from Adiantum capillus-veneris, assembly GCF_014529385.1. Lineage (NCBI taxonomy): Eukaryota > Viridiplantae > Streptophyta > Polypodiopsida > Polypodiales > Pteridaceae > Adiantum > Adiantum capillus-veneris. The sequence continues at coordinate 122,381,147 of NC_140959.1, forward strand.
ACCTATAGCACTACAAAAAGACCCAACATTCTGTCATGTATCAAGAGTAAGGACCTGGAGGCATATGAAGCACTAAGAAAGAAGAGGCCTACATGGCTGAACTATCCACGTCTACCAGGTCCAGAGCAGGGACCAACAATAGAGGAATACATGGTGAAAACCCTAACAAGCACCATGACTTTCTTCAAAAGCCTTCTTGACCTCTCATGTGCCATGTTATATAAGATTTGCAGAATGATGTTCACATGTATTCAAGCTTTTCACGAGCCAGAGCCAGCAGCAGCACCATGGATGTCATTCCTCGAAGGCAATAAGGGTATAACCTAAGCGGCCAGCCTTCCAAAGAAGTCCTTTACTAATTCTACGTCCAATGCATGTTTTTGCCCTCTAGCAATATCTTAGCATTTGAGGAAGCTTTCTATACAGATTTCTTCACTTGGCAAACAAACCTCACATCCACATTTGTTGGCTATTCAGCCATTGAGCTTAAGAACAGAGTCACCATGCAATTCTTGCAGGTTTCTGACAAAGAGAGAAGACTCATATATGAGAAAGCATTATACGCACTTAAAGATCGCCTAGCTAGTCGTCAACCCAAAGACTATTGTGCACGTCTGCCGCACGTGTCAATGCAAGGGACTTGCCGATACACTATGTGCGAGCCACAAATGGATCCAAACATGCAACTAGCCTAAACTAGTAAGCTCAAAGATGACGATGGTGTGTCACTCACCCCTCTACGCTTGCTGTCGTGGAGGATTCCTCGCCGTAAGGAAAAAGGAGCTGCCGCTGCGCCGCGCTCATCCGCTTCGTCGTCGCCGTGCCGTCGTCGCAATGCTCTCTCTCTCTCTCTCTCTCTCTCTCTCTCTCTCTCTCTCTCTCTCTCTCTCTCTCTCTCTCTCTCTCTCTCTCTCTCGCATACACACACACAAGGAGATGAAGAAGAAGAAGATGGGGATGGAGCAAGAGCATTCTTCAATTGCACAAATGAGAGAATGAGTGAATTTTAGGTTTAGTTGACTTTTATATGAGCTCGCCCCATTCACACTTGTGTGCCCATGCTTAGCCAACTAATCCCTTGAATGTTCTAGTTAGAGTGCGCCTCTCATCGGCGATCACTCTTAACCTTTTCCTATTGGACCGACAAGCCCAGTACCTGAATCTACCAAATACATAATACGGCGTCTGTCTTAGGTGATAGGAATGTGCGTGAGGGTTAACATGCCCCCCTTCCTGATATAGATTCCGTTCTCAGAAGCTATTGAGTTGAAGCTCGTTCTTCAAAGTGGAAGAGCACTTGAGATAAATGTCCTTATCCTTCTTCAGTCACTGCAAAATCAAACAACATTGTCACAGTAATTGCATTCTCATATACAATTAAAAAGCATATTTAGTTGTAGGCAGACAATTTGATTGGTAACAGAATTTTAAACCATTTGTCAGCAATAAACATTAAATTGCAATATAATCAAACGCATAAATAGTTGTAAAGATAAAAAATTAAACAAGTCTGGGGTTGCTAATTTAACGGTTGAAAGGCACTAAATATTGACTATTAATACCATGGGCAAGCTTCTCAATTTTCTCTGGTCAATTAAGTCGTTTAATCACTAGAGCCAAGTATTTCATGTCCGAGGGCTAACTAGAGGCTATACCTAGAAGACCTTGTAGTTAAGCTATGATAAAAGGAATTGCTCATGAAATCATCGCCTGACTTATGTCCTTTTCTTTGACCCCCCAAAGTCTTTTCACATTGTTTCAATTTTGATGTGTGTACTTATTTTGTATACCTTGGGTTTTTTTCTTTTCAAGGAAAAGCGCCCACACTGGGAACCTCTAGGGCTCTAGTACCATAGGCGATACATGTGAGTGAGGTACCAAATCAAGCTGAGAGTTCTCTTCCAGCTTAAGATTTTACATTGTGGCACTTTGATTTTTTTTGTTTGTACGTTTTCAGCATTTTAATTTTGTAACTTTGGGGGGTCATATAACAGTGTTACCCTTCCCAGGCTCATCACATTAGTAAACTCCCTTTATAATACTTAAGCTAAAGGTAAATAGGGACTGAGCCCACTAGAAAGCCCTAGTATATTTCACACAATGTTGCCTAAATCGGATTAAGAACCTAAGTAACCATTGATTATTAGGAAGGAATTCCCCATGGTATTAAGAGAAGATCTCTAACGCCTTGCTTGGTCAAACTAGCTTAGTCGGACTGCTTGATTTTTGAACCTAGACAAGTGATTATAACAAAAATTTACATTGAATTTAATGTTTGATACTAAGCAAATGTGTTGGATATTATGCTACCAATCATAATTAAAGCAGACAAACATGGATGCAAAAAGATAAGGGGCAATGCTAATGGACAAGAAACACATGTTGGTGTTGATGGTTGCGTTTGATTTGAAGAGTGAACGAGAGAAAGATTCCATGAAGGTCCAAATCCTAACAACAGCAACACATTTCTGTACACACTAGGAAACACAAAGGATACCTTTAGGAGGCACATCAGTGGGAAAAGGTACCAACACTTATTGAACACGATTAAAAAACATAAGGAACACTAACCTAATTATTTACACTCCCCCTAGAGAGTCAAGGGAATAGGATATTGTAGAGATTTGGGGGAAACCCTAAGGCTAAACCCCTATCCTCGTCGTCAAGAAAAACAAAGTCATCATCCGTGAGACCGTATACACCATCCATATAATCATGTAAATCTTCTTCATCATCAGAGGCACCAATGTTTACTAAGAAGGTCACTTGATGCCTATAATCATCTTGGTCAAAAGGATAGGCTTGTGCAATGGGAGATACACTCTCTAGTAAGTATGGATCAGTCATGGTCAAGAGACGTATCATCCATTCTAACTCCTCGAAATTCCTCTCACATGCTAGCATACCTACCCAATCCCATTCACAGGCAAGCACCCTAAAGACCATGTCAAACATTTGTGAAAAGTAACGAGGGTACCTCTCACCCAAGGCAGGAGTGAGATGACTCTAGCGTACTAGCCATATTTTTACACGCAAATAGATGATGGTTAGAGTGCAAATATTACAAGGGTCGTGTTCTTGTGCATAATTTATTTTTATGATATTGTGTTATGGCTCTTGCTCGTTTACTTTTTTATCTTGTTTTTGTGAGTATAAGGCTTTATATATACATTCCCTAAGATTGGATATTGAGAGGTCAGGGAGGAAGGTTGAGAGGGAAGCAAGTGAATGATGGATGTCAGAAAACACTCCCCCCTTTCTAGATCATACCTTTTGGAATGATGTTGTCACCTTTTGAAACCAATTGTTCCAAGTTGTTATGGTGAAGGCTTTAACCAATAGTTTTTTACCGCCCTATGCGTTTCATTTAGTTGCAAGGGTGGTAAGGTACTCTCCCATGATTTTATTTGCAACGTTGTTGTAGGTGGTGAATTTACAACGGAGGTGCAAACTCTTTCCTGCTTGTATGGATATGTACAATGGTAGGTGGAGGTTGTGTCAAAGTTTCTATTTCCATATAGGAACTACACGAAGAGCAAGAAGCTTCATTTGATTTCCCTGTTCCTGAGCTAGGTGGAACAAATCGTTCTTTCTTCGGTACCCAAACTAGCTCTGGAGCGGGTGTGTAGCATTCCGTGATTTTTTCCTTTCCATGATCTTCAATTTGTTACAGGATTGAGCTCACATGGACCCGATGACAAGTAAGAGCACAATTTACATTTTGGTACCCAGATTTGATCATTTCCTTTATAGTAGCCTTGGGCTTCCAATAGTTTTTTAGGAATCCAACGCAACGTTTCTTTACATTTCTTGGGGCGAGTGGGACGTCTCTTACCAGGCTCCCGTATTTTAGCACTAGCTATGGTCGCTAAAGAAGCTTTAGGGACCCACTTGTATGTTTTCTTTGTTATATTGGGATGGGTCTTGTGTGTCTCAAGCTATATTTCAACTACATCAGTTGAGTCTCTAGAGAGTTGGGCTACGGGGACATATGGTTCAACCTCTTGGACATGCAACGTTTTGGGTTTTATTTCCTTAAGAGGCAATATTTCAGGGACTATGGCTTGAGTGGTAGGGCTAAAAGTTGGTTTCTGTGTTGTGGCACCCCATGTCCCCCAATCAATAGTGCAGTTGGTGGCTATCATCCACGTGCATTCTAGGTTTATATTACCCTCCATAGTTCCAACTGGCATGACCAAAAAGTCTTGAGCTACAACCCCATTGTCATAACTGACAAAAGTGTGCCAGATTCCAAAAACCGTAATTTTTTTCTTGTTGACACCCTTGACTTGGATAATACTCTCAGATAGAGGTGGCTTCCCTAATTGACACCACACCTCATATGATAGCAGATTATATATAGCACCCGTGTCCAGTAAGGCGTTATATAGCACTTTTCCATAGGCTTTGTTTAGCTCAATAGGGTATCGTAGAGGTGTGTCAAAGTCCAACCAATCCTCGTCGGTTTCAACGCGGAATGTATGTGTAACTCCAAGGTTAGCCTCTCGTTTTTGTCTTATGCGTTGTTGTCGCTGCTTAGCCTCAGCTTGAGCTTGTATCTTCTTCAATTATGTTTGTCCCTTGGCTCCCTTTTTTGTATGGATGGCGCATAGCTCCTCTTGGCTTGAAGGATCATAGTATCTTTTAAATTTGCTCCCATTGAGGAATCCAATGGTTTCAACTCCATCAAGAGTCTCCACACAAATGGTTCCTTGTGGGGTGATCTCACATACTCTATATGGTCCTTTTCCCGCATATTTCAACTTTTTCTTTTCTTTTTCCTTTATAGTTTGTAGGTGGTGGCAATTCAGCAATGGCTTTAATTTTGCTCTCATATGTAGAAATCCCATTTTTGGACACTATATGCCCTAAAATGACTCCATGTTTAACCCAAAATTGGCATTTGAAAGGGTTTAAGGAGATGCGATACAATCTACACTTCTCAAACACTTTTCGTAAGCATGATAGATGTTCTTTCCAAGAGGAATAAACACAAAGGTCATCTAAGAAAGCTTCACAAAACTCCCTCACATATTCTCTAAAAGAGTGTTTATTAATCTTTGAAAGGTAGCAGGGGCATTGGTTAAGCCAAAAGCCATAACACAAAATGCGAACACTCGAAATTCGGTTTTAAGGATTGTTTTAGCTTGGTCCTCCAGCACAATTGTGATTTGATTGTAGCCAGAGTACCCATCTAAAAAGCTATAAGCTTCCTTCCTTGCAACTCTTTCAAGCACATGTTCTAAATATGGCAAGGGGTAATGGTTCCTCCTGGTGGCGGCATTGACCTTCTTGAGATCCACGCACACTCTGAGTTTCCCATTCTTTTTTGGCACAATCACTATCGGAGACACCCATTCTAAGTGCTCAATAAGGTATATGAATCCGCATTCCACAAGCTTTTCAATCTCTTATTGAACGATCTTTGCATATTTAGGATTCATTGGGTAGGGTCATTGCTGAATTTATTTAGTCATGCTATTCATGGGGATTGTGTGTTGCACCACGAAAGGTGGAACACCTTTCATATCATGATATGTCCAAGCAAATATATCCCTGGATTCCTTGAGAAGTTCTCTAAGTACACACTCCTCCGTCTCTGTCAGATATTGGGCAATGAAGACAGGTTTGGACTCTTCTCCTGGGTCTGCTAACTCTATTTCCTTAAGTATCGTTGGACCATCATAGACTCCATTGCTTCCATCGATAGGTTTTCTTTGAGCCTTTGTATACACAATGTTACATTCATGTTGTTCTGTGGACTGTCATTTCACTTCCGATTTCTTTTGTTGTTGAGCTAACTCTCGATTTTGTCATCTCCTTATGGTACGGCTCAACTTTGGCTTCTGTGTAGCCTCTAGTTGTGCGATGTCAATGGGTTGTGGACTACACCACATAACGCTTTGAAGGTATTCACCCCAGTTATCTACCAGCTTTCTATGAGCGTCACATGCCCCTATATAATTAAGCCATTCCGCGGTAGATTTCTTTTCATTTATTCTAGCACGCACATTTGCTTGATATCATCGCCTCTTATATCTCTTACTCTTCTTGTCTAATTTTCGATTACAACCGATCTCTAGTGAAGAGTCACTAGATGAATCGCTTCTTGTGTCTTCTGCTCCCTTAGATAGATTGTCATCTAGGGTATCACTAGGCCCTGAAGGGTTTGTCCCCACATTTGCACTAAGATTTAACTCAGATTCTTCATCCTCAAAGTCATTTTCAATTGATGATTGTGATCCCAAATCGGGTGGGCTATAGTCTTGTGAGACGTTACTGGTTCCAATGCCAGTCAAACCTTCATCTTGTAGGTCATTAGAAGCTATATGCATTGCTTCTAGCATATTTAAGGGTACAAGTGGTGGCATTTCATCGCCCTCATGTGTTACCCAGGTTGTCCCCCTGTTTCCCCAAGTGTCTATGGTTGCTGCTAGGTGGACCCAATCCACATTGTCCGACTCAGTCATCCCAGGTAGTAAATCCATATAAGGAGAATCTTCCCCAACATCAGTGTCCGCTTTACACGTGTAACAATACTGCAATGGGGCCGAGTGAACTGTGGTGTCAGATCTATGATCAATCCTAAACCTGTTTCCTAGGGGATGTGCTCGACCAATTACAATATCCACTCAAATGACCGAATCTTGGAACTGCAGGTAGCCATGGTTTTTAGACCAGCCATGCACCATTTTTTCTTCCCTCATAAAAGGACGTCCTAAGATCATCTCCGTTGCCATAGTGCGCTTGAAGAAATCCATAACAATGAAGGTAATTCTTATTTTATGTCCAAAGACCTTGATCTTGAGATCTTCTAGCATCCCAATAGGTTTAACAATAGACCCATTGGCCATCTTCACTATTATGGTTGTGGTCGCAAGGTGAGGTCTTCCCATAGTTTCCCATTAATTTTAGTCCCAATGCTAACCCCAGTGCCACCATCAAGGATTAACTTCACAGTTAATCCCTTAGTAGTGATTTGTATGGTCGCATTGGATTCATCACTCTCAAAGTATTGTCCCAACTTGTTAACAGGTATTTCTATAACAAGGTTCTCATCTAGGTTGGGTTGTGGATCTAAGTGTTCCTCCTCTATTGGCATCTCCCCAGGTCCATCCATCTGTGCAAATTATGGTAGCCCAAACTTCAGTTCTCCATTGAAGAAGGCTCGAAGAGCTGAGACTAGCTCAGGGTCTTTATATAGTTTGGACATGATGGTGGTTCTAACTTCTAAAGACATGAAATCCATCAATTTGGCAATGTTTAATGGCACCCTCTGGGCTTCGGTCCCTTGATGTGGGGGAGATGGGATCTCCGTTTCTTCTGTAGGATCAGGTAGTCCCTCTGTAAACATTCTTTCCATCAAGAAGTGAGTACGCCCACTTTCCCATGACTTTAATCACTTTCTTCTTGAATGACACTAGGTATGGCTAAGGGTCTATGGACTTGGTGAGCTTGTTGTTGCATAGGGAACACTGTGTCTGTAATCTGGATCTACCTAGGTACTGGTTCTAGATCCCTTTGGGTATCTTCTACCAAACTCCTTAATTGCATCACTCGCTCAATCTCCTCTGCAAGGTTTGGATAAGTTCCTATCTACTTCTTGGATCCTGGCCATTGTGGCTCATGAAGATCTTCCTTGTTGGTTTCTATCTTAGTGGTCGTTTTGGCAATATTAGGCTCTATATCTTCCTCACAGCCTTCCAAACTAGCAATAGATGACTCACAATCCACTTGATTCACAGAAGTGATTCTTGGATGTGGTGGATGCGGTCCTAGCACTGGAGGTGGTAAGGGTGTTGTTTGAACAACATTTTGGGCCCTAGGGACCATGTGTTGTGCATTTGTTCAAGAGGTGGGGCCGGCATCAATGCACGCACTCGAGGTGTATCTGTCCATGCTAAGGGTGGTCTATTGGCCATCACGCGCTTAAATACTACAATCTGTCATAATAATCAATATCTAATTCTCCTAAATGATTTTCTCTTGTTAAACTGATCATTTAATATGGGGAAGTGTCAGGGGAGAAAAAGCTAGAAGATTGGTTAAACTAGCAGACTGGCCACAGTAGGGATCCAAAGGAGGGAAAATAGGGATCCAAAGGGGGGGCCGTCTGTAAAAGAGCCATGTGCAACAATGGGCTTAAAAGACCCTAAGGTTCAACCCATTAAGACTTCCAAAATACTAAGGTTCCAAAATTCAAAGGTTGTGTCCAAAGGTCAAACATTGGGGGAATTGGACTCTTTTTGTGTGTCCCAAAAGTCTTTAGCAATCCCTACATAGGAGGGGGCAAGCCTTGCAAGTAGAGGATGAGAGAGAAACTCACACACAAACACACACACACACACACAAGCTCCCTTTACACAAAGGGAATGAGAAACACATGTCAGCTCACTAGCCTAGATGCCCACAAGGTGTACCCAATTCCTATTGGATGGCCTTGGAGGTGGACCAATGAGAATTAAGCTAGAGTAAATCTATTTTAATTAATTTAAAAACACTTAATAAAAGAACCAATAAGAATTAAGCTCTCTAGAAGACTATTGGACAGTCTCCCAAGGGGACCAATGAGCATCCAGCAGCCCAATGGCTTGCCTGATTTCTATTCTCCAGGAGGCGCAATGAGAGTTTAGTTGAATTGAATAATTACCTAAATCTCTCACAAAAGGGGAAAGGGGGACACATGTCAGAAGACTATCACTTATGCTACTTAATTACCATTGGCTAAGCCTGGGGAGGTCCAATAGGATGCTAGCAAGAGCAAATAGCACGAGGGGTCAACCAAGAGAGAGAGGGGGCTGATTTTTCAAAGGCATTATCACTTACACACTCACACTAGCTCGTGTGTGAAGTAAATAAGAGTCTCTCTCCTTCTCAAGCTTTAATGGAAAGCTTATCACCTACTCCAAGCTTGTGAGAAGGGAGGCCTACACCAACAACTCTTGGCTTTGTGATGCAAATCCAACCAAGAACCAAGCTTCAATGCATGCTCATATCCTCTACCACGCTAATTACTAAGCTAAGCTATGCTAATATGAGTGATTATGTAAGGATATGTACATCTTTCTCATAAGAATACTCCTTCCTCCTCTCAATCTACTCTCATAACCCGCTAGCTCTCACCATCTTCGAAGGTGTGTAAGGTCTTGGGTCTAAGATCGTGAGGGAATTGATGTTGTGTTTGATAAGTGTTTTGCGTAGTGCATGAAGTTTCCATCTTCATTGCACTATCTAATATTGAAGGAACACAAGAAATTGTATTGTAAAATGTCTCTCTTGATGGGAGAAACCATAATACAAATCCTTTTGGAGGGGGCACCGACTCCATGCAAATCCAGTTCTCAATTGTTGTCAATTGCTTAATTTCTCTCTCCTTTGAAGTATTGTTCATGCTATCTAACTAGGTGTTATGCTTTTAGTTGCTTTCTCCACCCAAGCACGCTTGTTAATCTCATTAGGAATCTATTCTAATGAAATGCTCACTATGTTCATGCTATTTTCCGCTACACACAAGTTACTAGGCCATTAAATGTTAAATAGGTATCAGAGCACAAGGTTTCTCTTTTCTTGCTCAAGAAGGGAGGTCCTCAAGCTAGCTATAAATGGTTGGTACTATAATGGAAATGGACTATGAACTTTGAGAATAGCGGAATTAAGAAAATAGGTGAAGCACTTTTGAGAGATTACTTTGTGAGCATAGCGGGTGAACTTAATTGATGGTAGCAACATAAACATGGTACCTAGTTAACTTGGCATAAACATTTCTTTTGCAAGAGAGAGAGTTTAGAGAACATGACAATAGTTGAGGATCGGATTCATATGGAGCCGTTCCCCCCTCCAATAGGCATTTGTATTGTAGTTTCTCCCATCAAGAGAGACTTGGTACAATACAATCTTTGTGTTTCTTGTAACCTAGGTGATGCAATGAAGATGGAAAGCTTCATGCATCACAAACATAACATAAACTTGAAGAAATCATTAACTATCCCAAGCCTCAGTCCCAAGGCCTCAAACACCTTCGAAGGTGGAGAGAGCTAGCGGGGAATGAGGATAGGGAAGAGGAAGAAGAAACATTTCATAGGACAAAGAAATAGTTCCTCACTTATCATTACTCTTCTTGCTAGCATATATAATAGCATAGTAATGAAGATGGAGAAGATGGAAAGCTTAATCATTGAAGCATAGCTCTTGGTTGGATTTGCATTCCATAGCCAAGAGTGTTGGTGTAGGCTTTCATTCTCACAAGCTTGGAGAAGGAGGTGGTGTTCCTCAACTTTCACCAAGTGAGAATAGCCTTGAAAATGGGTGTGTGTGTGTGTGGAGTATATCCCCCTAGCACCCCCCTTTCTTGATTTGGGCAAAAATTCTACTTGCTACAAGCTCATCGGACCCCTCTCCCCTTAGCCAATCACATCCAGCATGTAGTCAAGCATATGGGTAGTCTTTTGACAAGTGTCCTCCTTACCCCTTAGAGAGAGAGAGAGCTTGAAAATATCTAGATATTTGTTAGATGGAAGTAGAATCTCATTGGACCCCTCTTTAGCCCAACCAATAGCATTCAAGCACACCATGTGGTTAAGCTTAGTGAGAGTCTGACATGTGTCCCATGTGCTCTTTTAGAATTCCCCTAACTTTGAGATTTTTATGCATAAGAAGTTTCTCAAGCAACTTCCTCATTAAGTGAGTAGGTTCTGTTTTTGACTCAAGCATCTTACCCCCCATGCATAGGAAGCTTCTCAAGCAACTTCCTCATTAAATGTGACAAGTACCTCAAGTACCTTAGTCATCAAGCATGAAAAGCACCACCTTAGGTGGGGTTTCCACCTCAAGCACAACCTTAGCTTGCTTAAGTTTAGGTCGGGTTCCCACATCAAGCACAACCCTAGCTTGCTTAAGTTTAGGTCGAGTTCCCACCTCAAGCACAACCCGAGCTTGCTTAAGGTTCCCACCTCAAGCATAGTCCTATCTTGCTTAAGGTTCCCACCTCAAGCATAGCCCTAGCCTTCTTAAGTTTAGGTAGTGTTCCCACCTCAAACTAGGCCCTAGCTTGCTTAAGGTCAAAGGACTTTTAACACTAACCATTGGAGTTATTTAATGTAGCTAACCCTAAGGTCTTTTAAGCTTCATTAGTTGCACATTGCTCTTTGATAGACTACCTCCTTTTGGACCCTTATTGAGATGTAACCATCTCTCCTCTTGGTCCCTTGCTGAGGTAAATCTAGAAGCACTTATTGCACATTGCTCTTTGATAGACCATCTCCTTTTGGACCCCTATTGAGATGCAACCATCTCTCCTTTTGGTCCCGTGTTGAGATAGGTCTAGAAGCACATATCTCTATTCTAACTCTTGTTCCCATTTATTCTCCCACATTAAATGATCAATTTAATATGAGAAAATAATTTGGTAAAGTTAGATATTATATTTTATGACATTACCTCTCTCTTGAAATCATAGTGATCCTCAACTATGAGGTAGAGAAGATAAAGACTAGTCATTAGTCCATGTTTCTTAGCGGGTAGAGGATCCCTTTTTACCCTACGACATCATTCCAAGATGGATGACTAGTCCATTTGGTGCTTGGGAGACGTAGTTGCCGCAAGCATGTCTGCTCTTTAGTCCATATCATACTTTCAAAGTAGAGTGACAAGTTCTACTTGGTGTTTGGGAGACGTCGTCACCACAAACATGATTTTAAGCATGCATACTTTTAAATTTGTGCACAATAAAAAGAGAGCTAGTCTTATAAGACAAAAACATTTTCCATTTAAAATGAATTTTCAGATGCTTACTCTAGTGCAACACTGTAAGCATTGACAAGGTTCATATTATCCTTAAGCTAGGTTCTTTGCATTCATCTAGCATCTTTAAAAGAATAATTCTTAAACTTAATAAGATATCATCAGATAATCTTACCGTTTCTTAATACCTTGTCTTCATGTCATAGGATGGACTCAGGTTGAAGTACTTCTTCTTGATCTTTGATTTTTGGAGGGTCTGCAACAACTATTGCTTCTTTTGATGGCGCTCCTTTGTAAGGCTTATGTAGGTTCTCATGGAAAACATGGTGCATGAGCCAATGGTTGGGCAACTTCAATTGATAAGCCATATCATTGACTAGCTTAAGAATTTTAAGGACCACAGTATCTTTTTGCTAGTTTAGCATCATACTCTTGGTGGTCTGTAGGACTCTTGCCCGTAATATGCCTCAAATGAGCCTTGAGAAACTTTAGCAAGACCCTGTCATTTTCCTTAAAGGCTAAGGCTCTTTTGTGCTTATTAGCAGCAGCCCTTTTTGCCTTTCCTGTGAGATGGATATAACCCCTTTAATCTTTGGAAAAGATGCTTGTAGGTCTGAGCTATATTCATCAGCAATGAAGATCTTCCCCTGTAATTGAAGTAGTAAGGGACTTTTGGATCTTCCCTCTTTAACCTTGAAAGGCCCGCTTTCCCCATAGAAGTGTGTACAATGTTATTGTACGCATACTCTACAAGAGGTAGGTACTTCTATCATTGAGAACATTCATCTACTTCCATGACATAGGCTTTTAGTAGATTCAAGGATCATTAGATTAGTTATTTCACTTTGGTCATCCGTTTGTGGATGATAGGCCAAAAGAGAAATTTAATCTACTTCTTAGATTCCAAAAGAGACCCTTCTAGAAATTATTGGTCATTCTAGGATCTTTGTCCGACACTATAGATGTTGGAAATCCATGATTCTTGAAAATTTGAGATCTGAAGAGGGTTTCCATTTGATGTGCCTTAATAGTCTTTTTGACAACTGTGTTTTCTTGTTAAGCCTGTCAACTGAAACAATCCAAGTTGCTTCCCTCGATCAATTTTCAACTTTTGGTATACCACGCATTTTGAAACATACTCTTGTATGTTTACTTTTCATGGTAGACCAACAAAAATTCATTTCTACTCCTTGAAGAGTAGACTATGGAATCCCTCTTTGCCCCGCATAAGGAGAAGTATGGGATTCATACATGACTTTCGTATTATATGGGTGATTAACACATAGCCTATTGCCGTTTGAAAGATAACCATCCTTCAAGGTGAATGGTTCTTGTTTCTTTCCTATTGCAAAGGCTGTAGTTACATACTTAAAGTCTTGGTCAGTAGCATACTCATCTATCATAAAAGATAGATCATTGTGAGTTGCTATAGACACCACATTTACCCTTGGTCGTTGTGAAAGTGCATTGACCACTTGATTGTGCTTGCCAACAATGTGAGCAATATGAAATTTCAATTACAAAAGAATATTTTCCCACCTCATTTGTTTGTCGGAGAGGTTGGTTTGCATCATGAAGTTCTTGAGGTTTTGTGATCCATTCTTAGGATGAATGGAGTCCCCAAGAGATAGTGTTTCCTCGTATTTAGGGCATATAGAATAGCTAATAGTTTTTTTTTGTATTTGCCCAATACTCACTTATTGAAGTTGAGTCTTTGATTCTCATATGCTATGGCATGCCCTTCTTGAAGCAAAATAGCTCCAAGGCAATAACCACAAGCATCAGATTGGACCTCAAATGGCTTTGAGAGATCTAGTAGTGTGAACACATGTTGAGAGATAAACTTCTCAAAAGCTTCTTGCACTTTTGCAATCCATGAATACTTAACGTTCTTTTTTTGTTAAGTCATGTAATGAGCACACATACCTACAAAGCTTCGTACCTCTTGTAGATTCCTTGGATTAGGCCATCTTTTTATTACCTCTAACTTTGTTGCATCCATACGGGTGCCATCTTTAGAGATAATGTGACCTAAGTATTGAATCTCTTGTAGAAAAGAAAAAAACTTTTCTTTTGATTAATGAAAAGCTTATTCTCTCTCACAACTTGAAAGGTTACTTGGAGGTGTTGCTTGTACTCTTCAAGAGAATTTGGATGGACTCATGATCTCCTCTTGTTGAGCTTGTGAAACTCGATAAGGAGGCTTGCTAGGTGGTAAGCTTCTTGATAGGAGCTCAATTGCATGGTCATCATCCCTCATTTTAGAGATAGCTCACTAGGGATGCCATCAATGAAAACATCTTGGAATCCTTTTAGAAAATTAGACAACTCTAATTCCTCTTGATTCCCTTTATTGCAGGGATATGGTGTTCCCCAACTCATTAGCATCTATGTACATGCTCTTTTCCCTGTAGTGAAGTAGATTCTCCTTTCAAGGAACTTCATGTTGGAAGCCATGTGCTTAAACCATGGTGCCCCAATGATAACATTCTCATGTTTGAGAGGGGAGATGAAGAAATCCTCTTTGTCTAAATAGCTTTGGACATGAAGCCTTAATTTTCCAATGAAAGAAGTAACTGAGACGTCTTGCCCCTTGATAGCTCCATTGGCTTTCAATGCATCTCCCATCTTGTGGGCTGGTATGCCTAGCTTAGTGGTCAACTCCGTGGATATGAAGCTGTGAGTTGAACTAGGGTCAAACAAAATAAAGGCATCATGCTCTTGCATCTTTTCCCAAGCATAGGAAACGAGAAATCCTTGGTAATGAGCATCCTCTTTTGGAGCTTCAAACATAGAGGCTCTAGGAGTCTCATTGCGGGAAATTCTCTTGGGGTAAAGACAATAACCATGTCCTTGCTCCCCACATTTAAAACATTTGTGGTCCTTTAAAAAAAAACTTCTAGCTCTTTAGGAGAGAGTTTATATTTACCTTTGTAAACTCCCTTCTCCTTGGACCAATTGTTGTTGTTGTTGGAATAGCCTTGGTAAAAATTTTGGGCATTGGATTTCCTCTTGGTATCACTTTGTCTTTATTTTCCGTGGGCTTGACATTTTGTCTAGCCCCTTGTTGGAAATTGATTCATGAAGCAACCATAGTGTGGTGGATTACTTCGTGATAGAACTAGGCCGTTGAGAGTTGACATACTCGGCCATGTCTTTGGGTAATCTCGCACAGAATTGTTTCTTTTGCACGGCAAAGTATATCTTTTGAAAGATAGTAGTCTTGAGATGTAAATCCCAAAAGTTGTCCACATATTTGTGGATAGACTCATGAGAGAGAAGCTTTAAACTTCACCATTTGGTAAGCACTTTGTCCTTTGCATCACTTGCAAGGAATTGCTTCATGATGGAAACTCGTAGAGTTTTCCATGTCTTTGGGACTTTGTCGTTGCCACGAAGGCTAGCCCACCATTGATGAGTCAATTTTTGGAAGTGCATAGCTACATGGTGTAGCTTGGAGGACTCCGTGAAGCCCTCGTCTCCAAAGGCCGCATCAAATTGTTGGATGAAGGCCAATACTTTGTCGGTAGCACCAAAGGTACCATCATAGGTGAGAAAAGAGATACTCTTTCCTCCCTCTTTGAACTTCTTTACTTTTGTGACCTTCGCCATGCAGGGTAAGATTTGTGATGTCCTCCCCTCTTGTATTCTCTAGGAGAATAGCCATAGCTTTCATCGGTAGAGGAGGAAGGTGAAGAAGAAGGAGAAGAGGGTGACCTCTTTCTTACCCTTTTCTTCCTTCATTTCCTCTCTTCCCTTTTAGAGTGACAAGGAGAAGGAATATGGGTTAATCATTTCCTCTTGGGAGGAGTTGGCGATCGTTTAGGCCGCCATCTTCATGGAGCCACATCTTTTGAGGAACCTAGGGAGTCATTACTTTCTCGTTCTTTGGATTCCTCCTCTTGTATGGGAGAGAGTCTTCTTTTGGGGGTCTCACCAAGAGGCCTCCTAAGCTCTCTCTCCTCTTTGAGAGGAAAGAAACATCCCATAAGCACAAAGTTGTTGAGTAACTTCGGCTTGCAAAGAGGGGTTGCCCATAGCTTGTTGCAACCTAGTAATAAGATAATTAACAAACATGGGGGCATCATCATTAAAACCTTCATGTGCAAAATCAAAGCTATCAATGTTCATTCTACTCTCTTGGTTATTGTTAACCATGTTAATTGAACTTATGTGTTTACTTAGTGTATGCTTTGGAAATTCAAAACCTTAGTTGCTACTCCTCTTAGCCTTCGAAAATAGGCACTTAAGTATCTACACCCACGGCTCGAATGGGTTAATTATAGAGAGTAGTGGAGTGAGTCTAACATAGCGGAGTTGCTGAGGGATAGCTCCTTTCAGACTTCTTATGGCTCAATAATGGTAAAGCCGTAGGCAAGTCTAAAAAGATCCATTATTAAGACCAAAGCTCCCGAGGTGTGCACCATATCTCACATAGTGGGCTCAACAAAACCGATAATAGATCCCAATCCCACTTACCCTAATATAATCAACAAAATCAACCATTAATAGGCTACTTAAGGACCTCTCTTCTTAAGCAAGAAAAGAGAAACCTAATGCTCTGATACCAATGTAATGGAAATGGCCTATGAACTTTGAGAATAGCGGAATTAGGAAATTAGGTGAAGCACTTTTGAGAGATTACTTTGTGAGCATAGCGGGTGAACTTAATTGATGGTAGCAACATAAACATGGTACCTAGTTAACTTGGCATAAACATTTCTTTTGCAAGAGAGAGAGTTTAGAGAACATGACAATAGTTGAGGATCGGATTCATATGGAGCCGGTCCCCCCTCCAATAGGCATTTGTATTGTAGTTTCTCCCATCAAGAGAGACTTGGTACAATACAATCTTTGTGTTTCTTGTAACCTAGGTGATGCAATGAAGATGGAAAGCTTCATGCATCACAAACATAACATAAACTTGAAGAAATCATTAACTATCCCAAGCCTCAGTCCCAAGGCCTCAAACACCTTCGAAGGTGGAGAGAGCTAGCGGGGAATGAGGATAGGGAAGAGGAAGAAGAAACATTCCATAGGACAAAGAAATAGTTCCTCACTTATCATTACTCTTCTTGCTAGCATATATAATAGCATAGTAATGAAGATGGAGAAGATGGCAAGATTAATCATTGAAGCATAGCTCTTGGTTGGATTTGCATTCCATAGCCAAGAGTGTTGGTGTAGGCTATCACTCTCACAAGCTTGGAGAAGGAGGTGGTGTTCCTCAACTTTCACCAAGTGAGAATAGCCTTGAAAATGGGTGTGTGTGTGTGTGTGGAGTATATCCCCCTAGCACCCCCCTTTCTTGCTTTGGGCGAAAATTCTACTTGCTACAAGCTCATCGGACCCCTCTCCCCTTAGCCAATCACATCCAGCATGCAGTCAAGCATATGGGTAGTCTTTTGACAAGTGTCCTCCTGACCCCTTAGAGAGAGAGAGAGCTTGAAAATATCTAGATATTTGTTAGATGGAAGTAGAATCTCATTGGACCCCTCTTTAGCCCAACCAATAACATTCAAGCGCACCATGTGGTTAAGCTTAGAGAGAGTCTGACATGTGTCCCATGTGCTCTTTTAGAATTCCCCTAACTTTGAGATTTTTATGCATAGGAAGTTTCTCAAGCAACTTCCTCGTTAAATGAGTAGGTTCTCTTTTTGACTCAAGCATCTTACCCCCCATGCATAGGAAACTTCTCAAGCAACTTCCTCATTAAATGTGACAAGTACCTCAAGTATCTTAGTCATCAAGCATGACAAGCACCTTAGGTGGGGTTCCCACCTCAAGCACAGCCTTAGCTTGCTTAAGTTTAGGTCGGGTTCCCACATCAAGCATAGCC
Source organism: Adiantum capillus-veneris (assembly GCF_014529385.1). Classification (NCBI taxonomy): domain Eukaryota; kingdom Viridiplantae; phylum Streptophyta; class Polypodiopsida; order Polypodiales; family Pteridaceae; genus Adiantum; species Adiantum capillus-veneris. The sequence goes on from NC_140959.1 coordinate 122,398,725, forward strand.
CTAGCTTGCTTAAGGTTCCCACCTCAAGCATAGCCCTAGCTTGCTTAAGTTTAGGTCGAGTTCCCACCTCAAGCTGAGCCCTAGCTTGCTTAAGGTCAAAGGACTTTTAACACTAACCATTGGAGGTCTTTAATGAAGCTAACCCTAAGGTCTTTTAAGCTTCATTAGTTGCACATTGCTCTTTGATAGACTACCTCCTTTTGGACCCCTATTGAGATGTAACCATCTCTCCTCTTGGTCCCCTGCTGAGGTACGTTTAGAAGCACTTATTGCACATTGCTCTTTGATAGACCATCTCCTTTTGGACCCCTATTGAGATGCAACCATCTCTCCTTTTGGTCCTGTGTTGAGACAGGTCTAAAAGCACATGTCTCTATTCTAACTCTTGTTCCCATTTATTCTCCCACATTAAATGATCAGTTTAATATGAGAAAATCATTTGGTAAATTTAGATATTATATTTTATAATAGGTACTATTAATTGCATGTGAGTAAGTAGAATAGGGATTTTTCAGCCTTGTAGTGCGCCTGGCTTTGTGCAGTTAAGGGGGCATCACCGTCGAGAGCCATGGTCTTAATAGTGGAGTCCTACGGGGCTTGCCTACAGCTTAACCACTATTGAGCTATTAGAAGCTTGACAGGAGCCGGTGTTGTTTTGGTGTTGAATGACCCTCTCTTCTATTCCTTGCAATTAATGGTATTCAAGCCACGGGTACAGTAGCTTGAGTGTTTTTCTAAAGGGGTAAAGAGGAGTAGCAACTAGGGCTGAAGTGCCAAAGTATACCTAAAAAGTTTACACCTAAAAGTTGTTAGAATGACTCACAATAGTAAAGAGAGTGAAATTAATGTTGATAACTTTGATTTTGCTAATGAGCAAGCTACTAATGATTCCTCGATGCTTGTTAACTATCTTGTTTCTAGGCTTCAACAAGCCATGGGCTATCCATCCCTCCAAAGTGTGCAATGGCAGCTTCGTGCTCATGGGATTATCCAAGCTCCCCACCATGAAGAAAGAACACCTAGGAAGCCTCCTTGCAAGACTTCCAAAAGAGGTCTCTCTCCGATTCGGGAAGAAGAAGAGGATCCCAATGAAGGGCGCAGAAATTTGCTACTTGATAACGCATGTCCTTCTCAAAGGAGAATTCAAGAGCCTCCACCGAAGGAACGAGAAAGAAGTGAGTCTCCCGCCACCTCGGTGGAGATGGCTCCATGAAGACGGCAGGCTAAACGCTCTCCATCACCTCCAAAACAGAGAAGACCATCGCATACTTCCCCACACCATGCTTCAAAGAGGGATGACGAAAAGCAAGAGAAGAAAAAGGCGAGAAAGAGGACACCCTCTTCTCCATCTTCTTCATCCCCTTCCTCTTATGAAAATGATGGTGAAGACAAAGAAGATCAAGGAAAGAAAAAGGCGAGAAAGAGGTCACCCTCTTCTCCATCTTCCTCAAATTCTTCATCTTCTGAAGAAAGTGATGGTGCAACCTTTGAACCATCAAAAAGAAGAGGCCATAGGAAATCCTATGCCGCGTGGAAGAGGTCGTCCAAGCTCAAGAAATTCAAAGAGGGAGGGAAGAGCATATCTTTCCTTACCTATGATGGCACTTTTGGTGCTACGGAGAAAAGTCTTGGCCTTTATCCAACAATTTGATGCGGCGTTTGGAGATGAGGGCTTCACAGAGTCCTCTAAGCTACGCCATGTAGCTATGCACTTTCAAAAGTCCGCCAAGCAATGGTGGTCTAGCCTACGGGCCAACAGTGAAGCTCCATGAACATGGAAAGCTTTAAGAGCTTCCATTATGAAGTAGTTTTTGGCCACCGATGCCAAAGACAAAGTACTCACCGAATGGCGAAGCTTGAAGCTCTCTCCCTATGAATCCATCCACAAATATGTAGACAAGTTTTGGGACCTACAACGCAAAGCCACTGTCTTCAAAAAGTTGGATTTTGGAGAGCAAAAGCAACAAGTTTATGCGGGCTTAACCGAAGAAATGGTGGAGTATGTCAACTCCCAAAGGCCACGCACCATATCGGCGGTAATACATCATACTTTGGTGGCCTCTCTCAATTTCCAAACAGGGGCTAAGAGGAATTCTAAGCCCCCTGAAAACAAGGGTTCCAATGAGCCTAAGGGGAAGGACGATGTCCAAAAGTCTCCTAAGGGCAATTCCAACAAAGCTAAGGAGAAGGGAGTTTATAAAGGCAAAAATAAACTCTCTCCCGAAGAGCTTGAGTGTTATCTCAAGGATAACCAGTGTTTCAAGTGTGCAAACAAGGGCATGCATACCGCGCTTGTCCCCAAAAGAACAACCACCATGGTCCTCCTAGAGCTACCTTGGTCGAAATCCAAGAGGAGGAAACTCACCACAAAGGATTTCCTCTATGCCATGCTTGGGGAAAGGTAAGAGAACATGATGCTTTTATTCTCTTTGACCCCGGTTCTACTCATAATTTTGTATCTATAGTTGGCCACCAAGCTAGGCATACAAACCTACGAGATGGGAGTTGTCCTACCCGCAGACGGTGCTTTCAAGGGGCAAGAAGCTTCAGTCACTCCCTTAATAGGGAAATTGAGGCTCCATGTCCAAAGCTATGTGTACAAAGAGGACTTCTTTATCTCTCCTCTCAAGCATGAGGATGTAATCCTAGGGGCACCATGGTTTGATTGCATGGCTGCCAATGTTAAATTCCCTGAAAGGAGAATCTCCTTTAAGTTCAGGGAAAAATATATGTATATAGATGCTAAGGAAATGGGTAACACTATACCCATTGTACATACACAAGCTTTCAACAAGTCAATAAAGAGCTCTATTTCCGTGTACATGATTTTTGTTAAAGATTCTCAAAATGAACCTAATGTTTTAGCAAAAGAAAATATACACAATCAAAAGGAATTAGAGTTATCCAATTTCCTCAAGGGGTTTTAAGATGTCTTTATTGACGACATTCCTTGTGAGCTACCTCCTAAACAAGGTAATGATGACCATGCAATTGAACTTCTTCTAGGAAGTTCACCGCCTTACAAACCTCCTTATAGAGTTTCTCAAGCTCAACAAGAGGAGATTATGTGGCAAGTGCATGAGTTAGTTGAGAAGGGCATGGTTAGGCCTAGCTCATCTCCATTTTGTTCTCCTATGATACTAGTGCAAAAGAAAGACGGCACATATTGTATGTGTGTCGACTATAGAGCACTAAATAGGAACACTATTAAGAATAGGTTTCTCGTTCCACGGGTAGAAGACCTATTTAATAAGCTACAAGGGTCCACCTACTTCAATAGGATTGACCTAAACAGTGGCTATCATCAAATAAGGATAGTTGATCAAGACATTGTGACCACATTTTGCACTACATTTGGTCTTTAAGAATACATTGTCATGCCTTTTGGCTTGACCAATGCACCAGCCACATTCAACCGCTTGATGGAGAAGCTATTCAGGCCTCACCGAACCTTTACTGGAGTTTTCTTTGATGATATCATCATCTAGTCTAATTCATTAGACGAACACAAGCGACACCTCCAGGTAATATTTCAAGTTCTGAGAGAGAATAAACTTTATGTTAATCGAAAGAAAAGTGATCTTTTCTTGCAAGAGATTCAGTATTTAGGTCACATTATCTCTCAAGATGGCATCCAAATGGATCCATCAAAGTTAGAGGTAATAAAAGGATGGCCTAAACCAAGGAATCTTCATGAGTTAAGAAGCTTTATAGGTATGTGCACATACTATAGATGCTTCATAGAAAAGTTCTCACTAATAGCAGGACCATTACATGACCTAACAAAGAAAAATGTTAGGTACACATGGTCTGCCAAGGAGAACAATGCTTTCGAAAAGCTTAAAGAAAAGATTATCTCTCAACCTATGCTTACACTACTGGATCTCTCAAAGCCATTTGAGGTCCAATGTGACGCTTGTGGTGATTGCCTTGGAGCTGTTTTGCTTCAAGAAGGGCACGCCATAGGCTATGAAAGTCGAAGGCTCGACCCTATTGAGCAAGCTCTAGGCATATATGAAAAGGGACTCCTCGCAGTTCTATATGCCTTAGACTCATGGAAGCACTATTTATTGGGGACTCCTTTCATTCTGCGAACGGATCACCAAAGTCTTAAGTACTTCATGACGCAGACCAAGCTCTCCGACAAACAAATGAGGTGGGTAAATTTCCTTTCGCAATTTCATTTTCATATTGCTCACGTTGCTGGAAAGCATAATCAAGTAGCCGATGCACTCTCAAGACGATCGAGAGTGAATGCGGTTTCCATAGCAACTCACAATGATCTATCTTCTATGATAGATGAGTATGCTATTGACCCCAATTTTAGAGATGTGATTTCAATCCTTGCACTAGGAAAGAAAAAGTAACCATTTACTTTACAAGATGATTATCTTCTCTATGGCAATAGACTATGCAGTACTAGCTCACTACGTGAGAAAGTAATGTATGAATCTCATGCTTCTCCTTATGAAGGGCATAGAGGGATTCAGTCTACCCTAAAAGGGATTGAAACACATTTCTATTGGCCTACCATGCTAGCAAACATACAATAGTATGTTTCTAAATGTGTGGTATGCCAAAAGACAAAGTTTGATAGAGGGAAGCAACTTGGATTGCTTCAACCTTTGCCAATCCCTAATTCACCATGGGAGAGCATATCCATGGATTTTATCTTTGGATTGCCTAAGTCTATCTATGGGAATATGGGAATATGGACGATAGTAGATAGGTTCAGTAAACAAGCTCATTTTATATCTGTCAAAAAGACTATCAAAGCCCATCAAATGGCAACCCTCTTCATTTCACAAATCTTCAAGTACCATGGCTTGCCAATGTCCATAGTGTCGGATAGAGATCCTAGAATGACCAGTAATTTCTGGAAGGGTCTCTTTGAGAATTTAGGAACAAGGCTAAACTTCTCTTCGGCCTATCACCCGCAAACGGATGGCCAAAGTGAAATAGCTAACCTAACAATTCTCGATCTACTAAAAGCCTATGTAACGGAAGTAGATCAAAGATCCCAATGGGAGAAGTACTTACCCTTAGTGAAGTATGCCTACAATAACATTGTACACACTTCCATGGGAAAAGCACCTTTTGAGTTGATTGAAGGAAGATCAAAAAGTCCCTTGCTACTTAGGTACACGGAAAGATCTTCGTTGCAGATGAGTATAGCTGAGACCTACAAGAATCTTTTCAAAAGACTAAGGATGCTATCTCTATCTCACAACAAAGGCAAAAGGCTGCTGCTGACAAGCACAGAAGAGCCCAAGCCTTTAAAGAAAATGATTAGGTCTTACTCAAATTTCCTAAAGCTCGATTAAGGCACATGACGGGCAAGAATCCTACGGGACACCAAAAGTACTATGCGAAGTTAGCAAAAAGGTACTATGGTCCCTTCCAGATTCTTAGGCCAATCAATGAGATGGCCTATCAACTCAAGTTGCCCAACCATTGGCTCATACACAATGCTTTCCATGTGAGCCTACTAAAGCCTTACAAAAGAGAGCCACCACAAGAACCAACTAGTGAAGACCCACCGGAGATCGAGGACCAAGAAGAGGTGCTGCAGCCCGAGTCCATTCTCCGACATGAAGACAAGGTACTAAGAGGCGGTAAGACTATCCGACGATATCTTATTAAGTTTAAGAATTATCCTTTTGAAGATGCTAGATGGATGCAAGACATACAATTAAAAGATAACCTAAACCTTGTCAATGCTTACAATGCTTCCCAAGAGTAGGCAAATGTACAAATGTTAAAAATGAACAATTTTTTGTCTTATAAGACTCTCTTTTTCTTTATTGTGCACAAAAATGAAGTAGTATGCATGCTTAGATCAAGCTTGCGGAGACGATGTCTCCCGAACACCAAGTAGAGCTTGTCACTCTACTATGGAAGATGATAGGACTAATGTGCAGACATGCTTGTGGCAGCCTCAGGCTCTCAAGCGCCAAATGGACTAGTCATCAATTGTGGAATGATGTCGTAGGGTAACATAGGGATCCTCTACCCGCTAAGAAAAGGACTAATGAATATGCTTTATCTTCTCTACCCCATAGTCGAGGACGACTATGATTTCAAGAGAGAGGTAATGTCATAATAATCAATATCTAATTCTCCTAAATGATTTTCTCATGTTAAACTAATCATTTAATATGGGGAAGTGCCAGGGTAGAAAAAGCTAGAATATTGGTTAAGTTAGCAGACCGGCCACAGTAGGGATCCAAAGGGGAGGCCATCTGTAAAAGAGCCATGTGCAACAATGGGCTTAAAAGTCCCTAAGGTTCAGTCCATTAAGACTTCCAAAATGCTAAGGTTCCAAAATTCAAAGGCTGTGTCCAAAGGTCAAACATTGGGGGAATTGGATGGTTTGTGTGTGTCCCAAAATTCTTTAGCAATCCCTACATAGGAGGGGGCAAGCCTTGCAAGTAGGGGATGAGAGAGAAACTCACATACACACACACACAAGCTCCCTTTACACAAAGGGAATGAGGGACACATGTCAGCTCCCTAGCCCACATACCCACAAGGTGTACCCAATTCCTATTGGATGGCCTTGGAGGTGGACCAATGAGAATTAGGCTAGAGTAAATCTAGTTTAATTAATTTAAAAACACTTAATAAAAGAACCAATAAGAATTAAGCTCTCTGGAAGACTATTGGACAGTCTCCCAAGGGGACCAATGAGCATCTAGCAGCCCGATGGCTTTCCTGATTTCTATTGGCCAGGAGGCAAAGGGGTCCAATGAGAGTTTAGTTGAATTAAATAATTACCTAAAGCTCTCACAAAAGGGGAAAGGGGGACACATGTCAGAAGACTATCACTTATGCTGCTTAATTACCATTGGCTACGCCCGGGGAGGTCCAATAGGATGCTAGCAAGAGCAAATAGCAAGAGGGGTCGACCAAGAGACAGAGGGGACTGATTTTTCAAAGGCATTATCACTTACACACTCACACTATCTCATGTGTGAAGTAAAGAAGACTCTCTCTCCTTCTCAAGCTTCAATGGAAAGCTTATCACCTACTCCAAGCTTGTGAGAAGGGAGGCCTACACCAACAACTCTTGGCTTTGTGATGCAAATCCAACCAAGAACCAAGCTTCAATGCATGCTCATCTCCTCTACCAGGCTACTTACTAAGCTAAGCTATGCTAATATGAGTGATTATGTGAGGAGATGTACAACTTTCTCGTAAGAATACTCCTTCTTCCTCTCAATCTACTCTCATACCCCGCTAGCTCTCACCATCTTCAAAGGTGTGTGAGGTCTTGGGTCTGAGACCGTGAGGGAATTGATGTTGTGTTTGATAAGTGTTTTGTGTCGTGCATGAAGTTTCCATCTTCATTGCACAATCTAGTATTGAAGGAACACAAGAAATTGTATTGTAAAATGTCTCTCTTGATGGGAGAAACCATAATACAAATCCTTTTGGAGGGGGGACCGACTCCATGAAAATCCAGTCCTCAACTGTTGTCAATTGCTTAATTTCTCTCTCTTTTGAAGTATTGTTCATGCTATCTAACTAGGTGTTATGCTTTTAGTTGCTTTCTCCACCCAAGCACCCTTGTTAATCTCATTAGGAATCTATTCTAATGAAATGCTCACTGTGTTCATTCTATTTTCTGCTACACACAAGTTACTAGGCCATTAAATGTTACACAATCCTTAGCTTGATGACCATATCTCCCACAGGTATTGCAGTTCCCATTGAATTTTACTCTAAAAGTAGGGCATTCACTGGTACTATGCAGTCCATAGCATACTGAGCACCATTGTTGCTCCCTTCTTGGAATATGATTGTTTTGCGGAGCACGATTATCTCTAAGACTCTTTTGAATAGCCTTGGTGAGATCTACTAAAGTCGTCTCAGATATCTTTGGCTCCTTAGCAATAGGCTTTAGGATCATTGGCTGATGCCCTGATGCTTACGAGCTAATAGATTTAGGATCAAAGAACTCTCTTTCTCCTTGAATCATTAAATTATCCTCCAATTGGATCGCATTGGTGGTGACTGCTTCCCAAGTGGTGATACCTCTAATGACTATGCCATTGTAGATATCCTCATGTCGTAATCCCCTAATGAATCTATCAAGAAATTGATTATTATTGAAGCACTCATTTGGATTACAACGAGAATTCAAATGCTTCAAGCGACTAATAAAGTCTCTCAAGGACTCTCCTTCCTCTTGTTGGGCTTTCTGGAGCCGAGAGGCTACACCCCAAAGCACTCCCTCTCGTATGTATTCTTTCAAGAACAGTCTCCTAAGAGTAGGGTAAATCGTTTTTTCTTCCACCCTTAGGGTTCTATACCAATCCCTAACCTTTCCACTTAAGGTTAGGCTTAAAGCATTACTCTTATGCAGGTCATTGTGTTCTCCTAGAGAATTGCATATTTGTTCAAACACTTATGATATGCTTTCTCACATCCCCATCTCCACTAAATTTTTATGTGAGCTTGGCTATTTGTACTTCCTTACTTCTAGGCTCTCTATCAGACTTGTTACACATATTCTTAGTGATAGATCGACCGATAGCTTGAGCAAATGTTGCCAAGTCACCTAAGTGAGCAGGCACCGTGGGTGAAGGTGCTCCAGAGACTACAGGTGGAGTAGGTATTGGCATTGGGCTTGGCACATAGGAAGCCCTTGGATTCCACGTTTGGTACGGTGTTGTGCCATGTGGCGGTCCAAAGTTCATATGTGTGGCCCTAGGCATAGCAGACATCGGATGTGACATGCTAATGCTAGCCGATATGGTCCCATGGAAATAAGAACTTGGGTGTTGGTTGTGGAGCATAGGTAGTTGAAACAATTGGAGGGGTAGGGACTACATGAGTACGAGGACCTATAGGTATATACGATTGGTACACACTTGTAGGTATTGTTGCAGGCATTGAGCTACCATGTAGTGGTGCTTTACTAACAAATGAGGTCTATGGCGTGTTTCTTGGCATGCCCATCATAGGGTAGTCATGGTAGCCATGGTGTCATCAAGGGAAAGATGAGCTAGACTTGGAAAAGTAAAGCTATCACTGGTGGGCTCAAATTGCACTGAGACCCCTGGCAAAACAGCATATGGAGGATCCATCGGACTTACCGAGGGAGTCTCCATTTGCGATAAGGTTGGTTGTTTAGCCTTCCCTGTATCCAAGAATCTCATGAGCCCCATTGAAGGCATGTGGATCCACTTGTTCTGTCTCTCTAACTCAATAACCTTATGGATGACCTCACAAACTCTTTGTTGTTGATCCTCCACACTAGTAGCAACCGTTGTGGATTGTAAGACATCTAACCAATCCACATGATAGGTGTGACCTATGTATAGGTCGGTTAGAGTTTCTGTCTGTAGTTCATACTCCCAGTTCTCATTTAAGAACGCTCCATCTAGGATTGAGGTGCTAGGGGTGTCCTTTGAACTGAATACAATGTGTCTCTCTATGGGTTGGCCCTTAGTGGTCGCTAATTCAGGAGCACTCAATTGCTCTCCTAGCAATGTTATTGACATAGGAGCTTTCTCTTTTAACTCTCTTCGTTGCTCCTCCTTGCGTAAGCTCTCGATTTCCTTTTCCCTAGCCGCAATGATATATCGCTCAACCTCTTACACTTTGGCAAGGCTTCTACCATCAGGTAATATGACCTCGGAGGGGAATAGCTCTGAAGATTCAGGGCGTGCAGTGAATGAAGTATTCACATGCACACTCTCTAAGAGTATAGGGTCTATGTTGGTCATGAATGGAGAATTTGCTTCCCTACCCCCCTCATTTACATCGTTAGCTCCATGTTCGGAGTGAGTGGCTCTACTAAAGGTTTCCTTCAAGCGGCTAAGCACGCTCGGCCCAGAGCGTGGACCCATGGCATGCATGTCTTGGCTATCGGGACTATGCATTGGGAAACCCTCCATGACATCGTAATCAGAGGAAGAGTCACTAGTCGCTATGTTTGGATCTTGGTTTGTACTACCTTGGGTCCCCGCCGAGGGCCCAGAACCTAAGGTAGGTGGATATTGAGAACTCGTGTAGGTCGAAATGCTCTCTAGTTACTCGGCCTCCAGCACACGACCAGAGCGCAGATGGATGTGCCTTTGGCACCCTACAAGCGTCGGCGAATAACCTCGAAGGTTAACCTCTTACTTTTTTATGCGTTCATTTTCACTCGTTTTTGATGTTTTTTTAATGTTTTTTAATGATCGGTTTGTGGATTAGAGCCTGTGATAGCTCAAAACAAGTGTATCGCTCCGGGGGTCGTAGTGTGCTTTACAGCACCACATTCGGTTACCTGAAGCTCCGTTGGTCCTCAAAAAGGTCGATTTTTACCTACGCGTGAGGCTAAAATACGTAATTTTAAAGGGAGACTGAGGCCTGAGCCTGAGCGTGGGCTTGGGATTGGGTCTGAGCTTGCATCTGGGGGATATTACCGATCCTGGTCCTACCTTTTAAAAAAATTATTATTATTATTATTTTTTTGGGATAAGGTCACCGCGGCCGCGTTGTGCGCGCGTGCACACACACACCTAATCTACCTACTTACAACTAATACAGCTATTGTTACACACTAACACACTACTACAACAACTCTTGAGCTAACAAAACTACTTACTATACTTTACACAAAAGTAACATTATGGATCTACTACCTTAATCCTAACACCTTGTCAAAGAGAAAACACACTACCTTTCAACACCTTATTAACAAAAAAAAACACTACCTTTAACAAAACAATACACAACAACAAAACAAACTCCTTCTCAACACACACACCTTCTTTCTCTACCTTTCCTACAATTCAAAATGCACCACAAAGTAGCATAGAGTGCTACTCAAGCTTAATTCAAGGCATTCCCCAGTAACGGCGCCAAAAATGTGCGCGTATGTCGCACGTGTCAATGCAAAGGACTTGCCAATACACCGTGTGCAAGCCACAAATGGCTCCAAGCACACAACTAGCCTAAACTAGTGAGCTCAAAGATGGCGATGGTGTGTCACTCACTGCTCTACGCTTGCTGTCGTGGTTGATTCCTCGCCGCGAAGAAGGAGCCGTCGCTGCGCCACGCTCAACCGCTTCGCCGCCGCCGTGCCGTCATCGCAATGCTCGATTGCTCTCTCTCTCTCTCTCTCTCTCTCTCTCTCTCTCTCTCTCTCTCTCTCTCTCTCGCTCTCGCATACACACACACACACAAGGAGATGAAGAAGAAGAAGATGGAGATGGAGCAAGAGCACTCTTCAATTGCACAAATGAGAGAATGAGTGAATTTTAGGTTTAGTTGACTTTTATATGAGCTCTCCCATTCACACTTGGGCGCCTATGCTTAGCCAACTAATCCCTTGAATGTTCCAGTTAGAGTGCGCCTCTCATCAACGATCACTCTTACCCTTTTCCTATTGGATCGACAAGCCCGTACCTGACTCTACCGAATAAATAATACGACGTCCGTCTTAGGTGATAGGAATGTGCGTGAGGGTTAACAACTACTTTAGTCCATGAAGCTGTGTCAAGGGACGACATAGTCGAGGAGGGGGAGAATGTTAGCAGCAAGCTAATTCGAACATCATTTTGTGGAGCTTTTATTACAAAAACACTTATTATTTTGATGTATCGAGAATATTGTAACTCCTACTTTCTAGATAAACATTGTAATTGATGAGCCGGGGGCCACAAGGTTCCAAATTGTATCAACTTGTCTTTAGTTAGAGCTCCCAGATTATTAGTTTTGACCACAAAAACCTTGGCTAAGGTATAAAAGCCAATTTTTGTAAGTTTTTTACAAGTTTTGGATAATAGAAACACAGCGTGAGCTAACGGCACTCACTTCTCTCCTTCTCACGCTTCCTACTCCCTTCCCGGTTGTCACATTGTAGTGTCGTTTGTTGCATTGCAACCGCGCTTGACGTAAGCATTTCATGGTAATCCGTAGCTTTTGGCATCCTCGACACACGGACTAATTTAATCATAAGTAGGAATTTAAGCTTTAAAATCAAAAACGAAGTATAGGCAGGGTATTGGGGCACCATTGCTAAGCATTTAGATGCATTCTGGGTCGAAACTGACTAGGTCAAAAACTCATTGCTATTAATAATCGCGATTTTTGCACTTGACTCAAAGTGAGATATGAAACCATAAGCATGTGTGCTTATGTCTTATAAACATGTCCTAAAAGTTTTGTAACGTTTGGACGTTGTTTGATGTTGTAACGGATATGATTTGTTTCCCGATGAGCGATTAGCTTTTGGTGATTTCTGTCATTTGAGTGTAGCTTGAGTTAGATGCGAGTTGTTTGTTGCTTTCCAAGAGATTGACAACCTCTTGTAGCCTAGTCAGCTTCATCCCATGGATTGACAATTATATTCATGGTTCTCAGTATGTCTGCAATAAGATAGGAGTGAGGTTAGACACCCGTCCCACATGCCACTTACCTGCTTAATAGGTGTTCTACAAAAGCTTTGTATTCTATGACTCCTATGAAGCATGGCATGATAGAAAGTCTTCTAACCTACCTCTACGATACCCCATCGAGTTAAATAGCACCTATGGGAAAGTGGTATATAATGCTTTATTGGACACATGAGCTAAACATAATATCTTATCCTATGGAGTGTGGTGTCAGTTAGGAAAGTTCTCTTTATCCGAGAGTACCATCCAAGTCAAGGGTATTAACAAGAAGAATTGGAATCTTGCACACTCCTGTCAGTTATGACAACAGGGTCGTGGCTCAAAGCTTTTTGGTCATGCCTGCGGGTGGGCAACATAAACCTGGGATGTAAGTGGATGTTTGCAACCAAGTATACTATTGATTGGAAAAATGAGAGTATCACGGCACAGAAACAAACTCTCATTCCTACCACTCAAGAAAAAGTCCCTGAGTTATCGCCTCCTGAGGGAACACATAATAGAACATTGCATATCCAAGAAGTTGAAACATCTGTCTCTATAGCACAAACCTCTAGAGCTTCAACTTCCATGACTGAAACAAAGAATGAGGCACCCAAGGCTCAACGTGATTTGTCAAGGGAAACATGAAAATGGGTCCCTAAAGCTTCGTTAACAACCACTTTCGATGCTCAATCTGGCACAAAACAGAAGCCTCGTAAGAGATGCCCCACTTGCCCCAAAAATATAAGGAAATGCTACGTTGGATTCCTAAGAAACTATTAGAAGCCCAAGGCTACTATGATGGGAATGATCAAATTTGGGTGCCTAAATGTAAATTGTGCTCTTCCATATCACCTACAGAGCCATGTGAGTCAGATCTTGTATCGATGAAGCTGATTGAAGATCGCGAGAAGGGAAAGATCACGGAATACTACACACCTATTCCAGAGCTAGTTTGGGTACCGAAGCAAGAACAATTTGTGTCACTTAGCTCGGGAATAGGGAAGTCAAATGAAGCTTCATGTAGTTCATCCACAAAAATACAAGCTTCTACACAACCTCTACCTACCGTTGTAAATATTCAAAAAAACAAGGAAGATTTAGCACCTCCTGTTGTAAGTTCACCACCTAAAGCAACGTTACAAGTAAGATCATGGGAGAGTACCAGTTACCATATACATGTGGTAGTGATGTGTGTGAACACATTAGGACCGTCGGGGCATTTTTCCCCTCTTTAGGAGGTTTTTTCCCCCGAGCATTGAATCTATGCCCATCACTCTAGGGCTATCTACCTTTCCATTGCATACTAAGGAACACACTCTCTATTGTGTACCTTGAGCTTCCTTTTTCTTCTCGAAGCTGTGTGCGTTTCTCTGCAACCCTAATTCCAACAATTGGTATCATAGCAGGTTGCATCCTCTCGGGCTTAGTCGCCAGCTGCTCCAGCACACGTCTGCTCACTTTATCCGATTTCAATGAGCTTTGGCAAGCGTTTGCAGGTCGATAAAAATTTCGGGCTCATTTCGGCCTCCGTTTCCACTATAGGTAGTACTGCACAGGCTATTTCATCATTTTGTGCAGAATTTCTATCAGTGCCGTTTTCTGCATAACAGGTGCCTCATAGTCTTCTACAGTTTGTGCTATATAGCACGTGTTGTTCCCGCTCCATTTCTCCTATTTTCGGGTATTTTTCACATCAGGTGCAACATTTACCATGGCTGACAACAACACAGATGTGTTCAAGATGTTTGCTGCTGAGGACAGGTTGGATGGGGACAACTACCCTATGTAGGCTTATATAATGCAACATGTTCTTGTGTCAAAGGGCGTCTGGAACATTGTGCAGGGCATTGATGTACGTCCTGGTTCTGAGGATGTAGGCGATGTTGAGGATGTTGCAGGTCTTGCTGCAAGGATTGCTGCTATTAGAGTTGTTTTGCCTACGACAGAACAAGCTCGTTGGGATGTAAAGAATGCGCAGGCTCATGCATTGATTGCATTGTCTGTGAAGCGCACCATTGTTCCTCACATTCGTTTAGCAAAATTTGCAAAACAGGCTTGGGATATTCTAGCAGGTCTTTATGAAAGCCGCAATGAGGCTAAAATTGCTTTGCTGCGTAAAGAGCTAGAGTCGAAGATTATGCATGAGGAAGATGATATGGACACTTTTCTTGCTAGTGTCAAGGATATCAATGAGCAACTTATTTCTGCAGGTGAAGTCATTTCAGACAGTTCCCTTGTGCAGACTGTTCTTGATGCCTTACCAGATTCTTACCACACTTTTGCTAGTACTTGGAGACTTATGACCTAAGGAAATCCTGAGGTTGTCAAGTTTGATGCATTATGCACATTGTTGTTGCAAGAGTCACTTTCCAGAAAAAAAAAGGACTAGGCAGCGTGCAGTTGAACAGGCATTTATTGCTTCTCAAAGAAAAGGTGGTAACAGCAACGCAGCCACTTCTTATGGTTCTGTTGCGAGTGGCAAAAATTCTGTTCCTAATGCTTCTTTGGCAGCAATTCGTCTGGAAATTCTGGTGATAAGGGCAAAAAGAAGATGTGTTTCCATTATTGTAAAGCTAATGATCACTTGATCAAGTCGTGCCTAAGTTGAAGACCAAAGAGGCTAAGAAGAAAGAGTGTGGTTCCACTGCAAATGTTGGTTCCACTACAAATGCAACCATTGTTGAGTCTTCTGTGAAAGGAGACTGTGTTGCTGATGCAGAATGGGCTTTTAGCGCAGAGTGCACTTACAATCCTGTTGTCCATGATGCATGCTTGTCAGTTGTTGCAGATTCACATGTGTGGTATTTCGACAATGGCGCTACAAAGCACATTACCTCACATCGTGAATTGTTTACCTCTCTTGAGTCTGTCCCTCATGGGAATTCAGTCACTTGTGCCAACAATGCCTCTTATCCGGTTCAGGGAGTTGGAAAGATTGTGCTTACTGTTGCAAATGGCAGTTCCTTCACACTTGTTGATGCACTTTATGTACCTGGGATCAAGAAGAATCTCTTGTCTGTATCCGCACTTGCTAGACTTGGACTTGTAGTCAAATTTGTGGATGACATATGTACAGTTCGTGATCTTAGTTTTGGTGATGAAATTGTTGCATCTGGCCTTTTGTGCCGTGGGCTGTATAAGCTCACTTTGTATGACAAGTGTGGACAAAATTTTGCAAATGCTATTGCAGATTCAAGGGCTATTTCAGATGCAAAACTTTGGCATGCACGTTTTGGTCATCTGAATTTTGCTAGTTTGCTACATTCGCAGAAATCTGATATGGTTGCTTCTTTGCCGGCTCTTGAAGCACCTGTCAAACATGTTTGTGAAGGCTGTATTTTGGGTAAGATGCAGCGTTCTAAGTTTCCAAAGGATGGTCCAATTCGGGCCACATGGAGGTTGTAGCTTGTGCATAGTGATGTTTGTAGGCCCATGCAAACTCTGTCCTTGGGCAATTACCTTTACTTCGTGACTTTCATTGACGATTACTCCAGGCATGCATGGGTATTTCCGCTTAAAGCGAAGTCCGAAGTTTTTATGTGCTTCAAGAATTTTTGGCTATGGCTGAAAATGTCTTGAAATGTACTATTGACACCCTCCGTTCCAATCGAGGGGGGGAGTACATGTCTCATGAATTTAACGCATTTCTGGCTAGTTGTGGGATAAAACACCAATGTACAGTGCCTTATACACCTGAGCAAAATGGTGTTGCTGAGAGGAAAAAAGGCCACTGACGAAAATGACACGATGTATGGTCAAAAGTCAAGCTCGACTTGTTGCAAAGGGTTATGCATAGCAAAAAGGCATAGATTATGAAGAGACTTTTGCTCCCACTTTGCGTATGACTACTGTGCGTTTTCTATGTGCATTGGCAGCTCATTTTTTTTGGGATGTACATCAATCAGACATTGTTATTGCTTTCTTGAATGGTGACATATTTGAGGAAGTTTATGTAACGCAGCCTCGCGGTTTTGTCATAAAAGGACAAGAGGACAAAGTGTGCAGATGTAAGAAGGCTTTGTATAGGTTGAAGCAATCTCCTCGTGCTTGGTATGAGAATGCTGACACTCATTTGGTTAAACGAGGTTTTCGTAATAGTCCAACAGAAAGCACATTGTATGTAAAGCGTGAGGGTGATGTACTTCTCATTGTGGTTCTTTATGTGGATGATTTGCTGATCACTGGACCAAATGAGAGACATACTACTGAATTTAAAGTTGATTTGAATGCTACTTTCAAGATGAAAGATTTGGGGCTATTGCATCATTACTTGGGTATACAGTTTAAACAGTGTGATGGTGGTATTGCCTTGTGTCAGAAAAGTTACATAGAGACGTTGCTATGTAAGTTTGGACTTGAGGATTGCAAACCTATTGCCACTCCCATGGAAACAGGTTTGAAGTTGAGTCTACATGATGTTGGCTATCCTACTGATGTCACTCTTTACCAAATTGTTGTTGGAGGCCTCATTTATGTATGCAACACGAGGCCAGATATTCAGTTTACAATCTCACAGGTCAGCAGATTTATGCATAGCCTAGGGTCTAAGAATTGGCAGGCTGTCAAGAGGATTTTCCGCTACCTTAGTGGCACTTTACATCTTGGTTTGTTTTATCCCAAGGGGGGATCATTGCCGCCAGACTTACATGCATTTTCGGACTCAGATTGGGCTAGTTGTTTTGACACGCGAGTGTCCACAAGTGGTTTTCGTTTCATGCTTGGCAGTTCATGTATATCATGGTTGAGCAAGAAGCAACCTATTGTGGCCAGTTCGAGTTGTGAGGCTGAGTACAGGGCAGTCTTCACAGCTATGGTTGAGTGTGTATGGCTCAGACGCCTTATGGATGATTTGGGTGTTGGGCAGGACACTGCCAACACTATCTACACTGATAGTCAGAGCGCATTGGCAGTTGTGAGGAACCTGGTTTTTCATGCTCGCACAAAACACATTGAGGTGCATTACCATTATGTTAGGGAGAGGCTCTCAGCAGGAGAGATCAGCTTGGCTTATGTGCCAACACAGGACAACCTTGCAAATCTTTTCACAAAGGCATTGTCTCATGAGAAGCTTGAAGCTTTCCGCAAAGCTTTGGGCTTACTCCCCTTTGTGGACTGATCATGTCCTCAGGGCATGACACTTCCCTTTACTCATGTGCCAGCTCTCCTTCACCGCATCACTCCAAGGGTATTTGTTACCGTATACATGTGGTAGTGATGTGTGTGAATAGATTAGGACCGCCGGGGCATTTTTTCCCTCTTTAGGAGGTTTTTTCCCCCGAGCATTGAATATACGCCCATCACTCTAGGGCTATCTACCTTTCCATTGCATACTAAGGAACACACTCTCTATTTTGTACCTTGAGCTTCCTTCGTCTTCTCCAAGCTGTGTTCGTTTCTCTGCAACCCTAATTCCAACAGTACCTTGCCACCCTTGCAACTTGATGAAGCACCTAGGGTGGTGGAAAACTATTGGTCAAAGTCTTCACCCATTACAGCTTGGAAAAATTGATTTCAAAAGGTGACAACAACCTTCCAAAAAATATGATCTACCCAAAGAAGGGGGGAGTGTTTACTGACATCCATCATTTGCTCGCTTTTCTTTTACCCTTCCCCCCTGGCCTCTCAATTCTCCAATTGAGAGATTGTATGTACATAGCCTTATACTTAATTTTTTTAATGAAAAAGCAGTAAAAGAGCAAGAGCGACTAGCAACGAATGTGCACCCTATCAGACCCAACACATAGCCCAAATGCACCATGTCACAACAATCAACACAAGAAAACAACACTCATGTTTACAAACCTAATTACATCTATCTGTGTTCTAGAGATGGCTAGTTCACCAGAGACATGCGCTTCTATTTTTTATGAAAGGTACCCTTTTTATTTTTCTCAAGTGTTCCACATATGTTACCTTTGTACTTTCTTGTGAATGGGATTTAGTAGAGAGACTCGCGTAAGAGAATGTTTTTGAAGAGTGAGAATGGCTGATACATCCATGGACTACTAGTGATCCCTACCCAACAACGTTTGTTTCTCCAATGGTGACACATGTCTATTCTTTTGCACAAGATGAGTACCGACGCATTGTGAGGTTCTTGATTAACATATGTTCACAAGAAGATGATCAAGAATCGATAATAGAGACTGAGGAAGATTATGGACTCATTGAAAATGATTATTTATCTAGATGATGCGGATAGAGGCCTAGCCTTAGGGATTCCATCCGGTCTATATAATATCCTCTTCCATTGATTCCATAAGTGGTGACAAATAAATAGGTTAGGGGTCTAGATTTTGTTTCGACTTGTTTTCCATGAATTTTTTGTCTTTTCACACTGACATGCCTCCTGGAGGTATAGTGCCTTGTTGCTTGGTGGTGTTGTGTAGGAACTTGAGAGAACTTATATGGATCTCCATCCACATGGATGAGGACACCTTTTTCAACAAAATGAATTATTCCATACCTTCAGGTGTACTACTTTCCTTGATTCGTGCTTGTGGATAACTATATTTGCTGATTGTGATTTTCTATGGTTTGATTAAGTGCATTTAGTTACGTTTTGTTATCTGCCATTATAGATGTATACGTTTGTCTTTGCTTAAGTTGATGAACTAGAGTTTAGTCTTATAGATGAGCCTTGAGGTTAGGAGGCCGTGACTTTACGTTAACTCATTTACTTGACCAGTAGTCCTAGTTGGTAGAGTTATCTAATTGTTTGAGACCTTAGGAGTGTTTCAGGCATAGATAAGCTACTCGCTTAAACAACAAAATGACAATAGTGAGAATACAAAGGAAATAGAAGCAAAAAGCAAAAGTGCCACAAAGGTAAAATCTTAAGTTGGAAGAGAAATCTCGGCTTGATTTGGCACTTCACGCACATGTATTGTCTATGGTACTAGATCCTTAGAGGTTCCCAGTGTGGACACTTTTCTTTGAGAAGCGGAAAACCCCGGCAAATAATTTTGAATTAAAAAAAAAGACATGAAAAAGACTTCCATTAAGCTTAAAGTAAAAAATTCAAGCTCTTGTTTGGAGTTGTGAGAGTTAGTTGGCTAATCAAAGCTGAAAGGCACAATTAGGGAATCTTGCATTCAGACAATCTTCTAACTTCGCTACTACTAGAGTAGTTGTTTTAACCTTAGCCATAATTAACTAATTGATATACTTATCCATAAGCCCAAAACTCTTGATTGATTAATTTCATCAAAGTGCAATTTATTGGTCCTTAATGGCAGTGTAGCATTTCATAATTCTTTGCATTTACTCATATCCTCATGTACTTTACATTCCTCTCATGCTTTATTGCCATATAGTTTCGCTTGCATACTCTCACAGTGAATTTGTTTCGCTTTATTGCCATATAGTTTCGCTTGCATACTCTCACAGTGAATTTGTTTTACAAACAATCTATCGCTCGACAAACGGGCTTCACCTCACATGCTTTTGAGGATAGAATCTACATTAGGAAGGAGGGCATGTTAACCGACGACGGAGACCCTTGTGATGATGTGATTATAGGTCATGCAGCCGAGACACCACTGGGTGAATAGGAGGCTTCGTGACTACCCAACGCTCCCATCGCTTGGTGCTGACCTTTGTGACAAATTCATTTCAAGACGACTCAGTACGACAATAGAGACCCTTGTGATGATGTGATTACAGGAGACCCTTGTGATGATGTGATTACAGGTCATACAATGGAGTCAGCACTTAGCAAATAGGAGGCTTGGTGAGTGCCCAACGCTCCCCATTTCTTGGTTTTGACCTTTGCAAATGGACGTTAGCTGAGTTAGCATACATAGACACCATATCACATTATTTGAGTCAGGGTCCGGGATTGTCGGTCCTATAGGTGCTTGGGTGATCGCCGATGAGAGGTGCACCACATATCTCATTTGACACTATTTTTACTTTGACCGGCTAATGTGGACACCTATGTGTGAATGGGCCAAACTTATATAAAAGGGCCATTGTAACCTAAATCCCATATTTGGAAGGGTGCATGCTAAAGAATAATGCTCTTGCCTCATCTCCATCTCCTTCTCCATTGTATGCTCACAAGTGTGTGTGTGTGTGTGTGTGTGCGTGCTTGAGAGAGAGAGAGAGAGAGAGAGAGAGAGTGCAATTGAGCATTGCGACAACATAGACATTGGCAACAACAAGGCAATTAAGAGCAGCGGAGGCGGCTCCCTCTTCTTCGCGGCTAGGAATCCTTCACGTTGGCGAGCGTAAAGCGGTGAGTGACACACCCTTGCTCCCTTTGATCTTGCTAGGTTAGCTGCTTGCAGCCATCTGTGGCTTGATCATGGTGCTCGACAAGTCCCTAGCTCTGACACGTGCGGCATACGCGCACAGTGCATGCCAAAGTTTTGCATTTGAAATAGCCTTAGAATCCACTACAACGTTTACAAAATTCTGCCCACACTTGTCATACAAAGTGAGCTTATACAGCCCACGACATAAAATGCCAAATGTAACAATTTTATCATCAAAATTGAGATCATGCACTGTATATCTGTCATCCACAAATTTGGCTACAAGATCAAGTCTAGCAAGTGCAGATACATACAAAAGATTCTTCTTTATCCCAAGTACATACAAGCATCAACAAGTGTGAAAGAACTTCCATTTGCAGTAGTAAGCACAATCTTTCCAACTCCCTAAACCGGACAAGAGGTGTTGTTGGCATGAGTGACCAAATTCCCATGAGGGACAAAATCAAGAGAGGTAAACAAATCACAATGTGAGGTAATGTTCTTTGTAGCACCACTGTCAAAATACCACACATGTGAATCTGCATCAACTGACATGCATGCATCATGGACAACAGGATCATAAGTACACTCTGCACTAAAATTCCACTCTACATATACATCAACATCACAATCTCGTTTCACAGAAGACTCTACAATAGCTGCACTTGTATTGGACCCTGTAGTTGATCCAGCCTCTTTCTTCTTAGCCTCTTTTGCCTTCAATTTCTCACACTGCTTGATCAAGTGATCATTAGGTTTACAATAATGGCAACACATCTTCTTTTTGCCCTTATCACCAAAATTCCCAGACGAAGTGCTGCCAACATAAGCATTAGGAACAAGTGATTTTCCACTCGCAAAAGAACCATGAGAAGTGGTTACATTGTAGTTACCACCTTTTCTTTGAGCATCAATAAAAGCCTGTTCAATTGAACATTGTTTAGTCATGTTTTTTTAAAGAAAGCGACTCTTGCAACAACAATGTGAATAATGCATCAAACTTGACAGCTTTTGGATTTCCTTAGGTCATAAGTCTCCAAGTACTAGCAAAAGTTTTTTGGTATGAATCTGACAAAGCATCAAGAACAGTCTGCACAAGGGAACTGTCAAAAATGACTTCACATGTAGAAATAAGTTGTTCATTTATATCCTTGACACAACAAGAAAAGTGTCTATTTCGTCTTCCTTATGCATAATCTTCGACTCTAGCTCTTTACGCAGCAATGCAATTTTAGCCTCATTGCGACTTGCATAAAGACCAACAAGAATATCCCAAGCTTGTTTCACAAATTTTGCTAAACGAATATGAGGAATAATAGTGCGCTTCACATACAACGCAATCAAAGAATGAGCTGTGCATATTTTACATCCCAACGAGCTTGCTCAGTCGTAGGCAAAACAACTTTGGCGACACTAATCCTGCCGCCAAACCTGCAACATCCTCAACATCGCTACATCCTTAGAACCAAGACGTACATCAATACCGTGCACAATATTCCAAACATCCTTTGACACAAGAACATGTTGCATCATATAAGCCCACATAGGGTAATTGTCCCCATCCAATCTGTCCTCAACAACAAACATCTTGAACACATCTGTGTTATTGTCAGCCATAGCAAATGCTGCACCTGATGTGAAAATTTCCCAAAAAGAGGAGAAACGAAGCGGGAACAACACATGCTATATAGCACAAACCGTAGTAGACTGTAAGGGACTTATTATGCAAAAAATGGCACTGACAAAAATTTTGCACAAGATGACAAAATAGCCTGTTGAGCACTACCTGTAGTGGAAACGGAGGCCGAAATGAGCTCGAAATTTTTATTGACCTGCTGATGCTTGCCAAAGCAGAAATTGGAGAAAGTGAGCAGGCATGTGCTGGAGCTGCTGGCGACTAAGCCTAGGAGGACGCAACCTATTGTGATACTTATGGTTGAAATTAGGGTTGCAAGAAAACACACACAGCTTGGAGAATACGAAGGAAGCTTAAGGCACACAACATAGAGGGTATTACTTAGTGTGTAATAGAAATATAGATAGCCCTAAAGTGATGGCCGTATGTACAATGCACGGGGAAAAAACCTCCTAGTGAGGGGAAAAATGCCCCGACAGTCCTAAGTGTGTTCACACACATCACTACCACATGTATATGGTTACAAACTTGTGTCCAGGATCCAACCATTTGCACAAAGAGATCCCAGTGTCTACAAAAGGATAGGTGCAAGCAACTTACCGCTTAGTTTTGTTGAAGAAGCATACAAAAGTTTTTCTTTTCTCCCATATTTTGACCCCAAGCTCAAGGCCCAACTCAACACGAAATGGAATGTACAATGGAGCTATATGTTTAAATGTATCTGGAGCTTTCCTATCCCATCCAAACACTCCTACCTTAGCTGGATGGTTATGCATCAAGGCATGTGGACAAGTTCTAGAGCTCTATATGATGCCAACAAGGACACATGGCTATGCTCAAGATGTAATGCTACAGAGGATGTAAAGCATGTTTTTGCTTTGTCCAAAGATTCAAAAGCTAGTAAAGTGTCTTCACCATCAATGCTGTGCTCCATTACACCTTAAAAGCTTTAGTCTTTGAAATTTTGATAAGAGAATGCTATAAGCAGGATATTCCTATGTGGAATATGTGGAGGAATGCTTTCCTATGGCACTCTGCTTGTCCCAAAGGAATGAGGTTTTGTTTAAGGGAAGCTTACCCAATTCCTATTTGTTTACGTTCGAGCTGAAGAGGATTGCCTCCTACAGTACTACAATTATGTGTAAAGTCTTGAACAAGCCTCTATATGTAGTCTAGAGATCAATTTCTTGGAAGAGATGTTCTAGACTCAACTCCTTAGTCTCAAGAGAAAGAGTCCCAATGATGAGTTTTGAATGCCTAGCCTTGTAATTTTGTTTAGGATTGCCTCTCTCCTTACCTTTGAGGTTCAATTTGTAATTCTCTCTCTCTTTCATTAATTCATTAATTTAAGCATCTTTTTCAAAAAGAAAAACTCTCTAATGCCCCCTTCTCTTTTCTTGTGGCCAAGATAACCCTTATCCCTCCTTAAGTTTGTTCTTTTTTCTTTTCTTAATTAATGCAATTGATTTCTTTTAAAGAGTAACAAAATGCCATACAGAGTATTTAGGCTTTCCCCATGTTAAATGTGATCGGTATTATGCCTTTTGTAACCATGGTCAAAGACATGTAGCCCTTCCCTATCCTTTTGGTGTTGGACTGATTTTTTGTAATTTCATTCTCTATCTAATATAACTCTCTCGCTTTAATGGAAAAAAAAAACAAAATGCTTGGAGTTCTCCTCCTTAGGGCGGGTTCAGACGAGCCCGCTGATTGTTCTAGCCTTTTTTTCGTTCTTTAGCTTCCCTTATTCACACAGAGCGGAGGCAATACCATATCCTCAAAAGCGCATGATCCTGCCAGCCAATGGGAGCAATACAATGGCAAGGCTTGTGGCTCGCAACGTGCATGCCTGAGCTCAAGGCCTACTCCCCGGGTCTTATGCTGAAAAATGTGTGGAACTTTTGCTCTTCCAAGGGGGGCCGCGCAGGGGGGGGGGGGGGGACCAGGGACTTGCCTGATTTTCAGTGGGTCCGAAAAGAGGCTTTCATTTTCTTGCCCAATCGCAAGACGCCAACGAGGATGCTCACAGTTGCCCCTCTTTTTGCCACCTCCCCGTCTGAACCCGGCCATACTTACATTTGGCTTGTGACTCATGCACTCATTTTCCATGTCTTGTGAAGCAATAGGAGCCATCGGATCTTTGAAAGATCTAATCTAGGCTCTACAATAGGTGGAGGAGGACGTTGGGAATTGGGTGGACAATGCAGATTCACCTTGGTCACGCGGACTCTCCCCTCTGTCTCTAATTGCAAGAGCATGTGAAGGGCAGTGGGTCTCACAGATTTATGGTGACACACACACACACACTCTCTTATGGTGCGCACATGGCGCCGTTCAGTCATGCGTCCGATCAAAAAGGGGTTGCCACGCAAGCTAGGCCCGCCACGCCCCTGTATCAACCAAACGGCTCTCCCACCGTCTTCAACGCAATGAACCCCCCCCCTCACCACGTTCATGCGAACGTAGAGACGTTCGTGTGGCGGGAAGAAAGCTGCACTGAGCGCAGGTCTGCAAAAGCTGCAGCGGGCTGAGGTGGCGTTCACTGCATCGCTCTGAACCTGACGCAATTTGTTAATAGGAAATTAGCAGCATTGATCGTAGCGTTCAACAACACATGTGCGCAAGCAAGCGATCAGTGGGCTGCGTTCGTAACACCACCAAACGCACCTCTGAACGTCTCATGTGCGCTTCACCATCCCCCCCCCCCCCCACCACAGCTATCCTCTACTTTTCACACATACATCATACATGTCACACAACCCCTATGGTCCCCATCTCGCACATTCTCTCTCTACCCATTCTTATACTAGACAACACGCAACACTCTCTACTTACACACACATGTGATCGTCGCTGTCTTGTCTGTGTCTCTCTCTCTTCCTCTCCCTCTCCCTCTGATGATGATGATGAGAGAGGTACAAAATTGTGGGTTTTGTTGGCAGAAGAGTGCGGATGCGGTCACTGCTGTTGCATTTTGAATCCAATTCCAATTCTTCTCTCTCCTTCCCCTTCTTTCCCTTTTGTTCGGCTCTCTACTTTCAACTTTCAAGCTCCAGACTTTGAATATTTGCTGGCTATCTACGGCTCGCACTCGTCTTCTCAGTAAATGCGCCAACGCTCCACCTATCCCTTGCATTCACTCGTCTTGCAACAGCAATGCTGAGCTAGCAGAAGAGGCTCAAGCTCTCTCTCTCTCTCTCTCTCTCTCACACACACACACACGCACACACACACACACACACACACTCACACAGGTGCACATAATATCTATCAATCTGCAAGCAGATTACCACCGCTTTTGCTTCGAAGTTCAACCATTTCCTTCGGCGCAGCCCAGGTAAGTCTCTTGTTGATTTTTTGCGTGCTGCTGCTGCTGCTCTCTCTCTCTCTCTCTCTCTCTCTCTCTCTAGCTATGGAATGATTAGCAGCTCAGAATTTCTTTCCTTGCCCACTTCTCCTTCCCAAAGGAAAGCAAGTTGTTTCGCATGGACCCACTCAGCTTCTCAAGTACAACGAGACCCTCAGGGTGGGGGCTGCAAGTGCCAAAAAGCTCGCTACAAAGAGGAAAGGTTAAGAGAGGAGGTCTCACAGGTATGTGAAGTGGGCAGCGATGAGAAAGGCTGAAGAAGAATGGAAGCTGACTAGCAGCTCAGTCACAATGCAAGGAGGCAAGATCTTGTGGGCTCTCATCATTTGCTTACTTGCCTCTGGCTATGGCTATGGCGCCGATGAGGCATCAGACGAGGCTGGAGCTAATTTGCAGAGCTTTTTGCATGTAGCCCTACCCTCATCCTCCTTGTCCAGTTACAACTTCTCTATGCCTCTCTGTATGTGGGGTGGTGTCCGATGTGGAGGCAACGGTGTTGTATATGGTCTATTTCTGGAGAGCCAGGGATTGAGAGGAGCCATTCCCATGGGCACATTGGGCAAGCTAACCTCTCTCACCCATCTCAGCCTCTACAACAACTCTTTGCAGTCCCCTATCCCATCAGATTTATGGAGCCTCAGTAACTTGGAATATCTCTCCCTGTCTCTCAATGCTTTCGATGAGGAAGTGCCCGAGCAGCTTTCGTATCTTGGCAAGCTACAGAGGCTGGATCTCTCTCACAATAACTTTCATGGTTCTCTTCCCACAGAGATAAGCCAGCTAAGGACTCTCCGGTACCTCTATCTTGGCTTCAATGCCTTCTCGGGAATCATCCCCGCCGCCCTCTTCGATGCTGGTTCTCTCATGGTTGTTGATCTTTGCTGCAACAAACTGACTGGCTCTCTATCTCCTCAGCTCACAAACCTTGCAAATCTTGTCTATCTAAACCTCTCTGTCAACTCTCTTTCGGGCACCCTACCATCCAGTCTATCTTCTCTGCGAAGCCTCACCACCCTGGACCTTTCGAACAACTCATTCTCTGGTCACCTTACGCCGCTCAATGCCTCTAGCTTGGAGCACGTTTTCCTCTCCTTCAATACCTTCATCGGCGCTGTTCCTGTGCTCCAATCAGCAAAAGTAGCAAAATTGAATGCAAATCTTCTCTATGGTCATCTGCAGCAGGTATTTGGAAGTCAATTAGTTGAACTTGATCTACATCTGAATGTACTTTCTGGAGATGTGTCGGAATTTATCAACAGCACTAGCCCTGCTATAAAGCACTTGGACCTTTCTGTCAACAACTTCTCTGGTAGTCTCTCTCAAGTTGATTTTGCATTGCATACAGCTCTTGACTATTTGGACCTCTCCTTCAATGAGGTAGAAGGAAGCATTCCCGATGACATTGGGAAAGCAAGTAGCCTTGAGTACATAAATTTGTGTAACAATAAGCTCACAGGGAGCATTCCGGCATCGGTCTCACAGCTAGGTTCTCTCAAGCATTTGGATTTGTCAAAAAATTCCTTGAGTGGCAACATAACTCAGCTTGCGGGGGTGAGCTCCCTGAAGTATCTCAACCTCTCCTACAACAACGGTTTAGGATGCAATTTAGCGCTGGTGAGCGTTTTTGGGCAAGATTCGTTCACAGGGTTGAATTGCAAGCCTGCGGCAGCGAATATAATGGTGCCGCCAATGGGGAGGGGATCTAAAAGCAGGGTGAAATGGGAAGTTATTGTCGGTATAGTGGCAGGCTGTGCTCTTGCTGTGGCACTTCTCTTTATTGTTGGGGCAGTTATTGTTTGCAGGAGGCGAGGGAGGTGGCCGCCCCACAGTACTCTTTCACTCAAGCAGCGGGCTGCGGCTTACAAGGAGGATAGCAGGTTCATGTCTGGTCCTTTCTCCTTTGAGAGCAACTCTGGTCCCTGGGCTGCCAATGTGAAAAATGCGACATCTGTGCCTGTCATTATGTTTGAGAAACCCCTTCTCAACCTGTCATTCGCCGACTTGTTGCGTGCAACCTCCAACTTCAACAGAGAGACACAGGTTTCTCAAGGAGGCCTTGGACCAGTGTATAGCGCGGTTCTATCGGGCGATCTCCATGTCTCCATCAAAGTGCTCATTGAGGGAAGGGTCCTCACAAACGAGGTAGCGGCAGCTGAATTTGAGGCATTGTCTAAGATCAAACACCCCAACCTTGTCCCGATTCTCGGATATTGCATAGTGGGGGAAGAAAGGCTTGTTATCTATGAGTTCATGCGGAATGGTGGCTTGCATAGATGGTTGTTAGGCTCCCCGGACAGGTCGCACGGTTTGCACTCAAGCAGCCACTTGTACTATGACATAAGCATGGACTTGGCGAGCAGGGCAACCGTGGAGCCTTTGCCAGAGGCGGTAAATCTTAGCTGGCCAGTGAGGCATAAAGTGGCATTGGGGGTGGCAAGGGCACTAGCATTTTTACATCATGGGCAATCTGTGAAGTTGGTCCATAGGGATGTGAAGGCAAGTAATGTGATGCTAGATGAAGAGTTTGAGCCTCATTTGGCCAACACAGGGCTAGCGGGCCTGCTGGCAGGGAGCGACGAGGCTTTATTTGCAGGAGGAAGTCCAGGGTATGCGCCACCTGAGTATGGGCAAGCTGGAGGAAAGGTGACTACAATGGGCGATGTCTTCAGCTATGGGGTCATCTTATTGGAGCTTGTAACCGGTAAAAAGCCAGTGGGTGACAGTTATGAGGACGAGGAGGGGGTGGATTTGGGGGTCGGATTCAATGGGCGGTCTGGTATTAATGATCTTGTAGGGTGGGTCCGCATGTTAATGCATGAGAAGCGACCCGGTAGCCTTGTGCGTGCGCTCGATCCTCGCGCTTGCGAGGATCAAATCAGTGAAGGGCAAATGCTGGAGGTGCTTCGCATCGGCTACCTTTGCACAGCCGAGTCGCCCTCGAAGCGACCTACCATCCAGCAAGTGGTCGGCCTGTTGAAAGACATGGCTCCCAACATCACCTCTCCATGAAAGGTAGGAAGTGCAAGACAATCACATGTAACTCTCATGTCTTGCATTTGCGTTGGACTCTTGCTGAATGTTGGCTCTCACAAGGGCTTCTTTTTGTGTTGACTTTGCAGGGCTTTTGTAGGTGGAACCCAGTCACAATGCATTCATATGGAGGGTAAAGAAACACTTTTTCCAGCTTCTTTCTGAGTTGAATCATGAGGATGGGTATGGGCCTTGGATTCGAAGGGTTTTCATCTAATCCAATGCCTGCTTTTTGACTAACAGTTAGTAAGTAGCTGAAGGTCATGTGGGCTTCCTTTTGATACGACAATGGACATTGGTTGTGTGAGAATTGTTTGTAACTAAAATTATTTTTTGGGCTAAAAGTCATACCCTAGCTGTGATTCCTCTTTGTCAATTGTAGGACATGTATATTATACACACTTAGCATGTGAAGATGAAGACCTTTAATAAAGGGAAAAAGCAAGGGTCTTTTTCTACACAAAGTGGATGGAGATTAGAGGCACTAGTTTCAGTTGGTATGTTATGGAGGGATATATGGTACTCTTTACCTCATTCCAATGCATGATACTTGGCACTAGCCACATCCCCTCCATGTTTCAATGAATGTGATTGGAGGGGGGGGGGGGGGGGGGGGGGGGGGGGTATCATATATAGGTCTTGACGTCGTGCATTCGAGTATCAGGTTGGTACAATGTGAATGCAGGGCTCTATTATCACGACGAAGACAATCACTGTCCTCACATACGCGAGTGGACAAGCTATTGGAGGTGTTTTGTCTCAAGAAGGAAGACCATTGTGAGCTCTTTGGATTTTCTGGTGATTGCCTATGCAAAGTGACCACCTGTGGTGGATTATTAATTTTGCACAGTGTGCTGGTCTCACAGAGAGAGAGAGAGAGAGAGAGAGAGAGAGAGAGACTTCCAGCCCATAGTTGGAGCTTCTGGTTCAAGTTTATAGTTGTGATAGTGGAAGAAATGGATTGGTGGGATTATGGATAGATAGAGTAAACAGGGACTATCATAAGGGAAAAGGGAGGGTTGTATGTCTTTTTCTTGCTCTTTTTCTGGTGGGCCTAGGCCTTGGGATGGGACTAGGTTGGAGCAAAGTGCATGCTGCAAGTTTGTTCATCTATAGCGTCAAACCAATGGGAATATTTAAAATATTCCTCTCTCCACACTCACACCAACCACCACAATGCCATTTTCTTTTGCTTTGGGAGTGTTAAATTTGCCATGTTTTTCTCTTTTATGTAACTGTTTGTATATTTTAATGAGGCGGGATCGAACTCTGAATTTGGCGCGTCCTGGGAGTGTGGGAACAGCAGCCTGACTACGATTGTTCTGTGTCTGTGGACATAGTTCCCTATGATAATAGACTAGTAGTAGTAAATTAAAATAACCTTGTGATGACTTTTGAGGCAGGCCAAGACTTAAAAGTAGAAGGAACGTTTTGATAAGCGGAAAGGGGGGGAGTGTCTTAACTCGAAGCTAGCAAACATGGCTGGTGATTGGTCCATTGCCCCAATTGGCTACAGTCGGTACTCGGTGCATCTCTGCTACTTTGACGCCGTGGTCCTTTCTTTGGTTGGCGCCTATCGATAATTTTATTAGAGTCCACTCCCACGTATGCTATTTTAAGTTTTAGCTTTTAACTTTAAACTGCCTTTTTGGATTTTTTTTTTTTTGCTGACAAGCCAGTTTTTACTTTGACCTTTGTTCTTTTCACCTTAACTTTCCCAGCTTGCAATTTCATTTTTTTTTTGGTTTGTGAACGCCTCGTATACGTACACCTTCCAACATTGCCACCTCACAATTTTCAAGATGATCTGCGGTGTTCGATTATCTCTATAGTAGTCTATTGGTACTTTGATGCCTTAGCTCAATCACACCAAGGTTGTATTGTAGGTCTTAATTGATTACTATTGACATCTGTGAGTCTTTGGCCCTTGTCACAAGTAGGCAGCGGACTGGGCTGTGAAAGCGACACTTGGGACCGTTGCTTGTCACACAATGCGGACAAATGTTAATGTTTTATTTTCCGATTGTAGTGACATCCAATGTCCGTAACTCAAGTGGTAGGCGTTTCGTAGTTTTTGGCTTTCGAGGTTAGTTCAATTCCTTTTGATTCACTTTGTGTCCCTTTTTTCGCGGATGTCCGCTAGTGAGGGAAGATGGGCGAGGGGTTTGTCTCGGTTCTGCTTGTAGAGCAACGGACACTTCGAGGTCAATTATCTTTTGCCTTGGCATTCCCACACGTCCGAGTGGACGTGTGTGACACGGGTCTTACTTAAAAAATAATATCATGCTCTGGACCTAAAGTGCACATTTGTTTAAAAGCTTATATGTTACAAATAGTACATTGAAACGACTCATATATAAAGCACTTCTTATAATATCGAATATCTAACCAACCCAAATGATTCTCATATTAAACAAATCATTTAATGCGAGAATAAATGGGAAAAAGGGTTAGAATATACACATGCTTGCAAATCTATCTCAACACGAGGCCAATGGTAAAGTGGTCCAAATGAGAGATGGTTTGTCAAAGAGCAAGGCTAGAGTTTAAAGACCTTAGGGTCAGCTTTATTGAAAACTTTCAAAGGTTAGTGTTAAAAAGTCCTTTGATTTGTGGTATGTTAGGGTTGAGTTTGAGGTGGGAATAATAATGGAGTTTTGCTAGATTTGCCTACGGCTTTACCATTAGTGACTATCCCTCGACAACTTTGTAATATTAGCTCCACTCCACTACTCTGTATTAGCCAATTTGAGTTGTGGGTGTAAATATGTAAGTGTTGATTTTCAAAGGCTAAGAGGAGTAGCATCTAAGGTTTTGAATTGTAAAAAAAAAAAACAGTAAGTAAACACTTGAGTATAATTAGCATGGATGACAATAATCAAAAGACTAGAATGAACATTGATAACTTTGATTTTGCATATGAAGGTGTTAATGATGATGCTCCCATGTTTATCAATCATTTTGTTATTAGGTTGTAGCAAGCTATGAGCAACTTTGCTTTGCAAGACAAAGTTACTCAAGAACTTCTCGCTTATAAGATTACCTTTCCTCTCCAGAAGGGGAGAGCTTAGAAGGCCTCTTCAAGAGAGCTCTAAAAGAAGACTCTCCCATACAAGAGGAGGAATTCAAAGAGCAAGAAAGTAATGAATCTTTAAGTTCTTCTGAAGATGTGGTTCCACAAAGACGACGGTCTAAAGGATCGTCAACTACTCCTAAGAGGAATCGATCAACCCATAGACCTCCACGTCACTCCAAAAAGGGAAGAGAGGAAACAAAGGAAGAAAATAGCAAGAAAGAGGTCATCCTCTTCTCTTTCTTCTTCACCTTCCTCTTCTTCCATCGAAAGCTATGGCTATTCTCCTAGAGAATAAAAGAGGAGAGGACATTGTAAATCATACCCTGCATGGCGATCAACCCATAGTCCTCCTCGTCACTCCGAAAGGGAAGAGAGGAAACAAAGTAAGAAAAGAGCAAAAAAGAGGTCACCATCTTCTCTTTCTTCTTCACTTTCCTCTTCTTCCATCGAAAGCTATGGCTATTCTCCTAGAGAATAAAAGAGGAGAGAATATCGTAAATCATACCTTGCATGGCGAAGGTCACATAACCTCAAAAAGTTCGAAGAGGGAGGAAAGAGTATCTCTTTCTTCACTTATGATGGCACCTTTGGTGCTACTGACAAAGTATTGACTTTCATCTAGCAATTTGATGCAGCCTTTGGAGATGAAGGCTTCACAGAGTCCTCCAAGCTACGCCATGTAGCTATGTACTTCCAGAAATCGTAAATCATACCTTGCATGGCGAAGGTCACAAAAGCTCAAAAAGTTCAAAGGAGGAAAGAGTATCTCTTTCCTCACCTATGATGGCACCTTTGGTGCTACCGACAAAGTATTGGCTTTCATCTAACAATTTGATGCGGCCTTTGGAGACGAGGGCTTCACAGAGTCCTCCAAGCTTCGCCATGTAGCTATGTACTTCCAGAAATCGGCTCGTCAATGGTGGGCTAGCCTTCGTGGCAACGGCGAAGCCCCAAAGACATGGAAAACTCCACGAGTTTCCATCATGTTTCCATCATGAAGCAATTCCTTGCAAGCGATGCAAAGGACAAAGTGCTTACTAAAAAGTGTAGTTTGAAGCTTCTTTCCTATGAGTCTATTCACAAATATGTGCACAAGTTTTGGGATTCACATCTCAAGGCTATTGTCTTTCAAAAGGTAGACTTCGTTGTGCAAAAGCAACAGTTTTGTGCGGTATTAAGTGAAGAGATAGCCGAATACGTCAACTCTCAACGACTTGGTTCTATCATCGAAGTAATCCACCACACCATGGTTGCTTTGTGTATCAATTTTCAACAAGGGGCTAGACGGAATGTCAAGTCTATGGAAAACAAAGACAAGAGTGATGCAAATGGGAAAACAAATGTCCAAAATTCTTTCCAAGGCAATTTCAACAACAACAATCGGTCCAAGCAGAAGGGACTTTACAAAGGTAAAACCAAACTCTCTCCTAAAGAGCTTGAAGCTTTTTGCAAGGGCCATAAATGTTTTAAGTGTTGGGAGCAAGGACATGGCTATCGTTCTTGCACCTAGAGAAATGCTTGTAATGAGACTTCTAGAGCTTCCACCATCGAAGCTCCAAAGAGGATGTTCATTGCAAAGGATCATCTCTCTTCTATGCTTGGGGAAAGGTAAGGGAGTATGATGCCTTCATCTTGTTTGACCTTGGCTCTACTCACAACTTCATGTCAACGGAGTTGGCCACCAAGTTGGGCATTCAAGCTTTCGAGATGGGAGATACTGTAATGGTCGACACCGCTTTCAAGGGACAGCGAGCCTCCGTTACTCCCTTGATTGGGAAGTTGATGCTCCTTATCTCTCCTCTCCAACATGAGGATGTTATCTTAGGGGCACCATGGTTCAACCGCATAGCTGTCAACATGAAGTTCCTCGAAAGGAGAATCTACTTCACTTATAGGGGAAAGAGCATATATATAGATGCTAGTGAGTTTGGTCGTACTATGCCACTTGTAAATCCTCTTGCCTTTGATAAATCAATGAAGAGCTCAACTTACGCGTACATGATTTTTGTCAAAGAACCCCTAAAAGATCCTAATGTTTCATCAAATGTAAATGGTAGGAATAAAGAAGAGTTAGATTTGTCTAATTTTTTAAAAGGATTTCAAGATGTGTTCATTGATGATATCCTTATGGACTTACCTCCAAAACGAGGGGATGATGATCATCGAATTGAGCTCCTACCAAGATGCTCACCGCATAATAAGCCTCCTTATCGAGTTTCCCAAGCTCAACAAGAGGAGATCATGAGGAAGGTACAAGAATGTTACCATATACATGTGGTAGTGATGTGTGTGATCATACTAGGACTGCCGGGGCATTTTTTCCCTCTTTAGGAGGTTTTTTCCCCCGTGCATTGTATATACGCCCATCACTCTAGGGCTATCTATCTTTCCATTGCACACTAAGCAACACACTCTCTATTGTGTACCTTGAGCTTCCTTCGTATTCTCCAAGATGTGTGTGTTTCTCTGCAACCCTAATTCCAACAATTGGTATGAGAGCAGGTCACGTCCTCTCGGGCTTAGTCGCCAGCTGATCCAGCACA
Organism: Adiantum capillus-veneris; assembly: GCF_014529385.1. Classification (NCBI taxonomy): domain Eukaryota; kingdom Viridiplantae; phylum Streptophyta; class Polypodiopsida; order Polypodiales; family Pteridaceae; genus Adiantum; species Adiantum capillus-veneris. The sequence goes on from NC_140959.1 coordinate 122,433,009, forward strand.
CGCTTGCTCACTTTCTCCGATTTCAGTGAGCTTTGGCGAGAGTTCGCAGGTCGACAAAATTTTTGGGAAAGCTCAAAGAGCTCGGTCTGCTCAGAATTTTGATTTGGCCTCATTTCGGCATCCATTTCCACTATAAGCAGTACTGCACAGGCTACTTCGTCATTTTGTGTAGAATTTTTGTCAGTGCTGTTTTCTGCATAACAGGTGCCTTATAGTCTTCTAGGGTTTGTGCTATATAGCACAGGTTGTTCCCGCTCCGTTTCTCCTATTTTCGGGCAGTTTTCACATTAGGTGCAACATTTACTATGACTGACAACAACAACACAGATATGTTCAAGATGTTTGCTGCTGAGGACAGGTTGGATGGGGACAACTATCCTATGTGGGCTTATATGATGCAACATGTTCTTGTGTCAAAGGGTGTCTGGAACATTGTGCAGGGCATTGATGTACTTCCTGGTTCTGAGGATGTAGGCGATGTTGTAGGTCTTGCTGCAAGGATTGCAGCTGTTAGAGTTGTTTTGCCTACGACAGAACAAGCTCGTTGGGATGTTAAGGATGCGTAGGCTCATGCGTTGATTGCATTGTCTATGAAGCGCACCATTGTTCCTCACATCCGTTCAGCAAAATCTGCAAAACAGGCTTGGGATATTTTAGCAGGTCTTTATGCAAGCCGCAATGAGGCTAAAATTGCTTTGTTGCCTAAAGAGCTGGAGTCGAAGATTATGCATGAGGAAGATAATATGGACACTTTCCTTGCTAGTCAAGGATATCAATGAGCATCTTATTTCTGCAGGTGAAGTCATTTCAGACAGTTCCCTTGTGCAGACTGTTCTTGATGCCTTACTAGATTCCTACCAGACTTTTGCTAGTACTAGGAGACTGATGACCCACGAAAATCCTGAAGTTGGCAAGTTTGATGCATTATGCACATTGCTGTTGCAAGAGTCACTTTCTAGAAAAAACAGGACGAGGCAGCGTGCAGTTGAACATGCTTTTATTGCTTCTCAAAGAAAGGGTGGTAACAGTAATGCAGCCACTTCTTATGGTTCTGCTGCGAGTGGCAACAATTATGTTCCTAATGCTTCCGCTGACAGTACTTCGTCTGGCAATTCTGGTGATAAGGGCAAAAAGAAGATGTGTTTCCATTATTGTAAAGCTAATGATCACTTGATCAAGTCGTGTCCTAAGTTGAAGGCCAAAGAGGCTAAGAAGAAAGAGGGTGGTTCCACTACAAATGCAGCCATTGTTGAGTCTTCTGTGAAAGGAGACTGTGTTGCTGATGTTGATGCAGAATGGGCTTTTAGCGCAGAGTGCACTTACAATCCTGCTGTCCATGATGCATGCTTGTCAGCTGCTGCAGATTCATATGTGTGGTATTTTGACAGTGGTGCTACAAAGCACATTACCTCACATCGTGAATTGTTTACCTCTCTTGAGTCTGTCCCTCATGGGAATTCAGTCACTTGTGCCAACAAGGCCTCTTATCCAGTTCACGGAGTTGAAAAGATTGTGCTCACTGCTGCTAATGGCAGTTCCTTCACACTTGTTGATGCACTTTATGTACCTGGGATCAAGAAGAATCTCTTTTCTGTATCCGCACTTGCTAGGCTTGGACTTGTAGTCAAATTTGTGGATGACAGATGTACAGTTCATGATCTCAGTTTTGGTGATGAAATTGTTGCATTTGGGCTTTTGTGCTATGGGTTGTATAATCTCACTTTGTATGACAAGTGTGGACAAAATTTTGCAAATGTTGTTGCAGATTCAAGGGCTATTTCAGATGCAAAACTTTGGCATGCACGTTTTGGTCATCTGAATTTTGCCAGTTTGTTGCGTCTCATGAATTTAATGCATTTCTGGCTAATCGTGGGATAAAACACCAATGTACAGTGCCTTATACACCTCAACAAAATGGTGTTGCTGAGAGGAAAAATAGGTCACTAACGGAAATGGCACGATGTATGGTCAAAAGTCAAGCTTTGCCGCATTCTTTTTGGCTTGAGGCCATTATGTGTGCCACTTATGTACTTAACAGGTATCCTACGAAAGCTTTGCAATCTATTACTCCATATGAAGCATGGCATGATAGAAAGCCTTCTATTGAGCACATGCGTGTTTTTGGCTGTTTGGCATATGCTTTGGTGCCACAAGTGCAACGAAGAAAATTGGATGATAAGGCTGTCAAATGTATTTTTGTTGGTTATAGTGCTGAAAGCAAAGGTTACAGGTTGTATCATCTGCAAACAAAACGTATTCTGGTTTCACAGGATGTAGTGTTTGTGGAAGATTCTGTTCAGCCCTTGCTGTCATGTACTAGAGACAGTAATGTAAGCTCACAGGACATTTATGACACTTTGTTGCCTCTTTTCAGTGGTGGAAATACGAATGTAAGTTCCAATGAGGCAAATGTACAGCCTATGGGGGTTTCTGAAAATGTTCTAGATTAGCCTATATTGATGCAGATGTACATGATGTACTTGATGAGGAAAGGGCTGAAAATGAGCAGGCTAGAGGTATGCCAAAATGGCTGGTGCACACTTTGCGTGACAATAAATTGGATGCACCTTTGTCTAGTCGTACTTGTTCAGGCTCTCGCTATGCATCTTATGCATCAGATTGTTATGCTTTGGCTGTGTCTAGCTTACATGATGTTGAGGAGCCTCTGACTTTTGATGAAGCACAAAATTCAAAAAATTGGATGGCTGCCATGCAATCAGAATATGATGCACTTATAGAAAATGACACATGGACTTTATGTGATTTGCCTCCTGGTAAAAAGGCCGTTGGTACGAAGTGGGTTTACAAGTTGAAACGCAAGCCGGATGGTGAGATCGATTGCCATAAGGCTCGACTTGTTGCAAAGGGTTATGCACAACAAAAAGGCATAGATTATGAAGAGACTTTTGCTCCCACTTGTCGTATGACTACTGTGCGTGTTCTATGTGCATTGGGAGCTCATTTTGGTTGGGATGTACATCAATCAGACATTGTTACTGCTTTCTTGAATGGTGAGATATTTGAGGAAGTTTATGTAACGCAGCCTCGCGGTTTTGTCATAAAAGGACAAGAGGACAAAGTGTGCAGATGTAAGAAGATATAAGAAGGCTTTCTTGAATGGTGACATATTTGAGGAAGTTTATGTAAGAAGATATAAGAAGGCTTTCTTGAATGGTGACATATTTGAGGAAGTTTATGTAACGCAGCCTCGCGGTTTTGTCATAAAAGGACAAGAGGACAAAGTGTGCAGATGTAAGAAAGCTTTGTATGGGTTGAAGCAATCTCCTCGTGCTTGGTATGAGAATGCTGACACTCATTTGGTCAAACAAGGCTTTCGTAACAGTCCAACAGAAAGCACATTGTATGTAAAGCGTGAGGGTGGTGTACTTCTCATTGTGGTTCTTTATGTTGATGATTTGCTGATCACTGGACCAAATGAGAGACATATTGCTGAGTTTAAGGCTGATTTGAATGCTACTTTCAAGATGAAAGATTTGGGGCTGTTGCATCATTACTTGGGTATACAGTTTAAGCAGTGTGACGGTGGTATTGCCTTGTGTCAAAAAAGTTACATAGAGAAATTGCTATGTAAGTTTGGACTTGAGGATTGCAAACCTATTGCCACTCCCATGGAAACAGGTTTGAAGTTGAGTCTACATGATGCTGGCGATCCTGCTGATGTCACTCTTTACGAAACTGTTGTTGGCTGCCTCATTTATGTATGCAACACGAGGCCGGATATTTAGTTTGCAGTCTCACAGGTCAGCAGATTTATGCATAGCCCAGGGTCTAAGCATTGGTAGGCTGTCAAGAGGATTTTCCGCTACCTTAGTGGCACTTTACATCTTGGCTTGTTTTATCCCAAGGGGGGATCATTGTCGCCAGACTTACATGCTTTTTCGGACTCAGATTGGGCTGGTTGTTTTGACACGCGAGTGTCCACAAGTGGTTTTTGTTTCATGCTTGGCAGTTCATGTATATCATGGTTGAGTAAGAAGCAACCTACTGTGGCCACTTCGAGTTGTGAGGCTGAGTACAGGGCAGTCTTCACAGCTACGGTTGAGTGTGTATGGCTTAGACGCCTTATGGATGATTTGGGTGTTGGACAGGACATTGCCAACACTATCTACACTGACAGTCAGAGCGCATTGGCAGTTGCGAGGAACCCAGTTTTTCATGCTCGCACAAAGCACATTGAGGTGCATTACCACTATGTCAGGGAGAGGCTCTCAGTAGGAGAGATCAACTTGGCTTATGTGCCAACACAGGACAACCTTGCAGATCTTTTCACAAAGGCATTGTCTTGTGAGAAGCTTGAAGCTTTCCGCAAAGCTTTGGGCTTACTCCCCTTTATGGACTGATCATGTCCTCAGGGCATGGCACTTCCCTTTACTCATGTGCCAGCTCTCGTTCACCGCATCACTCCAGGGGGGATTTGTTACCATATACATGTGGTAGTGATGTGTGTGAACACACTAGGACCGTCGGGGCATTTTTTCCCTCTTTAGGAGGTTTTTTTTCTCCCGTGCATTGTATATACGCCCATCTCTCTAGGGCTATCTATCTTTCCATTGCACACTAAGCAACACACTCTCTATTGTGTGCCGTGAGCTTCCTTCGTCTTCTCCAAGCTGTGTGTGTTTCTCTGCAACCCTAATTCCAACAAAGAATTGGTAGACAAAGGGATGGTGAGGCCTAACTCCTCTGCCTTTTGTTCTCCAATCCTTTTGGTGCAAAAGAAAGATGGTACATACCGTATGTGTGTGGAGTATCGAGCATTAAACCTTATCACTATCAAAAACAGATTTCTTGTGCCTCGAGTAGAAGATTTGTTTGATAAGCTACAAGGCTCTACCTACTTCAGTAGGATTGAGCTTGAAAGTGGCTATCATCAAATAAGGATAGTGGATGAAGATATCCTAAAGACCGCGTTTCGTACAATGTTTGACCTTTATGAATATCTAGTCATGCCTTTTGGCTTGACTAATACACCAGCCACGTTTTATCGATTAATGGAGAAATTCTCTAGAAGTTCTTTGATGATATCATCATCTACTCCAAGTCCTTGGAGGAACGCAAGCAACATCTCCAAGTGATTTTTCAGGCATTGATGGAGAACAAGCTTTTTCTCAACCAAAAGAAAATCGATTTTTTTCTTCAAGAGGTTCAATACTTAGGTCGTATTATCTTTCAAGATGGTATTCAAATGGAACCATCAAAGTTAGAGGTGATAAAAGCATGGCCTAATCGAAGGAATCTACATTAGCTAAGAAGCTTTATTGGTATGTGTGCATACTATAGACGTTTAATAGCAAAATTTTCTCAAATAGCAGGACCATTACATGACTTAACAAAGAAGAACATCAAGTATTCATGGACAACTAAGAAGCAAAATTCTTTTGACAAGCTCAAAGAGAAGTTTACCTCCCAACCAATCCTCATGCTTCCGGATCTCTCAAAGCCATTTGAGGTCCAATGTGATGCTTGTGGTGATTACCTTGGAGCAGTCTTGCTTAAAGAAGGGCATGCCATAGAAAATGAGAGCAGAAGGCTCAATATGGATGAAAAGGCCCTGGGCATTTATGAGAAATAGCTTTTAGCTGTTCTACATGTCCTAGACACATGGAAGCACTATTTATTGAGGACACCATTCATGTTACGAACATATCATCAAAGTCTCAAGTACATCATGATGCAAACCAAGCTTTCCGACAAACAAATGAGGTGAGCAAATTTTCTTTCGCAATTTTATTTGCATATTTCTCACATTACTGGTAAGCACAATCAAGTGGTTGATGCACTTTCACAACGACCAAAAGTTAATACGGTGTCTATAGCAACTCACAATGATCTATTTTATTTGATAGATGAGTATGCTACTGACCCTGACTATAAAGACATAATGTCAGCCCTTGCTTTGGGGAAGAAAGAGGAACCATTCACGTTGCAGGATGGTTATCTTCTCCACGGCAATAGACTATGTGTTACCCACTCCTTTCGTGAGAAAGTCATGTATGAATCCCATGCTCCTCCTTATGGGGGGCATAGAGGCATTCAACCTACTCTCCAAGGAGTAGAGACGTATTTCTATTGGCCTACCATAAAAGTGGATATACAAGAGTATGTTTCAAAATGTGTGGTATGCCAAAAGACCAAGTATGATAGACGGCAGCAACATGGATTACTCCAGCCATTGCCTATCCCAAATTGACCATGGGAGAGTACATGTCTGATTGATGTACATCCCAACCAAAATGAGCTGCCAATGCACATAGAAAACGCATAGTAGTCATATGACAAGTGGGAGCAAAAGTCTCTTCATAATCTATGCCTTTTTGCTGTGCATAACCCTTTGCAACAAGTCGAGCCTTATGGCGATCGATCTCACCATCCGACTTGCGTTTCAACTTGTAAGCCCACTTCGTACCAATGGCCTTTTTGCCAGGAGGCAAATCACATAAAGTCCATGTGTCATTTTCTATAAGTGCATCATATTCTGATTGCATGGCAGCCATCCAATTTTCTGAATTCTGTGCTTCATCAAAAGACAGAGGCTCCTCAACATGATGTAAGCTAGACACAGCCAAAGCATAACAATCTGATGCATAAGATGCATGGTGAGAGCTTGAACGAGTACGACTAGAAAAAGGTGCATCCAATTTACTATCACGCAAAGTGTGCACCAACCATTTTGGCATACCTCTAGCCTGCTCATTGTGAGCCCTTTCCTCATCAAGTACATCATGTACATCTGCATCAGTAATAGGCTGATCTATAACATTTTCAGAGACCCCTATAGGCTGTACATTTGCCTCATTGGAACTTACATTCGTATTTCCACCACTGAAAAGAGGCAACAAAGTGTCATAAATGTCATGTGAGCTTACATTACTGCTCTAGTACAGGACAGCAAGGGCTGAACAGAATCTTCCACAAACACTACATCCCGTGAAACCAGAATACGTTTTGTTTGCGGATGATACAACCTGTAACCTTTGCTTTCAGCACTATAACCAACAAAAATACATTTGACAGCCTTATCATCCAATTTTCGGCGCTGTGTTTGTGGCACCAAAGCATATGCCAAACAACCAAAAACACGCATGTTGTCAATAGAAGGCTTTCTATCATGCCATGCTTCATATGGAGTAATAGACTGCAATGCTTTTGTAGGACACCTGTTAAGTACATAAGTGGCACACATGATGGCCTCAAGACAAAAAGAATGTGGCAAAGGTTGACTTTTGACCATACATCGTGCCATTTTCGTAAGTGACCTGTTTTTCCTCTCAGCAACTCCATTTTGCTGAGGTGTATAAGGCACTGTACATTGGTGTTTTATCCCACGACTAGCCATAAATGCATTAAATTCATGAGACATATACTCCCCCCCTCGATTGGAACGGAGTGTGTCGATAGTACATTTTGAGACATTTTCAGTCATAGCCAGAAATTGTGTGAAGCACATAAAAACTTCGGACTGCGCTTTAAGCATAGTAATCATCAATCAAAGTCAGGAGTACAGGGAATTGCCCAAGGACGGAGTTTGCATGGGCCCACAAACATCACTATGTACAAGCTGCAACCTGCATGTGGCCCGAACTGAACCATCCTTTGGAAACTTAGAACGCTGCATCTTACCCAAAATACAGTCTTCACAAACATGTTTGACAGGTGCTTCAAGAGGCGGCAAAGAAGCAACCATATCAGATGTCTGTAAACGCAACAACCTGGCAAAATTCATATGACCAAAACGTGTATGCCAAAGTTTTGCATCTGAAATAGCCCTTGAATCTGCAAAAGCATTAGCAAAATTTTGTCCACACTTGTCATACAAAGTGAGCTTATACAGCCCATGGCACAAAAGGCCAGATGCAACAATTTCATCACCAAAACTGAGATCATGAACAATACATCTGTCATCCACAAATTTGACTACAAGTCCAAGTCTAGCACGTGCGGATACAGACAAGAGATTATTCTTGATACCAGGTACATAAAGGCATCAACAAGTGTGAAGGAACTCCCATTTGCAGCAGTAAGCACAATCTTTCCAACTCCTTGAACCGGATAAGAGGCATTGTTGGCACAAGTGACTCAAGAGAGGTAAACAATTCACGATGTGAGGTAATGTGCTTTGTAGTGCCACTGTCGAAATACCACACATGTGAATTTACAGCAACAACTGACAAGCATGCATCATGGACAACAGGATTGTAAGTGCACTCTGCACTAAAAGCCCATTCTGCATCAACATCAGCAATACAGTCTCCTTTCACAGAAGACTCAACAATGGCTGCATTTGTAGTAGAACCAACATTTGTAGTGGAACCACCCTCTTTCTTCTTAGCCTCTTTGGCCTTCAACTCAGGACACGACTTGATCAAGTGATCATTAGCTTTACAATAATGGCAACACATTTTCTTTTTGCCCTTATCACCAGAATTTCGAGACGAATTGCTGCCAGCAGACGCATTAGGAACATAATTTTTGCCACTCGCAGCAGAACCATAAGAAGTGGCTGCATTGCTGTTACCACCCTTTCTTTGAGAAGCAATAAAAGCCTGTTCAATTGCACGCTGCCTAGTCCTATTTTTTTTTTGAAAAGTGACTCTTGCAACAACAATGTGCATAATGCATCAAACTTGACAACTTCTGGATTTTCGTGGGTCATAAGTCTCCAAGTACTAGAAAAGGTCTGGTAAGAATCTGCTAAGGCATCAAGAACAGTCTGCACAAGTGAATTGTTTGAAATGACTTCACCTGTAGAAATAAGTTGCTCATTGATATCCTTGAAACTAGCAAGGAAAGTGTCCATATCATCCTCCTCATGCATAATCTTTGACTCCAGGTCTTTACGCAGCAAAGCAATTTTAGCCTCATTGCGGCTTCCATAAAGACTTGCTAGAATATCCCAAGCCTGTTTTGCAGATTTTGCTGAACGGACGTGAGGCAAAAACAATGGTGCGCTTCACAAACAACGCAATCAATGCATGAGCCTGCGCATCCTTAACATCCCAACGAGCTTGTTCTGCCGTAGGCAAAATAACTCTAACAACAATCCTTGCAGCAAGACCTGCAACCTCACTAACATCGCCTACATCCTCAGAACCAGGACGTACATGAATGCCTTGGACAATATTCTAGACGCCCTTTGACACAAGAACGTGTTGCATCATATAAGGCCACATAGGGTAATTGTCCCCATCCAACCTGTCCTCAACAACAAACATCTTGAGCACATCTTTGTTGTTGTTGTCAGCCATGGTAAATGCTGCATCTGATGTGAAAACTGCCCAAAAATAGGAGAAATAGAGAGGGAACAACATGCGCTATATAGCAAAAACCATAAAGACTATAATGCACCTGTTATGTAGAAAACGACACTGATAGAATTTTTGCACAAAAGGACAAAATTGCCTGTGCAGACCTGCCTGTAGTGGAAACGGAGTCCGAAATGAGCCCGAATAAAAAATATGAGCAGATTGAGGTCTACAAGCTCTCTTGAAATTTTTGTCGACCTGCGAACGCTTGCCAAAGCTCACTGAAATCGGAGAAAGTGAGCAAGCGTGTGCTAGAGAAGTTGGCGACTAAGCCCGGGAGGACGCAACCTGCTCTTATACCAATTGTTGGAATTAGGGTTGCAGAGAAACGCACACAACTTGGAGAAGACGAAGGAAGCTCAAGGCACACAATAGAGAGTGTGTTACTTAGTGTGCAATGGAAAGATAGATAGCCCTAGAGTGATGGGCGTATATACAATGCTCGGGGGAAAAAACCTCCTTAAGAGGGAAAAAATGCCCCGGCGGTCCTAGTGTGTTCACACACATCACTACCACATGTATATGGTAACAGCGACCATAGTATGATGTATGACCTCCGTAATAGTTTTAGGTCTTTGTGAGTTGAAATACTCACTCATCTCCTTAGATACGCCAACACAAAATTGTTGCTTTTGTTCCTCAAGTCTATCAACCCTTTCTCATTTAGTAAGTTGACTCTAATCTTGGTTTACTAAGCTTAATTAAGCCACATGTCCAAAATAGCCTACACTTGCTATGAGCATTAGGGCCAAAAAAGACTCAAAAAGGGTTGTGTAAGGAATTGATTGACTTACTAATTAACAGAGCCATTTATGGTCAAAAGCATATCTACGCAATCTAAAACGTATTTAGGTACATATCTCTGAATATTCAAAAAGATATTTTTTCTTCACATTCCTTTGTGGCTCACCTCGAAATTTGTTCTCATTTACTTCACTTGGTGGCAAATAGTTGTTTCCACTTTTGAATCACTCAATCTCTCCTTTTTCTCGCTGACCTTTCATGAGCTTTCTCTCTTCTTTTTTGATTCACCTTGTTCTGCTACTACATTATCTCCATTATACTTTCTGTGTGTTCATTACTTACAATGAGTAATACATCTTCCATTAGTGATAACCGCAAATTTCACTTGAACATTACGCTAAGCCAAGAATACGCTACTACATGGAGTGTCTATCAAAGACCATTTACAACTGCAAATGAAGCACAACAACTTCGCAACGAGGGAAAGAAACACATTGATCTCTGGACAGATGGGATCTTGTATCCACCAGATCCTAGCACTGGAAGGTATCCATCTTTTCACACACCTCATGATTTGATGAGATTTGTTGGAAATGGGGTTGATTGGCTTACTAGGATATAGTTCTAGGCAAAAATGTCAAAAAATGGAATGAGTATCCATATCTCTAATGAATAGAACATTGAATTATAGCTAGAGTAAGCTTGATTCCCCATACCACAAAACTCAATCAGAAATGGAGCTTTGGGGGATTGGAGCAGCTCAAATACCTGTAGAAAATCACGATACATTAAAATGGATCTTTTTGCATATCGATATCCCTTCTGTTATACAGGACCAAAATGTAGGTGAATAACTCCGTGTATATGGCATGGGTGACTTTATTGTAGAATGGCTACTTGAGTGCTGACCTAAAAGCATTGAAGTGCATGTTTGGTGTATGTGAAGGTGCCAATACCAAGTATCCATGTCTATATTGCATGGCAAGCACTGTAACAAAAGGATGGCTTGCAGAACAAGAGGTTGGAAAACCACCATCGAGAAATAGTGTGAACGTCATCGACTACCCATCGTCTTCTATAATTTGGGATCCAATTCTAACAGTAGATTTAAAAAATGTACGTATATGTACAATGCATGCAGAGATTAAAATCTTGGACAAATTGCTTCGACTCCATCTTGATTATGCATATTCTATCAAGCCAAGTAAACTAGTAGACGAGTGCATAAAAAAATGCGAGGCTTTGTTCTCTCGAATGGGTTTTCATGGTGGTCAAGTGCATCTAAAAAAACATCCTACTCTTTCAAAAGAATGGGTGATGTTTTGCAAGATATTTCAATGGGTGGAGCAAAAGCTAGAAGATATTTGAGCAACCATGACAACAAACAATTTGACGCTATGTGGAAATGCTGGAAGGATCTTTGTGTAATAACAACCAATGTCAAAAGTAGACCAGATGTAGCCAACAAATGCATGGAAGTGTGGAAGAAACTCAAAAATCTCTTGAAAGTTTGGAGACAACAAGTTAGCTCTACTACTTATTTAAGAAGACAATAAAGATTTTAATAATTGCTATCACAGATGTGTAATGGCTATGGCCTATGAACTTTGAGAATAGCGGAATTAGGAAATTAGGTGAAGCACTTTTAAGAGATTACTTTGTGAGCATAGCGGGTGAACTTAATTGATGGTAGCAGCATAAACATGGTACCTAGTTAACTTGGCATGAACATTACTTTTGCAAGAGAGAGAGTTTAGAGAACATGACAATAGTTGAGGACCTGATTCATATGGAGCCGGTCCCACCTCCAATAGGCATTTGTATTATAGTTTCTCCCATCAAGAGAGACTTGGTACAATACAATCTTTGTGTTCCTTGTAACCTAGGTGATGCAATAAAGATGGAAAGCTTCATGCATCACAAGCATAACATAAACTCGAAGAAAGCATTAACTATCCCAAGCCTCAGTCCCAAGGCCTCAAACACCTTCGAAGGTGGAGAGAGCTAGCGAGGAATGAGGATAGGGAAGAGGAAGAAGAAACATTCCATAGGAGAAAGAAATAGTTCCTCACTTATCATTACTCTTCTTGCTAGCATATATAATAGCATAGTAATGAAGATGGAGAAGATGGAAAGCTTAAGCATTGAAGCATAGCTCTTGGTTGGATTTGCATTCCATAGCCAAGAGTGTTGGTGTAGGCTTTCACTCTCACAAGCTTGAAGGTGGTGTTCCTCAACTTTCACCAAGTGAGAATATCCTTGCAAATGAGTGTGTGTGTGGAGTATATCCCCCTAACACCCCCCTTTCTTGCTTTGGGCGAAAATTCTACTTGCTACAAGCTCATCGGACCCCTCTCCCCTTAGCCAATCACATCCAGCATGCAGTCAAGCATATGGGTAGTCTTTTGACAAGTGTCCTCCTTACCCCTTAGAGAGAGAGAGAGAGAGAGAGAGAGAGAGAGAGAGAGAGAGAGCTTGAAAATATCTAGATATTTGTTAGATGGAAGTAGAATCTCATTGGACCCCTCTTTAGCCCAACCAATAGCATTCAAGCGCACCATGTGGTTAAGCTTAGAGAGAGTCTGACATGTGTCCCATGTGCTCTTTTAGAATTCCCCTAACTTTGATATTTTTATGCATAGGAAGTTTCTCAAGCAACTTCCTCGTTAAATGAGTAGGTTCTCTTTTTGACTCAAGCATCTTACCCCCCATGCATAGGAAGCTTCTCAAGAAACTTACTCATTAAATGTGACAAGTTACCTCAAGTACCTTAGTCATCAAGCATGACAAGCACCTTAGGTGGGGTTCCCACCTCAAGCACAACCTTAGCTTGCTTAAGTTTAGGTCGGGTTCCCACATCAAGCACAACCCTAGCTTGCTTAAGTTTCGGTCGAGTTCTCACCACAAGCACAACCCTAGCTTGCTTAAGTTTAGGTTGAGTTCTCACCACAAGCACAACCCTAGCTTGCTGAAGGTTCCCACATCAAGCACATCCATAGCTTGCTTAAGGTTCCCACCTCAAGCACATCCATAGCTTGCTTAAGTTTACGTCGGGTTCCCACCTCAAGCTCAGCCCTAGCTTGCTTAAGTTTAGGTCGGGTTTCCACCTCAAGCTCAGCCCTAGCTTGCTTAAGGTCAAAGGATTTTTAATACTAACCATTGGAGGTCTTTAATGAAGCTAACCCTAAGGTCTTTTAAGCTTCATTAGTTGCACATTGCTACTTGATAGACTATCTCCTATTGGACCCCTATTGAGATGTAACCATCTCTCCTCTTGGTCCCCTGCTGAGGTAAGTCTAGAAGCACTTATTGCACATTGCTCTTTGATAGACCATCTCCTTTTGGACCCCTATTGAGATGCAACCATCTCTCCTTTTGGTCCCGTGTTGAGACAGGTCTAGAAGCACATGTATCTATTCTAACTCTTGTTCCCGTTTATTCTCCCACATTAAATGATCAGTTTAATATGAGAAAATCATTTGGTAAAGTTAGATATTATATTTTATGACAGATGCTTGGGGAGAAAAAGACATCAAATATTACTTGGTGAGTATTCAATTACTTTTTAAGGTATGGATAGTATTTTACATTGTATCCTATGAGTTCAACTAACCTTTTAAAGCATATTCTGTACCTGCATGGACCATATTTTGCAAAACAAGGACCCCTTGCAACATGGAATACTCAGGGAATGGAAAAATATCACTATCAAGCGAGGACTTCATTTTTCCGATGTACGAGAAAGGGAAGGGGACAAAGAAGAGCAATGCAATAAAGGAATTATTCAATTGGTTCCATAGGAGGCAATTACAACGGATGAGATAAAAAAACCATGCTGCTCAACCACAAATGGAGATTAATGCTTTACTTTGAAACTTTGTACTGAGTCTTTCTAAAGAGATCCAAATTCAAAAAAGATATTTTTACACAAATATTGTCATTTTACATCAGTTTTTGATTTTTCTGGTATCACTAGGCATGTCACCCCTATATCTCAAAAACTTTCTTCTTTTATAGCCCCCAAGAAGGTTGACATTTGTCTCCTTAGCTGCTGCTGCATAGCTAGAGTAGCAAAGAAAGTATCCTGACCTTGAGGCATGAATCCTTCAACATACCCAAATATTCTAACTATTGCAGCTCTCTCAAGTAGCACGATCTTGTTTGCATTGATTTGAAGGAGAGTGTACCCCAAAAATTGTGACAATATCTTCAGGGAAAATATTGGCAACTCAGGATTTTAAGAATACTGCATGTGAAAAGCACAGAAGGTGGCACTATCCAATGTAGGCATGTAGTGCATGAGAGAGGAGGCATCCCTTCCTGAAGTGCCCTCTATTGCTTTCCCTCTCGAGACTTTAGCTCTCCTAAGAAAATTGTCTTTGTCAAGGAGTTCAATCTGCAAAACAAGAAATAATCAGTAATTAAAGCAAACTTGAAAAAAAAGGAAGATTTTAGGAAGGGAGATTAGGTAAAACCGAATCTACCTTTTGCAACTCATCCTCGGCAATGACTTTTTTTGAAGGAGATTGCATGATCCAGACGTCTCTCGCATGTCAACATCCTTTTCAACTTCCTTTAGCTTAAAGTCTCTGCCAAAAATTGGATGCCAAGCTCAACAAGTCTCTTCTCAAAATCCTCATCTTTGAGAGTAGGTTTCTCCTCTTCCACTCTTTTCATGCATAGAGCAAGTGCATCAGGAGCAGGAAGAAATAATTTATCGGATGCCTAAAGATCAAGTACCAAAAATTGCTCTTTTGACTCTTCTTTTATGTCAATGAAATATTTGGCCACCTCAGAAACTTCAGAAATGGTTGCAATATAGTAGTCCTCCCTGATATCAATCAAACATTGAATATGTTGGAGAGGGATATAATCTTTTCCATAGACATAGAAGTAGGGAAGGTTTGGAGCAGTAAGTGAGGCCTTAGACACCTCTACCTCCTCTATGGCTCATGAATGATAGTACTAGATCTAAATTGAGCCACATCAAAATTTGAACTCTCCTGCTCCTCAACTGCAACATCAATTTCCTCCTCCTCTAGAATTTCACTTTTCTCAAGCTGCAAGACTGTGGGAACATTTATATTTTTTCCTTGTTTGTTTGTAACTTTCACTTTAAGGACAAAAAGAAAAGAAAGGCAACTTCTTTTGGAACAAGGTTGCAAGGCTTTGAATGTACATGGCAAGTAATGGTCGGTGGACAAATAAATGAAGTCTTCTTAGAAAATCTTCCTAGTCTCCTTGTTACTTTGCCTTTCTCAATTGCGTTGGTAGTAAATTCAGTTAGATGACAATAAGTCTTGCCATCTAACACCCAACACTTACCCTCAACTGCCTCTTCAAACTCTTTGAATTCCTCTGACAAAAAGTCCTTCAATTTGTCTAGCATAACTACAAGCTCAAACAAACGATTGAATGTTTCATATGCTTTGGTGTACACTTCCATGTCACCACCATCCATGACAGCAACCAAGAGCTTCCTAATTGGGCTCTTCTCTAAAATTTCTTCACGACCTTCACTCATGATTTGGTTGCAAAAAAGTTTACGGCAAGGAAGCAAGACCCGAACGGAGCAATAGAGGCACGAGCAAGATCTTGCTAAACCCTTCTATCACGTCCTGCAGAGGGTTTAGGGCGTGACAACAAAACCTGAATGGAGCGATAGAGGCACGAGGCAGACTTTGCCAGCTACGGCTATCGCGTTGTGCAGGTAGTCAAGGGCATGGAAATAAAACCTGAATAGAGAAATAGTAGTATGATGCAAATTTTGCAAGCACCCAGTATCGCGTCGTGCAAGACCGTCATGAATGGCGGATGGATAAGGAGGGAGAGTAGTGAAATGGAGTTGATGTGCGAGAATTAGAGTGCTTTGAAAAGGTTAGAGGATGATGTATAAAGGTAACGTCAGGGCATGGATAAAGGAGAGTGATTTGAAGAGGTTAAGCTTAAAGTTTTTCGTGTCGTGCGGCCCAAACGAGTAATAAATAAACAAAAAAGGTGAGGTCAAGCTTATATAAGGGGTCCAAAAACTACCGTTATTGACATGTGTCACTCATGCACACGTGCCATGTGGCATAATTCTAACGGATACTGTACGGATGGTCGGATGTATAAAAGGCCCATGTCACGTGTTCATTTTTCACCTCTCCCAAAGAATACATTTGTGTCGTTTCGTCCCTCCATCATCCTCCGCCATCACTTCTTTCATCTTCCTCCTATTACATTTTTCTCATCTACCCGTACGACGTGATATTCAAGAGTTAGAAGCTTTGAGAACACCCACTTTCGCATTCTTTGCGTTATCTCATCTCATCTACCCGAGCGACGCGATAGCGAGTAGTTTCAACCTTTGGAAATACCTACTATAACGTTCTGTGGTATTTTCTCTGGAATTGACTACTTTATTCGCAGTTGCCCGCATGACGCTGTCAGGAGTTTTTTGGAGCAAGGGATTGCGCATATGAACATATACATGCATGGTGCATCAAATAAAGAATTGCCCATTTTTCAGAGCCAGGTGGTTACGTGGGGCCCACATGTGTACAGGTAGGACAGGGTGTACATAGTGCATTGATTTTCACTATTACCAGTACCACTGTGTTTTTTCTACAATAAGGAGGAGTTGGTAGTGCGTAAAACTTCTCGAGGAAGCTATCCGCGGGCCGACGACATGAGGTAAGCAGGTGCGTCAGATGGCATCTAGTGGCGTCAGGAGGGCAAATGGGGTTAATACTTGCACGCGGAGAAGTATGGACACGACGTGGGTGTTTTCTTGTGATACTTATGCAGAAAGGTCATCATGAGGACCACTTTTTGGGGACACTTCACGTGGTTGCGAGACGCATTATTGAAAAGAAATGAGTGCCAGGTGTGCGGATGATGCAAAAAGGTGACAACTATGCACTGCGAGGTCAGTTTTTGGCCTGTTCGGGGTCCGTTTGAGGTCATCTAAAAGGCCAAGGGTGCCCAACTAATAAAGCTAAGTGTGGGAACTGAAAAAACAGAGAGAAGACCACAAAAAAACATCGAGAAGAGAGGAGGAACAGCCGCAAGTGTGTTTTTGCTGTTTTTGGAGCATTTTTTGGCCCTAAACTGCTCATCCGAGGTCGGATTTGAGCACTTTGACATTGTAGACTGGGGTTTTGGGCCGTTCTGGACGCAATGGCGCTGTCCATTTTGCCAAATTCCTCACAAATTTTCTACTGTTTTTCTGTGTAATCTTCTCCGGTGAGTGAAGCCTCTACCTAACTTTGTGGTTGTATCTTGTGTATTTCCTCAATACTGTGTAAACTATTTTCCCCATTGGTGTTGGGCTGAGCTTCATTGAGTCTAAACAAGAGCAATTTGTCTCCTTTGAGCTGAATTGAGAGTGTGTGTGTGAGTGTGTATGTGTGATATTGAGTGGGCAAGTGGGAAATCTCTCTCTTCTCACTCTGTCTGTGTGTTTCCAGTCTCGGCCAGGCTGGTTGTGTAAGCCGAGTGGTGCCCCATAATGTGTGTGTGTATCATCCCAAGAGTGTGTGTCGGGTCATTATAGAGGCGTTGTGTGTGTTTCCATCCCGCTCACATTCTTTTGGCGCCCCCACGGAGGATCTTCTTCGAGTACCTTCTGCTTCGAGCTTCGAGCTTCGAGATTGGGGATTACAGGTTACAAGTTACAAGTACAGGTACAGGTACAAGTGATTCACACAGGTACAGGTAGCTGGAGTACAATGATATACTAGAAGTGATGTCACTTGCAGTTGTTGTGGGTATGCATCACTTGGCGCCTATTTGAGCGCATCGTCTGCTGGATTGTACGTTACTTGTGGAAACTGCCATGGTACGCCTTTGTGGAGCCATATATGGTTTTATTTGGCATTCCCAGCTATTTCTGAGACTTGGTCTGGAAGATAGTCATTTCTAAGACTTGACTATACGCGATTTGCATTAGCCTTTGTGTGAGGGTCGATAGCCTGAGGTTTTTGTTGAGCTGGGGGATTCTCAAATGTGGAGATCCTTTCGGTGATACAGGTAGCTGGAGCACCCTTTTCGTGACCTCGCCATAGGCTATGTACTAGTGAGTCCTACTTGATGCTCGAGTTCTATTGTTGATAGTTTATGCATACATATACAGTCTATATTTTGGGTTCCTACTGCTCTACTTTTGTGGAAACTCTGTCAAAATTTTTCCAAGTTATGATGGCTGGTTTCTTGGTCTTTTGAGCCGTTTATGCTGTTATGCTGCTGAAATTTTGGCAAAATCAGAGGATAAGTCAGGTGTGCCTTCTTGGGAGCTGCATGGTTGGCTTTAATGGATGATCAAAATGGCCCTCAATTCACTCCATTTCATTTAACTCAAAGAATCCAGATAAATGTTCATATGTCCAGGAAGATTTTTTTCCAGCAGCGCATAGTCTTTATGTTCGGGCGAAGAAGATTAAGAGAGATCCTGGAATGTCCTTTGCCTATTGTAATTCCGATGATCAATTATGAAAACTCATTTGATGTGCATGTGTTTGTCCTTATCTAAAGTTGAGCTCCATTGAAGTTTCTGGGAATTGAGTCAAAAGTTTTGGGTTCTTGCACGTGTGTTCAAAGGGGTTCTCAAAGCATTGTAACTTGGGTAGCCATGGCTTTCTCTTATGCGGAGTTTCATGGAAGAAGTGATGAAGATGTCGAAGACTTCTTGGAAAATATGGAGGTTGCTTGCATTAGCAACCAGATTCATGACCCTGCGCAGATGTTACGCCTTCTCCAAATTTGTTTGAAGAGTGATGCACGAGTTTGGTCTAAAGCATTTGAAGAGGAGTTGCGTGTGGCTCATCCACCTGTAAGGTTGAGTTGGGACAATCTACGACATGGGTTGGAAGTGGAGTTTGTGAAGATAGAAGATCTTGACAAAGTGTGGCAAGAAGTACAAGTTTTGGTGCAAAAGGAAGGTGAGCTAGTAGATGCGTACATACGTAAGTTCTCATTGGCATGGGAGCGGATGTGCAAGGCCTTAGCACCACAGGTACCCCCGCCTGACATGATGAAGAAGGACAGGTTCTTGGCTGGTCTTTGGGAGAATATACGTTGGAGAGTGGAGCTAAATAAGCCTAGGACATATGAAGATGCACTAGAGGTAGCAAGGAACAAATAGTGGAAGTTGAGGAAAATGAGCCAGTTAAGGGTGGAGTCTTTGCCCATGAGGTCTGAATTTCAGCCTCTAGAGTCTTTACAAGGTCGCATGTCAGGGGTTCATCATGAACCAGTAGTTTTTGTTACTCCTCAAGTTATGCCAGCAGTGGTCACTACAGCAGTGCAAGATGATGGGCTAAGGCAAGACATGCGGCAAGTGGTAGATTTAATGAAGAATCTCAGCCTAAACATGCTAGGTCAAGTGGGAAATAATCGAGGTCGAGGGAGGTATGCAAATCAGCCAGGAGGTGAAGAAAGACCTAGGAATGGTGTTGGACAAAGCAATGGTAGGTTTTGGAGGCAGACGCCCACATGTTACAATTGTGGAGAGTTGGGTCACATCAGCCCGCGATGTGATAAGCCACCAAGGATGGGGGGAGACATGTATCCATTGCCAAGACAAGTGCTAACTAGGTCAAATGATTATGGCAACGAAATTAAGGGAGACGAAGGAACGAGTGGACTGACCCAAGAGGAAAAGGGAAAGACAAAAGTGCTAAGTGTAGTCACCTTGGAGAAGGCATCAAAGCTAGAGGATACATTAGTGATGCCTATTGGGAAGAGGACCACAGAGGATAAGGAAGGAAGAAGTGCCCCAGGTCCTAGTAAGAAGAAAGGAAAGAGCCATGAAGGCGAGGATGTCAAGGCCAAGAGGAAAAGGAGAGCTCGTCGAAAGTTTCATGTTTCAGATTTTCCACTAGGGGATGGGCAATTAAGCTATGACTTGAAGGAGGATCTGACAAGCAGGAAGGCAGATGTTACTTTTAGGCAGCTTATAGAGATGGTGCCTAAGCTAAAGCGACAGTGGAAGAGGATGGTTAACCCAATGGAGAAAGAGCCAGAGAGAGGTTCAGTAAAGGTGTTGGCAATGGATGAGCTACCAGACATTTGTCCAATAGTAGATGTGTGGCATAAAAGGAAAAATTTGGGACAAGGTTATGTGGATGGCGGAGCCCAAATATGCGTCATAACACACTCATGCGTTGAGAAGATGGGTCTCACAGTGGCTGGGGTGTCAGGTTTTCGGATCAGATTGGCAAACCATCAAAAAGTAAAATGCTTGGGTGTTGTAAAGAGCTTAGAAGTGGAGGCATATGATGCAAAGGCAGTGGTTGATTTTCATGTGATGTCAGTAGGGTTGGGAGCATATCCTATTATACTGGGCAGACCATGGTTACGTGCAGTGGGAGCTATTCAAGATTGGCGACATGGTACGATTAGCCTCTATGGAAAGACAGGTACCAAGAAGCTTTATAATATGGATACAAGGAAACGCTTAGAGAAGCTTTATGAAGATGAGGATGAGTCTAGTGATGAAGACTCTTCCACGGTGACAGATGAGGACAGTGATAGTACTACCAGTAGTGATGAGGATGCTGATGTTGCATTTCTTTTGATGGACAAAGAAATCTAGGAGTTTGGTTTAGTTGCATTTGCGAATGAGGTTGAAGATGAAAGTGAAGGGCCTTATGAAGTGATTGAAGGGCTGATGCAAACCAAGGTTGAGTTGTCAAAGAAGCAGGAATTTTTGACACAAATGATCAGTGGAGACCTCTCAGCTATGGAGAAGGATATATATTTGCACATGCTGGCTAGTTTTCCCGATTTGTTCATTACTTCATATGAAGAGATCAGAGGGTTCAAGGGCAAAGAGATGCATATAGAGCTGAAAGAAGGTGCTAAGCGAGTGTGGCAAAGGCTAAGAAGGATGGATCAAGAGCAAATGGAAGCCTTGCGGGTAGAGGTGGACAAGTTATTGAAGGCAGGGTTCATAGTTCCAGTAGAGACCACAGAATGGGTGAGTCCAGTTGTAGTCAGTCCAAAGAAGGATGGGAAGTGGAGAATCTGTGTAGATTTTAAACCCTTAAATGCAGCCACTAAGAAGAACCCATATCCTCTTCCATTCATTGATCAGATCTTGGATTCAGTGGCAGGTTATGAGAGGTACAGTGTGTGTGATGGTTTTTCAGGCTATTTTCAATTGAAGATTGCTCTTAAAGACCGCACAAAGACCACTTTTATTACGCCATGGGGCTGCTATTGCTACATAGTATTGCCATTTGCGTTGTCAAATGGACCTTCCTTCTATCAAGAGAGAGCAAATTGGGTGTTGGAACCATTCATTGGTAGTTGTGTTAAAGCTTTTATGGATGACTTCTGTGTTTATAGCAGTGAAGGGGATCGGGGAGCACCACAGACAGAGAGTGTGAGAGAGAAGGAGACACACGACACACAGATATGGGTGGGGAGACTTCAAAGAGTGAGCAGCTCCCTATACACTTATGCTATGTATAAGGTATACAAGTCAGTGGGCGCCCAGACTCTGGGCGGCCGGGCAAGGCACAGGCGCCAATACCCCAACAACCTCCCACTTAAAGGCGACTGTGCCTTTAAGCAAGAGAACCTAGTCTAAAGACTACAAAAGGCGAGAGAAAACTGCTCTCAACCGATGCCCACTGGCTGGCTGTGATCGTGTGCATCCGGCTGTCCTGCTCCCGTGTAAGTCCATACACCACCAGACGTACCGCACACGTACTGCAAGTATGTACGCAATACCTACATATCTCCCTCGTGCACTATGCCATCATCAGTCAACAAACGACTGACAACCCCAACTGCAAATGCTCCCACTACAGCTGTGATATCCAGTCTCAAGATCAGCATCTCATACATGAGACCACCGAATGCCGATGCAATGCTAGCGGGCCCTGCTAGCTCTACGGAGCATGCATCAACATATATATCCCTGGCAATAGGCATCTCTGACTGACAAGGCATGTCAGCCACATGCATCTCTTGACTGTCCGCAAAAGACGCATCAACCTGTCGTGCAACCTCAGAGCAAACCAGCTGCTCTAGGTGTCTGCTGGAAGACATATCCTGCACAACTATATCCCCATGCTCATTGTCGAGCATAGAAAGGAATGACTGCATAATCGCTGACATCTCAGTCTCCTCTGCAATCATCCACTGCAAACATGACCACTCAATCTGCTGTGACTCACTAGAGCTCTCATGCTCTAACTCCGTATGCATAGACTCTTGCACAACGTCCTCCTGTCGTGACTCACTAGAGCAAGACCGCTCTACCTGTCTATCCTGCATAGAAGTATCTCGCACAACTGACTCTCTGCTTTGCTCAATCACTAGCAAAGCATGCATGTCTGACTCTGTCACCTCTCTGTGTGACTGCTCAAGTTGTGCCCCAACTGTGTGCACAACGAGCTCACTACTCTGCACTCCGTGCAAAGTACCCTGCAACCCATGAGCAAAAGAGACTCGCCTGCTCTCTCGCTCTCTACCTGGCTGCATGATCACAGAGACAACACCGTCTCTCCCGTGATCCACATGCAATGGGTAACCTGTACCACTCCTGGCACCTCTCGCAATCACTAGCGAACCCAAATGCATCACAAAATCTCGCTCTCGTAGCGAAATCTGACATCCACAATCTCTAAGCTGACCAATCGAGATCAAATCTCGTCTCAGATCTGGCACATAACGCACATGACACAGGGTAAATCTCATACCACTGGTCAAGGACAAACATACGTCTCCTGCACCTTCAATGTCATACACAACACCATCAGCCATGTGCACACAACCAAGTCTCCCACTAGAAAATGTGCTAAACCACTCACGATGCGACGTGACATGGAAAGTAGCATCTGAATCTAGTAACAAATGTGAAGACAATGTGCAATCCGATATGCAATCCGTAGACATAAGATCGTCTGAAGACAAGCTAGATGTAAATGTGACATCGCCGTCACAAGCATACTCAGTAACCACCGTACTGATCTCACTAGCATCTGTCATGCCCAAATCTGCATCACGCATCCGTCGCCTCCGTTGTCTCAAATTCCTGAAACATCGACGCCTAATGTGCTCTTTATGTCCACAATGCCAACATGTCAAGTCTCTATGCGGTGGAGACTTGCGTGTGGGACCAATCTCTCCCATGGACATAGAAGTGGGACTAGACTCCCCTGTAGGCATGGATGTCGCGTACATAGCATGTAAACTCTGCCATAAAGCATGAGTTGTAGTCTCCCTCGAGACCTGCCAGTCAACAGACTCAACCAGATGCAAACGAATCGTAGACATTGCTAACTCATCAAGATCGTGCCAATCATCATCACTCATAGACTTGGGCTTTGCCGATAAACCATGCAAGGGTTTATCCTGCCCCAAATCTGTCACTGCAACAAGCATATGTTCCTTCCAAGCAACAAAATCTACACCATCAAACTGTGTCAGACCATAACGCTGGAAGTCAAATGAAAAATCAGCCATAATGCTCGCAAAAGAGCAACCAACAATGAGTAGCAAATGTCAACCAAATCAGCCCTAAACTGGCTCGAATCGCATCAACAAAAGTCTGCAAATATGGCTCAAAACCTGATGCAAAATTGCACCAATAACCATGCAAAACCTTGCACAAAATCAGTGGGCGCCCAAACTCTGCGCGGCCGGGCAAGGCACAGGCGCCAATACCCCAACAAGCAGTAGGGCTGAACACCATGAGAAGCTGCAGATGGTATTGGCTCGATATGATGAATGTGGAGGACAACTAAATTCAAAGAAATGTCATCTAGCACAGCCAAGGGTGAATTTATTGGGCCATATGGTGTCAGAAAATGGCATTGAGGCTGATCCAGACAAGGTTAAGTCTATTATTCTTCTTCCATCACCTACGAGTACAAAGCAATTGACAACCTTTATACACAAAGTGAAGTACATGGCACGGTTTATTCCATTGTCTTCGCAGCTCCTTTATCCATTACAACAAGTGGCAAAGCATGATCCATTGCAATGGGATGACAAGTGTGAAGAAGTGTTTCAAGAGGTGTTAGGGGGGTTGTCAGCCATGCAGGCTCCTGATTGGGAGCAAGTGTTTTATGTAAATCCATCAGTAGGGGAGGATGCCATTGGAGCCATGCTATTGCAAAAGGGGAAGGGCAACCATTATATGAGGCCAGTGTATTGTGCAAGCCGTGTGAAGCTGGTAGCAGAGAGAAAATTCTCGGAAGTAGAGCTAGTGATGGCCAGTGCAATATTTGCTTGTCGACGATTTCGTCATTACTTGCTACAACGACCTTTTGTTTTCTTGACGAGTTATGCCTTTTTGCCACAATTAATTAATGGCACTAACATGTCAAATGTGGTCAAGAAATGGGTAATTGAGCTGCAAGAATTTGAGTTCTCTTTTCTAGTGGAAGATAGTACAAGGGCTACCCTAGCTGATTTGTTGACCTACAAGGAGAATCCCCTTTTTGTTAAGGAAGAGGTGGTGAGAAAGGTAGTTGAAGAAGTGCCACAGATTAGCAATGCCCATGTGTTGTTCTTTGATGGTTCATATAGAAAGAGCCATGATGCGGCTTCAGGGGGTATAGCACTTTATGATCCAGAGGGGAAGCTAGTATGCAAGAGAGGGTTCAAATTGGATGCTCATAGTAACAATGAGGCTGAATATGCTACTTTGGAAGCCGGATTACACATTTGTTTGAAGCATGGGGTTTGAAGGTTGAGCATAAAAGGTGATGCCTTGTTAGTGGTGAAGCAAGTGCTGGGTGTGTGGAAGAGCAAGAACACCTCATTGAAGGAAATGTGCTTCAGAATTAAAGGCCTGTTAAAAAATTTTGAAGCATGGAGCATCAGACACATTGAACTTGCTCTAAATGGAGAGGCACATGAAGCAGCTCAAGGCATTATTGGGGAGATATTTATGTTGAGGACCACTTTACCTCTTTATCATGGCCGGGAAGGTTTGGCTCAAGAAGAGGAGTTTTTGCTAACAGGAATCATTCCAAAGGAGATTTAGAAGTCTAAGAAGTATGGTTTTGTGTGTAGAGCATACATGTACAAATTGATTGGTGATGTCTTATACATGAAAGGGGCTGATCTCGTGTTGAGACGTGTACCTTGGCGGGAGGAGCTTTACAGAGTGTTGGAAGAGAATCATGAAGGCGCATGTGGTGGCCATTTTGCTCTAAAGATCACCTTGCATAAGATTTTGCAAGAGGGGTATGTATGGCCTAGTTTGCACAAGGATGTTCACCATTGGTGTAGGTCTTGCAATAGGTGTCAAGCATTTGGGAAGAGAGTGTTGAAGCCAGAGCTATGAAAAACCATTATGGCGTTTGATGTGTTTGAAAAGTGGGGGATTGATGCAATAGGCCCGTTACCTATCACAAGCAGGGGCAAAAGCTATATTTTGACGGCAGTGGACTATCTTTCTAGATGGGCAGAGGCTATAGAAGTAAAACAGATCACTGCAAAGGATGTGGCAAAATTTGTGTATGATGAAATATTTTGCAAGTTTGGGGTGCCATTAGAGCTACTTTCAGATAAGGGGCCAGGATTTAGAGCTAAACTGCTAGACTTCTTATGCGCAAAGATGAAGATTAGGAACCAGCATACCACTCCTTATTACCCACAATGTAATGGCTTAAATGAAAGATTCAATGGTGAGTTGGTACAGATTCTTTCGAAAGTGACAGAGCACCAAGGAAAGAATTGGGATTTGGAATTGCCTAGTGCATTATGGGCTTACCGTACTTCGGTGAAGATAGGTATAGGGTTTACTCCATTTCATTTGGTATATGGAAAGGAAGCACTATTGCATGTGGAAGTAGAGTTGCCTGCAGTAAAGATGCTAGAGAAGCTACTTGGGCCGTCTAGTAATGCATTCAAAGAGAGGCTCTTACAGTTACAGGAGGTTCAGTTGGATAGGATGAGCGCATTGGAGCATTATGGGCAGATGCAGAATAAGGCTTTGGCAAAGATAAATGAAAAGGTCAAAAGTAAGGGTATCAAGAAGCATGACTTAGTTTTTTGTTACAACAGTAAGCTAGACAACACCTTCCAAAAGAAGTTTCAGATTAAGTGGGAAGTCCCTTTCAAGGTAGTGGAGTGTTTTCCAAATGGTACATATCAGTTGGCTAACCTGGATGAGATTCTACATAAGTCAAGGGTAAATGGATTGCGTCTTAAATTATATCATGCCAGGTTAATGATGGTGGAGCAAGATGAGCTGTCTGTGGAGCAAGCAATGTTGGTAAAGGATGAGGAGACCTGTGATGGGGCGAGTCTCATATCTCTCTTTCTTGCTGCTGATCATGAATGATCTAGCAGGCTAGGGGATGGGCAAATTATGTCAGGAGTTTTTTGGAGCAAGGGATTGCGCATATGAACATATACATGCATGGTGCATCAAATAAAGAATTGCCCATTTTTCAGAGCCAGGTGGTTACGTGGGGCCCACATGTGTACAGGTAGGACAGGGTGTACATAGTGCATCGATTTTCACTATTACCAGTACCACTGTGTTTTTTCTACAATAAGGAGGAGTTGGTAGTGCGTAAAACTTCTCGAGGAAGCTATCCGCGGGCCGACGACATGAGGTAAGCAGGTGCGTCAGATGGCATCTAGTGGCGTCAGGAGGGCAAATGGGGTTAATACTTGCACGCGGAGAAGTATGGACACGACGTGGGTGTTTTCTTGTGATACTTATGCAGAAAGGTCATCATGAGGACCACTTTTTGGGGACACTTCACGTGGTTGCGAGACGCATTATTGAAAAGAAATGAGTGCCAGGTGTGCAGATGATGCAAAAAGGTGACAACTATGGACTGAGGCCCACCGCCTTTACCTAACACTTACTGCTGCAAATGGCAGTTCTTTCACACTTCTCTTGTATAACTCTACTATGAATTTTCTATGTGTTTGCCAATGATAGGTGTAATGCCCACGTCCCTGTCAGGTGCCGCTAGAACTGCCTCTGTTGTGGTCCCATCCAATCGGGTGTACTCTTGAGCTATTGGCAGCTCATTTTGGTTGGGATGTACATCAGTCCGACATTGTTACTACTTTCTTGAATGGTGACATATGTGAGGGAGTTTATGTAATGCAGCCTCACAGTTTTGTCATTAAAGGGTAGGAAGATAAAGTGTGCAAATGTAAGAAATCTTTGTATGGGTTGAAATAATCTCCTCGTACTTGGTATGAGAAGGCTGACACTCATTTGATCAGTTGAGGCTTTTGTAACAGTCCAATAGAAAGCACATTGTATGTAAATTATGAGGGTGATCTACTTCTCATTGTGATTCTCTATGTGGATGATTTGATGATCACTGGACCAAATGAGAGACATATTGTGTGCACTCCTTGCCGCACTGTCGAAGCAAGGGACTTGCCGATACACCGTGTGTGAGCCACAAATGGCTCCAAGCACACAACAAGACTAATCTAGCAAGCTCAAAAGAGGGCAATGGTGTGTCACTCACCGCTCTATGCTCCTGCCGTGGAGGATTCCTCGCTGCGATGAAGAAGAAGCTGCAGCCGTGCCGCGCTCAACCGCTTCGCCGCCGTCGTGCCTTCGTAATGCTCGATCGCACACACACTCTCCCTCTCTCTCTCTCACACATACACACACACACGAGGAGGTGAAGAAGAAGAAGATGGAGATGGAGATGGAGCAAGAGCACTCTTCTATTGCACAAATGAGAGAATGAGTGAATTTTAGGTTTAGTTGGCTTTTATACGAGCACACCCCATTCACACTTGGGCGCCCATGCTTAGCCAACTAATCCCTTGAATGTCCCAGTTAGAGTGCGCCTCTCATCGGCGATCACCCTTACCCTTTTCCTATTGGTCCGACAAGCCCGGTACCTGACTCTACCAAATACATAATACACGTCCGTCGTAGGTGATGGGGTGTCCGTGAGCCGTGAGGGTTAAAAAATGTGCACTCCTTGCCACACTGTCGAAGCAAGGGACTTGCCGATACACCATGTGAGAGCCACAAATGGCTCCAAGCACACAACAAGACTAATCTAGCAAGCTCAAAAGAGGGCAATGGTGTGTCACTCACCGCTCTATGCTCCTGCCGTGGAGGATTCCTCGCTGCGATGAAGAAGAAGCTGCAGTTGTGCCGTGCTCAACCGCTTCGCCGCCGTCGTGCCTTCGTAATGCTCGATCGCACACACACTCTCCCTCTCTCTCTCTCTCACACATACACACACACACACACACGAGGAGGTGAAGAAAAAGAAGATGGAGATGGAGATGGAGCAAGAGCACTCTTCTATTGCACAAATGAGAGAATGAGTGAATTTTAGGTTTAGTTGGCTTTTATACGAGCACACCCCATTCACACTTGGGTGCCCATGCTTAGCCAACTAATCCCTTGAATGTCCCTGTTAGAGTGCGCCTCTCATCGGCGATCACTCTTACCCTTTTCCTATTGGTCCGACAAGCCCGGTACCTGACTCTACCAAATACATAATACACGTCCGTCGTAGGTGATGGGGTGTCCGTGAGCCGTGAGGGTTAACATGCCCCCCTTCCTGATGTAGATTCCGTCCTCGGAAGCTATTGAGTTGAAGCTCGTTCGTCGAGGTGGAAGAGCATGAGATGAATGTCCTTAGCCTTCTTTAGTCACTACAAAATCAAACAACATTGGCACAGTAATTGCATTCTCATAAGTGATTAAAAAGCATATGCAGTTTTAGGTAGACAAATTGATTGGTAAAAGAATTTCAAACAATTTAAACAAGTCTGGGGTCGCTAATTTGACGGTCGAAAGGCACTAGAGATCGAATATTAATACCATGGGTAAGCTTCCTAATTTTTTGTGGTCAATTAAGTTGTTTAATCGCGAGAGCCAAGTATTCATGTTCGAGGGCTGACTAGAGGCTATATTTAGAAGACCTTGTAGTTAAGCTACCATAAAAGGAATTTCTCATGAAATCCTCGCCTGACTGATTACTTTGTCTTTGACCCCCCAAAGTCTTTTCACAGTGATTCAATTTTGATGTGTGTGCTTATTTTGTATGCCTTGGGTTTTTTGCTTTTCAAGTAAAAGCGCCCATACTGGGAACCTCTAGGGCTCTAGTACCATAGGCAATACATGTGAGTGAAGTACCAAATCAAGCTGAGATTTCTCTTCCAGCTTAAGATTTTACAGTGTGGCATTTTGATTTTTTGTTTGTTCATTTCAGCATTTTAATTTTGTAACTTTGGGGGGTCATATAACACTGATACACCTCCCCAGGCTCATCACACTAGTAAACTCCCTTTATAATACTTAAGCTAAAGGTCAATAGGGTCAAGCCCACTAGAAAGCCCTAGTACATTTCACATAATGCTGCCTAAATCGGATTAAGAACCTAAGTAACCATTAATTATTAGGAAGGCATTCCCCATGGTATTAAGAGGAGATCTCTAACACCTAACTTGGTCAATTTAGCTTAGTCGGACTGCTTGAGTTTTAAACCTAGACAACTGATTATGACAAAAGATTACATTGAATTAAATGTTTGATACTAAGCAAATGCATTGAATATTAGGCTACCAATCACAATTAAAGCAGACAATCATAGATGCAAAAAAGATAAGGGGCAATGCTAATGGAAAAGAAACACCTGTTTGTGTCGATGGTCGCGCTTGATTTGAAGAGTGAGTTGAGATAAAGATTCCATGAAGGTCCAAATCCTATCAATAGCAACACGCTCCTGTACACACTAGGAAACAAAAGGAATACCTCCAGGAGGCACATTAGTGGGAAAAGAGAACTTTGCTAATCACTCAACTCTAAAATAGAAACACTCCTATCGTACTAATCTTACCTACCCTCCATCACTCAAGTGATGAGGATCAAAGGTGTTTCATGACATAGGTTTTTGTTTCAGTGTACCGGATGTAAATGTGTAGGTCTGGGTCAATGTTTTGACTTTTATTGTGCATACTCGTTTGCTAATTGCTCTTGCTCTTTATTTTTTTGTTTTTTGTGAGTATAAAGCTTTATATGTACATTCCCTAAGATTGGTGATTGAGAGGTCAGGGAAAAAGGTTGAGAGGGAAACAAATGAATGGTGACTGTCAGCAAACACTCCCCCCTTTCTTGGGTAGATCATACCGTTTGAAATGAGCTTGTCACCCTTTGAAACCAATTGTTCCAGTTGGTAATAGGTGGAGATTTTTGCCAGTAGTTTTCTATTACCTTAGGCGCCTCGTCGAGTTGCAAGGATGGTAAGGTACTCTCCCAAGATCGAACTTGAAGTAGTTCATTAGGTGATTCTTGAACACTGGGAGGTGTGGATTCCTTTGTATCTTTATGGAGGTCCACTATTGTAGGTGGAGGCTGTGGAGAAGATTTTACCTCTACGGATGCATTACATGAGTAGCTAGAAGCTTCATGGGACTGCCCCCTTCCTGAGCTAGGTGGAACAAATCGTTCTTTCTTTGGTACCCAAACTAGCTCGGGAGCGGGTGTGTAGCATTCTGTGATTTTTTTCTTTCCACGATCATTGATTCGTTTTGGAGCTACGGGATTGGGCTCACATGGGTCAGGTGATAGGTAAGAGCACAATCTACGTTTTGGCACCCAGATTTGATCATTTCCTTGATAGTAGACTTGGGCTTCCAATAGTCGTTTAGGGATCCATCGCAACATTTTCTTACTTTTCTTGGAGCGAGTGGTACGTTTCTTACAAGGCTTCTGTTTTTTAGCACTAGCTATGGTCACTAAAGAAGCTTTAGGGACCCACTTGTATGTTTTCTTCGTTACATTAGGATGAGTCTTGTCAGAAGCGATATGCATTGCTTGTAGCATATTTAAGGGTACAGGCATTTCATCCCCCTCAGGTGTTACCCAGGTCGTCCCCCTATTTCCCCAAGTGTCTATGGTTGCTGCTAGGTGGACCCAATCCACATTGTCCGACTCAGTCATCCCAGGTAGGATATCCATATAAGGAGAGTTCTCCCCAATATTCGTGTCTTCGTTACATGTGTAACAATACTGTAATGAAGCTGAGTGAATTGTTGTGTTTGATCGATTATCAATGATGAATTTATTTCCTAGAGGATGCGTTCAACCACTTAAAAGATCAACTCGAATGACAGAGTCTTGGAACTGTAAGTAGACGTGGTTTTTGGACCAGTCATGCACCATTTTTGCTTTCCTCATGAATGGACGCCCTAAGATCATCTCAAATGACATAGGATGCTTGGAAAAATCCATAACAATGAAAGTTTGCCTTACCTTGTGTCCCAAGACCTTGATTCTGAGATCCTTTAGCATTCCAATAGGCGTAACAATAGATCCATTAGCCATTTTTACCACTACGCTTGTGGCTTCAAGGTGAGGTCACCCCATAGACTCCCAACAACTCTTTGTCACCATGCTGACTCCCGCACCACCGTCAAGGACTCCCTTTACAGTTAATCCTTTAGTAGTGATTGGTAGAGTAGCATTAGATTCATCACCTTCAAAGTATTGCCCCAACTTGTTAGCGGGTACTTCAATTACAGATTCATGTCCCGCTAGGTCAGATGGTGGTGCTAAATGTTCCTCATCATTCATTACCGAGTCAGGTTTGTTCATATGTGCAAACTGTGGTAATCCGGCCTGTAATTCTCCATTGAGGAAGGCTCGAAGAGCTGAGACTAGCTCGGGGTCTTTATATAGTTTGGACATGATGGTGGTTCTAACTTCTGAAGACATGAAATCCATCAATTTGGAAACATTTAATGGCATCTTGTGGGATGTAGGACCCTGACAAGAGAATGGTGAAGATGGAATCTCCACTTCCTCAAGGGGGTCAGGTATTCCCTCACCAAACATTCTCTCTAGTAGGAAAGGTGTATGTCCACTTTCAGATGTCCTACCCTCACTCTCTTCCCGAATGATATTCGGTATAGCTAACGGCCTGTAGTTCTTGTGAGGTTGAACTTATGTGGGAAACACTGTGTCCGACATCTGGATATGTTTGGGTTCAGGTTCTAATGTTCGTTGAGTTTCTTCCACCATGGTAAAGGGGACCTTTACCATAATTAATATGCAGTCAGGGAACTGTCAGGATGACTTCTCAGATTCCAATCAGGAAGTTATCAGGTCAGAGTCAACTCAGGAGATAATCAGAAACCTATTAGGAAGTAAGTAGGAAAAGAAATTATGTGAAAGGATGTAACTTTTCGTAGGGGCTTTTGTATCTTTTGTGATCTTCGATGATGTAAGGAAGTAAGGGGATGACGCTGATGTGTGTGATGATGATGGGAAATGGAAGGCGGCAGTTATATCTATCTGTTTATTGTCTGTTCTGATTCTGATCTATGTCTGATGAATAACTGATGAAATCCTGAGTATAAATATGAGATATATGTATTCCCTTTGATCTTGTCGATGAAGTATCTGAAGGTTTGAAGTGCATACATACTGTGTAGTCCTGTATTGGTGGTTGGTTAAGTGTTAGGCAATTATCAGGGAATATGCAGAATCTGTCTAAGCCTTTCCTGATCAACCCCATTACACTTTGGCGATCCTGCAAAATGTTTCGGATCTGTTCCTTACCTGTGGCATAGAGGACTGAAGTGTTTCTGATGACAGAGGAGGATGTTACAGACCTGCTATATGAATTTCGACATTGGGAGTCAGAAGAGGAAGAAGGAAATGATTTGCTAATTAGATTTCGCAATTGGGTAACAGAGGAAGAAGAAAAGCAGGAGTACGACAGAATTTTTCTGCGGGAGTACTTTCCACAATTGCCTAGGGATGTGCAGAAGTGTATAAGAATCAAAGTGGTGATCCTCTTCCGGTGCATTCATCCGGTTGGCATATATAATCTCCCTGTAAGTTGGTCGTTTGTGAACATCCGGCAACTCAGGAGATACTTGGAACTTCGGAGGAAGTACGCTCTCAGCCGACAAGCAACTGGCAAGCCGACTTAATGTATGAGTGAAGAGGAGGATGGTCGCCAGTCTGCACAACATCCTTATTGGACACGTTTTAGTAGCAGGCAAGGAGTAGGTTCATCCGCAGCAATAGAAGAAGAGGAGGAAGGCAGTCAACCGTCAACTCCTGAAAGGCAAAGTAGTACTTCTTCTGGCAATACCGAAGATTTTGAGCAAGAGAATGAGGAGATTTCTAATCTGAACTTGCAAAGGTTTGTGGGAGCATTAGCAGTCAATCAGGTTTTTAGACCAAGAAGGATGCAGTTTCAAACACACACACCACCATTACCATTTGACCCTTTGAGACAAATAAATCAAGGACAAGTACCGGTACCAGTACCAGTGAATCAACTCCAACCACAACCTGTAGTGATGGCTCAACCAGTACCCAACCCGAAAGTGGGGGCGGCTAAGTTCAGCAGGAAATCCAAGGAGGATGCTGACAGTCATGTGGGGCAGTTTGAGACCAGGTGGATGGCAAGTGGATACAATGTGATCCATAATGATGCTACCAAGAAGGA
This sequence comes from Adiantum capillus-veneris, assembly GCF_014529385.1. Taxonomy (NCBI): domain Eukaryota; kingdom Viridiplantae; phylum Streptophyta; class Polypodiopsida; order Polypodiales; family Pteridaceae; genus Adiantum; species Adiantum capillus-veneris. The sequence continues at coordinate 122,466,493 of NC_140959.1, forward strand.
GCATTTTGCTGCCACATTGCAGGGGAAGGCAATGGCTTGGTTTATGCAGTATGGTATTGCAGCTTTTCCAACATATGAAGCATTAAGAAACAAATTTTTGGCAAGATTCAGGGAGGAAAAGACCCCTGAGGATATCTTGATCAAAATGAGAAAGATGAAGCAAAGAAAATTGCTAGTGGAAGACTATGCTCAGAAATTTAGAAACCTCAACAACAGATTGTTGGCAGCACAGAGGCCATCATTTGAACAGTTGGGTGATTATTTTTGTAGAGGATTGAATCTGGAGCTGCGCAGTTCAGTAGCAGGAAGAGGAGTGATCAACAATGAAGCATATTTCAATGAGTTGGTGGAAGCAGCCACAAGGGCAGAAAGAAGGTATGGAAGCCTTGAGAAGAGAAAGAAATCTTCCAAAAGGGAAGAATCAGATTCAGAGGATGAAGAAGATGATGAAGAAACAGATGACTCCTCAGATGAGGAAGACTCAGAGTCTGAAAAGGATTCTGATGAAGAAGATGACGATTGGTCAGAGAAAAAGAAAAAGAAGAAGAAAAGTAAGAAGAAAAAGAAGAAATCCTCCAGGCAGGAGAAGGACAAAGAGAAAAAGGGTAAAAGCAGGGAGCAGACAGTTCCTGGAAAAGAAGACATCAGTCAGATGATTGTCAGTCAATTGAAGAATTTGGGTCTTACAAAACTGGGTATGCCAGAGAGGCCTTATTGTCAAACACGTCAAGTTTTTGGCCATAGTGATGAAAGATGTTGGTACAATCCAAATTATCGGGGACGCATTCCAGAAAGGGTGCAGCAAAGAATGAATCCACCTGCAGCGAATGTCATGATTGCAGGAGGGCCTCAGGGAAGGCCACAGAATTTTAGAAACTGGGGAAATTCAGGTCCTATTCAGAGACTTCAAGCCCAAGAAGTGTGGGGTAATCAAAGGAATCAGGACAGAATGGGAGGAAATTTACCGTGTACCTATTGTGGAACACAAGGGCACAGACAGGGACCTGAATGCACCCTGTGGTGCAAACACAGGAGTGAGAGGGGGATCCCTATAGTACAATATAATAATAAAGGCGGCCAGCCTCAACAAAGGCCTCCTGCACAGTTAAATGTTGTCATGTTGGAAGAAGAAGAACAGGAATCCGAAGAATTCTTGATGAATGCCAAAGTGGAGCCTGATAGGGCCCGGATGCCTAATGAGTGCTGCTGTGGAAGAGGGGAATCAAGCAACCTGTTCCAATGTGATTGTACAGAGTGTGTCTCGATTGAAGGAGTTAAAGAGGGGGATAATGTTCCTGGAGCTATGGTGGTAACCAGGTCGTCAGGAAAGGTAAAGGGGGATAAGGTTCAGAAAAAAGAAGAACAACAACCAATCGACTGGAAGGTTCGGGACCAGATTAGAATGGGAGTATTGAAGGAGATAAATAAAGTGAACAAGCGATAGGAGGATAAAAGAAGGGAAATTCAGGAAGTCCCTGAGGCAATAGTAAGGTATCCGGCAGACAGAATACAGGAAGGAGTTGGTAAAGGACATGATCAGGCGCTGACTGTACAGAAGAAAGCTGCAGTCAAGATGTCTGAGGAGTTTTTTGATGCATTAATGGAAGCACCTACTCAGATCAATTTGAGGCAGATTTTGAGTTTGGTACCAAGCTTTGCAGACCAATTCATGCAGAAGTTACAACAACAGTATGGGGGAAAGAATCCGATTGACTTACAGACAGATGAAGATCCGGATCAGGAGATTGAGGTAGCAAAAATGCAACCTGCAGATGTTGATTACAAAGTTCCAGTGATCAGTGTTAAGATGGAGCAGATATTTATGCCAAGAGTGTTGATTGATGGAGGATCAGGAGTGAATGTACTTCCAGAGGAAACATGCAAGAAGATGAACATTACTTGTTGGGATCCGGCACCATTTCAAGTGAAAATGGCAGATCAGAGGAGGATCCAGCCATTAGGGATTTTCAGGAATAAGGAAATTGAGATTGGAGGTCTCAAGTTTAAAGTTAATTTTGTGGTGTTGCAGTTGGAAAAGTCTTCTCAGTCATATCCTATGATTCTTTGGAGACCTTGGCTTAGAGCAACAAAAGTCAAGCAACATTGGGGAGCAGATTATGTGATATTGAGACAGGGCAAGAAAAAGGTGAGAATGAAGATGGTGGCTAGCAAAATACTTCCACCTGATTGCAGACCTTTGCATGCAGAAACAATCAATATGGCTCCAAAATTGGAAGAAGATGAGGAAGAGGAATTTTTGAGGGTAAATTCTTCTGTCATTCCAATATTTGAAGTGGATGTATAAAATATTGCAGAGAAATATGTAGCTAATGATCCCAAGGTGGAGAAATTGAAGAAAAAATTGTGCAAGAGAAAGCTGTTTCCTGAAGGATCTGATTTGGAGGCAGAACAGAAACAGGTAGAGATCAGGGCAGAGAAAGATTTTGAGGAATATCTTTCAAAAAGTTCAAGGGTAAGGGAAGATGATTTGGAAGACATGGATCTAGGAACAGAGGGGAATTCTCAGAAGGTCAGGGTCAGTGTCATTTTGGATCAGAATTTTAAAAGAGGACTGCAGGGTTTACTCAGGGAATACAAGGATGTATTTGCCTGGCACTACAGTGACATGAAAGGAGTGGATCCAGCTTTTTGTGAACACAGGATCAACCTGAAGGCTGATGCAGTCCCAATGGTACAACAAAGATACAGATTAAACCCAAGTTATGCTAAGCAGGTGAAAGAGGAATTGGACAAGCTTTTGGCAGTAGGTTTCATTTACCCGGTTGACAAGGTGACATGGTTATCTCCAATAGTGGTTGTTCCAAAGAATAATGGGAAGATCAGGGTTTGTGTGGATTGGAGGAAGCTGAATGCTGCCACACTGACTGATCCTTTTCCACTTCCATATTGTGATACAATGTTGGATGCGGTTGCAGGACATGAAATGTATAGCTTTTTGGATGGTTTTAGTGGCTATAATCAGATCAGGATGGCAGTGGAGGACAGAGAAAAAACAGCCTTTATTACAGAATGGGGAGTGTTTGCTTACAATGTGATGGGGTTTGGATTGAAAAATGCACCTCCTACTTTTCAGAAGTGGGTTCAGCAAGTGTTTGCTCCTTTCTTGACAACTTTTATGAGGGTGTTCCTGGATGATTTCAGTGTTTTTGGGAGAAAAGATGAGCATTTGGGACATCTCAGGCTCTGTTTGCAGAAGTGCAGGGAAGCTAGACTTTCTTTGAACCTTGAAAAGTGTGCATTTGCAGTAAGCAGTGGGATTCTTTTGGGACATGTGATATCAAAAGAAGGGATTGCCATTGATTCCAGGAAGGTGGAGGCAATTCTGAAGGCACCAATACCTAAGAACTTGAAGCAGTTGTCAAGGTTTTTGGGACAAGTAAAGTGGCATAACAGATTTTTGAGGTATTTGGCATATGTTTGTCAACCACTGACAAAGCTTACCAAGAAGGATGTACCATTCTTATGGTCTACTGATCAGCAAAAGGCCTTTGAATTATTGAAGAAGATGTTGGTGGTGGCACCAATTCTAATTTCTCCAGATTGGAATTTGCCATTCCATATATTTGTGGATGCAAGTAATTGTGCAGTGGGAGCAGTCCTGATGCAAGAGAGTGAGAAGGGATGGTTTAGACCTATCTATTATGCAAGCAGGGTGCTATCCTCTGCTGAAAGGATCTATTCAGTAACTGAAAGAGAAGGTTTAGGCATGGTTTATGCATTGAAGAAGTTCAGGCATTACTTGTTGGCCAATAAGGTGGTGTTTCATGTGGATCATCAAGATTTGATCTATATGGTTAATAAACCACAGTTGTCAGGCAGGTTGGCAAGATGGGTTCTTTTACTTCAGGAATTTGACTATAGTGTGGTGCATACACCGGGGAAAGAGCATGCCATTGCAGATTACTTGAGCAGATTGGAGACAGGAGAACCACCAGATGGAGTGCCTGATGAATTACCTGATGCAGGACTGTTTCAGGTGGTGACAGGTCTGATACCAGAAGATTGGTATGATGAGATGTTTCAGTTCTTGGTGGAGGATTTTTTTCCAGAAGAGATGACTTCAGATAGAAGGAAGAGGTTGGCATTGAGGAGCAGATCATTTATGGTAATATCAGGAATGTTATACAAGAAAGGAATAGATCAGGTGATCAGAAGGTGTGTTTCAGGGAAAGCTGAACAAAAGGCAGTTCTTTCAGAGGCTCATTGGGGCAATGCTGGAGGACACTTTTCTCATGAAGTAACTGCTAGAAAAGTATTTTAGGCAGGGTTATGGCGGCCAAGTATTCATAAGGATGCTTACAACTATTGCAGGCAGTGTTTGGTCTGTCAGAGGGATGGAAGGCCAAATGATGCAGATAGGATGCCTTTGCAACCAGTGGTACCACTTGAACCTTTTCAAAAGTGGGGGTTGGATTTCATGGGACCTATTATTCCTTCTGCAAGAAATACTCAAAACAGATATATTCTGGTGGCTACTGATTATGCAACAAAATGGGTTGAAGCAGTGGCACTAAGGGATAATACTGCAGGAAGTGTGGCAAGATTCCTCTATAGGAATATTATGACCAGATTTGGGTGTCGTGTGGAATTGGTTTCAGATCAAGGAGTACATTTCCTCAACAAAGTAATCAAGAAGTTGACTGAGTCACACCTGATAATACACAAGAAGTCTACAGTGTATTATCCACAAGCAAATGGACAGGCAAAGAGTACTAATAAGATCCTGATCAGAATTTTGAAGAAGATTGTGGAGGACAATAGGAAGGATTGGGATACAAAGCTTGATTCTGCTTTGTGGGCTTTCAAGACAGCTTTCAAGGTGACAACAGGTCAGACACCTTTCAGGCTAGTATATGGACTAGAAGCAGTAGTACCAATGGAATTTGTAGTTCCTAGTCTGAGAATTGCAGCTGAGCATAGACTGTCTCCAGAAGAGTCTATACCTTTCAGGGAGGAATCCTTGTTGAAATTGGAGGAGGATAGGATTCTGAGTGCTTATTTGGCAGAAGCAGTGCAGAACAGAAGGAAAGCATGGGTGTCTCGACACATTAAGTTCAAATTTTTTTAAAAAGGAGATTGGGTCATGGTATATAACAGTAAGTTGGGGCCAAGACCAGGGAAACTCAAGCTGAGATATGTAGGGCCTTATCAGATAGCAGAAGTCAGAGGGCCAGGAACTTTTGTGTTACAGGATGAAGTTGGGAACCAGTTTGGAAAACCACTGAATGGGTATCGGTTGAAATTATTTGAAGGGGAGGTTCCTCAAAAAGAGTGTCAAAATGAGGTGGGAATATATTTTCTCGATTTGGGGGTACGAGGTATTATGAATAGAGAAGTGAAGGTGGAGTGTGAGACCACGTTTTCGTGTTTTCAAATTGACAGAGGACTTGACATCTCAAGTAATAGTGCGTCAGCATTAGTGCCCGCCATGCAGAAGAGAAAGAGTGTGTTGCTAGGTGAAGAGAAAGCCCAACGTACGCCGCCGTTAGCTAGAGAAGCTGCAGATTTTGAAGCGATGGTGCAAAGGAGGGGGCTGAGATTGGCAAGGCCAAGCCCTGGAACAATGGTGGAGATCGACGATGAGGAAGAGGATGTACAGCAGCTGACACCGCTTCAAATGAAGGCCAGACAAGCAACAGAGCATCATCTCATGGATTTTAAGGTGGAGATCGATTCCTTCCAACCCAGACATGCACGATGGCTGCAGTCTATTCAGCTATTAGAGTATGCACAGTTGCCATGGACACACCGGCGTTTCACGACTCAAACAGGCATGATGATGGCGCAACTTATAGATTGTAATGGATTGGTGGGACACGGAGTTTACTTGTCAGCAGCATTAGTGGCAACAGTATTTGGATTGCCTGAAGGAATTGATAATGCGGTGGACAAAGCATCTGAGGAGGACATGGATGCAGAATTCGGGAAGAGTGAAGGTACTCGCAATTATTTTGCTTTGAAAAATGTGTCTGATGCAGAGAGATTGCAGCAAATAAAATGGTTTTTGGAAAGGGTCATGTTATTGGTGAAGTTGGATTACATATCAAGAGAGAATTATGCAATTCTCAGCATGGCAGAGAAGGGTAAGAGATTTGGATGGGCAACAATGTTGTATGAAAGAATACATTCAGAGGTATTTTTCAAAGAAAAGAAAAGAGTGCAGAGAAGTACAAAAGTGGGACCTTTGATTGCTGCAATTTTCATGCATGTAAAGAGTAATGGTGTATTGAGGGCGATGACACCATCAGGGTCAAGACAGGTGGTTGACAGACAGGAAGGACACAGTCAGGAAGTATTTGGGCAGCATGAACTGTTGGATTCTGAGCATATGATTGATAGGGAAATGAAGACAAAGAAGTATCATGAGTCCAAGACAGGCATATATAAGAGTATGTGGTCAGCAAAGTATTCACATGGTGAATGTATGGAAACTATGGGGTTGAATACAGATGTAGAGATTCCAAAATTCTGGGCTGAAGAGGAAGATGGACAGATAAAGCTTGTGGGGGCTCAGACAACTCCGGTGAAGCTTTCCATCAAGTTGAAGAAAAGAAGGTTAGATGTCGTGCAGACCAAGGAGACTGAGAGTGGAAAGAAGCAAGAGGATATCAAACAGTCTCTTGTTAAACAATTTTTTCAAGATGTTACATACTCAAAAGCCTTAGAGTCTGTAGAGATATTAAAGGAGTTTGTGGAGCAGCAGAACATGAACAGTGTACTTTTGGAGAGGACAAATGGAAAACTTGTGGAGGAGAAAGAAGAATTGGCAAGGCAGTTGAGTAAAAAGACAATGACAGTGGAGGAAATTGAAGAGTTGCAGGAGAAGCTCAAGGCAGCATCAGAGCAAAATCAGAAAATGGAAGAAAAGTTAAAGATGTTTCAGGGTCATTTGCACAGAAGAGAGAGCAATGCAAAAATGTACAAAGTGTGGCAGAATGAGTGGAAAGCAGTATTGACTATGGAGTTGGGGAATTTAGCAAATACTAATGTAGCTTTAGAAGCAGACAACAGAGTTCTGCTGAATAGAGTGGCAGCCTGTAAAGATGTGGAAAAGCAAATTAGAGAATGCACAGATGATGAGTTGTCAATTGATGGATGGTACTTGTCACCTGAGGAGGTTGAAGACATGAAGGCTCAACTGAGGAAGCAGGGAGAACAAATTTGGCAAAATCTGGGAGTCAGGCTAGAAGAAGTGATGTCTAAACCATATGAAATATTTGCCAAAGAAGAAAACAAGGAGGAGTATGAGTTACCGAAATTTCAGTATGAGGAGTTACATGAAAAATATAACTCTCTCCTTGAGCAACAGTCACAGGACAGCAAATAGATTGAAAAAGAGGGTGTTCAGGAAGATGATGTACTAAAGACTCCAATGTTGGATACTTTAGTGGATACAATTGCACAGCATGTGAAAAAAGATAATCAAGAATTGGAAAAATTTTCTGAAGAGATTGCAGAGCAGGGGCAAAACAGTGTGGTTGCAGAAAAGGAGAAGACTGTACCTGAAACAAATCTGATGCAGCAGGCGCAGATTAATGAAGAAGAAAGCTTGCAACAGCTGATAGTAGATGATCAGGGAGATACAGAATTGCAAAATGTGGAGGACAAAGTTGAAGAAATGCTTACTCAAGAAGATGGTGTGCTGGAGGTTGAACAAAAGGAGTGATCAAGGGAATTGTGGGTTCAGGTCGCCAAAAAGTTTCTTTTTGGTACCACCGGGTGTGCCAGGTGGTAAAGGGGACCTTTACCATAATTAATATGCAGTCAGGGAATTGTCAGGATGACTTCTCAGATTCCAATCAGGAAGTTATCAGGTCAGAGTCAACTCAGGAGATAATCAGAAACCTATTAGGAAGTAAGTAGGAAAAGACATTATGTGAAAGGATGTAACTTTTCGTAGGGGCTTTTGTATCTTTTGTGATCTTCGATGATGTAAGGAAGTAAGGGGATGACGCTGATGTGTGTGATGATGATGGGAAATGGAAGGCGACAGTTATATCTATCTGTTTATTGTCTATTCTGATTCTGATCTATGTCTGATGAATAACTGATGAAATCCTGAGTATAAATATGAGATATATGTATTCCCTTTGATCTTGTCGATGAAGTATCTGAAGGTTTGAAGTGCATACATACTGTGTAGTCCTGTATTGGTGGTTGGTTAAGTGTTAGGCAATTATCAGGGAATATGCAGAATATGTCTAAGCCTTTCCTGATCAACCCCATTACACACCAAACCCCTCAGTTGTTGGACTCGTTCAATTTCCACTGTTGGGTTTGGATAGGTTCCAATCTTTCTCTTGCAATCCTCATTTTTTGTCTCTCGTGGCTTATCTTGGGGGTTCGCAACTGGGTAGTTTAACTTTGAATACTCTTTTGGTGTTCGTCGTAATTCCCTCTCGTGATCCTCCTCACTGGCTTTTTCCTTTGTAGTAACAGTTTTGGTCTCCGTGGTCTCTATCGAATCTGAGTCATCCTCAGGGTCATTCATATACACGGGATCCTCTCCTGTCCCTATGTTAGTCTTTGAACTAGGTTTTGAGCTAGAAGCATTAAGGGATTTCTTTCTTCGTGTTTTCTTCTTTCTCGCTCGGCCAATGGATGCAGCATCTCTCTCTTCGAGGATGTAATTTTGCTTTTGGAGCATCGACCGTGTGAGTGCATTCACTGGTGCTATGTTTATAGTTGGTGGTGTCCCATCAACAATCTCTATTATGTTCAATGGTGTGATTTTCGGTGCGTTTGGATTGTTAGGACACTGTGCGATCAAATGATCTATGCCACAACGATTACAAGTGAGTATTGGCATTGCCAATGCACTCCCTTGACTTGTTTGCATTAGTGCGGAATTCTTTTGTATTCTAATGGGGCACTCAGCTACTCGATGTGGTCCACCACATTCGTAGCACTGAAGAGGTGGTCTCCTGGCAAAACTATTAATGTTTTGGACTCTTGCTGCTAGCGCAGTAGCTTGATATACCGGTTTGATTTGTCCCCAATGGTCTTCCATATAGTACATGGGACACTCCTCAAGCATGTCGACTCCATAGGTGATACTAGAGTCTATGTCCTCTTCGCAATCTACATAAGTATTAGATGACTCGCAACCTATTTGGTTCATAGGTGTAAATCTTGGATGAGGGGGTTGCGGTCCTAGCACTGGAGGTGGCAACGGTGTGGTTTGGACCACATTTTGGGTTCTAGGGACCATGTGCTGTAATGGCAACAATTGCTCCATGGGTGGGGTAGGCATCAATGCAAGAACTCGAGGTGAGTCTGCCCAAGCTATAGGCGGTCTATTTTCCATGATGCATTTAAGCATTAGGCAATCCTTCGCTTGATGGCCATACCTACCACACGCGTTACAAGTCCCGTTAAACTTTACTCTGAAAGTAGGGCATTCACTCATAGTATGTGGGCCCAAGCAAATTGAGCACCATTGTTGCTCCCTTCTTGGATACATATGAGTGTTTTGTGGAGCATGATTACCCCTAAGGCTTTCTTGGATGGCCTTTGTGAGATCTATCAAAGTCATCTCAGATATCGTTTGCTCTTTCACGATTGGCTTTATCTTCATTGGCTCATGCCCTGATGCTTGCGAGCTACTCGACTTCGGATCGGCAGACACTCTTTCTCCTGCAATCATTAAATTATCCTCCAATTGGATTGCATTCATGGTGACTGCTTCCCAAGTAGTGATACCTCTAATGACTAGGCCATTATAAATACTTTCATGTCGTAGTCCCCTAATGAATCTATCGAGCAATTGGTTGTTGTTGAATCGCTCGTTTGGATTGCATCAAGAATTCAAATTCTTTAGGCGACTAATGAAGTCTCTCACGGATTCACCTTCTTCTCGTTGGGCTTTCTGGAGTTGAGAGGCTACACCCCAAAGTACTCCCTCTCGTATGTATTCTTTTAAGAACAGTCTCCTAAGAGTAGAGTAGATCGTTTTCTCTTCTACTCTTAAGGTTCTATACCAATCTCCAGCCTTTCCGCTTAGGGTCAAACTCAAAGCCTTACACTTATGTAGCTCATTGTGCTCTTCCAAGGAATCGCACACATGTTCAAAGACTTCTATATGCTTTCTAGCATCTCCGTCTCCACTGAATTTCTGTGTGAGCTTAGCTACTTGAACTGCCTTGCTCATAGGCTCTTTATCAGGTGCACTACGCATGTTTTCCGCAATAGAGCGACCGATAGTTTGAGCAAATGCTGCCAGATCTCCTATTTGAGCAGGTATAATGGGTGTATGTGCTCCTGGAACCACATGTGAGATAAGAGTTGGCCTTGGCCTTGGCATACGCGCGGCTCTTGGGTCCCAAATTTCGTATGGTGGTGTACGAGACGGTGGTCCAAAGTTTACAGGCGTGGCCCTAGGCATAGGGGGTGCCTGATATGGCATGTTATTATTAAATGGCATGGCTCCACTTGTATAAGAGCTTGGATAATTCCATTGTGGATTGTAAGCTCTTGGAATAATCGGAGGTGTAGGAGCTACATGAGGCTGAGGTACGACATGTGCACATGATTGATACATACATGTAGGTATAGTTGGGGGCACTGTGCTACTAGGCATCGGCGCAGTATTAACAAATGAACTCCATGGTGTACTTCTTGTCATGCTCACCATTGGGATATGCATGGTAGCTGTAGTGTCATTAAGAGAAAGATGAGCTAGATCTGGGAAGGTAAATCTGCCACTTGTGGGCTCAGATTGTACTGAGGCTCCATTTGTGTCAGGGTTGGTTGGTTGACCTTTCCCATATCCAAGAATCTCATTAGGCCTGTTGAAGGCATGTTGATCCCTGTGTTCTGTCTTTCTAACTCGACAATCCTATGGAGGACATCATAGACTTTCTATTGTTTCTCATCTATGCTAGTAGCACCCGATGTGGATTGTAGAACATCTAACCAACCCACATGATAGGTGTGTCCTGTGTACCGATTAGTTAAATCTTCTGCTTGTAGGTCATACTCCCAATTTTCGTTTAGGAATATCCCATCTAGGCCTGGCGTGCTGGAGGTTTCCCTTGAAGTGGAAGCATTATTGCTCCCCATAGCTTGCCCCTCCGTGACTGCTACCTTGGGAGCACTCGGTTGCTCGGCTGGCATGATTGTTGTCATAGGAGCCTTTGCTTTCAGGGCTCGACTTTGTTCTAGCCCTCGTAGGTTCTCAATTTCCCTCTCCCTTGTTGCTTGCATATAGCGTTCGATCTCTTGCACTTCGGCAAGACTCCTACCATCGGGTAGTAAAACCTCAAAGGGAGATAGTCCTAAAGGATCCGGAGGTGCAGTGGATGAAACATTCACATGCACACTCTCAAGAAGCATAGGGTCCATTTTAGGCATGAATGACGAATTTACTTCCCCACTCCCTTCATTTATTTCATTAACCGCATGTTCGGAGCGAGCAGCTCTACTAAGGGTCTCTTTTAAGCGGCTAAACTATCAGGGTTTGGTGTAGGATACTCCTCCATGACTTCGTAGTCAGAGGAAGAATCACTAGACGCGATATGAGGATCTTGGGTCGCGCTACCTTGAGTCTCGGCCAAAGGTCCAGCACCTAGGGTGGAGGAATAATGGGTGCCCGCGTAAATGGAGGCACTACCAATATGCTCGTGCTCTAACACTCGTCCAGAGCGTAGGTTCATATGACTTGGATCCCCTAGAAGTGTCAGTGAGGGCCCGTGAAGGCTGCTCACCTAGTAATTTTGGGTGTTTTGCAACCCAAGTCTTTTCTTATTTTTTGATTTTTTGGTCCTTTTTTTCTGACCCAGCTATAGAATAGAACGTATGATAGCTCAAAACGAGCGTCTTGGTCAGAGGGACGTGCCGTGCTTTACAGCCCTTCGTTTGGTCACTTTATGCCCTCGGAATCCCTAAAACCGTCAATTTCTAGTAGGAAACTAGGCCCGAATTAGAAAGTCTAAGGGTGCAAGTGGGAAGAGAAGGGAGGAGAGTGGAGGACTTGCCCCACATGCTCTCATTCCCTCTTGAGGGGGTAGGGTATATATATAAGAGTGAGTCTAGTATATATCATAAGACTGAGGACTGAGGCTTGGGCTTGGGCTTGGGCTTGGGATCTCGATCCCGATCAAAATTTTAGTGTAGCCCCCCAGTCACTCACGCTTAAATGTTTTCGGTTTTTTTTTAAAAAAAATAAATTTTATTTATTTATAATTATTTTTATTTTTGGGCGACGACCGCGCGCGGATTTGGTGACCCTTTCTTGGCCACACACACTCTCACCTACCTAACCTCCCAGTCAACAGCTGACAGCTCACAGACAGCTCACTACCTTATCTACTTACTAACAGTGCTGCTAACCACTAACTAATCTACTAACTAATCTGTTAACTGCCTACTGACAGTGACCTAATTGTCCACCTACTTCCTTTCTCACTACCTTACTGTGCAAAAAACTGTGTGCAGGCAAACCTTGACAGAAACTGTGTGCAGACTCTGTACAAGCAGAAATTGCTAACTGCCTTCCTACTTATTCATTCACTGCAAACAAGCTAACGACTACTAATTGTGCAAAGACTGTGTGCAAACAGAAAACACAACATTATGCAAAAATCACAGAACTTGCAGACAACACAGAAATTAACAACATACAGAAAAACAACTCATTCCTCTTCCTCTTCCTCTTCTTTCCTACTACAAACAACTCATAGGAGAAGCACAAAGTGCCTCTTGGGCTTAGTGCAGGGCGATTCCCCGGCAGCGGCGCCAAAAATGTGCACTCCTTGCCGCACTGTCGAAGCAAGGGACTTGCCGATACACCGTGTGCGAGCCACAAATGGCTCCAAGCACACAACAAGACTAATCTAGCAAGCTCAAAAGAGGGCAATGGTGTGTCACTCACCGCTCTATGCTCCTGCCGTGGAGGATTCCTCGCTCCGATGAAGAAGAAGCTGCAGACGTGCCGCGCTCAACCGCTTCGCCGCCGTCGTGCCTTCGTAATGCTCGATCGCACACACACTCTCCCTCTCTCTCTCTCACACACATACACACACACACGAGGAGGTGAAGAAGAAGAAGATGGAGATGGAGATGGAGCAAGAGCACTCTTCTATTGCACAAATGAGAGAATGAGTGAATTTTAGGTTTAGTTGGCTTTTATACGAGCACACCCCATTCACACTTGGGCGCCCATGCTTAGCCAACTAATCCCTTGAATGTCCCAGTTAGAGTGCGCCTCTCATCGGCAATCACTCTTACCCTTTTTCTATTGGTCCGACAAGCCCGGTACCTGACTCTACCAAATACATAATACACGTCCGTCGTAGGTGATGGGGTGTCCGTGAGCCGTGAGGGTTAACATATTGCTGAATTTAAGACTGATTTGAATGCTACTTTCAAGATGAGAGATTTGGGGATGTTGCATCATTACTTGGGTATATAGTTTAAGCAGTGTGATAGTGGTATTGACTTATGTCAGACAAGTTACATAGAGACATTGCTATGTAAGTTTGGACTTGAGGATTGCAAACCTACTTCCACTCCCATGGAAAAAAGTTTGAAATTGAGTCTTCATGATGCTGGTGATCTGGCCAATGTCACTATTTACCAAAGTTTTGTTGGTTGCCTTATTATGCAACACAAAGCCGGATATTCAGTTGTAGTCTCCAGTTGTAGTCTCACAGATCAGCAAATTTATGCACAACTCAGGTCTAAGCATTGGAAAGTTGTCAAGAGGATTTTTTGCTACTTAATTGGCACTTTACATCTTGGCTTGATTTATCCCAAGGGGGGTTTATTGCCACTAGAATTACATGCTTTTTCAAACTTAGGTTGAGTTGTTTGTTTTGACACGTGAGTGTCCACAAGTGGTTTTTGTTTCATGCTCGGCAGTTCATGTATCTCATGGTTGAGCAAGAAGTAACCTACTTCCTTCGTCTTCTCCAAGCTGTGTGTGTTTCTCTTCAACCCTAATTCCAACACATTTGGAATGTACAACCAGACTAGCAAGAGACATAGCTTACAATAAAGCTTCAACCATCAACAAAAATCCATGGGAGAAAGGTTAAACAAGTTTGGGTAAGGAAATCCATAATGGCAACCAAACCAACACAGATATAGTTATCCAAAGAAATCCCTTCAAGATCAAACTTTCGACTCAATCTAGCCATCTCATCAAACCAACCTAGGTATAAATGGATTCCCAAATACAAATTAGAAATGACAACAGCTGCCAAAACCAACCTAGCAATGGAGACCTAAACAATCAAATCAACAATGGCCTTCGGAGCTTTCACAACCAGTCTACAGATGGGTACTTAAAGCTACACCAAGCCAAATCAACAAACTGCCAACAATACTCACTAAACAAACCATCAAAGAATGGGGGTGCCATCTTCAAAGGTTTTTTTTTTGTGGAAAATGTAGTTTAGATGGAACCTCACCAATAAAAACCAATGAACAACCAGTTTACTAGCCGCATCTTGCATAGCACAGTGTTACCCATTGCATCTCTTCCATAGCATATGGGGCCACATTCCATGGCCTTGCATAGACACGTTGTTTGCATCCATGCACATTGCACAAACCTTTGTTCGGGATGACTCAAAATGGCAAGGGGGGAGTAACGGTAGCTGAAGCATCTTGTTACAAGATCTAGAGTTGCAAGATGTTGAAAGATCAAGTGTATAGTGTACAAAGTGTGTTTTGTCGCCCACTTACTTTTTTTTTTCCCCCTTTTAGTCGAATTTAACACTTATCAAGCATAATAACGAGCCATAATGCCAAATTTTGACAAACAAGATGCCTAGAGTGAGAGTATGTATGTATGAGTGTAAGGAATAATTTTGGCTAAAATTTGGCTAAAATTTGGCCAAGTAATGATAATTTTGAGTCATTTTCTTTCCTTTTTAACCTAATAAGAATAAAAAACTAATAAATAGAGCCAAAAAAGTCAGAATCAAGTTTTAAAAGTAAACCGCGCGAGAGCTTCAAACATGTCAAGTTTGGAAGGATTTGGTACATGTCAAAATTTGGGCTAACTTACGACATACCAGAATCACAAATTAAAAGCAATTAATGATCGGGTATCCAAATGATGAGTTGTCTGAGCTGCAAGTAGTATGTCATGGGAAATGTAAGAAAATAGGGTAAATATGCACTTGGCACTAGGGTAAGTCGGGTACATATTGGCAAAAATAGGTAGATTATACCTCATTTGCACTCATTTCATAGTCAAAGAGAGAGAGAGAGAGAGAGAGAGAGAGAGAGAGAGAGAGAGAGAGAGAGAGAGAGAGAGAGAGAGAGAGAGAGAGAGAGAGAGAGAGAGAGAGAGAGAGAGAACTTGTTGACCTAGAGCTTACTCTTGAATTTCTACCCGTAACAGTCACCTAGGACACCCATACCCCACTCGATTTTACAGGTATGTCCTTATGAGTGCAAGAAAACTTGTATATTATTAAATGTGCACAAAGACAATCACCAAAACTGTATCAAAATCATATCAAATGTAAAAAATCCCTAAACTGTCAGAGGTCATTTGGGACATCAATTGGAGTCCAAATACAATTATTTTTTCATTAAAAGGCTCCTCTCACTGGGAAAAATCAGGCCATATGATCCAAGTTGCCAAAGGTGGTGGAACATGGATCACAATCCATGTCTCCCAACCTCCAATCCCAAAAACATTTGGTGCAATATATTGTTCATGAAAGTGCTTACACACCACTGCAATAATCACAGTAGAAAAATGTTGTTGAACATGGATCGCAATCCATGTTGGGGAACAAGGATCGCAATCCATGTCCCCCAGCGTGCAAGATCAAGGAAAAAAGTACACACACATTATGACATAGCCTTGGGGAATTCACCATGCAAATTTTGGGAAAATGGACCTTAGATCAATCAAAACTCAAGGAAAATAAAAAATTCACAAACGGTCATTTTGACCCATGATGTGAAAAGGTGATCCAAATTCAAAAATAAGTTAATAAATAGCTCACTGAACATGTACAAATCCATTCCATGAAGTCTGGTCAAAATTGGTCACCAAACATGGATAGTGATCCATCTACCCTAAGAGCAAAATTGCTACAAACTAGGTGCAAATTCTGTTACCATATACATGTGGTAGTGATGTGTGTCAACACACTTAGGACCGCCGAGGCATTTTTTCCCTCACTAGGAGGTTTTTTCCCCCGTGCATTGTATATACGCCCATCACTCTAGGGCTAACTTATCTTTCCATTGCACACTAAGTAATGCACTCTCTGTTGTGTGCCTTGAATATCCTTTGTCTTCTCCCCAAGTTGTGCATGTTTTCTTGCAACCCTAATTCTAACAATTGGTATCAAAGTAGGTTGCATCCTCCCGGGCTTAGTCGCCAGCAGCTCCAGCACACACCTGCTCACTTTCTTCAATTTTTGTGAGCTTTTGTGAGCGTTCATAGGTTAAAATATATTTTGGGTAAACTAATAGAGCTGAGCCTGCTTCGATTTTTGATTCGGGCTCATTTTGGCCTCTGTTTCCACTACAAGTTGTACTACGTAGTAGGCTATTTCATCATTTTGTGCAAAAAAATTATCGGTGGTATTTTCTGCATAACAGGTCCCTTATATCTTCTACAGTTTGTGCTATATAGCATGTGTTGTTCTCACTCTATTTCTCCACTTTTCGGGTAGTTTTCACATCACGTGCAACATTCTCCTTGGCTGACAACAACACAAATGTGTTCAAGATGTTTGTTAATGAGGATAGGTTGGATGGGGACAATTACCCTATGTGGGCTTACATGATTCAACATGTCCTTGTGTCAGAGGGAGTTTGGAACATTGTGCAGGGCATTGATGTACGTCCTGCTTCTACGGATGTTGCAGGTTTTGGTGGCAGGGTTGCTGCTGTGAGGATGGAGAATTCAACCTCTTGCATCACATGTCTTCCCCCAAAAAAGAGTTGTATTGCAGCTGTTGGAATTAGGGTTGTAGATAAACGCACATAGCTTGGAGAAGACGAAGGAAGCTCAAGGCACACGATAGAGAGTGTGTTACTTAGTGTGAAAATGGAAAGATAGATAGCCCTAGAGTGATGGGCGTATATAAAATGCACGGGGGAAAAACCCTCCTAAAGAGGGAAAAAATGCCCCGGCGGTCCTAGTGTGTTCACACACATCACTACCACATGTATATGGTAACAAATCCCCCCTGGAGTGATGTGGTGAATGAGAGCTGGCACATGAGTAAAGGGAAGTGCCATGCCCTGAGGACATGATTAGTCCACAAAGGGGAGTAAGCCCAAAGCTTTGCGGAAAGCTTCAAGCTTCTCATGAGACAATGCCTTTGTGAAAATATATGCAAGGTTGTCATGTGTTGGCACATAAGCCAAGCTGATCTCTCCTACTGAGAGCCTCTCCCTGATATAGTGGTAATGCACCTCAATGTGCTTTGTGAGAGCATGAAAAAATGGGTTCCTCACAACTGCCAATGCGCTCTGACTGTCAGTGTAGATAGTTTTGGCAGTGTCCTATCCAACACCCAAATCAGCCATTATGCCTCTGAGCCATACACACTCAACCGTAGCTGTGAAGATTGCCCTGTACTTAGCCTCACAACTCGAAGTGGCCACAGTAGGTTGCTTCTTGCTCAACCATGATATACATGAACCGCCAAGCATGAAACAAAAACCACTTATGGACACTCGTGTGTCAAAACATCCAGCCCAATTTGAGTCCGAAAAAGCATGTAAGTCTGGCGGCAATGATCCCACCTTGGGATAAAACAAGCCAAGATGTAAAGTCCCACTAAGGTAGTGGAAAATCCTCTTGAGACCCTGCCAATTCTTAGACCCTGGGCTACGCATAAATTTGCTGACATGTGAGACTGCAAACTGAATATTTGGCCTCGTGTTGTATACATAAATGAGGCAACCAACAGCAGTTTGGTAAAGAGTGACATCAGCAGGATCACCAGCATCATGTAGGCTCAACTTCAAACCTGTTTCCATGGGAGTGGCAATAGGTTTTCAATCCTCAAGTCCAAACTTACATAGCAATGTCTCTATGTAAATTTTCTGACACAAAGCAATACCACCATCACACTACTTAAACTGTATACCCAAGTAATGATGTAACAGCCCAATTTTTCATCTTGAAAGTAGCATTCAAATCAGCCTTAAATTCAGCAATATATGTCTCTCATTTGGTCCAGTGATGAGCAAATCATCGACATAAGGAACCACAATGAGAAGTACATCACCCTCACGCTTTACATACAATGTGCTTTCTGCTGGACTGTTACAAAAGCCTCGTTTAACCAAATGAGTTTCAGCTTTCTCATACCAGCACGAGGAGATTGCTTCAACCCATACAAAGCCTTCTTACATATGCACACTTTGTCCTCTTGTCCTTTTATGACAAAACCGCGAGGCTGCGTTACATAAACTTCCTCAAACATGTCACCATTCAAGAAAGTAGTAACAATGTGTGATTGATGTACATCCCAACCAAAATGAGCTGCCAATGCACATAGAAAACGCACAGTAGCCATACGACAAGTGGGAGCAAAAATATCGTTATAATCTATGCCTTTTTGCTGTGCATAACCCTTTGCAACAAGTCAAGCCTTATGGAAATTGATCTCACCATCAGGCTTGCGTTTCAACTTGTGTCGTTTTCTATAAGTGCATCATATTCTGATTGCATGGCAGCCATCCAATTTTCTGAATTCTGTGCTTCATCAAAAGATAGAGGCTCCTCAACATCATGTAAGCTAGACACGGCCAAAGCATAACAATCTGATGCATAAGATGCATGGTGAGAGCCTGAACGAGTACGACTAGCTACGATGCATCCAATTTACTGTCACGTAAAGTATGCACCAGCCATTTTGGCATACCTCTAGCCTGGTCATTTTCAGCCCTTTCCTCATCAAGTACATCATGTACATCTGCATCAGTAATAGGCTGATCTGTAACATTTTCAGAAACCCCCATAGGCTGTACATTTGCCTCATTGGAACTTACATTCGTATATCCACAACTGAAAAGAGGCAACAAAGTGTCATAAATGTGCTGTGAGCTTACATTACTGTCTCTAGTACATGACAGCAAGGGCTAAACAGAATCTTCCACAAACACTACATCCCGAGAAACCAGAATACGTTTTGTTTGCAGATGATACAAGCTATAACCTTTACTTTCAGCACTATAACCAACAAAAATACACTTGACAGCCTTATCATCCAATTTTCTGCGCTGTGTTTGTGGCACCAAAGCATATGCCAAACACCCAAAAACACGTATGTGCTCAATAGAAGGCTTTCTATCATGCCATGCTTCATATGAATTAATAGACCAAAGCTTTTCTAGGACACCTGTTTAGTACATAAGTGGCACACATGATGGCCTCAAGCCAAAAATAATGCGGCAAAGCTTGACTTTTGACCATACATCGTGCCATTTCCGTAAGTGACCTGTTTTTCCTCTCAGCCACACCATTTTGCTGAGGTGTATAAGGCACTGTACATTGGTGTTTTATCCCACGACGACTAGCCAAAAATGCATTAAATTCATGAGACATATACTCCCCCCCTCGATCGAAACGGAGGGTGCCCATAGTACATTTCGAGACATTTTTAGCCATAGCCAGAAATTGTTTGAAGCACATAAAAACTTCGAACTTCGCTTTAAGCGGAAATACCCATGCATGCTTGGAGTAATCATCAATGAAAGTCACAAAGTAAAGGTAATTTCCCAAGGACGGAGTTTGCATGGGTCCACAAACATCACTATGCACAAGCTACAACCTGGATGTGGCCCGAACTAAACCATCCTTTGGAAACAAAATACAGCCTTCACAAACATGTTTGACAGGTGCTTCAAGAGGCGGCAAAGAAGAAACCATATCAGATTTTTGCAAACGCAGCAAACTGGCAAGATTCAGATGACCAAAACGTGCATGCCAAAGTTTTTCATCTGAAATAGCCCTTGAATCTGCAATAGCATTTGCAAAATTTTGTCCACACTCATCATACAAAGTGAGCTTATATAGCCCACTGCACAAAAGGCCAGATGCAACATTCTCATCACCAAAACTGAGATCATGAAGTGTATATCTATCATCCACAAATTTGACTACAAGTCCAAGTCTAGCAAGTGCGGATACAGAAAAGAGATTCTTCTTGATCCCAGGTACATAAAGTGCATCAACAAGTGTGAAGGAACTACCATTTGCAGCCAGTAAGCACAATCTTTCCAACTCCCTGAACCGGATAAGAGGCATTGTTGGCACAAGTGACTGAATTCCCATGAGGGACGGACTCAAGAGAGGTGAACAATTCACGATGTGAGGTAATGTGCTTTGTAGCACCACTGTCAAAATACCACACATGTGAATCTGCAGCAACTGACAAACATGCATCATGGACATCAGGATTGTAGGTGCACTCTACGCTAAAATCCCATTCTGCATCAACATCAACATCCCATTCTCCTTTCACAGAAGACTCAACAATGGCTGCATTTGTAGTTGAACCAACCTCTTTGGCCTTCAACTTAGGACACGACTTGATCAAGTGATCATTAGCTTTACAATAATGGCAACGCATCTTTTTTTTGCCCTTATCACCAGAATTGCCAAACGAAGTGCTGCCAGTAGAAGCATTGGGAACAGAATTTTTGCCACTCACAACAGAATCATAAGAAGTGGCTGCATTGCTGTTACCACCCTTTCTTTGGGAAGCAATAAAAGCCTGTTCAACTGCACGCTGTCTAGTCCTGTTTTTTCTAGAAAGTGACTCTTGTAACAACAATGTGCATAATGCATCAAACTTGACAAATTCTGGATTTCCTTGGGTCATAAATCTCCAAGTACTAGCAAAAGTCCAGTAAGAATCTGGTAAGGCATCAAGAACAGTTTGCACAAGGGAACTGTCTGAAATGACTTCACTTGCAGAAATAATTTGCTCATTGATATCCTTGACACTAGCAAGGAAAGTGTCCATATCATCTTCCTCATGCATAATCTTCGACTCCAAGTCTTTACTCAGCAAAGCAATTTTAGCCTCATTGCGACTTGCATAAAGACCAGCCAAAATGTCCCAAGCCTGTTTTGCAGATTTTGCTGAATGAATGTGAGGAACAATGGTGCGCTTCACAGACAACGCAATTGCATGAGACTGCGCATCCTTTATATCCCAACGAGTTTGTTCTACCATAGGCAAAACAACTCTAACAGCAGCAATCCTTGCAGCAAGACCTGCAACATCCTCAACATCGCCTACATCCTCAGAACCAGGATGTACATCAATTCCCTGCACAATGTTCCAAACACCCTTTGACACAAGAACGTGTTGCATCATATAAGCCCATATAGGGTAATTGTCCCCATCCAACCTATCCTCAGCAACAAACATCTTGAACACATCTGTGTTGTTGTTGTCAGCCATGGTAAATGCTGCACTTGATGTGAAAACTGCCCGAAAATAGGAGAAACAGAGCGAGAACAACACGTGCTATATAGCACAAATAGTAGAAGACTATGAGGCACCTGTTATGCACAAAAACGGCACTGATAAAAGTTTTGCACAAAATGATGAAATAGTCTGTGCAGTATTGCCTGTAGTGGAAACGGAGGCCAAAATGAGCGTGAATTAAAAATCTGAGCAGACTGAGGTCTACGAGCTTTCTCAAAATTTTTGTCGACCTACGAACGCTTGCCAAAGCTCACTGAAATCAGAGAAAGTGAGTAGGCGTGTGTTGGAGCAGCTGGCGACAGCCCGGGAGGATGCAACCTGCTCTAATACCAATTGTTGGAATTAGGGTTGCAGAGAAACGCACACAGCTTGGAGAAGACAAAGGAAGCTCAAGGCACACAATAGAGAGTGTGTTACTTAGTGTGCAAATGCAAAGATAGATAGCCCTAGAGTGATGGGCGTATATACAATGCACGGGGGAAAAAAACCTCCTAAAGAGGGAAAAAATGCCCCGGCGGTCTTAGTGTGTTCACACACATCACAACCACATGTATATGGTAACAGGAGCCACTTGCAAGGACTTGAAAAAACAAGTTCAATGTTGTAATCATTGCATTTTGCAAATATATTTGTCTTTTCTACCTTGTTGTGATCATTATCTATGTTGTTTTAAGATAACATGACACCATGATAAAGATTTAAGAATCGAATAGTTGGTATTAAGTATTAAAAGTACAAAATTATGAACCACCAAAGGGTATATGTTCATATGGACAAAATGAACAAAAGTGTACATAATTTTTGTGGAGTAATCAATCATGAAACTCCACTTTTCTTTTTGCCTGAGAGTCTTCTGCATCCTCAGAGACCCTTTTTCTTTTGTGTTCAGGAGGGGGTGAAGTCAGTTCAGGAGGGGGTGGTGGTGACTTGGGCTCCTCAAGGCTTGGCACGGGGGACTTGGCAGGGGTTGGTGATTTGGGCTTCTGACGAGTGGTTGGCTTGGGTGACTTGGAAACCTTTTTTGGTGACATAAATGGTAGTTTGAAAGGTGAGCTAGGTGCCTTAGTGTTCTTAGCTGAATGATGCTTTTGAACCTTGAATTTCAATGGTGAGTGGAATGGCTGGCCCTTTTTATTTTCTTTTCTTTTGGCAGGGCTGTTCCTCTTGGAAGGTCTCTTCTTTGTATGGCTTCTCTTTGAAGGGATCTTACTTGTATGACTCCTCTTTCAAGGGCTCTTCTTTGAAGGTATCTTCTTTGCAGGGCTCTTCTTCTAGTGATCCCTTTTCTTTGCATCCAAACCCTTGGTGGCTCTATCTTTCTTTGGTGGCAAAGGATACTCTTTCATTTGTAGTTGGTGCCATAGGAGAGTCTGGATCTTTTGGATGTATTGATCTTTCCAAAACCATAGAAGCAGCCTTCTCTTTCACCCACGTGACCCAAGACTCTGGATACTCATGCAACTGCAGCAAATATAAAAAGAAAACAAAAAACATGAGTACATACATACGTTAAGAAGTCAAAACAAATCAATGGAACATGAGATGCACACTTACAGTGAGTGTAGTCATCCTACACCTTGACTCAAGATATCTCCATGCATTGGCAAGCACTCTCCATCCACAATATGTTGAGTCTGTTTGTAAAGGCACTTTTTGATTGTAGTACTTGAAACCTTCTATATTGTAATCTTTATTTGTGGTACTCAGGTGACCAATGATAAGTCTGGCAGCACTGCAAATAGACATAAATCAAAATGCTACTAGTAGAAAACAATGGACCATCAAGCATAGATCATACTTCATACTTACAGTTTACTTCTCCCATGGATACTTGACAATGAATTCATAAATATAGTATCTTTCTCCAAAAGATTGAAGATAATAAGACTCCAATGCCCTCTACGAAAAAATAACAATTAGCTAGGAATACCACAGAATATTATAAATGTTTAGGAGTTAAGACTTACCCTTCCACATAGGGGTATATTATGTAATTGCAGGTAAGCATGTCAAAATCTTCAAAAAAAACTTGAAAGACTTCTTTGCTTGTTAAATAGGCACTCTATCACTAGAGGATCAAGTATGGAAATTTGCATAGCTATAGCCTCTGGAAGATTCCTCATAAGACACCTGAAGTCAAAGAAAACACATCCCTCAATGAGGCCCTTGTAGACGCACATGCACTAATAATTAGCAATGGGGCAACACATACCTGAGACAAATAAAGAGCACAGTATCACCAAGCTCAATGTTGGGGTTTACAAGCATACTTGTGTCTTGAGGGAATATGTCATAGTACACCTCATGATCCCCACACATGGAGACATACACAACCATTTGGCCTGTAACGTTTTCATAAAGGAGAGAGTTGGATGCTCTTAAAAATTCTGCTTGCTCTGTAAGGATAGCATCCTCTGACATCATGTCTTGATCCCTCTCAATCTCCTTGCCTGCTTTGATATCATGGGCCTTTCTTGTCTGATACTAATGTGTAACATCTTCAATGACAACCCCTGACTTCTTCTGCTGCCTGGAAGGGGGGATATTTAAAATTTGAAAGGCCCTAAGATCCTCACTAGGAATAGGCTCAAGAGCCTTATCAAACTTGTACCTCAGCCTTGACACAAGCCCAAAATCTTTGCTCATCAGTGTGACCCTGTGAGCAAATGCAGCTACAATGTAGCTATCATTCATAAAGTCTATTAGGTAAGCCTCAGCAGCCTCCTGAAGGCACATCAAGGCTTGCGATTGCCACCTTACTGAAACAAATTTTTTTATTTTCATGCTCACAATTCTATCTGCTGATATCTCTTTGAAAACTCTCATGAAGGGTAGCCTTGGAATAAGAAGACAAGTAGACTTTTGTGCTTTCCTTATCTCCCTTAGAGATTTGACTTGATACTTCATTCTCTTCCTAGTAGTAGGCCTCTGGCAAGGTTGTGTAGGTGGTTTCCCTTCTTCCTCTCCAACCTCTAGATTGACTAATTCTTCTTGGTTGTCATCATCATCTTTCTTTGAATACTTCGGAGCTTGGTAAACTTTTCTTGCAGTTTGCTTTGTCCTTGCCATTTGATAGTTGAAAAGTGATATAGGGGGCACAAGATACTCTCCAAAAAACACGCTATCGCCTCGTAATGAAAAGATCACATGCTTTAACAATATCTGGAACAACGTGATAAGAGGTAATACCAAAGTCTGGAACAACTCGCTATCGCATCGTGCAGGAAGGTGAAAAAAATACCACAAGACGCATGATAAGAGGTGCTCCCAAAGTCTGGAACTGCTCTCTATCGCGTTGTGAGCGGGATGGAAACACACACAACGCCTCTATAATGACCCGACACACACTCTTAGGATGATACACACACACATTATGGGGCACCACTCGGCTTACACAACCAACCTGGCCGAGACAGGAAACACACAGACGGAGTGAGAAGAGAGAGATTTCCCACTTGCCCACTCAATACTCACACATACACACTCACACACACACTCTCAATTCAGCTCAAAGGAGAAAAACTGCTCTTGTTTAGACTCAATGAAGCTCAGCCCAACACCAATGGGGCAAATAGTTTACACAGTATTGAGGAAATACACAAGATACAACCACAAAGTTACGTAGAGGCTTCACTCACCGGAGAAGATTACACAAAAAAACAGAAGAAAATTTGTGAGGAATTTGGCAAAATGGACAGCGCCATTGCGTCCGGAACGGCCCAAAACCCCAGTCTACAATGTCAAAGTGCTCAAATCCGACCTCGGATGAGCAGTTTAGGGCCAAAAAATGCTCCAAAAACAGCAAAAACACACTTGCGGCTGTTCCTCCTCTCTTCTCGATGTTTTTTTCTAGTCTTCTCTCTGTTTTTTCAGTTCCCACACTTAGCTTTATTAGTTGGGCACCCTTGGCCTTTTAGATGACCTCGAACGGACCCCGAACAGGCCAAAAACTGACCTCACATAGTGCTCATACAATGAGATTTGGGAGCTCCACCACACATCCTGTGTCGTGCTCTCTCTCCCCCCTTCTCACTCCCACACACACAACGCATTCGCGCACTCACAAATCCATTTGGGAGCTCCACCCCACATCATGTGGCGTGCTCTCTCTCTCCCTCTCTCCCCTTCGCACTCTTTGCACGCACACCGCATTCTTGCACTCACAATTGGTATCAGAGCTATTTCATTTCCCAAAATCGCTTCTGCACGTGCACTTTCAAGAGTGCAAACAGGGTTCCAACTTCAGAATCAGAAAATTTAGCTTTCTGGGAGACTTTCCATTAGGCGTCCTACGGTTTTACCTCCCTTTAGGAGCCATTAGAGCCATCAAAAACCTCATTCAAGCTACGGTTCAAGAGCTGCATTTTTCAGCCCTCTTTGGGTAGTTAATGCTACGTTTTTGGGCCAAAAATGGAGGTTTTTGGCATATCTCTCACACCCGAACTCGGATACATGTGATCCAGGAGTCTACCTTGCAATGTTTTTTTTTTTTGGCTAAAAATCATCAATTTGGCGAATCTTGGAAATTTTAATCTTTTGTTTGGCTCTCATTGGTGTAGACCTTAAGATGTTTTTTGCCAGACTTTGCTATAAGGTTTTGTATTTAGGGGTAATTAATCGCCAAAGATATGACCACTGAAGAACTTGATGGTAGGGGAGATTGAGGGCCAAGTAGGTTTGATGAAACACATCACATTATGACATGGGACCCAAAATATTAAAGCCTACATGTGGTTGTAAGATTTTGTTACATGGAATTTTATTGGGCTTCTATCATCATAATTACTTTTCTTTTCACTCTCTTAACTTTTCTATGATTGAACTATGCATGATTAACTAGATTTTATATAGGAGGTCTGAGACCTTCACACTTCCTCATTTAGTTTTCATCTAGATTTCAAAAACCTTACCCCACTCAACACGATGTTGTCTCCTAGCAAAATCCTAGTACATATGAGGTGTGTTGTGACATTGATACTTATTTGAAAAGTCTAGGTGGCTCTACTTTTATCACTTCTTTCTATTATATAAAAAGCTGTAAGAGATGTTCCTTTTATACTTACATGTGATATTGAAAAAGATGACCAATTAAGGTCTAAATTAAAATTTTTATTGAAAAATGATAAATTTAATTTTAAAATATTTTACTTGCCAAATTCATAAATTTAGATTCATTTTCTCGCCAAAAATTTGAGTAATATTTCAAGGTCGGTGTCCAAAAAAAATACACTGCTACCTTGGGGTTTTGGCACATTCCAGATGCACTGATAATATCAAAATTTTAAAATTCTGAGCGCGTTGAATTTTTCACTGCAGCAGTTGTTTATGGTGTGTCGAGGATTCCACACATGGTTTTCTCTCGGATGTGAGAGTGGTATTTGCTGCAAGTTTCCTCACAGGTGGGAGGATATGATGTATGCCTCATGTGGTTGGATGCTTAGGGAAACTCATGTGATTGCAATTTGAGCTCGAAAATGTATGCCTCGAGCATGTTTTTTGGCAGTCACATGTATAGCAAGTATTTGTGTACTAGATTTGTAGGTGTTTGCAATGATGTATGCAAAGTGTGGAGATTGGTGCATGCATTTGGAGTGCGGTTTGATGTGCTTTGGTTGCTCATGGTTTTGAGCGTGCAGTCACTTTGGTTACTGGCTTTGTAGCCATTTTGCTGATGAAACTCTGGTAAAATTTTCCCAGAAGTTTTATGCGCATCATTTGTGCAATCGAGATTAAGATTGCTTGTAGCACTCAAGATTTGCGTGCAGTGTTTTCTCTTTTGGGTGGTGCATCTTGAGCGTGTTTTTCTCTACATTTTTTATCTTGAGCTGTGAGTGCTCAGCCATTTGGAGCTTCCAATTTGACTCCCAGCCTACGGTTGAGTCTAGTACTCCCACATGTGTTGCCATTTGTAGTTGAGGAGATCTTCTGCAGTGTTTTGGCTTGCATACCAGTTTCGACACAACAGGTGTCTTGAGCTTTTGCTTTGTGTATGCTTTTGTGGAATAGTGGCTAGAGTTTACTTGCCATAGTTTGTGATCGAGCTTAGCTCTCACAAACTTGACAGGTTTTGTCAATTTGGACACGGTTTGGTGTTCTTGTATCCACTCTCGTAGGAGTGAGGAGTTGCGTATGCTATGGTTTTTTGGCACTTTGTTCATTCATTGAAACATTTTGGCAGCAGTTTTTCACTCAAATATGTATGTCATTTGTGGCGCGGTTGAGTGATACTCTGGCTAGAGCGGTTTGGTCTGTGTATGCCTTTGTGAGGTGATTTCGAACGAGTAGATTCCCGAATTGTCCATTTGCTCATTTGTTGTTGTCTCCATTGCGATTTACTGTTGAGTTTTTTTCTCCAGTTTAGGGGAGACTCTGCCAAAATTTTGCCAGATATGTATGCCTATTGCAAAGGCTAGTGAGCTTGACCGTTTGCTCACCTTCTTTACTTGAGATAGTGGTTTGCTCTCGGGTGGGAGAGTCTTGTGATCTCGAGCATTGTTTGCCATAGTTTTGGCATGGATATGGAGACACTTCAGGTTAGAGGCGGTTCTCATTGATGATTGCAAGACTGACATGTTGGCACTGCGGCCACAATGGGCATATTAGGTGCCATTGCTTCAGGCATATATTGGGGGCCTCCAGCTCCAATGACCAAGAAAATTATTAATCCGAAGGGATGAGCTCCCCCGCTAGGGCATGGAAACACTCACACAATTAGTGAGCTAATCATGGCAACACGAATGGTAACTCTATGAGGTGAGCTTCTCAGCCTATGGAGAAGCTAAGCCACAATGATGGGCAATCCCCACATCCACTTCCCTTCACCTCCAATCAACCCAATCACACACACTAATGATTGCAAGACGCACACAACACTAATCCTATCATGAAACACACTAATTGCAAGCACACACACATAGATCTATCGAGCACCACACTCCAATCAAACCTACATGCACACACAAGAAAAATAGGGCAATCACAAGATTAGAGAGTGATTAACCACTAATTAGTTACGATCTAGTTAATCTAAGCATCATAGGCAATCATAAGAAGCATGAGAGAGGCATAGTGAAGGAGAATTAAGCATTGATTAGTGTTAACCAAGTCACATGAGCAAAAAGAAGCTCAAAGACTCCATAGCCACACACCTCAAGAGCTCTCACCAAAGAGTGCTCTCAACTAATGAGCTTGAGAACCCTAATTTCTTTTACACGTTGCCTTATATACCTAGGATAACAATATGCAATGCCCAAGCACCCAAGGCCTTTAGGGCTCCACCACTTACTGAATCTGCAACCTAAGCACACTAACTGACCTGTTTTTTATAGCTTGGAACTCCCATTGAGCCTGTAACACATTAAAATATTACAATGGCTTGAAATAAATTGGGAATTTACAATACATGACCATTTTAGGAAATTGTGGATAACTCCAATCTTTACTTCTTCTTTGTATTCATCCTCGGTGTGCATCTGTACGTCTTCAGTCTTTAGCAGCTTCTGTTAACTGATGTTGACTCAGTGAACATTCCCCCTTCCGATTTTAGTGCCCGTCCTCGGGCACCGTTGAAAAGTTTTTGTGGAGTCTGTGGAAGGTTTTTATTGGTTGTTGATGGGCTGATTGTCTTCATTTTTCATTGAATTTGTTGATGAGGTTGTATTTGTTGCAGCATCTTCGTTGGTCCGAATATGTCTGATGTGAGAGATGATGTTGCATTTGTCTGTTGTAATAGCATAATGATGTGGCTACTATTTATTTATGAAAAGTATGTACAAGGAAAGTAGAATGATGAGGTTCTAAATTAGGGTCTAATACCTAAATGACCAAAGGGAAAAAACCCAGTGGAAAAAAAATACCTTTGGGATACGCGCATTATTGGAGTACTTATTAGCATGGAAAATATTAATAAAGTACTGAAGGGATTATTTGCTGATAAATATGGAATTAAAAAAGGTAGCAAATATGAGAGGATAGCATGATGGAACATTGATTTGCCGCTTGTAGTCCACTCAAGGTGCATAGGTGGAAGCAAAACAGAGTGTCTAATGCATATGTCCAATGGTGGGACATCCTATATATGCATACACAGAAATACATGGAAAACAATATGATGTGCAAGAAGGATTTTAAGTGGTTCTTCAGAAAGATGGTGTAGCTATAGAAGCATATGACATGGATTTGCAAGCTGGCACCCCTATAGGGATGGTTTTTGTCGTCGAGGATATGTGCTCTCATCTTACTTTGCACTCTGCGTGAGTGTTGGACTCTACGACAATCCACCAATTGTAAGTTAATATACTTTGACTCTTATGCTCATCTCACCAGCATGAGCAACATGCCATAGATATGCTCAACTCTTCCATCTTGAGTATAAGCCTAATAACTACGACTCCTAGCATAGAGTTTAATATGACTTGAAGCTTTGGGATTAATGCTTTGCTCATTTTATGGCTCAGCAGCCCCCGACTCTGACTATGCCAAAGAGTGTTTTTTGCACCCTAGCGACTTGAATTTTTACATTCTTGTGCTTACTACAAACATCTCTTCAAGTAAAAGTCAGCTTGAATCCTCAAAAAGAGGATTAGTGAAGGACCAAGTTGGCATTGAAGGTTTCTTTTGCCATACCTGTTTTATTATCTTTGAATCTGCATTCGTGTTGGTTGGGTCGTCCTTCTTTGACTGTGAAGACTCCATTAACTGTTTGATTCTCCAATTAGGCCTGTTGATAGGAGTCTTTGATGTTGTTGCAGGCCTTTGTTCACTGTTGGCATTTGCCTTTTGACTAGGAGCACTGGAAGACTTAGGAATCCAAATCGCTTGATGACCTTTGTATCTCCATTGTTGACTTTGCTTCACTCTAGGTCTTGTTGAGTTCGTGAGATCTTCATGCACGTCTCGTGTAGCTGCAGTTGGCCTGTGGTTGACTGGTAGCCAAATCTTTGTATAACCTGTATAGAATCCTTGTCTAAGAGGAACATTCTTTGAGATCCGTCTTTGTTCTGTATCCTCTTGAGAGTTGTGGTAGACTTTAGCATATTTCAATGTTGTTCTATTGTAACGCTGCTTCTTAGGTATCCTAGGATATTGTCGAGGTTGATACCGTGCGGTTTTGGTACCCATATCTGTCTGTTACCTCCATAGTACTCCTGTTTTTTTAAGCTCCGTTGTGATGCTATCCATCCCATGTGTTTGTCTTTTTGTGTTGATTTCTTGTCTTTAATCCAAACCCGGATCATTGAGTTTTATTAAATTTCTTGGAACAAACAATTGCTTGACTTACCTTTTCTTTCTTGAGTACTTTGACTGATATACCTTTGATTTGTTGGGTGGCTCCTTAGAGGCTTTAGTTGTGTCAGTAATTGACTTGAAATTTTGAAATCCTGACTTGCTAGAAGTATCTAATCCACAAGGGCTCTTTGATGTAGAGGCATATGATGTCACACCTTCTTTCATAATCGGTGGAAGGTCCACTTTGGCTTTACCTTTGACTTTTGCAACTTTGATTATAGCATTAATGGTACCTGTAACTATTGCTTGTTATCACTTGGAAAAGAGAGTATCATCATTTTATCTTCTTTGTAGCCCTTGTGTTGGTCTAATCACTGATGTCCAATGATGACATCTGCATGCATGTCTTTTGAAGGCTTCACGTGAAACTTTACTTGCTCTTCATGATTTTGGATGCTAAGGGTAGCAACCATTTCTTCTTGACTCATAGACTTACCCATGATTTCCCTATTATCTCACTTGTCCTCAGTAATCTCTAGAATGCTCTGGATGTTGTTTGCAACCATATTGCAATTTGCTTCTTTTGTACTACTGAGAACTATAGCTATTCTTATTGTTGGCTCTATTGAAGATTTTTATCTTGCTCTTGCCATGGTCTCATTTTGATCTAATTGTGTCTCTATAGAGGGTGGCTTGATTTAAGAGGAAAGAATCTATTATAGCCCATCCTCTCTAGAGCTGAAGGATATTGCTGGAGTGAACCCAGAAATCTATTCAGAGCCAAACTCTCCTCGAGTCAGAAATCAAGCTTTGATGTTGTGACCAAACGAGCATATACTTTGACCAAAACAGTCGTAGATATAGACGAGAGTCTAGCATCTATGATGCCTTGGGTCCTGAAACCACAGAAGCTCATATCTAGGAGACCCATGGGATAGACAATATTAGGGCAAAGATAATGCTATGTACAGCTTGACTTGGGGAATAATTTATCATGTTTCAAGGAGATACATAGGAAACTATGCAAAAGGTTTACAAATGCCAAAAATCAATAGTGCTACCCAAAGTGTACCTTCACAATCCCAAAAGGTGAGATTAAACCAGAGCCAAACAATTTTGAACTCTTACAATGAAGCAGGCTATGGTGATCACCCTAGGAAGGGGGGAGCTATAAATCCATCAAGCTCAGCTTATGTACCAGGAAATGCTACACCAGTGAGAAGCCCTAGGGCTTCTAGCCAACAAACTCCTTCAAGACAAAAACCATTGAAAAATCATATGGTTGTTGGAAGTTTCCAATTGACCTAGGTTCTCTCAAGGTCTGCAGACAAATGCTTATATGAAGATCATCAAGGACAGAAGTTTCAGCTGATCTCCACAAGTCAAAGTCAAAAACCAACAAATCCAATAGTGTTCAAACAATTACATGTGACCAAGCTCACATATGCATATCAAGATGCACATGGTAACAAATATCAGCAAGATCATGACCTTGTACAAACCCCTACGGATGGCGGACTGAAGTCAAAGACTATCTGAAGATGATGCAAAGCCTCAAGCTGCTAGAACAAGTGATAGAAAAGTCAAAATCAATGAAAGCTAAAGTCCACAAAGCTACGCAAAGGTCACCACCAAAATCTCCTCTGAAGAGACAAATTCTGTCAGAAAGTACATTGGATCTATTAAGATCAAGGGTTACCCAGATGCAAGCGGATAATGCTCATCAATTGCAAATAAAAAGTGCACTATCACAGTCAGACAATCCAACAACGATTGACGTAGGTGGTCAAAGCAAATAAAATACAGATAAATCTCAACCAAAGGACAGTGCCACAGCAAAAGCAGTCAATACACAAAGAAATCCTGAGAAGATCAAGTGCAACATCACCAGTGAAAACAAAGAAAAGCTATCAATAGAAGTAAATCTAAATTTCACTAGACAAGAACCTCATGTCTTTTTGCTCTTGGAAAAGATGTGGACAACCACAATTGGAAGATGCTCCTGGATTTGTGAGCATATCAGGAGACAAACGAGCAGAATGTTGAGAAATCATCTCCACCACCATTGAAGTAAGTTCACAGATCATCATAGCTCAATTTCATTTGATCACATCAAAAGATATGACAGAAAAAATTATAATGGGAATGCCAATGGCTAAGAAGATGTCAGAGATATAGAATGTAAATAAGATGCAGACATCACAGACAACAAAGAAGGAAAACCAAGACTGATCACCCGTGGACGACAACACAAAGTCCTCAAGCACAATTAAAAAGGAGACTTATATCAAAGCAAATCTTATTGAAGATGATTCATCTCCATCAAACAAAACTTTAGAAGAGCTTAAAGCAAACCAGGCAATAGCAAGTGCAGATCAAACAGAGCAAAGAGCAACCACGATAGCTATTGAGCAAAGAATGCCACCAAAGCCAGAAGTTAAGAAGAACAAGGCTGCAAAAAATAAAAAAGCAATAGGAAGTCCAAAGATCCAGACATTGCTAGCTGAAGAAGCTGATGAAATTTAGATTGGAAAATAGGATCTATCACTAGACGTACTTCTATGAGCTAGTATGTGGGCTGTTCAAACATTGGTTGATCCTTTTTGTACAGTTTTCCTTTTTGGTCTACATAGTGTGCATATGAATTATGTGTACCATACAAAGCTAACAACATTCTGTTTGATGTGTCTCTTAGACTCGTGAATGATTGCACACTTGTGGCCATGAATGCAAAATCATTTGCAAACCTAACAATCTTTTCAACATTCGGTGATATCTCGATACTTGACCAAATTCATGTAGGAATTTGTTGTTCAAAGAATCAATTTTAAGCTTTTCAGGTGCCTCTTCATCTTTTTACTGATTTTGAACTTGCAGTATTTTTACTAGTGCTTCTAATGGTAATGCAGAATCATCTGATTGCATTAAAAGTGAAAGTTAGATGACTTACATCAAGATTCTCATTTCCAATTTTCTCTATGCCTTGCTTGGCAGTTGAAGTGTCCCTGTTGTCTGGATTTCTTGGACAATCTTCAAAAAAATATTCACCTTTTCGTCCACAATCTGAGCAATATGCCATGATTGCTAGTATTTCATTTGGTTCTGTCATGTTAAGCTCTACCTAAGAAGTTTTAGCTTCTTTGTTGGCCAAGTTGTTGGAATCATCTTTTAAAATAGTGAGCATCAAGTTGTAGAATGCTCCATCTTGACCTTTGTACCGTCTTTGGTTTAGTTCTCCAATTAGACTGGCTTCTATTGGTTGATCTGTTGGATCTTGCAATTCTGGTTCTCGACTATAGATCTGACCACTGTAATCCATGTACAATGACCCTGATTGCATATGCACCAACTGTATGTTTTGTTGACTTGTGCAGATTTCTGGATAACCACTTTGGTCAAATTTTTGCACTTCTATCTGTATTTCATCTTTGAACTTGCAATACCTGGCTCCACTGAAGTCTTTGAACATCTGGGAGTTATTTGAATCTGGGTTTACTCTGATCAATAGGATCTCGGGTCCTGTGTTGCTTTGACTGCTCATCAAGTATCTATGGCCTTTTGAATTTGCATATAAGACTTTATCTCTATTGTAGCCATATAGCGGTAATAGCCGTTCTATTGCAATTGTGCATGTGTTGCCACTGCTACTAGCTTGCTCGGTTGTACTTGAACTCTCGGCTCGATTTGATCCATGTTGTAGTTCTAAAAAAACTGTCTCCTATCAAATTTTGGTGTTGATTAGCAGAATTTCTCTTGCTCGATTTTGATTAAACTGCTTTAGCCAAAGCACTTTTGCAGTTGACTGCTCTTTAGACTCACAAGAGTTGATTAACTCTAGCTCGACAATGTCAAAATTAATTGCAAACTTTTGAAATGATGAAAACCTAGGCCTTGAACAACTTAATTACAATCCACCGTGATTTGTGTCTGTTCGTCCGATTAGAAGCTAATTTGCAGCGCAATTACTCGTACTAGCCAATTTCTAGCTTGCAAATTTTTTAAAATTTGACTGACGCTCCACTGCTCCGAGTTGGACTTTTTGCTCGCCTTTTCCAGCTATTCTTCTGTTTTTTCTGACTGTTCCATCATTTGCACAGTTTTTCCCTGGCTGTTGTTCTCGATTTTTACTCGCTTTGTGGTGCACTTCTCGGCTTTGTTTTTTTTTTACTTGCTCGCTTTTGTGCTGTTTGCTTGGTGTGTTGCTCTTCTGGCTTTTTCGCGGTTTGCTCGATGCCAACAGTGAGTATTTTTACTTTTTTGGCACTTTATGATTTTTTTCGACGACTTTCTTTTATTTTTCTTAAATTTTTATGAAATTTCTAATTTTCTAAATTTTATGTATTTTTTTTATTTTTTTGGAAAGTTTTGATTTTTAATGAATATCTTGTGTATTTTCTAGATTTTTTTGGTGATTTTGTAATTTTTACATAATATTTTGAAGATTTTATGAATTTTGTATGATTTGTCGGTCTTTTTTTGATCAATTTATGAATTTTTATGGATTCGTTTTGAAGTTTTATGAATTTTTCTTTATTTATTTATTTAGGTTTTCTTATGATTTTTTTCTGATTTATCTGTGGAATTTTTGGATTTTTTTTTGGTGATTTTCTATGCATTTTTTTTGGATTTTCTACGTGTTTTTTTCTTTTTTTGGTAAATTTTTAGACTCTTTTTTAACTTTTATGAGTTTTTTATTTATTTTTATTTTTTGTGATTTTTTATTCTTTTTTTTAAAATTTTTATTGGACTTTTTTAAAATTTTCAAATTCTTTTTTGTGATTTTTAAAATTGATTTGATGTTTTTTTTAAAAAAAATTAATTGATTTTCTATTTATTTACTATACTAAAATATATTTTTTTTAAAAAAACCACCGACCCACTTACTTGGCTGCACGCGTGGACAGCTGCTGAAGGCGTTGACCGAGGTCTGACAGCGCGGCGTTGAATCGCCGCTGATTGCGAGGCTGGGCGGGAACAAGCGGGCCTCGCGCGCACACAAACACCCACACGCACACTTGCAAGCTGCAGCGTCTGCGGCGGCGGCAAACAGCAGGAGAGAGAATACCTACACGCGAGAGAGAATAAGTGGGGCAGCTGCACGCGCTACGCACATACGAGAGAGAGAGAGAGAGAGAGAGAGAGAGAGAGAGAGAGAGAGAGAGAGAGAGAGAGAGAGAGAGAGAGAGAGAGAGAGAGAGAGAGAGAGAGAGAGAGAGAGAGAGAGAGAGAGAGAGAGGAAGGAAGTCGGCTGATGACGTGGTGGCTGCAGCGTGCTATGCGAGAAAAGTGCGACGGCAGCCTGGTAGAGGACACGACAGAGAGTGTGTGTGTATTGCTACACGACAAAGCAGAGAGAGAGAGGGTCAACGGGGACTCGAGAGAGAGAGTGAGAGTGAGAGTTAGAGAGAGATTGAGAGGGGGAGGTGAGAGAATGTTAATAATCAAGGTTTTGGTTGGGGGAGGAGAGAGAGTAAGAGAAGAGAGAGAGTGAGGGTGTGGGGTGGGTTCACACGAAGAGGGAAGAAGAAGAAGAGAATTTAAACGTAGACAAAATTATCCCAATAGACCGTGAGGATCTATCCACCAGCATAGAATTTTATGCGCTGCAAGGCAAGGACGTCGAACTAGAACCCGGCTTTTTATTAATTTTTTATTTCCAAGTGTCCAAAAATGCCAAAAACAAGCCAAAAACGCTAAAATTCACCCGAAAAATCCAAAAATTGCCAGAAAAGTCCAAACAATTTCCAAAAAATTCTACGAATCTTAGAAAATCATCGACAATCACAATCGAACACTTCCGACATGCAAAAGCACACCAAAAATAGCAGTTTTTATCGAAAACACCAAATTCGACAAAATTGTCAACCCGATCCCCGGAAATAGTAAAACGCTGAAAATTTGACGAACAGAAGTCCAAATGCGGTCGGGAATCAAGCCGTAAACACCTCTTCAAATCAGCTTGTAAAGATTGCAAGATATCAAATTTTTATGGAATAAACCAAAAATTAATGTAAAAATTAGCAATAAATTTCCAAACATATGCAAAAATTATTCGAAAAATACCCTTTTTTTTTTGAAAATTCTCCACACATAGGGGATTAGTGCAGCCAAATTAAATCACAAAAAGCACATTAATTCAATGCCAATCAATTTGATCAATAAAATCGGCAAAATTAGCGACAAAATTATGTCAAAATTTGACGCAATTGAAGTGTATAAATCCCTGTTTTGAGCTCAAAAACGCAGCAATTAACCATTACACACATCAAATATGCAATCAAAATTTGAATCAATCATGCAAATTGAACGCTTTTTAAGCGCATACACACTAATAAAATTGATAGTATTTACCAATCTTTAGGTGCGCACACAAAAGGGTCAATCTTGTTGAAATTACAATATGATTTCAAAAATCATTAGTTGGATATGAACACAACACAAATCAATCATCACAATTGAAAAATCATTAAGCATACATTGATTTTTAGGTACACAAACAAGGGCAAAATAGTGCACACACACCTAAAATTATTCATGTTGGGATTCAGGCCAACTGGCCGGACATCCCACTTACTACTAGCCCATCTACTAACTTAACCATGTATACACTTATTCTTTAATACAATAGAATAAGGAGCTGCAAGAACAAGATAATGTTGTTGTGCGCTCCACCCAAATCAGGTCTCTCTCTCTCTCTCTCTCTCTCTCTCTCTCTCTCTCTCTCTCTCTCTCTCTCTCTCTCTCTCTGCTCTCGCACTTGCACTCGACACGCTTCCCGTAGCACCTTCAACTGGTATCAGAGCAGGGTTTGTGCTTGCTGTTTTTGCGTCCGTGCGCACTTTCAAAAGTGCAAACAGGTTTTCGATTTCGACATCGGTAAATTCAGCGTTCCGAGAGCGTTTCCATCAGGTGTCCTAGAGTTTTACCCCCCTTTTTAAGTTGTTCGTGCAGTCAAAAGCTTCATTAGAGCTACGCTTCAGGAGTTGTATTTTTTGAACTCCACTTTTGCTATAGATACAGGTACAGGTACAGGATAGGTGCAAGTTGTTCAGAGACTATTTTGGGATGGTATATAGCCATTTTATGGCTATTATGTGCTATTGAGACGGTGTTTATGGGCTGATTATGAGCACTTTTCGGCATCGACATTGTCTTGGGTTTTTCAGGCATCCATCTCCTCACAGGTTCTTGCATACATATAGGACATCCAGTTTTCTTACAGGTTGCAGTGTTTTGCATCAGCACAAATTTCAATGGGAGTACTTGATGCGGATATGCATTGTTTTGGCACTTTTGATAGTGCTTGAGCTCTTTTGAGAGCGGTTTTACTCCCCGCAAGGATTTGTTTACTGCTTGCACATTTTGTTTGGCGCCTGTTTGAGCGCGTATGCTGCACCTTGCAGTATTGTTGAAAGTGGATGTACGTTGAGTTGCGGAAACTGCCATATGTACCTTTTGTGGAGCCGATTTGGCTTGTTTTTGGTAGTCCCAACCGTTTCTGAGACTCGGTTCGGAGGCCCTTTCTAAGACTGGTCTGGTTTCTTGTTTGCATAACCTTTTGTGAGGGTCGATAGCGTGAGGTTTTCTTGAGCTGGGGGATTCTCGAATGTTGAGATCCTTTTGATGATACAGGTTGATACATGTATAGAGAGGGCTAGGTGCATTTGACGCCATGTTGGTAGTCTTGGGTCATTTTTTGACTTTTTATGCACAGTTAGTGACAGTTAGTGGTTGATGCACCTGTCTTATGCTCTGAGAGCATTACTTTTGATCGTTACTGATCTCTTGTGATAGTTTTGGATTACCAGTGTTTATCACCATATTATCTTTAGTCTGCAGCCATGTCATTTAGTGGTGAAAAGGATATTTACAATATCAAGAAATTTGATGGGACGAAATTTGCTATCTGGAAAGAGCAGATTCAAGATGTTCTTATACAAAAAGGCCAACTAGATCCTATCATGGAGCGCCCAGAGGGCGAGTATACAGATGTTGAGTGGGAGAAACTTGATGCTAAGGCCAAATCTACCCTCCGTTTGCATTTGGCTGAATCTGTGTACTTTACTATAGTTGGAGAAAGGACTGCTAGAGATGTATGAGATAAGTCGTGTTCTAGTTATGAGAAGAAAAGTGCCACTAATAAGGTTTTCTTGATGAAGAAGCTGTTTGACCTTCATATGAATGAAGAGGGTGCTATTTCTACTTACATTAATGAATTCAATATCATTTCCAGTCAGGGTTTGGTCTTCAATGAGGAAATCAAATGTATATTCTTGCTATGCAATTTACCCTCGTCTTGGGATACGTTTTGTACTGCGATTAGCAACTCAGCACCTAGTACCGGTCTAGTGTACAATGACATCCTTGGGACTCTGTTTACCGAGGAGATTCACAAGAAATCTCTCAAAGGTAAGAAGGATGGTGATGCGTATGTTGCTAGGGATAGCACAGAGGGGTCACACTCAAAGTCGTGCCAAAAGCAAGGAACGTGGGGGCTCACGTAGTAAGTCTCGGGGTTCTATGTGTAATGTCGAGTGCTATCACTGCCATAAAAAAGGGCATGTGAAGAAGGATTGCAGGAAATGGCAGCAAAGCAAGAAGGATAAACAATCCGGTGGAACTTCTATGTCTGATGATTCAAACAAGGGCAAAGCAAAGTTAGAGGAGATCAATGTGCTAGAGTCCTCAAATGCTCCTATTGTAGAGATTCTTCCAGCGGTTGTTATGACACTTACCTCTGACGTATTGGTCTTCACATCAGATCTACCTGTCTAGGCTCTTGTTACAGAAGATGCGTAGTATGCACAAAATTGGATAGTAGATTCTGGTGCGAGTTTCCATGTGACACCACAGAGAGAGTGGTTCTCTACTTATTCTCACTCTTGTGGCAAAGTGAGACTTGATGAGGCTTATGAACTAGACATTGAGGGTGCCGGAAATGTCAAATTGCATCTAAGGAATGGCACGCACTTTACTTTATGTAATGTCAGACATGTGCCCAAGTTGACTAAAAGCTTGATTTTTGTTGATGATTTGGGCTACAACACCACATTTGGCAACGGTTTGTGGATAGTATGCAACAGTAATCTTGTTGTACTCCAGAGGTCAGAAGCATGGTACCTTGTATTCCATGCATGTGTCAGATGCTGGTCATGATTACATATCTATAATCGAGCTGCCGTCTAGTGAGTTGTGGCATTGCCGGCTAGGTCATATTAGCCAAAAAGGAATGAGAACTCTGACTCGTTTTGGCTACTTACCTGTCT
Source organism: Adiantum capillus-veneris (assembly GCF_014529385.1). Classification (NCBI taxonomy): domain Eukaryota; kingdom Viridiplantae; phylum Streptophyta; class Polypodiopsida; order Polypodiales; family Pteridaceae; genus Adiantum; species Adiantum capillus-veneris. The sequence continues at coordinate 122,506,439 of NC_140959.1, forward strand.
TGTCTTATGTTGACTTTCCTGTTTGTGAACATTGTATCTATGGCAAATAGACTAGGTCCGTGCACTTACCATTGGGTCAAAAGCGAGCTGAACCTCTAGATTTAGTGCATAGTGATTTTTGTCGTCCTATGTCAACCAAATCTCTAGGGGGGGGGGGGGGGGGGGGGGGGGGGGGCAGCTATTTTGTGACATTCATAGATGACTCTACTCGAGAGGTGTGGGCATATCCTTTGAAACATAAGGATCAAGTTCTTCCTGTATTCCAATTTTTTTTAGCACTCGTTGTAATCAGTCTGGCAAGAAACTCAAGAGGTTGCGGACTGACAATGGTGGAGAGTATGTCTCCAAGAAGTTTGACAATTTTGTGCTAAAAGGGGGATTAAAAGGCAGTTTACTGCACTAGACACATCAGCTCAGACTGGAGTTGATGAGCACATAAATCGTAAGATTTAGGAAAGAGTCATAGCCATGCTTTCTAGGCCAAATCTCACACAAGGCTTTTGGGCAAAAGCCGTCTTGACCGCAGTGCACATTATAAATCGTTCGCTTAGTATGCCATTGAATTATGAGATTCCAAAAGAGTTATGGTCTAAACGTAAGCCCCACTATGACCATCTACTTGTTTTTGGTTGTGAAGCTTATGCTCACGTGCCTAAACAACTTCGATAGAAGTTAGAGCCAAAGTCACACAAATGTATTTTCATTGGATATGGTGCAGATGGAGAGATGGGATATTGTCTCTGGCACCCGGAATCTCATCGAGTCATCCGTAATTCAGATGTGATCTTCAATGAGTCGAAGATGCATAAACAACCTATCAAGGAAATAGATATTCGGAGAGTCACTTTTGAGGATGTTGCCTCGAAGACAGTGAAATCAACTCAACGGGCTAGTGATGTACCTTCCACTAGTAACGCTCCAGAGGGAGCGGATAGCAATGGTCAAGGAGTGAGACTGTCTACTAGAGTCTCTCGTCCACCTGTGCGTTTTGAGCCAAGTTTTGATTACATCATGTTGACCGATTACGGTAAGCCAAGCTGCTACCAAGAAGCCATGATGACGGATGATGTGGTGAAGTGGGAGCAGGCTATGGAATCTGAGTATAACTCAATTCTGGCTAATGACACTTGGGACTTGGTAGAACTGCCAAATGATGTGAAAGCTTTACCTTGCAAATGGGTTTACAAGAAGAAATTTACCTTAGGTGATCCAAATCCAAAGTACAAGGCTAGACTTGTAGCCAAAGGGTTCAAACAGAAAAAGCGAGTAGATTTTGATGAAATCTTCTCGCTTGTGGTCAAGATGACAACGCTTAGAACCGTACTTGGTCTTGTAGCGATTGAGGACATGGAGCTTGTCCAAATGGATGTGAAGACAACATTTCTTCACGGGGATCTTGATGAGGATGTTTACATGCAGCATCCTAAAGGGTTTGTTCAGGAGAACGCATCTCGTCAGGAGCTAGTATGTAAGCTCAAAAAGGCAGTTTATGGCTTAAAGCAGGGTTCAAGGCAGTGGTATCATAAATTTGATGCATGTGTGAGGTCTCAAGGATATGAAAGGAGCGAAGAGGATCACTGCTTGTACACAAGAAATCTAGATGATGGCTCGATGATCATTCTAGTTTTGTATGTTGATGACATGCTTATAGCTGGGAAATCCATTGCGGAAATTGCCAACTTAAAAAAAACACTTAGCAATAATTTTGCAATGAAAGATTTGGGGGATGCTACACACTTTCTTGTCATGCGAATCAAAAGAGATCACAAACTGCGTATTCTTGATTTATCTCAAGAAACATACATTGAGAAAGTTTTGCAGCGTTTCAATATGCAAGGGGGGAAAGCATTGAGTACCCCAATGCAGGCATTCTTGAAACTCAGCAAGGAAGATGCACATAAATCTGATGCTGAGCGAGCTGAAATGGCTAAGGTACCATATTCTTCGGCAATGGGCAGTCTCATGTATGCTATGGTGGCCACAAGACCAGACATTGCTTTTGCAGTGGGAGTGGTGAGCCGATATATGGCAAATCTTGGTAGCAAGCATGGGAAGCAATGAAGCACATTCTTAAGTACCTTAAAGTTACGGTCGACAGATGTTTACGCTTCAGGAATAGTGATGCATCCATCGTGGGTTATGCGGATGTAGACTATGCGGGTTGTGTCGACAATAGGAGATTGACATCTGGCTATGTCTTCATATTTGCTAGAGCAACAGTATCTTGGAGGTCATGTATTCAAGATTGTACGTGTCTTCCACTACGGAAGCAGAGTACGTTGCATTGTCGGATGCAAGTAAAGAGGCTGTATAGTTATCTCGCTTGGTAAAAAATCTTGCTGTTGATGAGACTCCAGTGATATATTGTGATAGTCAGAGTGCTCTTGTATTGTCAAGGAATATCGTGTTTCACTCCAAATCAAAACACATTGAAGTTAGGTATCATCTCATGAGAGATTTCTTGGCCAAAAAGCTCATTGATTTGGTCAAGGTACACACTGACGACAACCCAGCAAGATGCTTTGACGAAAGGCTTAGCTTTGGAGCGGTTTACGGAAAAGGACGTCAGGAATCCTCCCATAGAGGAATTTGAGGCAGGATCTCAAGTGGACTTAGATCTGCATTCTTACTCGGGAGATGGAGGCTCTGTTAGAATAGTAGAGAGTAAACCTCATTCACTGAAAAACCTTAGGAGAATATGAACCTGCGCTCTGAACCTACGGCTAGTGAAGTAAACGAAGGGGGTGGAGAAGTAGAATCACCATTCACATCTCCTGTAGACCCCACACTCCCTCAGAGTGTCCACATGGACATTCTACCTACCTCATTTAATGAGGGCCCTACGGAGCTACCACCTTCCAAAGTCGCCTCTAAGGTAGCGGTGACTAAAATTCAAAACATGGGAAGCAACATTGCATCCACCTCACGGCAACCCTCTAGTACACCAAGTTTGGACGGGTATTTCTCAATGAAAATTGGGAATATGACCAACACACGGAGACTTTGACCGACCTATACATGGGCTACACATACCATGTGGGTTGGTTAGAAGTTGTACAATCCACATCTAGTGCCACTAGTGTAGAGGAACAACAACGCATGATCTGCAATGTCATCCATAGAATTATCCAGTCCGAGAGGCAAAATCGAGGAATGAACATACCTTCGACGGGTCCTATGCGATGTTTAGACACGAGCAAAGGGAAACAACCCACTTTGTCACAAATGGAGACTCCCCTGGTGAGTCCCATCGATCCCCCATATGTTGTTTCGCCAGGGGTCTCAATGCAATCTGAGCCCACAAGTGATAGCTTTACTTTTCCAAGTCTAGCTCATCTTTCCCTTGATGACACCACGACTACCATGCCTACCTGAATGATGGGCATGCCGAGAAACACACCATGGACCTCATTTGTTAGTAAAGCACCACTACATGGTAGCTCAATGCCTGCAACAGTACCTACAAGTGTGTACCAATCGTATGCACCTATGGGTCATTACACTCATGTAGTCCCTACCCCTCCCATTGTTTCAACTACTTATGCTCCACAACCACAATACACAAGTTCTCATTTCCATGGGACTATACCTGCTAGCATTAGCATGTCACATCCGACGTCTGCTATGCCTAGGGCTACTCATATGAACTATGGACCACCACATGGCACAACATCATACCCAACGTGGAACCCAAGGGCTTCCTATGCGCCAAGCCCAATGCCAATACCTACTCCACATGTAGTCTCTGGAGCGCCTTCACCCACGGTACCTGCTCACTTAAGTGACTTGGCAACATTTTCTCAAGCTATTGGTCGATCTATTGCTAAGAATATGCGTAACACGCCTGATAGAGAGCCTAGAAGTAAGGCAGTACAAATAGCCAAGCTCACACAAAAATTTAGTGGAGACGGGGATGTGAGAAAGCATATCGAAGTGTTTGAACAAATATGCGATTCTCTAGGAGAACACAATGACCTACATAAGAGCAATGCTTTAAGCCTAACCTTAAGTGGAAAGGCTGGGGATTGGTATAGAACCCTAAGGGTGGAAGAAAAAACGATTTACCCTACTCTTAGGAGACTGTTCTTAAAAGAATACATACGAGAGGGAGTGCTTTGGGGTGTAGCCTCTCAGCTCCAGAAAGCCCAACGAGAGGAAGGAGAGACGGTGAGAGATTTTATAAGTCGCTTGAAGCATTTGAATTCTCGTTGTAATCCAAATGAGCGCTTCAACAATAACCAATTGCTTGATAGATTCATTAGGGGGTTACGACATGAGGATATCTACAACGGCCTAGTCATTAGAGGTATCACCACTTGGGAAGCAGTCACCACCAATGCGATCCAATTGGAGGATATTTAATGATTCAAGGAAAAAGAGTGTCTGTTGAGACTAAATCTATTAGCTCGCAAGTATCAGGGCATCAGCCAATGACCCTAAAGCCTATTGCTAAGGAGCCAAAGATATCTGAGATGACTTAAGCAGATCTCACCAAGGCTATTCAAGAGAGTCTTAGAGACAATCATGCTCCGCAAAACAATCATATGTATCCAAGAAGGGAGCACCAATGGTGCTCAGTATGCTATGGACCGCATAGTACCAGTGAATGCCTTACTTTTACAGTAAAATTCAATGGCAACTGCAATGCATGTGGGAGGTATGGTCATCAAGCTAAGGATTGCATAGTATTTAAGTGTGCGATGGTCAATAGACCAACCTTAGCATGGACAGACACACCTCTAGTGCCTGCCTTGATGCCGGCCCCACCTCTTGAACAATTAGCACAACACATGGTCCCTAGGGCCCAAAATGTTGTTCAAACAACACCCTTACCACCTCCAGTGCTAGGACCGCAATCACCACATCCGAGAATCACTTCTGTGAATCAAGTGGGTTGTGAGTCATCTATTTCTTGTTTGGAAGGCTTTGAGGAATATATAGATCCTAATATCGCCTATGGGATGGATGTGCTTGAACAAAGTCCACAATACTACATGGAGGACTATTGGGGACAAGTCAAACCTGTATATCAAGTACATGCTCTTGCGGCAAGAGGCCAAAATATCAATTACACCGCTAAGAGACCACCTCTTCAATGCTATGAGTGTGGAGGTCCACATCGTGTAGCCAAGTGTCCTATTAGGCTACAAAAGAACGCCACACTAATGCAAACCAATCAAGCTAGCACGTCTACAATGCCGATACTCATGTGTAATCGATGTGGCATAGATCATTTGATCGCCCAATGTCCAAATAATCCAAATGCACCGAAGATCACGCCATTAAACTTGATTGAAGTTACCGAGGAGCCATCACCAAGTACACCCGTGGTACCAGTAAACGTACTCACACGATCGATGCTCCAAAAACAAAATTATATTCTTGAGGAAAGAGACACGGCATCAATTGCTCAATCTCAGAAAAAGAAGAAAACACGAAGAAAGAGATCGCAAAAAGCAGCGAAATCAGACCCCAGTTCAAAGACCAACATAGGGACTGGTGATGACCCCGTATATATGAACGACGCTGAAGAAGATTCTGATTCAGGTGAAACCATGGAGACCAAAACGACCACTAACATAGAAACCAACAAGGAAGATTTTCATGAGCCACAATGGCCAGGATCCAAAAAGAAGATAGGAACTTACCCAAACCCTACAGAGGAGATTGAGCGAGTTAAGCATTTAAGGAGTTTGGTAGAAGATACCTAAAGGGATCTAGAACCAGCACCTAGGAAGATCCAGATTACAGACACCGTGTTCCCTACGCAACAACAACCTCACCAAGTCCATAGACCCTTGGACATACCTAGTGTCATCCAAGAAGAAAGTGACTTAAAGTCATGGGACAGTGGGCGTACTCACTTCTTGATGGAAAGAATGTTTACAAAGGGACTACCTGATCCTATCGAAGAAATGGAGATCCCATCTTCCCCACGTCAAGGGACTCAAGGCCAAAAGGTGCCGTTAAACATTGCAAAATTGATGGATTTCATGTCTTTAGAAGTTAGAATCACCATCATGTCCAAACTATATAAAGACCCCGAGCTAGTCTCAGCCCTTCGAGCCTTCCTCAATGGAGAACTGAAGTTTGGGCTACCACAATTTTCACAGATGGATGGAGCTGGGGAGATGCCAATAGAGGAGGAATACATAGATCCACAACCGAACCTAGATGAGAACCTTGTTATAGAAATACTTGTTAACAAGTTGGGACAATACTTTGAGGGTGATGAATGTAATGCGACTATACCAATCACTACTAAGGGATTAACTGTGAAGGGAATCCTTGATGGTGGCGCCGGGGTTAGCATTGTGACTAAAAATTGCTGGGAAACTATGGGAAGACCTCACCTTGCGACCACAACCATAGTAGTGAAGATGGCCAATGGGTCTATTGTTAAACCTATTGGGATGCTAGAAGATCTCAAGATCAAGGTCTTTGGAAATAAAATAAGGATTACCTTTATTGTTATGGATTTCTCCAAACACACTATGGCATCGGAGATGATCTTAGGACGTCCTTTCATGAGGGAAGAAAAAATGGTGCATGACTGGTCTAAAAACCATGTCTACTTGCAGTTCCAAGATTCTGTCATTCGAGTGGATCGTGTGATGGGTCGAGCACATCCTCTAGGAAACACGTTTATAATCGATCATAGATCTGACACCACAGTTCACTCAGACCCATTGCAGTATTGTTACACGTGTAAAGTGGACACTGATGTTGGGAAAGATTCTCCTTATATGGATGTACTACCTGGGATGACTGAGTCGGATAATGTGGATTGGGTCCACCTAGTAGCAACCATAGACACTTGGGGAAATAGGGGGATGACCTGGGTAACACCTGAGGGGGATGAAATACCACCACTTATACCCTTAAACATACTAGAAGCAATGCATATAGCTTCTGATGATCTACAAGATGAAAGTTTGACTGGAATTGAAACCAGTAGCGCCTCACAAGACTATAGCCCACACGATTTGGGGTCAGAATCATCAGTTGAAATTGACTCTGAGGACAAAGAGTCTAAGTTAAACTTAGTGCAAATGTGGGGACAAACCATTCAGGGCCCAGTGGTAACCTAGATGATAATCTATCCAAGGGAGCAGAAGACACAAGTAGTGATTCATCTAGTGAGTCTTCACTAGAAATCGACTGTTATCGAGAATTAAACAAGAAGAGTAAGAGATATAAGAGGCGACGATATCGAGCAAATGTGCATGCTAGAATAAATGAAAAGAAATCTACCGCAGAATGGCTTAATTATATAGGGGCATGTGATGCTCATCGAAAGTTGGTAGATAACTGGGGTGAATACCTTCAAAGAATTATGTGGTGTAGTCCACAACCCATTGACATCGCACAACTAGAGGCTACAGATAAGACAAAGTTGAGGCGTACCGTAAGGGGACGACAAAATCGAGAGTTAGCTCAACAACAAAAGGAATCAGAAGTTAAAACACAGTCCATAGAACAACAGGACCCCACAGACTTACACCCTGCACCTGAACATTTCAAATCCTATATCACAGAGAAACGTAAGGTTGTGTATACAAAGGCTCAAAGAAAACCTATCGATGGTAGCAATGGAGTCTATGATGGTCCAGCGATAGTTAAGAAAATAGAGTTAGCAGACCCAGGAGAAGAGTCTAAACCTATCTTCATTGCCCAAGATCTGACAGCGACTGAGGAATGTGTACTTAAAGAACTTCTCAAGGAATTCAGGGATTTATTTGCCTGGACTTATCATGATATGAAAGGTGTTCCACCTTCTGTGGTGCAACACACAATCCCTATGAATAGCATGGATAAACCAGTTCAGCAACGACCCTACCCAATGAATCCTAAATATGCAAAGATCGTTTAAGAAGAGATTGAAAAGCTTGTGGAATGTGGATTCATATACCCTATTGAGCACTCAGAATGGGTGTCTCCAATAGTGATTGTGCCAAAGAAGAATGGAAAACTCAGAGTGTGCGTGGATCTCAAGAAGGTCAATGCCGCTACTAGGAGGGACCATTACCCCTTGCCATATTCAGAACATGTGCTTGAAAGAGTTGCAGGGAAGGAAGCTTATAGCATTTTAAATGGGTACTCTGGCTACAATCAAATCACAATTGCGTTGGAGGACCAAGCTAAAACAACCTTTATAACTGAATTTGGAGTGTTCGCATTTCGTGTTATGGCTTTTGGCTTAACCAATGCCCCGGCTACCTTTCAAAGATTAATAAACACTGCTTTTAGAGAATATTTGAGGGAGTTTTGTGAAGCTTTCTTAGATGACCTTTGTGTTTATTCCTCTTGGAAAGAACATCTATCATGCTTACGAAAAGTGTTTGAGAAGTGTAGATTGTATCGCATCTCCTTAAACCCTTTCAAATGCCAATTTTGGGTTAAACATGGAGTCATTTTCGGGTATATAGTGTCCAAAAATGGGATTTCCACAGATGAGAGCAAAATTAAAGCCATTGCTGAATTGCTACCACCTACAAACTATAAAGGAGTTCAAAGGTTCATGGGCCATGTTGGTTATTACCGACGGTTTATTTTAAACTTTGCCGAGATAGCTCGTCCTTTGTACAAGCTTCTTATTGAGTTCCAATGGACTACGGAGTGCGACCATGCTTATGAGTCATTGAAAAAGACCTTGACTAGCGCTCCTATTCTACGAGTGCCCGATTGGAATGTAATTTTTCATGTTCATATTGATGCATCGAACTTTGCTATTGGGTGTGTTCTAGCTCAACCAGGAGAACATAAACTGGACTACCCCATTAGCTTTGCAAGTCGTCAGCTGAATGATGCCGAAAGAAACTACACCACTACAGAGCGAGAAGGTTTAGGTATGATTTATGCAGTGAAGAAATTTCGCTACTACCTTCTGGCCAACAAGTTTGTGTTCTATGTTGATCATCAAGCCTTGTTGTATCTAGTAAATAAACCTTGCTCCATGGGAAGAATTACACGATGGTTGTTAATTCTCCTTGAGTTTGATTTTACCATTGTGGTGAGACCTGGTAAAAGACATGTCATGGCTGATCATTTGTCTCGCATACCCAATGGTGAAGCCCCTACTAGAGTCGATGATGAATTGCCTGATACTTCTCTATTCCTAGTCGAAACCATACCTGAATGGAGTGAGAATATTGTGAACTTTCTAGTTAATGGTTTTCCACCCAAAGAGCTTCGTAAGGACATAGCTCGAAAACTGTTAAAAGAATGTGAACCTTACTCTCTCATTGCATGGACTCTCTACAAGCTAGGGAAGGATGATATTCTTAGACGTTGTGCCCGTGAGGATGAGTATTTATACATACTGCAAGAAGCCCACATGGGTATAGCCGGAGGACATTTCTCAGGGGAACTAACAGCTAGAAAGGTATTTCAATCAGGCTATTGGTGGCCAACCTTATTTAAGGATGCATCACTTTTTGCAAAAGGATGTGATGAATGCCAATGTTACAAGATCACACAACAAAAGGATAGGATGCCCTTACATCCTATTAAAGTGACTCAACCATTTGAAAAATGGGGTTTAGAATTTGTAGGCCCAATTAGTCCGGTAGCTCGTAGCACTCAATCTCGATATATTATCGTTGCCACTGACTATGTGACAAAGTGGGCGGAAGCCAGGGCAACACGTAAGGCCGATGCAAAGTCAACTGCCAAGTTTCTCTTTGAGAACATTGTTACAAGATTTGGTTGTCCCTTGGAGATTGTGAGTGACAATGGTACTCATTTTATAAATGGAGTACTAAAATAACTCACTACCAACTTTATGATAGTTCACCATAAATCCACACCTTATTATCCACAAGAAAATGGCCAAGCTGAGAGCACCAATAAGATCTTAATCTCTATCTTAACCAAAACGGTGGAAGCTCATCGCACAGATTAGGATTTAAAGCTTACGTCAGCTCTATGGGCTTATCGTACTGCGTATAAAGTTGCCATTAACTGCACACCATTCAAGATGGTGTATGGCCAAGAAGTGGTTATGCCATGGGAGTTTGTCGTTCCTAGTCTTCGAGTAGCTTCTCAAGAAGGTTGGGATGGTAACCCCTTAGTTAAGCGATTATATATCCTTGAAAGGCTAGATGAAGAGAGGCAATTAGCTGTGCAAAATGCACTTGTGGAGAAAGATAGGAGGAATGTCATAATAATCAATATCTAATTCTCCTAAATGATTTTCTCATATTAAACTGATCATTTAATGTGGGGAAGTGCCAAGGGAGAAAAAGCTAGAATATTGGTTAAGCTAGCAGACCGGCCACAGTAGGGATCCAAAGGAGGGAAAATAGGGATCCAAAGGGGGGGGCATCTGCAAAAGAGCCATGTGAAACAATGGGCCAAAAAGACCCTAAGGTTCAGCCCATTAAGACTTCCAAAATGCTAAGGTTCCAAAATTCAAAGGTTGAGTCCAAAGGTCAACCCTAGGGAAAATTGGATGCTTTGTGTGTGCCCTAAAAGTCCTTGCACATCCCTACATGGGAGGGGGCGAGCCCCAAAGGTAGGGGATGAGAGAGAAAGCCACACACACACACACAGGCTCCCTTTACACAAAGGGAACGAGGGACACATGTCAGCTCCCTAGGCCAGATGCCCACAAGGTGTGCCCAATTCCTATTGGAAGACCCTTGAAGTGGACCAATGAGAATTAAGCTAGGGTAAATCTAGTTTAATTAATTTAAAAACATTTAATAAAAGAAACCAATGAGAATTAAGTCTCCTAGAAGACTATTGGGCAGTCTCCCAAGGGGTCCAATGAGCATTCAGGAGCCCCATGGCTTGCCTGATTCCTATTGGCCAGGAGGCAAAGGGGTCCAATGAGAGTTTAATTTAATTATTTAATTACCTAAAGCTCTCACAAAAGGGGAAAGGGGGACACATGTCAGAAGGCTATCACTTATGCTGCTTAATTCCTATTGGCTTGACCTGGGGAGGTCCAATGAGGCAAAAGCCAGACCTAATTAGCAGCTAGGGCTCGCCCAAGAGAGAGAGGGGGCTGATTTTTGCTTGGCATTCACACACACACACACTCACACTTGACCATGTGTGAAGAAAGAATACTCTATCTCCTCCCAAGCTTTAATGGAGAGCTCATCACCTACTCCAAGCTTGTGAGATAGAAGCCTACATCAACACTCTCTTGGCATGTGGATGCAAATCCAACCAAGAGTCAAGCTTCAATGCATGCTCATCTTCTCTACCAAGCTAATTACTAAGCTAAGCTATGCTAATATGAGTGATTATGTGAGGAGATGTACATCTTTCTCGTAAGATACTCCTTTTTCCTCTCAATCTACTCTCATACCCTGCTAGCTCTCACCATCTTCGAAGGTGTGTGAGGTCTTGGGTCTGAGAACGGGGATAATTCAAGTTGTGTTTGATTAAGTGTTTTGCTTGGTGTATGAAGCTTCCATCTTCATTGCACTAGCTAGTCTTGAAGGAACACAAAGAATTGTATTGTACAATGTCTCTCTTGAAGGGAGAAACCATAATACAAAGCCTTTTGGAGGGGGGACCGGCTCCATGCAAATCCGGTCCTCAACTGTTGTCAATAGCTTAATTTCTCTCTCTTTTGAAAGTATTGTCGATGCTATCTAACTAGGTGTTATGCTTTTTGTTGCTCTCTCCACCCAAGCACTCTTGTAATTCTCATTAGGAATCTATTCTAATGAAATGCCCACTATGTTCATGCTAATTTCCGCTACACATAAGATTTTAGGCCATTAAATGTTACAAGGAAGAAATGGTTTGACCCTCATCTAAAGGTTAAAGATATCAATGTTGGTGATAAAGTCCTTATGTATGGAGTGCGTAACGAAAAGAAAAAGTTGAAATATGCAGGAAAAGGACCATATAGAGTATGTGAGATCACCCCACAAGGAACCATTCGTGTGGAGACTCTTGATGGAGTTGAAACCATTGGATTCCTCAATGGGAGCAAATTTAAAAGATACTATGATCCTTTAAGCCAAGAGGAGTTGCGTGCCATCCATACAAAAAAGGCAGCCAAGACACAAATAGAATTGAAGAAGATACAAGCTCAAGCTGAGGCTAAGGAGCGACAACAACGTATAAGACGAAAACGAGAGGCTAACCTTGGAGTCACACATGCATTCCACGTTGAAATCGACGAGGATTGGTTGGACTCTGACACACCTCTACGATACCCTATTGAGCTAAATAGCACCTATGGAAAAGTGCTATATAACGCCTTATTGGACACGGGTGCTAAATATAATCTGCTATCATATGGGGTGTGGTGTCAGTTAGGGAAGCCACCTCTATCTGAGAGTATTATCCAAGTCAAGGGTGTCAACAATAAAAAAACTACAGTTTTTGGAATCTGGCACACTTCTGTCAATTATGACAATGGGGTTGTAGCTCAAGACTTTTTGGTCATGCTTGTTGGAACTATGGAGGGTAATATAAACCTAGGACGCACGTGGATGATAGCCACCAAATGCACTATTGATTGGGGGACTGGGGGTGTCACAACGCAAAAACCAACTCTTATCCCTACCACTCAAGCCATAGTCCCTGAGATATTGCCTAAGGAAATAAAACCCAAGATATTGCATATCCAAGAGGTTGAACCATACGTCCCCATAGCCCAACTCTCTAGAGATTCAACTGATGTAGTTGAAAGAAAGCTTGAGACACACAAGAACCATCCTAATATAACAAAGAAAACATACAAGTGGGTCCCTAAAGCTTCTTTAGTAACCATGGCTGATGCTAAAAAACGGAAGCCTTGTAAGAAATATCCCCCTCACTCCAAGAAATGTAAAGAAACATTGCGTTGGATTCCTAAACGACTATTGGAAGCCCAAGGATACTATGAAGGAAATGATCAAATTTGGGTGCCAAAACGTAGATTGTGTTCTTACCTATCACGGGACCCATGTGAGCTCACTCCTGTGGCTCCAAAACAAATTGAAGATCGTGGAAAGAAAAAAATCACAGAATGCGACACACCTGCTCCAGAGCTAGTTTGGGTACCAATGAAAGAACGATTTGTTCCACCTAGCTCAGGAACAGGGAAAGCAAATGAAGCTTCTTGCTCTTCATGTAGTTCCTATACGGAAATAGAAACTTCGATACAAACCTCCACCTACCATTGTACATATCCATACAAGCAAGAAAGAGTTTACACCTCCCGTTGTAAGTTCACCACCTACAACGATGTTGCAAATAAAATCATGGGAGAGTACCTTACCACCCTTGCAACTAGATGAAATGCATAGAGCGGTCAAAAAATATTGGTTAAAGCCTTCACCTATAACAACTTGGAACAACTGGTTTCAAAGGGTGACGACATCATTTCAAACGGTATGATCTACCCAAGGAAGGGGGGAGTGTTTGTTGACATCCATCATTCACTTGCTTCCCTCTCAACCTTTCTCCCTGACCTCTTAATCTCCAATCTTAGGGAATGTATATATAAAGCCTTATACTCACAAAAACAAGATAAAAAAGTAAAAGAGCAAGAGTGACTAGCAACGAGAGAGCACCCTATCAGATCCTACACATAAGTCTAAATTCACCATGTCACATCAAGCAACACACAAAAACAACTAATGTTTTAAAGACCTAACAAAATCTATTTGTATTCTCAGAGATGGCTAGTTCACCAGAGGCATGCGCTTCTATTTTTTATGAAAGGTACCCTTTTTCTTTTTCTCAAGTGTTTCACATCTTCTACCCTGTACTTTCTTGCAAATGGGATTTGGTAGAGAGACTTGCACGTGAGCGAAATTTTGAGGAGTTAGAATGGCTGATATGTCTATGGATAACTAGTGATCCCTACCCAGTAGCGAATGTTTCTCCGGTGGCACATCCTTATTCTTTTGCACAGGATGAGTATCCAGGCATCGCGAGGTTCTTGATTACCACGCTTGCGCAAGAGGATGATGAAGTAGAAATAATAGAGACCGAGGAAGACTATGGCCTCACGGAAAATGATTTCGTTTATCTAGATGATGAGGATAGAGGCCTAGCCTTAGGGTGGTCACCCGGTTTATATAATATCCTCTTTCCTTGATTCTAAAAGGGATGACAGATAGGTAGGTTAGGGGTCTGGATTTTGTTTTGAGTTTATTTTCTAGGAGTTTTAATTTTTTCACACTAACATGCCTCCTAGAGGTATAGTGCTTGTTTTTTGGATGTGTTTGGATGTGTTGGACATCTGCTTTGACGAAATGAGCAACTCCATACCTCCATGTGTACTACTTTCCATGATTCATGTTGGTGGATATGTATAATTGCTACTAATGATTTTTCATGGTTTGTTTGAGTGCAATAGTTATGTTTGTTATTTGCCATTATAGATGTATAAATTTGTCTTTGCTTAAGTTGATGGAACTAGAGTTTAATCTTATGGATGAGCCTTGAGATTAGGAGACCGTGACTTTAGGTTAACTCATTTACTTGACCACTAGGCCTAGCTGATAAAATTATCTGAGTATTTGAGACCTTAGGAATGTTTAAGGCATAGAGAAGCTTGCTCACTTAAACAACAAAACACTAGTGAGAATACAAAGGAAATGGAAGCAAAAAACATAAGTGCCACAAATGAAAACTCTAATGCTGGAAGAGAAATCCTGGCTTGATTTGGTACTTCACTTACATGTATTGTCTATGGTACTAGAGCCCTAGAGGTTCCCAGTGTGGGCACTTTTCCTTGAGAAGCAAAAAGCCCCGGACATACAAATAAGCACACATGTCAAATGATTGTGAACCAAAATAAAAAAATAAAAAAAATGAATGACATTTAAAAGACTTCCATCGCGCTTACAGTTAACATTTCAAGCTTTTGTTTGCAGTTGTGCGAGCTAGTTGGCTAATCAAAGCTGAAAAGCACAATTAGGGAATCTTGCATTTAGATAATCTTATTAGCTTAGCTAGTACTAGAGAAGTTGTTTTAATCTTAGTCATAGCTAATTAATTGATAGACTCACCCATAAGCCCAAAACTCTTAATTAATTAAGTTACTCAAAGTGCGATTTATTTGTCCTTAATGGCAGTCTAACATTTCATAAATCTTGCATTTATTCATTTCCACATGTACTTTACATTCCCCTCCTGATTTATGCCATATAATTCCGCTTGCTAAAATAGTGGCTTTGCCCTGCAGATTCAAATCCAGATGCTCTACAACATGGACATAACAAGCTTCAACTCAATAGCTTCCAAGGACGGAATCTACATCAAGAAGGGGGGCATGTTAACCCTCGTGGCTCCGGACACCCTATCACCTACGATGGACGCCTTATTATTCATTTAGTAGAGTCAGGCACCGGGCTTGTCGGTCCAATAGGAAAAGGGTAGAGTGATCGCTGATGAGAGGCGCACTCTAACTAGAACACGCAAGGGTTAGTTGGCTAAGCATGGGCGCCAAATGTGAATGGGGCGAGCTCATATAAAAGACACCTAAACCTAAAATTGAGTCATTCTCTCATTTGTGCAATAGAAGAGTGCTCTTGCTCCATCTCCATCTCCATCTTCTTCTTCTTCACCTCCTTGTGTGTGTGTGTGTGTGTGTGTGTGTGTGTGTGTGTGTATGTGAGAGAGAGAGAGAGAGAGAGTGTGTGTGGGCGATCGAGCATTACAAAGGCACGACGACGGCGGCGAAGCGGTTGAGCATGGCGAAGCGGCGACTCCTTCTTCTTCGCGGCCAGGAATCCTTCATGGCGACAAGCACAGGGAGGTGAGTGACACACCCCTGCTCTCTGTGAGCTTGCTAGGCCTGCTAGTTGTGTGCTTGCAGCCTTCGTGGCTCGCACACGGTGCTCGGCAAGTCCCTAGCTTCGACACGTGTAGCAGACACGCACATATGCCAACATACAATTCCTTTGAAACAAGACGCTAAGTCTAGCAGACAGAGACCGTATATGTATAATGACACGTTTGCTAAGCGAATCAAAGAGGAAATAGACAAGCTAATGGAAGCTCAATTCATATATGAGATTGAACACACGGACTGGGTATCTCCGATTGTGATAGTGCCTAAGAAAAATGGGAAACTCCGAGTGTGTGTCAATCTCAAGAAAGTAAATGCTGCAACAATCAGGGACAATTATCCCTTGCCGATAACTGATCATGTTCTAGAATGTGTATCGGGGAAAAGAGCATATTCCTTTCTAGATGGATTTTCAAGATATAATCAGCTTGCCATTGCGCCAGAGGATAAACACAAAACAGCTTTTGCAACGGAGTGGGAAATTTATGCGTATCGAGTTATGCCTTTTGGTTTAACTAATGCGCCCACAACATTCTAAAGGCTGATGACTCATGCCTTCAAAGAGTACTTGAGGATGTTTCTAGAAATATACATGGATGATTTGTGTGTACACTCTCTTCTGAGAGATGAGCATCTAGAACACCTAAGAAAGGTATTCGAGAAATGTAGGACATATCACATTTGTCTTAATCCTGAGAAGTGTGTGTTTATGGTCCGACAAGGCAGAATTCTGGGACATATTGTCTCACATAACGGAATATCCACGGATATGGAAAAGATAAAAGTAATAGTAGATATGCCTAGACCAGTCAACGCGAAGCAAGTGCAGAGCTTTATGGGCCATTGTGGATATTATAGACGATTCATTTACATATACGCTATAATAGGCCAACCACTTTACATGCTAATAGTGAATTACGAATGGACAGAGGAGTGTGAGGAATATTTCAAGAAACTGAAAGAGGCACTCATCACGGCTCCAGTCTTGAAATCACCAGATTGGGCGAAGATATTCCATGTGCATATAAATGCTTCGTCATATGCAATAGGATGCATCCTGGCTCAGCCAGAAGAAGGAAACATGGATTTTCCAATTTGTTATGCTAGTCGACAGCTCAACAATGCTGAGAAGAATTACACAACAACGGAGCGAGAGGGATTAGGAATGATTTATGCTTTGAAGAAATTTCCGCATTACCTTCTAGCCAATAAGTTTGTGTTTTTTACAGATCATCAAGCCTTGCTCTACCTAGTGAACAAACCATGCAATACGGGATGGATAGTAAGATGGTTCATCATCTTATTAGAATTCGACTTCACGGTAGTAGTAAAGAAAGGAAAGACACATCTCAGAGTTGATCACCTTTCAAGGTTGACGAATAGAGAAGACCCTATAGGTGTAGATGACGACATGCCGGATGCGTACTTATTCAACATAGAGATGATACCAAAGTGGTCTCAGGATGTTGTTAATCTATTAACCTATGGAGGAGAGTTTGATCGAGAAAAATACAACCAGAAATAAGTTATTCTTCAACAATCCAAAAATCTTCAGCTGATTGCAGGAAGGTTGTATCACTTAGGAACAGATAACATTCTAAGGTTGTGCATCAATCCTGAAAAATATATCATATATCTGCGAGAAGCGCATGTTCACGAATGTGCATTTCATTGTTCAAGAAGAAACACATACAGGAATCTGTTACAATTGGAAGTCTACTGGCTAGGAATGAAAGAGAGTGTACATGAATATGTCACGGTATGTATTACACGTTCGTTAAAACTGCCCACTGAGTATTCAACATTGTATCAGATAATGATCACTCCTGAATGGAGTCATTATATTGTTGAATATCTCACAAACTGAACTTTTCCAGAGGGAATCTCGAAAGCGCGTCAGAGAGCTGTACAAATAGAAGCACGAGATTACGCTTTAATAGAAAATCAACTCTATAAGAGAGGGAAGGACAACCAGCTTAGGATGTGCGCATCAGAGTCAGAGTATGTGATAATCCTAGAGCAGGCTCATGGAGGAGTAGGTGGAGGCCATTTCTCAGGTGATAAGACAACAAAAATTGTCTTGGTTTCAGGAATATGGTGGCCGATATTACACATGGACGCTGAGGAATACGTAAAACGATGTGATGATTGTCAGCGAACAAAAGGACCACTGAGAAGAGATGATATGCCGCTTAGACCAATGATGGGAGCAAGAGCGTTTGCAAAATGGGGGATTGATTATGTTGGACCTATCTCACCTC
Organism: Adiantum capillus-veneris; assembly: GCF_014529385.1. NCBI lineage: Eukaryota > Viridiplantae > Streptophyta > Polypodiopsida > Polypodiales > Pteridaceae > Adiantum > Adiantum capillus-veneris. Next base: position 122,524,454 of record NC_140959.1, read on the forward strand.
CAGCATATAGGACTCATGCACAATACATCATTGTGGCGATGGACTATCTAACAACGTGGGTTGAGGCAAAAGCAACTCAAAAAGCTAATGCCAGGACCACGGCACAATTTTTGTATGAATGAGTCTTTGTACAATATGGATTACCAATAGAAATTGTGAGTGATCGAGGCACACACTTCATAAATGAAGTGATAGAGATCCTTCTTGATGAATTCATGGTAATACATCGTAAATCAGCTCCATATCATCCACAAGCCAATGGACAAGTTGAGGCGATGAACAAAACCATATGCACAGTTCTTACAAAGATTGTATCTGAGTCGAGAACTGATTGGGACCAGAGATTGCATTCGACATTATGGGCGTATAGGGTAGCATATAAAACATCGATAGGAACGACCCCATACAACATGGTTTTTGGTTTGAATGTTATTTTACCAATAGAATTTTTAATTCCAACACTGAGAGTAGCTGAGGAATTAGAGTGGACAAGACATGAGATTTCAGATAGAATAAACAACCTTGAAAAGCTAGATGAGCTTCACTTAAAAGCTGTGGCTTCAATCTACGCTCAGAAAAGGCGACAAAAAGAGTTCTTTGATAAGCATGTACGAACTAAAGAGTTTAAGATTGGGGACTTTGTCCTAGTATACACTCTGAAACAGCATGCAAAAAAACTTAAAAAGCGAGGAATGGGACCACTTGTGATTAAAGATCTATCACCAAGCGGGGCTGTCAAGCTTGCTACATTAGACGGAGAAGAAATGCCAAACTGGATTAGTGGTTGTAGATTGAAGAAGTATCATTTGCCACTAACCCAGGACATGCTTCTCAAAATACATCAAGATAAACTACGACTTCAAAAAAAAAAAAGATTGTTGAGGAAGCGCAAGCGGAAGCAAAAGAAAGAATGGAGAAAAGAAGACTACTGCGTTAGCGACAACACAATGAAGGAGCCTTACGAATAAACGTAGTCAGTGTATCAGAGATGGGTGAAGACAAAGTAGAGCCCATCATCGAGGTCAAAGTGGGGCCAAACCAGATTAATGCCAGAGCACTATTGGATTCAGGAGCACAAGCTAACCTGCTCTCAGTCAGTTTGTACAAACAATTGAAACATGACACTAAGCTGCAAACTACCAAACAGGAGTTGAAGAGTTATTCAACACACTCAATTAAGGTAATCGGATGCACATTATTGCACGTACAGATCAATCAATATGTGTATCCACATATGTTTTATGTGGTGAAGACAAAGCTACGCAACATCCGTTGTTACTAGGGCAACCATGGCAAAAGTAGTACAATGCGATGATTAATTGGTGCTCAAATTTAGTTAACATCAAATATGAAAAGGAAAGTCAATCCATTCCGTTCTCCAAAGCAACCGTACAGGTGCAAACCGAAGAATCCAATGACAAAGATAAACGACCTAAAGAGGTGAAGAAGGAGCGATGGCAACCAAAAGCCACGTCTACACCGAAACGCTCCTCAAAGAAGAAATCTCATATATGGGTAGGGAAGACAGAAAATACACACACAACTCAAACTTGGATAAAGACAGACTCAAAGTTGGTATGGAAGCCAAAGGAAGTTGTGCCAGAGAGAACAAAAATGGAAAACAAAGTCTTCAACACCAAACAACAGAGTGATTTCAGACAGCGAAATTCAGTGAAACGGATCTGGATTCCAAAGAAGTTGATGACAGCACAAAGCCATAGCAAAAAAATTTGGATTCCAAAGATTTGTAAACAGGAACTCCCTTCGGTACAAGCGACAAAGAATCCTCATTATTCAAGGAAAGAGCCATCACAACCTAAAGTCAAGCAGATTTGGGCAACAAAGAGTTTGTGGCAAGCACATGCAAATCAGAAGCAGATTTGGATTATAAAAAAGGACACAAATGTAAACAAAAACCCAGGTACTAATTCTACAACACCAGTGCTACAGACAACCCAAATATTACCCAAAAGCCTGACAATCAAACAAAGAGCGGCATTATTGCAAATATTGCTATTTCATCACTCTACAATTGAATTCACCAGGCATGACCACAACAACTCCAAGGCTTCACCCTCAGGCACTTCATAGTCGTCGGGAGGACTCAGACTCAGAGGGGGGGAGGTATACAGGAACTACAGGCAATAAGGACAAAGAAAATGATATGACGAGGGCAGTGTCTTACATGATTTCGAATTTTTTATGTTTGATTGTGGATATTGATAATATTTATGCCCTTATATACTTTGTTTTGCAATAATAAGAGATCAAATGATGAATTTGAGTCTCCAAGTTTGTAAATATGACTAAATATGCGTGCTTTTGGAGCCAAAAAGTGGAAAAAAGTGGTAGTCCAAGCCAAGAAACCACAAATAAGTGTATACACATATACACGGGGGTACCAGATAATTATGGTGTATTTTTAGAATTTTTTGGTTTCAATTTTCTATTTTCCTTTATTTTTTAGGATTTTCTTTATAAAAGTAAAATAAAAATAAAAAAACAGGTGAAACGAGATCAGAAAAAAGAAAAGAATAGATGGTGATGATCCTAATGACAAGAGCAACCCATGGTAAAAATTGGGCACAATTCAGGAAAAGTTGCGGAAAGCCTGAAATGACAGAATTTTGGCAAAGTGGACAAATTTCTCAGAAACAGGTCAAACGGAGTCCAAATTGAGAAATTTCAAATCCTAAAGTGCATTTCATGACGAGATAGGAGCACATGTCAAATTTGGTAACAAGTGAGTCGGGAAGTCCAGAGTTAAGTATTTTTGACTTCACTTACAAGCTCATTTGCACTATTGCCCACTTGGACAGAGCAAAGAGCACACAGGAGCATCCGACCTTCTACAGCCTTCTACGACCGCTACGAGAGCTCAGAGGACTCCAGATATAAGAGGTAGACTCGTTTTCATAAGCTTTTGATGCTTATCACTAACTTTTGTTGCGAAAACTAACCAAAACAAAGAAACAAGAGCAGACGGGAAAGGGGTAGAATCCTAGGTAGAGGCACAACTGCCTAACCAAACCATTCAAGAACCAACAGATGGCTTACCCTAGTGTAGAAGATGAGTTCCTAACTCTCAAAGTACGAGAAAGACCAACTAGAAAAACCCTAGGTCAAGAGAGCCTGAAAGCGGCAAACAGAAAAAAGTTATCGAAACGACACCAAACTTCACAAGAAGCTTGATAACATCGAGGACAATGCAGCCATGGAGTATCTCTAGCTTTGGACCACCAAAAGTGAGTCAAAACAACCGATTCAACTGCAGACACACAAAGCGTCATTTTGGCATAACGGCCAAAATTGACGACCGACTGCCATGAAACTTCACAAGCAACTTCAAATAGTCATCAATGACACATGTGTACAAGCAAAACCCAAAAGAAAGCAGTTTCACCTACCAATGGTGAAAAAGACCTACCAATGGTGAAAAAGACGCTTTCGGGCAATCAAATGGCTAAAGGTAGAAAAGAAGGAACCAAAGTTGAGTCCAACCATATAGATGACTTCCCAACACCTCAAATGAGCTTGGGATGCAACTCTCGAGGAGAAACATCGAGGAAAATCGACTCCAACACCAAAAGACGACTTTGGACACTGAAATGCCTACAAAGGGGGCTTTTAACTAAACTGATGATTTTTAAGGTTGAAAACTAGTTAGCAGGGCTTAGGGCACTAGCACAAACCATGCTTTGCACAAAAAAACACTTTTTATCAAGAATAGACATCATACGCGTATGATGTCTCTCAGCATGATTTTCACATCATCTTGAACACATGAATGCATAGCCTCTTTCTACATGTGAACAACATCAAATGTACAAAGTATCATGAGATTTAGAGTTGAAAAAACCAATTGGAAACCAAAAAGACGCAAAGTAGGGCAAAAAACCGACTTATGGCCCTAAATTTTCCAAAATAGCTCCAAACTCAATGAAACTTTGTAGAGATGTTGTTCAACACATGCACAAGCTATCTGGAACCAAAAAGTACCATTTTGGCCAATAAGACATCATACACGTATGATGTCACTTTGCACATATAGAGCCAAAATTGATCATTTTTCATCATATATCCATTATATATATCAAATACATGCCACATATGGAATTTGGTACCATTTGGTCAAGGGAATCACTCCATTAGCCCAATCAACGAAAAACTCTTTGTTTAAAGCCTGACCTAGCCAAAATTCACCATACTCAACTTCAAGTCCAGATTTGAGTACACACAGTCCTTTGCTATCATATGAGGAGCCCACAGAACCAATCTCATGCAAAAATGACAAAAAAGACATCATACGCGTATGATGTCTCCAGAGCCAATTTTAGTCAAACTATACCCAACTTTCATAAAATCATTATCTAAGCCTATATAAAGCCAAATCCAAGCTTACAATGAAAAATGGTTCAGTTCTACCCAAAAAGACATCATATGCGTATGATGTCTCCCTACTTGATTTTTGCATTGCAACCACCACACAGAAGTGATCTACATGCCATTTTAGAGCCAACCACCAAGTTCCATCCAATTTGGATCACAAAACCCAATTCTCACTCAATATCTTGCAAAGAGCCTGACCAGGACCAAAATGGCCATAACTTGACCAAATGGGACCCAAATTCAAATCCAGGCATATAGAATGGAAGTATGCACTATCGGCTACAAGCACAACCAATATCAATCCATTCTGACACAAAAGACATCATACGCTTATGATGTCTCCAGCATGATTTTGCACCCAAATGTCATATTTTTCCATATGCATTGCATCCTTAGGCCTTGAATAGCTTATGTTTCAATTTTTAAGTCATTTGGACAGTTAAAAGCTTAATTTCGGCTTTCAGTACTGAAAAAGACGCTAACTTCTGAAATTGGAGTTACAGGATCCATGGATTCAGGGAGTCTTCATCAAAGAGGAAGAGAACGACACTCAAGAAAGCAATAGCCGAAGCATTTTCTATCCCCCCAGAGACTCTCAAGCCCACAAAGACTTGGATGGAAGAAGCAATGTTAGAAGAACAGGGGATAAAGATATACCAAGGTACTTTCAGAGACCCATGGGGACAAACAGTGGATATCCCAATGATTCCCCAAGAACTGGTGGACTACAGCAGAACGGAGGAGATAAGCAGATACCTGGAAAGGGCTGATCTCCGCAGCTTTTCTACTTCCAGATCATCAGGAGTAGATGCTCAAAGAGTATGAGTTGGTAACCACCATACAGAAAGATGGAATGGCTACACTGGACGGGGAAAAAGTTGAAGTGATTATCACTCCTCATCTCATTGCAGATGCTCTGAAGCTGCACAACAAAGGAAGCTCAGTCAGAGAAGGACGAGAAGCTATAGAAGTATATGGGCCAAAGAAGCAAAATGTCACCTATGAAGACATGGCAGATCTAAGAGCGGCAAAGCTTTGCCGGCTCTACAACCGATTCTTACACATATGCAGCAAAAGGCCACAAAAGTATACCACACCACCACATGCCATTGCCACAACCATCACTTGGGCAATAAAGAGCAACATCCCGAAGGAAGTAAATTATGCGCAGCACATTCGTGAGCAAGTAATTGCTATGCAAAACGAGAAGCCAAAGTACATTGGGGGAGCCGAAGTGTTGACTAAGATAGCTTATGAAGCTATCGGAGAAAGGGACCAATGGCTAAGAGAGATAGATGAAGATGAAGACCAGCCAGAGGTCACCAAGAGAGTGTCAACAAGGGCAAGGAGGAAGCTAGAGATTGTTTTTGAGCCAGAAGAACAAGCAGACGAGCCCCTCAAGAAGAAGACCAAGAAGAAACCCGCTCCCAAGCAAACTAAGAGCCATAAAGCCGCCAGAATGGAGAGAATGATTGAACAGTTTAGAGCCGAGCGAGCTTTAAAGGGAGATTTTGAGGAAAAGTGGGTACCAGACCCAACTAAAGTCGGAGCCAGCTCAACCAAACCCCATATTGATCAATACGATCAATATATTAAGGCTTATGAAGAATCGGAAGCTATATTGGAGCAGCAACCAGTAGAGCCATACACCGAAGCAGAAGTTCAGCACATTAAAGCTAAATTAAAAGGAGGTGACAAGGGCAAGAGCAAGGTAGAAGAGTCCAGTCCTGAAGAAGAGGAAAAGATAGTGGAGGAAAAGATAAAGTCCAGTCCTGAAGAAGAGGAAAAGATAGTGGAGGAAACGACCACTGAAGTGTAGTTGGATGTGCCAGAAAATCCCGAAATACAGCAAGAGGAGAAGGCAACGGATCCAATTCAAATGAAGAAAGAGCAATATGATGTTCTAATCGACACAGGATATACTCAAGAAGAGGCTCTCAAAGTTGTGTATCGCATTACCATAACACAGGAATAACAGAGAGGAAAGGAGAGGAGGACCAAGAATCGATTCGACAGAGAGCGAAGGTTGGTACCTGAAAAGGCAGAGGATGAGCTTGAAGAGGAGGATGAGCTCGAGGATGAGAATGACAGAGATATTCAGAAAGTGCATCAATTGTTGCAGCACATCAAAGCCCGATCAAAGACAATGAGGGATAGCGAAGAAGAAGCGAAAAAGAGAGAAGAGGAGATGGAAACAAAATGTGAGAGTGCACTAGAAGAATCAGAGTACCTCAAGGCATCTCTCCTGGAAGCAGAAAATGAAAGAGATGGACTAATCCTCCAACTTGCTGATGCTTCAAGAGAGGTGGCTAGTGCACAAGAAGCCAAGGAAAGAATTAATGAAGAATTGGAAGCTGCAAAGGACAAGCTCATTGAGTTTCGAGAAAGGATGGAGCTGCAGGATAGAACAATCCTAAGACTTAGATCCACACCAAGAGCTAGCAGAGCAGGAGTAGAGCCAGAGGGAGCAATAATCCCTGGTTTGGAAGATCAAATCCAGAGTTTGCAAAGAGAATTGCGGCTAGAGCAAGTGCAGATATTGCACATTGCGGAGGGCTCATTGGCTACCGAAGAATGACTGACATCAGAGACCTAAGCATTGAGAGCAGAGAATGAGGCCCTCCGAAAGCAGCTCCAAGATCTGCAAGACAAAGTGATAAAAGATACAGAGGATCATCAAGAAGAAACAGGCGGGGCAGTCGTGGAGCTTCCAGACACTGGGGAAGCAACAACAAGGGAAGATCCAGCCCCTGCACAAGACGAGACCGCAACATCTAGGCTTACCGAAGATGAAGAAAAAAGATTGCACGAGCAGATAGAGAAGTCAACAGAGGAGAGTGCAAAGGCGGCCATGGAGTGGGAAAGAAGACTCCTGTTCTCCATTGGACTCCAAGGGGTGGATACTAAGGTGCTGCAAGAACAATGGATGCAACCTACATTGCCCCTTCCTCTACTAAAGTTTGAAGTGCTTGAAGACAAAGAAAAGGATAGAAGAAGAGAAATATGTCGCGCTATACAAAGGCGAAATCACAACAGAGGAGGAATCAAAGAAGATAGTAGACTCCTAGCCGAGATGGAGGAAAGGGTGGTTGACAAAGTACCCAACCTACCTAATCTATTTGGTGGAGGCACTCAAGGAAGTTCAAGAAGATGCAACATTCGGTCCAGTGCCACGAGTCAGGAGTTGGCAAGAACATGCCAAAATCACAGCAAAGAAGCCGAATTGGCTTAATTACCCCAAGATGCCAGGACCAAAGGCGGGAGAGAGAATAAGGCCTACATGGTGAAAACCCTAGCGAGCACCATTAAGCTCTTTACTGGCTTTCCTAACCTTTCATGTCAAATGCTCAAAAAGATTTGTAAAACATTACTGGCTTGCATTGAGGTGTTCGCGCCGGATAAATCTACCAGCTCAACATTATTGTCAACGGTAGACACAGTCACAGATATGATGTATGATTTAGCCTTACAGCCATCTCCAAAAGTATTACACCTCTTTTATCAGAGAATCATGTTTATGCCGAGTTTCCACATGCAAGCCTTTGAGGAGGCATTTTATACTGGTTTCTTTACTCATGAAAGTAAGATATTTGGCCCTACACTGACTATTGGAAACCTGAGATACGAGTCACATATTCAGATGCTGAAATCGACGGGACTCCACTAAAGACAAAGCAAAGATGTCATGTCAGGGACGACATGGACGCGGAGGGGGGGAGTGTTGAGCGGAGGACTACATCTAGACATTTTTACTCACACTCATATTTTTGTAAACACTTATTGTAATAAATGTCTTTCCGACATTTCATTTTTCATGGAGCCAATTCATTGTAATTTTGGAGACTCAATTGAGTTTCCAGCTTGTATTCTTCAAGTAGTTTCACCCACTGATGTAATTAGATTAGAGATGTGTTCACACTTCCAAGGCTAAAGTATAAGAGCCAATTATTGTAAACCTAAGAAAAAGTTTTTTTGAATCATTAATCAAGATAAGTTTTGAAGCGCCATGACTGTGTCTGAGAGAGAGTGAGAGAGAGAGAGAGTCTTATCCTCTTGCTACGCGAGCTACGGAGCTGCCATTGGAGAAACGACACTGCCATTGTGTTAGCAACGGCGAGAGCTACGCATCGATACCAAGCGCATGCGCATTCGGCTTCTATGCGAGGTGAGCTCCCACGAGCTTCTATGTGAGTTTTCTCCCTATCTGTGTGTTGGAATTGAGCATGCCATATATCGATAGGACCGCAGTGAGTAGAGCTACACATTAGTATCATCGGAGTCGAATTTCGGTCACCTGAATTTTTCGGCCTGTCTTCATACACGTTTACTACACGGAGTGGTTACAAGTTGAGATTATATTGTAGATTCATAGGGTACTGTCCTTACGTGGTGTATAGACTCCCCTTTGAGTTTGAGGCTGATTCGATGACTTTTGATCATGTTTCGGATATTGTTTGCTCGTAGGACGGATTTCAATCATTTGCGTTTTTAGAACTTAGATTTGATTTTCTTGGTAGTGATTGTCTCTAGAAGGTCGAGTAGGTGATTGACACCCATCTATTTGTTTCCATGCTCCTGCGGGTCAAGCTCCGTCCTCGTCTGACATTCTTGTTTGTTGGTTGAGTTCTCGCTATTACAGCATCTGCTAGCGGCATAACCACCCAACAGTGTATTTGCAACCATGTTTGGAGCAAGAGACAAGGCGTGTCTCTTTTGCAGATGAGCTACATGGAGAGCATGTTGTGCATTTGTCTTGTGGTGACATTCACGTAGACAGTGGTATCTCTAGGGATGCACAACTTTGTTAGTCATCAGTTGAGGTGACATCAGTTGAGCCAAAGACCGATGCATTTTTCTATGATGCATCTGATACATTTGAAGGTGACAGTGTCCTTTAGATAGCTGTGTGTGATTGAAGTGGTGCTGATTTTTTGGTTTTGCAATCATTCTCAATAGATATTCCTTTGCCAGACGATGCTGACAAGGTGATGCATAGTCAGGTGGTTCATGATGAGGATGCATATCGCACTGAGGTTGGTGACAGGGATAGGTTGGCACACATAGTGCATATTTCATTGGCTTTTGAGTCTCTCATGTTTGACCTTTTGGTCTCGAGACCTTATCTTGCTTATGCGGTTGGTGCATTTGCAGTGGGAGTTGTCAGTCATGCGATGACTGACACTGGCATTGTGCATTGTGGAGCCATGCAGGTCATCACTCGATACCTGCATCAGGAGTGTCATCATAGCTCTAGCCCTAGTGGTATGCATGTTGCATCTACACTAGAGCGGTGACAGAGTGAGCCAGTGGGCATAGGTTGAGAGCTGTCTTCTCTCACCTCTTGTATATACTAGTTGTAGGCTAGTCTTCTCGCCACTTATCGGCACACATCCTTTAGTAAGAGAATGTTAGGTAAAGGCGGTGTGCCTCACCGTGCTTTACCCCTGATCACTAGCCAGTGTCCGGCCACCCACATTTATCTCCTTATTCTTTATACACACCAAGAATAAGGATCTCTCACTAAGATTCTCACATAGTGCTCATACTGAGATTTGGGAGCTCCACCCCACATCTTGTGTCGTGCTCTCTCTCTCCCTCTCTCCCCTTTGCACTCTCTGCATGCGCACCGCATTTGTGCACTACAGTAAGCACAATCTTTCCAACTCCCTAAACCGGATAAGAAGCATTGTTGACACAAGTAACTAAATTCCCATGAGGGATAGACTCAAGAGAGGTGAACAAATCACGATGTTAGATAATGTGCTTTGTAGCACCACTGTCAAAATACCACACATGTGAATCTGCAGCAGTTGACATGCATGCATCATGGACAGCAGGATTATAAGTGGACTCTACACTAAAAGCCCATTTTGCATCAACATCAGCATCACAATATCCTTTCACAGAAGACTCAACAATAGTTGCATTTGTAGTGGAACCAGCCTCTTTCTTCTTAGCCTCTTTGGCCTTAAACTTAGGACACTGCTTGATCAAGTGATCATTAGCTTGACAATAATGGCAGCTCATCTTCTTTTTTCCCTTATCACCAAAATTTCCAAAAGATTTGCTGCCAACAAAAGAATTAGGAACATGTGATTTTCCACTCGCAAAAGAACCATGAGAAGTGGTTGCATTGTTGTTACCACCTTTTCTTTGAGCAGGAATAAAAGCCTGCTCAATTGCACATTGTCTAGTCCTGTTTTTTTTGGAAAGTGACTCTTGCAACGACAATGTGCATAATGCATCAAACTTGACAACTTCAGGATTTCCTTGGGTCATAAGGCAAGGCATGAAGAACAGTCTCGCAAGGGAACTGTCTAAAATGACTTCACCTGGAGAAATGAGTTGCTCATTGATGTCCTTGACAACAGCAAGGAAAGTTTCCATATCATCTTCCTCATGCATAATCTTCGACTCCGACTCTTTACGTAGCAATGCAATTTTTGCCTCATTGCGACTTGCATAAAGACCATCAAGAATATCCCAAGCTTGTTTGTAGATTTTGCTCAACGAATGTGAGGAGTAATAGTGCGCTTCATAGACAACACAATCAATGCATGAGCATGTGCATCTTTTACATCCCAATGAGATTGCTCTACCGTAGGAAAAACAACTCTAACAACAGCAATCCTTGCAGCAAGACGTGCCACATCCTCAACATCGCCTGTATCCTCAGAACTAGGACGTACATCATTACCTTGTACAATGTTTCAAACTCCCTTCAACACAAGAACATGTTGAATCATATAAGTCCACATAGGGCAATTGTCCCCATCCAATATTTCCTCAGTAGAGCAATGTTGTCAACCATGGTAAATGTTGCACCTGATGTAAAAATTGTGTGAAAAGAGGAGAAAGAAAGCGCGAATAGCACATGCTATATAGCAAAACCTGTAGAAGACTATAAAGGACCTGTTATGCAAAAAACAGCACTGACAAAAATGTTGCACAAAATGACAAAATAGCATGTGCAGTAATTACTGCCTCTAGTGGAAACAGAGGCCGAAATGAACCCGAGTTAAAAATTTGAGCAAACTGAGCTCTAAGAGCTTATCCAAAATATATTTCGACCTACAAACGCTCGCCAAAGCTCACTAAAATCGAAGAAAGTGAGCAGGCATGTGCTGGAGCTGTTGGCGAGTAACCTAGGAGGACGCAACCTGCTCTGATACCAATTGTTGGAATCTCGGGGAGTTCACCGTTCACTACCCGGTACCCTATATAACGTGGATTCGTGGGGTATTAAAAAAACCCCTCTTTTAACATGCTTGAATGAATAAAATGACCCCTTATTTTAGGAATTTTTTCTAAATTGAATATAAAAACCCCTTATTTTAATGTATCTGTATTAATTGCCTTTTTTTTTTGCATTTTAAAACCCCTCTTTTCAAACTCACGTTATACATTAACATGATTACATAGTGCACCCCCGAGGTTGGAATTAGTGTTGTAGGAAAACATACACAGCTTGGAGAAGATGAAGGAAGCTCAAGGCAGACAACAGAGAGTATATTACTTAGTGTGCAATGGAAATATGAGATAGCCCTAGAGTGATGGGCATATATATAATGCACGAGGGAAAAAACCTCCTAGTGAAGGAAAAAATGCCCCGACAGTCCTAAGTGTGTTCACACACATCACTACCACATGTATATGGTAGCATACATAACTTGTAGCAATATTGACAGTCCCATTGGATATTGTGAATATTCTTTTCAATGGTTGTAGGACCAACTATGGAATTTTTTGGTACAGATCCCGACTGATTATATTCAAATGTGCACCGGAGTCGACTAGTGCATGAATAGGTGACATGTTGGCTCCTAGTTTTGTGGAACTTTATGGGTCCAGATTTTCTTCATCTTCCTCTATGCTTGTAATATGATGAATCCACACACTCTTATGCATTTAGAAATGTTATTTTCTCTATCTTCTCTTTGTTGCACATTCTTTGGCTTCTTGTTGTGCCTGTTGAATTTCAAGATCTTGATTTTCGTTTTTGTTTCTAGTTGCATGTGCGTTTCAACCATCTCTTGAGTCAGTTGCAAGTGATATTTTTTTAATCCGCATCTATCCACTGATCCAATTTGACATTTCTTACCCATTCAATGTAGGTAGCTTAATGGCCCCACTCGGTGATATAGAATGAATCATGAAAGGTCCCATTCCTTGCTTTTTTAATTTCTTTGTTTTTTGCTTAAGAGTGTAAACAAGCACATAATCTCCTCGTACGAAGTCTTGGATTTTACATGCTTATCATGAAACTCTTTCATGCGTCATTTTGGGTGTATATTGTGACTACTGCCTTTAGCCTAACTTCATCCAACTTCTCTAGGTCGTCCAAACGGTCAGACCATTCATGTCCAATCCATTCAAGTTTATTTGTTGTACATAGGGTTGGAATCAAAAACTCTATGGGTAAACTTGCATTAAGTCCAAACACCATGTTATAAGGTGTAGTCCCTAGAAAAATCTTGTATGCAACTCTATAGACCCAAATAGCAAAGTGCAACTTGATCCCAATTTGACCTACTATCATTCACGATTTTGGTTAGAACTATGCACAAGACTTTGTTGGTACTCTCGGCTTGACCATTAGCCTATGGGTGATATGAAGTTGATTTTGTATGTATGACCATGAACTCATCACATAAATACTCAATGCATTTGTTAACAAAATGTGTTCCTTGATCACTAACAATCTCAATAGGCAAACCATACCGTGTGGAAACATTTTTGCACAAGAATTGTGTCATAATGCGTGCATCATTCTTTTCTGTAGATTTTTCCTTGACCCACTTGGTTAAATAGTATGTAGAAATTATAATATACTCTGCATGAGTTTTGTAAGCCGCTGGTGCTATGGGACCCACGAAATCTAGACCCCACTTGGCAAACGCACAAGCTCCTATCATTGGTCTCATAGGCATTTTATCATTTTTCAATGGAAGTTTTGTTCTCTTGCATTCATCGCACTGCTTCACATATACTTTAGCATCCATGAAGAGTGTAGGCCACCATATTACGGAAAACATCATTTTCTTAGCCCTTTTTGAAGCATAAAAATGACCTCTCTCTTGCCTAGAATGTGCTTCTTGTAAGATTGGGAAGTATTCACTTTCTAATGCACAAAGTCTTAGTTGATTATCTTTGCAACACTTATATAGCTGGTTGCCAATCAATTCATACGATTGTGCTTTAGTTTTGATTGCTTTTATCTTATTTGTGGACATGCTCGTAAGGAAAATAAACTAGTTCAAACAATCTACAATATACTTACTCTAATGTGGTGCTATGTTCACCTCAAACAGTGTAGCGTACTCCTTAGGGGCTCTATCTGTGCATGATTTGCAACTCTCAACATACATGTGTGCGTCAAACTTCATACTAGACCAAAAAGCTTCCATTCTCATCAAATTTTGGTACCTTTTGATTTTTTTGTGATGGAAAAAGTCCATTGTGATGTGTGATTCTCTCAAGTACAAAAGCATATCAGAGGCTTTGATACATAATCGCAAGATTCCATCTGAGCCCCTACAATATAGTCATCCGCTAAGTAGTTAAAAAGGACTACTTTGCTCAATCATTCATCTGTCAGCTATTCTCTCTTGATATGTCAACAACTACCCTAATGTCAAAATTGGAATTCTACTCTCAGTCCATCTAAGTATCATTTCTAGGTTAAAGAGATATGCATATGTCAAGTCATCTTCAACTCCTTTTGTGTTTCTCTATTTAGTAGCCTTAAAAGGTGATCACCCCATTGATGGGTTATCCCCTTTCTTTACCACAACTGTGAAATCAAATTCAAGCAAGATGATGAAGCATCTCACTATGCAGCATGTGTTTCATGGCTTGTTAACAAGATACAACAGTGCTTGATGATCCACAAAGAAAATGAATTGATTGGCAAGGAGATAATACCTGAATTTCTTTAGAGCATAAACCATTCCCAATCCTTCCCTTTTTGTAGTTGTGTAATTTTGTTCAGCATTTTTCAGTAGACGGCTAGCTAGGAAAGTCCATAGTCCCTTTGCTAGGTTGTGTCAGGATACATCCAATGGCAAAGGCAAAGGCATCCACATGTACATGAAAGATCTTGCGCCAATCTGGTGCTTTAATGATTTGTGTTGATACCAATTCTTGCTTCAATTTTTGAAATGATTCTTCACAATTATCTATCCAATCAAGGGTCAAAAATCAAACCATAAAGAGGCTTAACAATGACTGCATACAGGTAGATAAACTTCTTGTAGTAGCCACAGTGTGCCATGAATGATTGAGCTTCTCTCACTATATTTGGACGTGGCATGTCCACCATCACCTTGATTTTATCCATACCCGTGGATATTCCGTTGGCAGATACAATATGACCCAAGATTTTGTCATGTCTAACCATGAAAACACATTTTTTGGGATTAAGGCAAATCCAATAGGTGCGACATTTTCAAAAAACTTTTTTTAGATGCTCTATATGGTCTTTGCATAACATTGAGTGCACACATGGATCATCAATAAAATATACGCAAGTATTCTTTGAAAGAATGAGCCGTGATTCTTTGGAAGGTGGCAGGTGCATTTGTCACCCCAAAAGGAATCAATCAATATGCAAAAATGCCCCACTCATTAGCAAAGGCTGTTTTGTGTTGATCTTTTGGTTTAATAGCCAATTGATTATAGCATGAAAAACCATCCAAAAAGCTATATGTGCGCTTCTCTGCTACTCTTTCCAAGACATGGTCAATAATAGGAAGAGGATAACTGTCATGAATAGTAGTTGCATTCACTTTTTGAGATTGAAGCACACTCTTAACTTGCCATTCTTCTTGGGTACCACCACAATTCAATTCAACTTCCTTTAGCTTATCGATCTCCTCTTTGATTTTCTTTGCAAAAGTTTCATTGTAAGTGTAAGGCTGTTGTCTAGTTGGCTTAGGCTTTAAAGGAATTGTATGTTAACATATGGCAGTATCCACCCCCTTCAAGTCCTTATAAGACCATGCAAATACATCCTTATATTCTTTGAGCATCTGAATCAATAATTCCTCCTCATCAGAAGATAGATCCGTAGCAATATAAGCAGGTTTGGGTTCTCCTTTTGGCTCGACTAGATTAATTCTTTTAGGATCTTCATGTCGGTCATAAGATTTTCCTGGTTCAGTCTTCTTCCTAATTGGCTGTTCAATATTGATTTTGCAATCCTAAATAGTGTACTTCTTGCAATGAGATGGTAAACTCATTCCCTCTTTGTTTTACTCTTCCCTATTTTTGTTCTCACTCTCCATTTTTGTTGTCCACGCCTCTTTCAACATTTATTTTAGTTCACTATATTTCTTTTTTCGTTCAACCTTTGTCCATCTAGGCTCACTAGGAGCGTTCACTTTCTTTGATGCGTCCTTGGGAGATTTTATTGTTTGCCCTTTTTTTTGGTTTCAATCTATTTGGCTGAGCACGTGTTGATGGTTTTCCAATTACTTTGTCTTTTATGCAATCAAGGGCTCCTACTATTCTCAAGTAAGATTGTTTCCCATCAAGGCATGGAATTGGGTTGTTTCTTACCCCCCTTTTGTATGCTTGTTCTTGTAATGTTGTTGTCTCTTGGGTTTCTGATTTGGAAAATCAAAGAACTTTTCAATTTTTGTTTTGGGATCACTTTGATGATGTTTTGGTTTTTCATCATTTTCACTAAGTTCTAAGTATTCCTGAGTATCAAGGGTGTCATAGTAACATTCATTACTTGGCTCCCTATTTTCCTCTAGATACTCAAGGGTGTCATAGTAACATTCATTACTTGGCTCCCTATTTTCCTCTAGGATGTGACTCAAATCAATTTCCATGGTAAGATCTCGAATAGAAATGTCATCCTAGATACGCACGCACTACATTTTAGTCTCTAATTCTTGTATCACTTCATTATTGTCGGTGGTTTCCTAATTGTCTCTTTTTTATTCTACCATGATCATGCAAAAGGAACTAGGCCATTTTCATCGCAAAACTTGGTAGGTGTGATCTCATTGACAAATAGACCTAAGGTGGTTAATTAGAGTCCACTCCCAAGGATTCCATTCTTTCTTTAGGAAAAGGCTCGGGTATGTAGTTGGAATATTCAAAAGGTCTCTCTCACTTGTGCTCGTCTTTGAAAAAATTGTCACAATCTAAAGCTTCACACATCCACAAGTGAGCTTTAAAGTTCAACCACGCACGTACCTCAGAATCTGTAGCAATCGCTAAATTGAAATCCTCTATGGGTGTTCTCTGTACATCTTTGTAGCTACGGTCACTTAAATTGACACATGGATTGCATGGCGACATCCACCATGCCTTTTTCAAGGTTGACTTTAGCAATGGGAGCTTAAACCCATTCCAGATTCTCGTCTCTATCCTTCCTGACTATGTCCCAAAGTCCTTCGGGCCAATCGTCTTTGACCTCTAGCACATTAGGTAGTATTTGGTAAATAGAGTTATTCATACTGTTCGTAGTATTCGTAGAGTCGGAATCTTCTAGGGAAATTGCATGATTGGCATCACTTGTCGCTAAGCCACCTCGTGTGCTACTTGTCAATTACCCACAACAACCATCAAGCTACCCACAATTGCTATCCAACCTCTAGCACATGGAGTTTACGAGCCCTAACAGCAACTCATGGAGCTCAACTACAAGCGCATGCAGTCGGTGTAACCTTTTTCACTCAAAGGACATAAGATGGCAGTTTCCTTCATTGATTGTCTCTCTTTCTCTCTTCCACATAATGGTGATGGCTACTTGACATAGCCATGCCAAATATCGATGGCACACCACAACAGCCAACCATGCGGTTTATAGCCACCAAAGTGGCCTACTTGGTGCTCGCATAGCTTCAGAGCCCCGTTTCTTTGACAAGCACCAAAAACATTCGCTTTTTTTTTTTGTAACCATAGCTTGACTAAGATTATTCTTATTATCCCTTAGAAGTTAGAAACATAAAATTGTCATCAGCGAAGGCTTCACCAACCAATTGTTCTTGAGAAGAGTCAACACACACAAGATCACCATTAGCAATCAAGTGGGATAATTGTCAAAATGGGATGCATCTCGATGAATAATAGTAAAGGGACTAATGGCTTAGATAAAAAGTGTAATTACCCCAAATCAACTCTCAAGGTATACTTGAGGTCCTTATAGTAGAGAAGATTTAATTGGATGATCTTGCTACATTAATTTGTGAGGATAGAGAATTGGGCAAAGTCATGGAGGCTTCCATTAGCTAGTGGACTCCCATGTTATTTTCGCTATTGTATCATGATTTTTTAGTGTGATCACCCACACACCACACACACATCACTATTTATTTCTTGATGAATATCCTATAGCACAAACCCCCCCATCCCCAAAGGGAACCCAAATCAATATCTCTTTCTAGCTAATCAAGACATTCCCATCCTGTAGATCCGCCCATCTTTTCCACCAATACCAAAACAAATTATTCATTGTTTGGCATACATCAATCTAGCAGCTACATAAATATTATATTATATTGTAACGTAATATTTATCTAATTCTCTTGTAGGCTTAGGTGCTATAATCACTCTTATGAAGAACCTCATTTTTGCCCAATACCTTAAAGCATTGACCAAAATCTAGGATAATCAAACAATGGGATCATCTTAATTCCTCTCATAGCTTGGTCAACATACCTTGCCCATGTTTGGTCCTAAGTTCAAAGCAACACATATAGAGAGATAACGGTAGACATGATAGCAGAAGTGCATGCGGCAATTGTTACAATGGCGGCAATGGCACAAGAGATGATGAATGAACATCCAAGTAACCATGATTAGCAATAAACAAGGTACGACATACATCGGTGAAAAATATAGAAGGAATCCTAGCCACAATGATGCTAAATATACGATGCATACACTCACACTGATGACATTGATGCACACAGAATCTCTCTCTCTCTCTCTCTCTCTCTCTCTCTCTCTCTCTCTCTCTCTCTCTCTCTCTCTCTCTCTCTCTCTCTCTCTCTCTCTCTCTCTCTCTCTCTCTCTCTCTCTCTCTCTCTCTCTCTCTCTACCAAATCTTCATGGCTCACTATAGCTGCAATCATAAATACTACCTCATCTTCGAGCGCAACATCTCACTAAAGATCTTCATCCTGTGGGACTCATTGCGAATGGCTTGCCATAGTACAAGAAGGACACAATCAGTAAGGCACACACCTTTGACCAACAATCACAGCTATCATTACAAAAGAACCGACCAAGTATTCACATCACAAGTTGCCATATCAACTTGTTAGAATAGCCCATGCTAACTCGATTTTAATTACAACTTGTTACTACCGACTAGAACCCTTTAATACTCTCCCTACAATGTGTGATGACTGATATCTCCATTATTAAAATCCAAATATACCTTTGCAAGCAGTTCTTCTCTCTTCAAAATAAGCAGATTTCTCAATCTTGATCTGTCCACAAACCATTGGCCTGATGATGCACGATCATACCTATTACCAGTGATGTAATGTAATTTGCACTTTGCATCTTTGCAATATTCCTCTATGTTGCACCATACGGTATTGAAGTCAGTATTCATCTTGCTTCATGTTGCCTTATTTCTTTGCTTGTGTATGAAATCTTCGATATTTTTCCTAATCTTATTTGTGGATGGATAAAGTTATTGTGAGGTACTCACTTCTATGCCAGAATTTGATACCAACTCCTTTCCATTAGGAGACCTACTTTTAGCCTTTCCTAATAGGTGGCCATCAATTTTTTCATGAGTTCAATTAGTCTTTATGGATTATCTTCATTCTTTGATTATCACTATTATGACTCTTTACAAAGTACAAGTATGTAGGTACAAAGTCGTATTTATGCTACCAGACATGTGGTAGTGATATGTGTGAACACACTAGGACCGTCGGGCCATTTTTTCCCTCTTTAGGAGGTTTTTTTCCCCGTGCATTGTATATACACCCATCACTCTAGGGCTATATATCTTTCCATTGCACACTAAGTAACACACTCTCAATTGTGTGCCTTGAGCTTCCTTCATCTTCTCCAACATGTGTGTGTTTCTCTGCAACCCTAATTCCAACAATTGGTATCAGAGCAGGTAGCGTCCTCTCGGGCTCAATTCCCAGCAGCTCCAGCACACGCCTGCTCATTTTCTCTGATTTTAGTGAGCTTTGGCAAGCGTTCGCAGGTCGAAAAAAAAATCGGGTCAGCTCGTAGAGCTTAGTCTGCTCAGATTTTTTATTTGGGCTCATTTTGGCCTCCGTTTCCACTACAAGCAGTACTGCACATGCTATTTTGTCATTTTGTGTAAAATTTCTATCAGTGCCGTTTTTTGCATAATAGGTGCCTTACAGTCTTCTATGGTTTGTGCTATATAGGACGTGTTGTTCCCACTTCATTTCTCCTCTTTTCATGCAGTTTTCACATCAGGTGCAGCATTTACCATATCTAACAACAACACAGATGTGTGCAAGATGTTTGTTGCTGAGGACAGATTGGATGGGGACAATTACCCTATGTGGGCTTACATGATGCAGCATGTTCTTGTGTCAAAGGGCGTCTAGAATATTGTGAAGGGCATTGATGTACGTCCTGGTTCTGAGGATGCAGACGATGTTGAGAATTGGCAGTCAGAGCACATTGGCAGTTGCGAGGAACCCAGTTTTTCATGCTCACACAAAGCACATTGAGGTGCATTACCACTATGTCAAGGAGAGGCTCTCAGCAGGAGAGATCAGCTTGGCTTATGTGCCAACACAGGACAACCTTGCAGAGCTTTT
This sequence comes from Adiantum capillus-veneris, assembly GCF_014529385.1. NCBI lineage: Eukaryota > Viridiplantae > Streptophyta > Polypodiopsida > Polypodiales > Pteridaceae > Adiantum > Adiantum capillus-veneris. The sequence continues at coordinate 122,544,625 of NC_140959.1, forward strand.
CACAAAGGCATTGTCTCGTGAGAAGCTTGAAGCTTTCGGCAAAGCTTTAGGCTTACTCCCCTTTGTGGATTGATCATGTCCTCAGGGCATGGCACTTCCCTTTACTCATGTGCCAACTCTCGTTCACCGCATCACTCCAGGGGGGATTTATTACCATATACATGTGGTAGTGATGTGTGTGAACACACTAGGACCGACGGGGCATTTTTTTCCTCTTTAGGAGGTTTTTTCCCCCCATGCATTGTATATACGCCCATCACTCTAGGGCTATCTATCTATCCATTGCACACTAAGTAACACACTCTCAGTTGTGTGCCTTGAGCTTCCTTTGTCTTCTCCAAGCTGTGTGCATTTCTCTGCAACCCTAATTCCAACAATTTAGGGATGGATTTTTTTTTTACAATTCTCAAAATTAAGTACTTAGATTAGTTTTTCATCTGGAGTTATTGATTGAGATTAGTAATGCTCTACTTGTTTGTACTCAAGTTTTCCTACTTTCATTCTATTTTACTCGCAAACAACCTCAACTTCTCATCAATCTTATCCTTAACACCTTTCAAAGTGTTGATGTATTTAGTGTGCGGTTAAATTGTTGATGAATTTAACAAGAAATCATCTTTAGTGCTTTGTCTTTGAGGAACACTTTTACAGATAAAGCTAACTACAATGCTAGCATATTAGAGAACCTCCAGGCATGGAATTTCTCAATGAATTTTAATAATATACATATAGCAAGATCGTTTGAATTATCTCTAATGAGTCAGCTCTCTTTATGTATCTTTATGGGCCTAGATGCCATCCAGAATGCACAATCCTAGTGCTTATTCTACTTCCTTCTTTATCTCAAGATCTCCAAATTCTACACCACCTCCTACAATATCTTCTTATACAATAATTCTCCAATTTAATACTCTCATTTGATAAATGATAATTTAATTTACTTTCTTATAAGTTGCTCTCCTTGCAGATCTACCTTACGGGGCAGACCCATGCAGTTTTGCAACAAAGAAGAATACTATTGGATACTTTTAGAAGACATGGCTCTTTTACTTACATGCATTATCTTATATGTGCTCAACCATCACTAACATTGCGGTTTGTACTTGCACTGAATGAAATTTCTATTGAGAAGCTTTGTCATTAAGCTATGCAGTCACTCACATGAGCTTTGATTTGCGATGGTCGACAACAAGTTGTGTATACTATTCAAACCTATTTCATTGTGGTATCAAACATGTAATATATGTGCTGTCTTTTATGCCTTGCCTAGTCTTTTGGTCACGTGCAAACATATTCTCCAATTGTTGAGCCAGCGGAGGATCACACCCACATTTTTGCTCACACTCATCATTTTTGTAACCATTGATTGTAATAAATGTCTTTCCGACATTGATTTTAAATTTAGCCATTCATTAAGTAACGGGACTCAATTGAGTTTCCAGCTTGTAATCCTGAAGTAATTTCACTCGCTGATGTAATTAGTTAGAGATGTTCTCACCTCCAAGCCAAAGTTTTTGTAACCTAAGGGAGGATTCAGTTTTATTAATCAAAGTGAGTTTTTGGAGCGCCGTGACTGTGTTTGAGAGAGAGAGAGAGAGAGAGAGAGAGAGAGAGAGAGTCTTATCTACTTGCTACGCGAGCTACGGAGCCGCCATTGGAGAAGCGACACCGCCATTGTGTTAGCAACGGTGAGAGCTACGCACAAATACCAAGAGTGCGCGCTATCGGCTTCTATGTGTGGTAAGTTCCTACGAGCTTCGGTGCGAGTTTTCTTCCAACTCGTGTGTCGGAATGGAGCGTGCAGCATATCTATAGAACCACAACGAGTAGAGCTACGCATTAGTACCATCGGAGTCAAGTTTCGGTCACCTGTATTTTTTGGCTTGTCTTCATACGCGTTTACCGCACGGAGTGATTATAGGTTGATTTTGCAGTTCAAGTCTTTAGGGTGTTGTTCTTACCTAGTGTATAGACTTCCCCTTGAGTTTGAGATCGATTCAATGATTCTAGATCCTGTTTCGTATAGCATTCGTTCGTAGTACGGATTTCAGTCACTTGCGTATTTTAGAACTTAGATTTGATTTCCTTAGTAGTGATTGTCATTAGAAGGTCGAGTAGGTGATTTGACACCCACCTAGTTGTTTCCATGCGCCTGCGGGTCAAGCTCCGTCCTCGTCTGACAAATTCTGTTGTTGGTTGAGTTCTCGCTATTTAGCTTCCGCTAGCGGCGTAACCGCCTTAACACCAATTTAAGCAGGTGAGTGTGCACAGAGTGCATTCGTGCAAGTGCCAGTGTGGTGTAGTGCAGCAAAACACAGATCTGTGCCAAAAAAACTGGAAATCTGCAACTTTAGACATCATACGCGTATGATGTCTAAATGACCAAACAGAGACCAAAACAGAAATTTTGACTTTACCAGAGTGTTCAAAAGGGGGGTTATACCCTAATTTCAACTTAAAACAAGAGCATTAACACTCAAAGAAACCCAAAAAGACAAGTCGGAGCCCAAGAAACGCAAAGAACAGAAAATTTTGGATTCAGATCTTGTTTTTATATTCAAACCTGACAAAAACACTTGAAACTCAATTATAAACATTGGAGAAGGCTTAAAACCAAGAATAGTCAAAATCTGGGACAAAAGACATCATACGCGTATAATGTCTTTTAGCACATCCACTGCTTATTTTTGATATCTGACCTGACAAAATTGTTACAAACACTGTAGAAAGCATAAATATCAAGTCTTGACCCAAATTGATAAAAAAGACATCATACGCGTATGATGTCTTTTACCTAATTTTGGACATATTTTGATACTTTGCCAACACAGATCCATTGTAATAGCTGTCTAGAGGTTATATTTCAAGTTTCATCCCATTTGGATCATAATTGACCCAAAACAAGTCAAAAGCAAAAAATTGCCAAGAAAAGCCTAAATTAGCCATAACTTGCTCAAACAGAGTTCAAACTGAATTTTGTGAGTGGAAAGAGCATAAGGGGGCTACTGAGAGTGAGCATAACCAAAATAGTCTAAATCTGTGAAAAAAGACATCATACGCATATAATGTCTTTTTCAGCATAACTGCAACAAAATTCTCACTTGATGAAACAGAAGTTGTCCAACTGACAAGATTAAACAATTGACCAAGTATCAATCAGTTTGGATCAATTCTGACCACAAAAAATTGGGAAAACAAATTGCCGAGACGGAAAAGTTAAAGTCCTTTAGGGGAATTGATGAATTTGAGATCGGGCAGGAACCTCCAGAATAACCAACCAAAACAAGGGGAACAAGCAAGTGTCATATCAACCGAGGGAAGTGTAAACCAAAGTTGGGTGCAACCATTAGAGCCGATCTTTGAAGGAAGTGTCTTTGATACTTCTTCGGAGAGATCTTACGAGATTTTCACCGAACACGTGGAACACTTGAACCTGAACAACAGAGAAAATATGGCAGCAGGATCATCAAACCCTTCCGCCACAATGAAGCTATTGTTCATAAAATACCAGTACGACAATGAGCAAGGTGCCAGGATCTACAAAGATGGAATGGACCGCTATTGTGTAAAGATAGAGGAGAGACCTAGTGAGTTCAAGGACTTAGTGCCTGTGAACTATAGCGGAGATAGATATCTAGATGACAAGGGTACCATGTACTTGGTAGTCCTAAACCCTAACATTGTGGACAAGTGGCGATTGATGGGCACCAAAGCCAAAGTAGATGAAGAACTCGAGGAGAAAGCACCAATAATGAACTTCCCTGATGCGAGGTTAAGAAGAGAGAATGAAACTACAAGGATCAACACTGATAACATCTATGTGGGGCTATACAAATATAATAATGGGGAGCAAGATCTCTATTATAGATGTGAAGAACCCTACACCGGAGAGTTGACAGACCAAAAAAGACTTTATGTCTTTACCTACACAGAGGGATCGGAAGTGAAAATTGCCGCTTACGACAAGTATGGGAGGCAATACTCAACAATGGGCAAGAAAGAATTAGAAGGATATACATACTTTGGGGGACCACTACATCAGTATTATGTTACTTCTAGCTCACAAAGACCAGCACCAACAAATGGAGGGCAAAACCCAATGACGACAGGAGGACAAAGAACTCAGGCTGCTGACTCTTTCAGTCAACCTCAGTACTCGAAGCCCGGACCAATGGGATCATTACATTCCAGAGAGTCAATGGATACGAATCGAGGTAGTGCAGTTCCAATCCCCACATATACCACTCCAGGTCCAAGGTTCGAAGCGGAACCATCACATTTACCTCCTAGTACTAGATTCAGGGCAGGATAACCGACAAGGGTAACCCATGAAGTCCATGATGCTAGAGAAAGCTTTAGCCGGGACACAGGAGCAATGAGATTGGTAGCACACCATAGACGTATGAGACCATCTCAAGTAGCGAAGTGTATGCCAAAGAAGTATGGTGGTTCAGGAGATCCGTATGCACACGTGTCACTCTTTAAGCAAGTCTTAAGAGCTGAGCAAATAACAGATTTCCATACACAATACGAGGGATTCGGTCTTACTCTAGAAGGTACGGCATTGACATGGTTTCAACCACTGAACATAGGGGGATTCCAGGACATTGACCATTTGCTAAGAGAGTTTGCTGAGGAATTCTCAAAACGAGGGATTAAGCACAATACGGTCTCACAAATATATGCTTTTAAACAGAGAGAACACGAAAAAGTGAAGGAAGCTTCACTTCGCTTCAAACAATACATTGAGAGATGTCTAGTACGTGAACGACCACAAGATGACAGACTATCTGTTCTCTTTATTGAGGGACTGAGAAACGACACTCTCAAGAAGGACTTGCACTTGAAAGCTTGTACAAGTTTCAAGCAAGTAACGAGAGAGGCATTGTACTTAGTGGATAACTGTACGGTTTATGGAGAGGTGTCAGCGGATACAGATTTTGCATCCAGTAGCTCCTCCTCCGTAGCAAGCGAGACTACCACTAAAAAGAATGTTCAAACAACAACCATGCCAGATGTAGAGCAAATGATAGAAGATGCTCTAAAAAGGATGGCACCATACCAAAAACCATTGCCAAAAACACTGAAATGGTGTGCTATTGAACAAAAATGGACAAACCATCCAACAAAGGAGTGCTATTACAACAAAGGGTGTGTAAGGGAGCGTCAGTATGCACCTCCTGATCAATTAGCACCACCTCAAGTACATCCAGTACCTCGATACCCAACGGGAAATGTACCAGGACCTATGGGGATAGAAAGACCGCAACCGGTATTGGGACAACAACCACCTTTACCAGGAGCAAGACCAGTGGGCATTAGATATGCACCAACCTTAGAGAATCAGGAAGAACAAGCCTTAGTGATTGTTCAAGCCTATTATGAAGAATCTGGTGCACACATGTCTCCAACTGTGTATTACCCACCAGAAGAACCCAAACAACCAGAACCATGGGGCATGATTGGGAATGTTGGAATACCAACAGTTATAAGTGCTTCTGATGAAGAGAGATACAATTTGGACGCAAGAACATTGATGTTCATAGCTCATGGAGGGTTAACAGGACAAAGACCATCCTATCCACAAAGGACGAATCAAGTGGGACCAAGACCAGCACTAGGACCCTGTTACAAGTGTGGAAGTGACCATCTGATGAATGTTTGTCCACATACGAAAATCATTAGAATTAACGCTTATTGCACTGAGTGTGGGGTTACTCACTTCATTGAGGATTGCTCAAAGAATCCAAACAAAGTGCAAAAGACGACATTGAATATGCTAGAAACTATTCCTACCAGCAGTGGGTCTGAAAATGAAACTCTGATACCAACGCAAGTTGTTACTAGAGCTCAAGCTAAGAAAACCACTAGAGAACCTGAGAATGGAAAGTTAGCGACTGAAATGGTTAGTCAAGGACCGCGGAGTCAGAAAAACACATGGAAAGCTAGAAAAGCACGCATGAAGTTGAGAAAAGAACGTGAAGACGCTATTTTAGCTGAGGAACTAAAGCGAACGAAAGATAGATTAGAAAAACTTGAGAGTCAAAACGGGAAACGAGAGTTGAGCCCGGAAAGAACGAAACAAAAGAGTATCAAAGAAACAACGAGCTTAAGCTCAGGGGGATCAGTTCTAGTCGACAAAGTACACGAACCATTGGACGCACTGATGAAAGCTTACGAAGCTAGGTTAAAGAACAACCAAACACAAGAACAGAGGTGGATGACATACCCAAACGCGGAATTGGAAAAGCAGAGACTTGAAATGTGCCAGAGAATGATCGAGACTGCACAAGCCTTATTAGAACCACCAAAAGAAACAATGAATTGTGGAACGGAAAACCCAATTCAGCAAGAGACTATCGTTTCACGGGTAGCTGAAAAGACTTCCAGTGCACAAAAGCCTGAAAATACACACCAGGATGACCGCATAGTATTGAACACAACCGATCAGGAGATAGAGAGTTTTCATCCAGTCATACAGAGGTCTTACGTAAGAGATGAGGATTACAATGAATTTTGGAAACAAGTGAGAGAGGCAAACTTTGCAAACGAGCTAAGTTGCCAAGCTAATCAGACAAATTGGGAAAAGGACATCAGGAATCCTCCCATAGTGGAATTTGAGGCAGGATCTCAAGTGGACTTGGATCTGCAATCTTACTCGGGAGATGGGGGCTCTGTTAGAACAATGGAGAGCAAACCTCACTCACTGAATACCTTACCTTCATACTTAGGAGAGTATGAAGCAAAATCCGAGACTAGAGCACTTCCCTCACGAAGAATCTCATCAGAAAAAGTCATGGACTCGCAAGGATTGATAGAGATCTTGTCAACACCAGTGACCTGCACTATCACTCTAGCTGAGCTTTTGAGGCTAAGACCACATATGTGGACCACTGTAGGAAAATGCTTGGAGAAATTTGGGATAAAAGACCCAACATCGAGACTGCAAGAGGGTATACAAGAGCTGAGTAAACCACAAAAGAACGCTAAGCATGTACCCTTAAACAAGGTCGGAGAGTATTGCAAAGGTGAAGAGGGGAATACAACCTTACCAATTGAATTCCAAGGAGTGAACACGATGGCAATACTGGACAGCGGAGCTGGGGTAGCCATTGCTACAAAAGAAATCTGGAAAAAATGGGGGAAACCAGCAATAAGGAAGACTAGGTTGAAACTCCAATTAGCAGATGGACACATGGAGAAACCTATGGGGCTATTAGAGAAAGTCGTAGTGACTTCTTACGGCATTGAATACGAACATACTTTTGCTATTGTCGATTTTGGCAAGGAGAATAACTATGATATCATATTGGGAAGACCATTCATGAGACAGTTGAAAATGGTCCAAGATTGGGGCTACATCACATATACCTGAGAAATATGGAAACCACTACACGTGTGAACCTGAGAGACCATAGCTACAAAGATGTGAACCGAACACCGGTAGAGGAGTTTGATTCAGCTACTTTGGCGAGATCCGAATTTCCAGCTTGGTTAGGTAAGCCCAAGGAGTTATGGATGTGTGGAGCCTCGAAATGTGGAAGTCTGAGGCGAGAAGAATATGTTTTAGAAAGGGCCATCGAAGACGAAACTTATATAGGAGAACCCTTTCCAGAGGACACACTTGAACCATTAGAATGGACACACATTCTAGCAACCCTAGATGTTTGTGCAATTCCGGATGGTCCCACAACGAAATTTTGCGACAAGGACGGGTACGACGTGGTTCCGTACTTCATGTTGAGAACTGTACTCGAAAAAGAAACTAAAAAGAACGATACACTGGAAAACGAAGATGAAGAAGAGGTGTTTCACGACATTCCCGATCATCCAGAGTGGGGAAATGAAGCAGACAACGAGTCAACGAACAATTCAAGCGGAAACGAAGAAACTATAACGTATGTTCGATTTTATGATTTTCCGAACCAAACTAAACAATGCCAGAAACGCTATAGAGCAAAGAAAAAAACAAAGGGGATTAGAACCAATCCGATGCCTAGAATAAGAGGAAAAAATCAATTCCTAATGCTAGTAAAGGCGGAAGATTGTGTTAAGGACAAGGTTTCTGGAAGAATGAGAGGCAATGATCAAAAGAGCTTACGAAAAAACAAAAGAGGCTCAAGAAATCGAGTTCAAAGGAATGGAACGAAAACCGAAACTGAAAAATCAGAAAAGAACAAGCGCAACAGAGAACACACGGAGTCTAAGCTAGAATGTAGAAACAAGTACAGAGAGCTCAAGAAAACTCTGAAAGAAGTTTGGACGACAGAAATTGAGAGTGGAGAGGAGGAAAACGCCAAAATCAAGGAAAACATGGATGTTCCCTCTCACTATAGGGAATTCACAATAGAGGATAGGAAGGTGGTATTAACCCCACCTATTCGAGAGAGAAAGGAGAACGAATCTTATGACGGACCGGAGGATGCAAAAAAAGTTTACATAGCCACAGATTTGTCTCCAGGCGAGGAAGAGAGACTTTTGAGTCTTCTCAGAGAGTATAGGGATGTGTTTGCATGGTCTTATAAGGACTTAAAGGGAGTTGACCCATCGATATGCCAACACACAATCCCACTGAAACAAGACGCAAAGCCTAGCAGACAGAGACCATACACATATAATGATACATTTGCTAAGCGAATCAAAGAAGAGATAGATAAGCTAATGGAAGCTGATTCATATACGAGATTGAACACACCGATTGGGTATCTCCGATTGTGGTAGTACCCAAGAAGAACGGAAAACTCCGAGTGTGTGTCAACTTAAAGAAAGTGAATGCTGCAACAATCAGGGACAATTATCCCCTGCCGATAACTGATCATGTTCTAGAGCGTGTATCAGGGAAAACAGCATACTCTTTTCTTGATGGTTTTTCAGGATATAACCAGCTAGCCATAGCACTGGAAGATCAACATAAAACAGCTTTTGCAACGGAGTGGGGAATTTATGCTTATCGGGTTATGCCTTTTGGTCTAACCAATGCTCCCGCAACCTTCCAGAGGCTGATGACGCATGCTTTCAAAGAATACTTAAGGTTGTTTCTAGAAATATACATGGATGACTTATGTGTACATTCTCTTCTGAGAGATGAGCATCTAGAACACCTAAGAAAAGTATTTGAGAAATGTAGGACATATCGCATTTGTCTCAATCCTGAGAAATGTGTGTTTATGGTCCGACAGGGCAGAATTCTGGGACATATTGTCTCACAAAACGGAATATCCACGGATTTAGAGAAGATAAAAGTTATAGTGGATATGCCTAGACCAACCAATGCGAAACAAGTACAGAGCTTTATGGGACATTGCGGATATTATAGACGATTCATTTACATGTACGCTATAATAGGCCAACCACTTTACAGGCTAATAGTGAACTTTGAATGGACAGAGGAGTGTGAGGAATCGTTCAAGAAATTGAAAGAGGCACTCATTACTGCTCCAGTCTTGAAATCACCAGATTGGGAGAAGATATTCCATGTGCATATAGATGCTTCGGCATATGCAATAGGATGCATTCTGGCTCAGCCAGAAGAAGGAAACATGGATTTTCCTATCTGTTACGCCAGTCGACAGCTCAACAATGCAGAGAAGAATTACACCACAACAGAGCGAGAAGGATTAGGAATGATATATGCTGTGAAGAAATTTCGGCATTATCTTCTAGCCAACAAGTTTGTGTTTTTTACGGATCACCAAGCCTTGCTCTACCTAGTGAATAAACCATGCAATACCGGGAGAATAGTGAGATGGTTCATTATCTTACTGGAATTCGACTTCACGGTAGTAGTAAAGAAAGGAAAAACACATCTTAGAGCTGATCATCTTTCGCGATTGACGAATGGAGAAGACCCTATAGGAGTAGATGACGACATGCCAGACGCGTACTTGTTCAACATAGAAATGATACCGAAGTGGTCTCAAAATGTCGTTAACCTATTAACCTATGGAGGAGAGTTCGATAGAAGAGAATACAACCAGAAACATATTGCTATTCAGCAATCCAAGAATCTTCAATTGGTTGCAGGAAGGTTGTATCAATTGGGAAATGATCATGTTTTACGACTATGCATCAATCCTGAGGAATATAATATATATGCGCGAAGCACATGTTCAGGAATGTGCATTTCATTGTTCAAGAAGGAACACATATAGGAATTTGTTACAATTGGGAGTCTATTGGCCAGGAATGAAAGAAAGCGTACATGAATATGTCACTGTATGTATTGTATGTTCATCAAAACCGCCAGCAAGTATTCGACATTATATCAGATAATGATCGCTCCAGAATGGAGTCAGTATATTGTTGAATATCTCACAAATAGAACTTTCCCAGAAGGAACGTCAAAAGCTCGTCAGAAATCTGTAGAGACAGAAGCTAGAGATTACGCTTTAATAGGAGATCAACTCTATAAGAGAGGTAAAGACAACCAGCTTAGGATTTGCGCATCAGAGTCTGAGTATGTGATAATCCTAGAGCAAGCTCATGGAGGAGTAGGTGGAGGCCATTTCTCAGGTGATAAGACAGCAAAACTTGTCTTAGCCGCAGGAATATGGTGGCCAACATTACATATGGACGCTGAGGAATACGTTAAACGGTGCGATGACTGTCAGCGGACCAAAGTACCACTTAAAAGAGATGATATGCCGCTTAGACCAATGATGGGGGCAAGAGCTTTTGCAAAATGGGGGATTGATTATGTCGGACCCATTTCACCTCCTGCATATAAGACTCATGCACAATACATCGTTGTGGCTACAGACTATCTAACAAAGTGGGTCGAAGCAAAGGCAACTCAAAAAGCAGATGCCAGGACCACGGCACAATTTCTATATGAATACGTCTTTGTACGATATGGATTGCCAATAGAAATTGTGAGTGATCGAGGCACACATTTTATAAATGAAGTGATAGAGATCCTTCTAGATGAATTCATGGTAATCCATAGGAAATCAGCCCCGTATCATCCACAAGCAAACGGACAAGCTGAAGCAACAAACAAAACCATATGCACGGTCCTCACGAAGATTGTATCTGAGTCGAGAACTGACTGGGACCAGAAGTTGCATTCAACATTATGGGCATATAGGGTAGCATATAAAACATCAATAGGAACGACCCCATATAACATGGTTTTTGGGCTAAATGCTATCTTACCAATAGAATTCTTGATTTCAACCTTAAGGGTGGCTAAGGATCTAGAGTGGACAGGGCACGAGCTTTCTGATAGAATAGATGACCTGGAAAAGCTAGATGAGCTTCGCCTAAAAGCAGTAGCTTCTATCTACGCTCAAAAAAGGCGACAAAAGGAATTTTTTGATAAGCATGTGCGGACTAAAGAGTTTAAGGTTGGGGACTATGTCCTAGTTTACACTCTGAAACAGCATGCTAAGAAGCTTAAAAAGCGAGGGATGGGACCTCTGGTGATTAAAGATCTATCACCAAGTGGAGCCGTCAAGCTTGCTACATTAGACGGAGAAGAAATGCCCAATTGGATTAGTGGATGCAGAGTGAAAAAGTATCTTTTGCCGCTAACCCAAGACATGCTTCTCAAAATACATCAAGAAAAGCTACGTGTCCAGAAAAAGAAAAAGATTGTGGAGGAAGCGCAAGCCGAGGCGAAGGAAAGAATGGAGAAAAGAAGACTACTGCGTCAGAAACAGCGCAATGAAGGAGCAATACGAATAAACGCAGTCAGTATAACAAAAAGGGATAATGATAAAGAAGAACCCATCATTGAATGCAAAGTAGGAACCAACCAAATCAAAGCCAGAGCACTATTGGATTCAGGAGCTCAAGCTAACCTACTTTCACTGAGTTTGTATAGACAATTGACAAATGACACTAAACTACAAACTGCCAAGCAAGAGTTAAAGAGTTACTCTGAGAATTCAATCAAAACTGTCGGATGCACAGTTTTACATATACAAATTAACCAGTATGTGTATCCTCATATGTTTTACGTGGTTGAAGACCAAGCTACACAACATCCATTATTGCTAGGACAACCATGGCAGAAGCAATACAATGCAATGATTGACTGGAGTTCTGAATCAGTGCTTATCAAATACGAAGGTGAAAGTCAATCAGTTAAGTTCACCAAAGGAGCAGAGCCAACTCCAAAGGAAGAATCCACGAACAAGGGCAAACAACAACAGAGAAAAAGAAGAAGCAATGGCAACCAAAAGTTTCTATACAACCGGATTGCTCTTCGACGAGGAACTCTCAACAGTGGATAAGGAAGACAAGCAATAATATAACAGCTCAACCTTGGAAAAAAAAGGAGTCAAAGTTGGTATGGAGACCAAAAAAGGTGTGCCAGAGAAAACAAAGGTGGAAAACAGAGTCTTCAATACCAGACAACAGAGTGATTCCAGACAATCAAGGACAGTGAAACAGATCTGGATTCCAAAGAAGTTCATGACGGCACAAAGCTATAGCAAGCAAATTTGGATCCCAAAGATTTGTAAACAGGAACTCCCTTCAGTACAATCAACGGAAACTCCTAGGTATTTCAAGGCGAGGAAATCAACACAAAAAACAAAGCAGGTTTGGGTCGCAAAGAGTTTGTGGCAAGCACAAGCAAAGCGGAAGCAGATTTGGATTGTGAAAAAGAACAACAAGGTAAAGAAAATCCATCTACTGATTCTACTACCGAAGTGCCAAAACCAACCCAAACCCGACCACCAATCCTTCAATCAAACAAAGAGCAGCTTTATTGGAAAGGATGTTGTATCGTCGCTCTACAATTGCATTTGGAACTTATGACCAAAACAACTACAATGCTTCGCCCACAGACACTTCATAGTCGTCCGGGAGGACTCAGACTAGGAGGGGGGGAGGTATACAGGTATACAGGAGCTACAGAGCAGCTACAAGCGAAAAATAACCAAAAAAAAACAAAAATTATATTACAAGGGCAGTGTCTTACATGATTTTGCAATTTTTATGTTTGATTGCGGATATTGATAATATTTATGCCCTTATATACCTTGTTTTGCAACAAGAAGAGATCAAATGATGAATTTGGGTCTCTAGACGTGTAAATATCACTAAATAAGAGTGTGTTTGGAGCTAAAAAGTGGAAAAAAGTGGTAATCCAAGTCCAGAAATCACAAATAAGTGTATATTGATATACAGCTATTTATTGTGTATGTTTGGAATTTTTTGGCTTCAATTTGCTATTTTCCTTTATTTTTTATGATTTTCTTAATAAAAGTAAAAGAAAAATAAAAAAAGCAGGTGAAACGAGATCAGAAAAAAGAAAAGAATAGATGGTGATGATCCTAATGACAAGGGCAACCCATGGTAAAAATTGAGTACAATTCGGGAAAAGTTGCGGGAAGCCCGAAATGACAGAATTTTGGCAAAGTGGACAGATTTCTCAGAAACAGGTCAAACGGAGTCCAAATTGAGAAATTTCAAATCCTAAAGTGCATTTCACGACAAGATAGAAGCACATGTCAAATTTGGTAACAAGTGATCCGGGAAGTCCGAAGTTAAGTATTTTTCACTTCACTTTCAAGCTCATTTCCACTATTACCTTCTTGGAGAGAGCAAAGAGCACACAGGAGCATCCGACCTTCTACCGCCTTCTACGACTGCTACGAGAGCTCAGAGGACACCAGACATGAGAGGTAGACTCGTTGCCATAAGCTTTTGATGCTTATCGTTAACTTTTGTCGCGAAAACTGACCAAAACCAAGAAACAAGAGCAGACGGGGAATGGGGAAGAACGCCAGGTAGGGGCACAACCGCCTAGCCAAACCTTGCAAGAACTTAGAGGTGGGTTACCCTAGCATAGAAGATGGGTTTCTAACACTCAAAGCTCGAGAAAGAACGACTTGAAAAACCCTAGGTCAACAGAGCCTGCAAGAGGCAAACAGGAAAAAGTTGTCGAAACGACACAAAACTTCTCAGGAAGCTTAACAACATCGAGGGCAATGCAACCATGGAGTATCTCCCGGTTTGGACCACCAAAAGTGGGTCAAAACAACCGATTCGATGACAGACACACAAAGCGTCATTTTGGCATAACTGCTGAAATTGACGACCGAATGAAATGAAACTTCACAAGCAGCTTCAAATATACATTGATGACTTATGTTTGCAAGCAAAACCCAAAAGAAAGCTGATTCACTTACCGATGGTGAAAAAGACACTTTCGGGCAACCAAATGGAGAAAGATGGAGAACGGGGAGCCAAAGTCAAGTTCAACCAAATAGGTGGCTTCACAACATATCCAATGAGCTGGAAATGCAACTCTCGAGAAGAAAAGTTGAAGAAATTCAACCCCACGGCAAAGAGACGACTTCGGAGACTGAAATGCCTATAAGGGGGCTTTTTAGCTAAACTGATGACTTTTTAAGTTGAAAACTAGTTAGCAGGGCTTAGGGCACTAGCACAAAGCATTCTTTGCACAAAAAGACCAACATTTCAAGAAAAGACATCATACGCATATGATGTCTCACAGCATGATTTTCACATCCATTTTAACATTTGAGTGCATAGCCTCATTCCACATGTTAATCACATCCTATGAACCAAGTATCATGAGAATTGGAGTTAGAAAACCCAAGGAAAACCAAAAAGACGCAAAGTAGGCCATAAAATTGATTTTTGGTCCTAATTTTGTCAAAATAACTCCAAACTCATTGAAACTTTGTAGGATTGTTGATTAACACATCTAAAGGCTATCTGTAACCAAAAAGCACCATTTTGACACAAAAGACATCATACGCGTATGATGTCTATTTGCACTTACAGAGCCAAAACTGCTCATTTGACATCATACATCCATTATATATATCTAATACATGCTACATATGAAGTTTGGAACCATTTGGTCAAGTGGATCACCCCATTAGCCCAATTGAGGGAAAATCCTTCATCCAAAGCCTATTTTAGCCCAAATCCAACATACTCAAGTCCAAACCAAGATTTGAGTAGGGACAGTCCTTCACTAGTACATGGGGAGTCCACAGAACCAATCCCATGAAAAATTGATGAAAAAGACATCATACGCGTATGATGTCTCCAGAGCCATTTTTAGCCCAAAATCTATCCAAACTTCATAAATCCACTGAATAAGCCTATCTAAAGCCAAATCCAAGCTTATAGAGAAATTTGGTCCAAAAATACACTAAAAGACATCATACGCGTATGATGTCTCACTATGTGATTTTGGCACCTCAGGGCTTCAACCACCAAACAGAAGTGATCTACATGCCATTTGAAGGTGAACCACCAAGTTTTATCCAATTTGGATCATAAAATCCAATTCCCTTTCAAAATTTTGCCAAGAGCCTGAACTGGACTAAACTGGCCAAAACTTGACCAAATGGGATCCAAACTCAAATCCAAGCATATGATACTCATGTATACACTATCAGCTACAAGCACAACCAATATGAAGTCATTTTGACACAAAAGACATCATACGCGTATGATGTCTCCAGCATGATTTTGAGCCCAGTTTGCATATTTTTTCACCTACCCTGCATCCTTAGGCCCTGAATAGCTCATGTTTCAATTTTCAAGTCATTTGAATAGTTAAAAGCTTCATTTCGGCTTTCAGTACTAAAAAGACGCTAACTTCTGAAATTGGAGTTACAAGATCCATGGATTCCGCCAAGTCATCAGCAAAAAAGAGAAAAAGACCGACAATCAAAGATGCTCTTGCAGAAGCAGAACCCTTTGACATTCCAGCAGAAACCCTCAAGCCAACCAAAACTTGGGTGGAGGAAGCAGTACTGGAACAAGAGGGAATAAAGATCTACCAGGGGACTTTCAGAGATCCTCAAGGGCAAGCGGTGGATATACCGATGATCCCACAAGAATTGGTGGATTATAGTAGGTCAGAGAACATCAGCAGGTACCTGGAAAGGGCAAACTTGCACAGATTCTTCACCTCGAGACCATCAGGTGTAGATACAAGAAGAGTGTATGAGTTGGCAACCTCCATTCAAAAGGATGGGAAAGCCACATTGACAGCAATAGATGGAGAGAAAGTAGAGGTACAGATCACTCCACAGCTCATTGCAGATGCATTGAAGCTGCACAACAAAGGGAGCTCAGTCAGGGAAAGAAGGGAGGCTATAGAGGTTTATGGGTCCAAGAAAAAGAATGCAACCTATGGAGATATGGCAGACCAAAGAGCGGCAACCCTTTGACGAGTGTACAACCAGTTTCTCCATATTTGCAGTAAAAGACCGCAAAAGTATACGACACCACCCCATGCCATTGCAACTACCATCACATGGGCATTGAAGAGCAATATGCCAAAAGAGGTGAATTACGCTCAACACATCCACGAGCAAGTAATTGCCATGCACAACGAGAAGCCAAAGTATATAGGAGGAGCTGAAGTTCTGACAAGAATAGCTTATGAAGCTATTGGAGCCAGAGATCAATGGCCAAAGGTTCCCTCCCAGAATGAGTGGCTTAGAAAAGCCGATGAGGAGGAAGAACACCCTGAAGTATCCAAGAGGGCGTCCACAAGAGCACGCAAGAAACTAGAAATAGTTTCAGAACCTGAAGAGGATATGGATGAGCCGCTTATGAAGAAAGAAAAGAAGAAGGTTGCTCCCAAGCAAACCAAAAGTCAGAAAGCGGCAAGAATGGAAAGACTGGTGGAGCAGTTTAGAGCGGAAAGAGCTCTAAAGGGGGACTTTGAAGAAAAGTGGGTGCCAAACCCCACTAAAGTCGGAACTAGCTCAGTCAGGCCACATGTTGATCAATATGATCAATATATTAGAGCTTATGAGGAGTCAGAGGCTATACTGGAGCAGCAACCTGTCGAGCCATACACTGAAGAGGAAGTACAGCTTTTAAAAGCTGAGCTGAAAAAGGACGACAAGGGGAAGAAGAAAGTAGATGAGTCTACTGAACCTCAAGAGAAAGACGGGCAAGCAAACAAAGGGAAAGCCAAGATGACTGAGGACAATCAGCCCTCCTTTACTGATGTACCAAGCCCGAAGAAGACGGAAATCATTGTGGAAGAGACCACAGTAGAGATGGACACGGCTGGTATGGAAAAGCCGGAGGCCGGGACCAAGGAAAAGGAGATAGATCCAATTCAGCAAAAGAAAAACGATTATGAGGATCTGGTAGCGATAGGGTACACTGAAGAAGAGGCCCTTGAGGCAGTCTATGGGATCCCCCTACAAAAACAAGATGATCGGAGAGGGACAGAGGAAAAAATAAAGAGTACAAAAGAGAGTGAAGAGAAACTGGACGAGCAGAACGTACTAGAAGAGCCGAAGCCAGTGGAGGTGGTGGCAGAAAAAGCTTTAGAGTTGACAGATGAAGATTAAAAAGACATGCACATGGTGCATGAACTGCTCAGCAAGATCAAAGAAAGATCCAAGGCAAAGGAAGTGGAGATTGAGACAGCCAAACAAAGGAAAGCCGAGTTGCAGAGGAAATTAGAGAATGCTATGAATGAATCTGAACGTCATAAAGCATCACTCTACGACGCGGAAAACGAGAGAGACGGCTTGATACTCCAGCTAGCCGAGGCTTCAAGAGAAGTAACAAGTGCACAGGAAGCAAGGGAGCGGATGGAAGACGACTTGGAGGCGGCTAAAGATGAGCTCATTGAGCTAAGGGAAAGAGTCGAGCTCCAAGAAAGAACAATCACTAGACTCAGGACTACCCCTAGAGCTAGCAGAGTAGGAACCGAACAAGAGGGAGCTCTTGTACCACCTCTGGAAGACCAGGTCCGAAGCTTACAAAGAGAGCTAAGATTAGAGCAAGTGCAAAGGTTGCACATTGCGGAGGGATTATTGGCAGCAGAGGAGAGGCTCACTTTAGAAAATCAAACACTAAGAACAAAGAATGAGACCCTCTGCAAACAGCTCCAAGATCTACAAGAGCAACAAAGAAGAGAGACAGAGACACCACAAGAAGGATCAGGTGGAGCAGCCATAGAGCTACCAGAAACTGGAGAGGCAACCACAATTGAAGATCCAGCACCAGTTCAAGAGGTGGCCTCAACTTTAGGAATCTCTGAAGAAGAAGAACAAAGGCTCCATGACCAAATAGAAAAGTCAACAGAGGAGAGTGCCAAGGCGGAAATGGAATGGGAGAGGAGACTCCTAATCTCCATTAGACTTCAGGGACTAGACACAAAAGTGCTCCATGAAGAGTGGATGCAACCCAGCCTGCCTTTCCTTTTGATGAATTTTGAAGTGATAAAAACGAAAAAGAGAATAGAGGAGGAGCAGTATGTCGCTCTTTACGAAGGCGACATCACAAAAGAGGAACAATCAAAGAAGATTGTAGATTCGCAGCCTAGATGGAGGAAAGGTTGGCTGAACAAATACCCAGCCTACCTCATCTACTTGGTAGAGGCACCAAAGGAGATTCGGGAGGATGCAACCTTCTGCCCGGTGCCAAGAGTCAGAAGCTGGAAAGAGCATGGCAGGATTGCAGAAAAGAAGCCAAATTGGCTTAATTACCCCAGGATGCCAGGACCAAAGGCAGGAGAGAGAATAGGTAAAGCCTACATGGTAAAAACCCTAACGGGCACCATCAAGCTCTTTACTGGCTCTCCTGACCTTTCATGTCAGATGCTCAAAAAAATTTGTAGGACTCTCTTAGCTTGCATTGAAGTGTTCGCGCCAGATAAAGCCACGACCTCGAGTCTACTATCGACGGCCGACACAGTGACTGATATGATGTATGATCTTTCATTGCAGCCTTCTCCAAAAGTGTTGCACCTCCTATACCAGAGGATTATGTTTTTGACCAGCTTCCACATGCAAACATTCGAAGAAGCTTTCTACACTGGCTTTTTCACCCACGAAAGTAAAATATTCGGCCCAACCTTGACCATCGGCAACCTACGATACGAATCACATTTGCAGATGCTCAAGACGACAGGACTTTATTGACCAAGCATAAAAGTCATGTCAGGGACGACATGAACGCGGAAGGGGGGGAGTGTTGAGTTAGCAGAGGATCACACCCACATTTTTGCTCACACTCATCATTTTTGTAACCATTGATTGTAATAAATGTCTTTCCGACATTGATTTTAAATTTAGCCATTCATTAAGTAACGGGACTCAATTGAGTTTCCAGCTTGTAATCCCAAAGTAATTTCACTCGCTGATGTAATTAGTTAGAGATGTTCTCACCTCCAAGGCTGAGGTATATAAGCCAAAGTTTTTGTAACCTAAGGGAGGATTCAGTTTTATTAATCAAAGTGAGTTTTTGGAGCACCGTGACTGTGTCTGAGAGATAGAGAGAGAGAGAGAGAGTCTTATCTACTTGCTACGCGAGCTACGGAGCCGCCATTGGAGAAGCGACACTGCCATTGTGTTAGCAACGGCGAGAGCTACGCACAGATACCAAGAGTGCGCGCTATCGGCTTCTATGTGTGGTAAGTTCCTACGAGCTTCGGTGCGAGTTTTCTTCCAGCTCGTGTGTCGGAATGGAGCGTGCAGCATATCTATAGAACCACAACGAGTAGAGCTACGCATTAGTACCATCGGGGTCAAGTTTCGGTCACCTGTATTTTTCAGCCTGTCTTCATACGCGTTTACCGCACGGAGTGATTATAGGTTGATTTTGCAGTTCAAGTCTTTAGGGTGTTGTTCTTACCTAGTGTATAGACTTCCCCTTGAGTTTGAGATCGATTCAATGATTCTAAATCCTGTTTCGTATAGCATTCGTTCGTAGTACGGATTTCAGTCACTTGCGTATTTTAGAACTTAGATTTGATTTCCTTAGTAGTGATTGTCATTAGAAGGTCGAGTAGGTGATTTGACACCCACCTAGTTGTTTCCATGCGCCTGCGGGTCAAGCTCCGTCCTCGTCTGACAAATTCTGTTGTTGGTTGAGTTCTCGCTATTTAGCTTCCGCTAGCGACGTAACCGCCTTAACACCAATTTAAGCAGGTGAGTGTGCACAGAGTGCATTCGTGCAAGTGCCAGTGTGGTGTAGTGCAGCAAAACACAGATCTGTTGGAGCTCTTAGTGAGAAGATATACCTTCTCTCCTTATTCTTTCCATATAACCAAATAATAAGGATTTGTAGTTAGTGATGGGCGAGCGGACACTTGGTTTGAACCCTTACAATCTCCCACTTGAAGGTCAGCATGGCCCAAGTGGCTATACGTGTAAGGGTTAGTATGTATAGCTATACAAGTGTGAAGCATGACCTTAGCTTCATCCTATACCGATCATCTCTATGAAATGTGTAAACTGCTCTAAGGAAAGGCTCTTTTTCAGATTATATGTTGGGTTCTCATCCTTGAGGACTTTGGCTAACTCAATGCATTTTCTAGCCAAAATATCCCGTATCACATGATACTTGACCTCGATGTGTTTTAATTTGGAATGAAACATGGGATTCTTTGATAATGCAATTGCACTCTGGTTGTCATAATATTACACTAGACTTTGGTGTATATCAAGGTTTCCCACTAGACGAGATAACCACACAGCTTCATTTTTTGCACTAGAAACTACAACATACTCAGCCTCAGTGGTGGAAGACCTAGTACAATTTTGGAGACATGATCTCCAAGAATTTTTTCTCAAGAAAACATGAAAATGTAGCCTCAGTGGTGGAAGACCTAGTACAATTTTGGAGACATGATCTCCAAGAATTTTTTCTCAAGAAAACATGAAAATGTAGCCAAATGTGGATCTCCTAGTGTCCACACAACTCTTATAATCAAAATCAGTGTATCCAACTATATAGATGCATCACGGTTTCCAAAACGTAGCACTTGTTGGTTGAACCCTTGATGTATCTCAAGATTTTTTTTAATTCTTCCCAATACTTTCCACCCAAATTTTCTATATATCTATTGACCACTCCCACTGCAAATGCAATTTCTGGTCATGTGCTAACCATGGCATACATGAGACTACCAATTGCCAAAGAATATGGCACCTTTTTCATCTCTCCTTTTTTAGCATTCGATTTGGGGCAATCATGCTTGCTACGTTTTACATATGTAGCCATTGGGGTACTCAATGCTTTCTTCCCTTACATGTTAAAACATTGCAAGATCTTGTGAATATACTCTTCGTGTGATAGTTCAAGTATTCCACACTTATTGTTGGGATGTAGGCACCCTTACTCTTATTTTTCCCTAATCAATATAGGGAGAGAAAGTGAGAGTGTTGACACTCTCTCACTTTCCTCTCCACTAACCCAACTCCCTCTCTGTGCTTCATCCCCTTCCCCAATTCTCTTCTCCCCTCTCTTGCATGCATTCCTCACACGCACATGCAAGTTTTCATGTCACACCGCATAGAGAGTGGTTTTCCTCTTATGCATCCATGCATGGCATAGTCAAGCTTGGTGACTCCTATTAGCTTGAGATTATTGACATTGGCGATGTGAAACTACAGATACATAATGGCACTACTTTTGTGTTGCAAAATGTCAGACATGTGCCCAAGCTTACAAAGAGCTTGCTTTCTATAGGGCAATTGGATGATATTGCCTACACTACAAATTTTGGTAATTGTTCTTGGCTAATCAGCAAGAACAACCTTGTTATGATGAAAGTTTGTAAAAACGGATCCTTGTACTCTATGTTTGTTTTGAGCGTCTACGAATACTCTATCTATGTTGCCAAGCTGCCATATATTGAGTTGTGGCATAGCCGGCTAGAGCATATAAGCCAAAAGGGAATGAAAACACTTCAGTGTTTTGGCTACTTACATGTGTTAGATTACATGGACTTTCCATTGTGTGAGCATTGTCTATATGGAAAACATACTAGGTTGACATCTTCGCCATTGAACAAGAAACTGGGCAAACCCCTATGACAACAGTGCACATCATCCAGGTCACCTAGCTCTTCTTTGAATTTCAAAATTCCAGGGGAATTATGGACTGCAAAAACGCCAAGCTATGAGAATTTACATGTATTTGGATGTGAGGCATATGCGCATGTGCCCATAGAACTTCATCGCAAGTTAGATCCCAGGTCACAGAAATGCATTTTTATCAGCTATGGTGCAAATGGAGAGATGGACTATCATCTCTGGCACCCAGAATCTTGCAAAGTCATTCATAGCTCACACATGATTTTTAATGAATAAAAAATGCACAAGAAGCCCATTAAAGAAGTTGAGTACAGATGCGTTTGTTTTGAGGATGTAGCCTCCAAACCAACTCAATTCAGTAGTGTTGCACCTAATCCTCAAGTGCAAGATACTACTATTGCTCTAGAGAGAGCAGAGTCGAATAGTCAGGCACTGAGATGCTCTGTAAGAGTATCATGTGCGTCCGAGCAGTTTGAGCCAGATATACACCACATTTTGGTCACTGACATTGGAGAGCCAACCTGCTACAAAGAAGCTATACAAATGGACGATAGCTTTAAGTGAGAGCGGGTTATGCAATCAAAATACAATTCGATTATGTCTAATGAGACATGGGATTTGGTTGAATTACCAAAAGGCAAAAATGCTTCACCTTGCAAATGGATATACAAAAGGAAGTATACAATGGAAGATCCTGAGCCTACGTACAAGGCTCGTCTAGTTGCCAAGGGTTTCAAGCATCAAAAGGTGTGGATTCAATGATATTTTCTTTCCAATAGTCAAGATGACTACACTTCACACTATGCTTGGCTTGGTTGCTATCCAAGACATGGAACTTGTCCAAATGGACGTGAACACAACATTTCTTCACGGGGATCTAGATGAAGATGTCTACATGAAACAACCAGAGGCTTTCTTATGTGAAACCTTGTGGTTGCATCATGTAGACATCTTCTTTGAGATCCCCATGAAGAAACACCATTTTCACATCAATTTGGACCAATTCCATTTCCTCTATGGTTATTAGACCAAGCATAAGATGTAGTGTAGTCATCTTGACCATTTGAGAAAAGATATCATCGAAATCTATGCCTTCCTCTTGCTTGAATCCTTTAGCAACCAATCTAATGTTATACTTAGGCTTGAGATCTTCTACCTTGTACTTCTTCTTGTACATCCATTTTCAAGTCAATGCTCGTTTACCCTCTAGTAACTCTGTCAATTCCCAAGTTTTATTGGCTAAGATCAAGTTATACTCAAATTGCCTATCTTGTTTCCACTTCACGCTATCTTCCATTTGAATAGCTTCTCTATAATAAGTGGGCTCAGTGCAGTTAATGA
This sequence comes from Adiantum capillus-veneris, assembly GCF_014529385.1. Taxonomy (NCBI): domain Eukaryota; kingdom Viridiplantae; phylum Streptophyta; class Polypodiopsida; order Polypodiales; family Pteridaceae; genus Adiantum; species Adiantum capillus-veneris. Next base: position 122,567,757 of record NC_140959.1, read on the forward strand.
CTAATGAATAGTCCAAGCTTGGCTAAAAACACTCAGGTGCATGAGATACACAAGTAGATCTACTAAGTGCCTGCCTACTTGATTTTGCTCTCTGTAGAGCAACATTTGTTTGTGTACTATTGGAAGGTGCATCTAGCACATCCAACATTCTGCGTGATTGGTGGTGAGGAAACATCCTCAAACCTTACTTTGCAATATTCAATATCTTTCATTGTCTATTTATGCATCTTAGACTCATTGAATCTCACATGTGAGCTGTGTATAACCTTCATAGATTTTGGGTGCCAGAGACGATATCCCATCTCTCTATCCACAACATATCTGAAGATGCACTTGTGTGATTTGGGATCCAGCTTTTTTCTAACCTCTTTTGGCACATATGAGAATGCATCACACCCAAATACACGTAACCTATCATAATTAGGTTGTTTTCCCATCCACATCTCCTGCAAAATCTTATAATTCAATGGTGTACTAGGTGATCAGTTTGTCAAGTAAACAGTTGTCATTATAGCTTTCCCTCAAAACTCCTGCGGTAAAGTGGTTGTAGACAACCTGGAAGTGACATGTTCCTAGATGTCCTATTCATCCTTTTTGCCACACCGTTCTGAGCAGGTGTGTAAGGCATTGTGAATTGTCTTTTTAATGCCTCATTTATTGCAGATGTTCTTGAACTCAGAGGACATATACTGGCCTTCATTGTCAGTTTGCAAAGCTTTAAGCTTTCTACCTATCTAGTTTTCTACCATTGCTAAGAACTTTTGAAAGACACTAAAGACTTTTCTCTTCTGTTTCAAGAGATAAGCTCACACCTTCCTAGTGGAGTCATCTATGTAATGGCCTTCATTGTCGCAAAGCTTTAAGCTTTCTACCTATCTAGTTTTCTACCATTGCTAAGAACTTTTGAAAGACACTAAAGACTTTTCTCTTCTGTTTCAAGAGATAAGCCCACACCTTCCTAGTGGAGTCATCTATGAATATTAGGAAGTATATTGCCCCCCCTAGAGACTTAACAAGCATAAGTCTGAAGGAGTACAAGCGGAAGTGTGATGTGAGAGAGAGTGCGAGAAGAAGAGCACAACGATATGGTGAACTCACTCTACTGTAATGTGTAGAGCATAGTGAGTTCTTATTAGGTTTTTACAAAAGAATATGTGTACATACCTGGCGGCCCGCCCACTTACCTGGGCGACCACATTGGGCTTTATACCCCAACAACCTCCCACTTAAAGTCCAATGTGGTACTTTAAGTGTGAGACAAGCTACTATACAAGCTAATATACAAGAGATGTAGAGAAGTGATGTACTACCCTACACCTAACTGCTTGCGAAAATGCGCAAAACTCTCTGTGGGAAGTCCTTTTGTAAGTAGATCAGCAGGATTTTCTGTGGTGTGAACTTTGACAAGCTGAAGTTGCTTATCCTCGAGCATTTCCCTGATGAAATGATACTTCACATCCACATGCTTTGTCTTTGAGTGATAAACTGGATTGCGAGCCAATTGTATAGCACTTTGACTATCACAATATAACACAGGCATCTCTTCTTTGATTCCCAAATCTGTTACTAGTCGATTAAGCCAAATTGATTATTTGCATGCCTCTGATGCTGCAACATATTCAGCCTCTGTAGTAGACTGAGTAACACAATCTTGTAGTCTAGAAGGCCATGATACTGCTCCACCAGCCAATGTAAAGACATACCCTGACGTAGACCTTCGGTTGTCTAAGTCACCTGCATAATCTGAGTCTGTAAAACCCTTTACACTTAGCTCTTGACTCCCATAGCATATACGCATACTCTTTGTAGCTTTCAGGTATCTCAATATTCCTTTCACTGCCTCCCAATGTTTCTTGCCTGGGTTTGACATGTATCGACTTACTACTCCCACTACAAATGCAATGTCTGGGCGAGTAGCAATCATTGCATACATTAAACTACCCACTGCAGACGCATATGGAATCTTGTCCATTTTAGTCTGTTCTTCCTCAGACACGGGACAATCTTGTTTGCTAAGTTTCACATATGGTGGCAATGGAACAATCAATGCCTTTCCCTTCTCCATATTGAAACATTGCAAAAACTTGTCAATATACTCTGTTTGAGATAACCAAATCAACTTCTTTGATCTATCTCTCTCAATGCGCATACCAAGTATATGACTTGCCTCACCCATGTCTTTCATGTCAAACGATTTTGCCATCTTTGACTTCAAAGCTGAAATTTCTTCCAAGTGCTTGCCAGCAATCAACATGTCATCCACATACAAAATAAGGATCAGCCAACTGCCATCCTTAGCCTTCTTTGTATATAGACAGTGATCGAACTCACTACGTTTGTAGCCTTCAGAAAGCATAAACTTGTGGAACTTATGGTACCATGCCCTTGGTGATTGTTTTAAGCCATAAAGACTCTTTAACAACTGGCATACCAAATCTTCCTTGCCTTTCTCAACAAACCCTCTGGCTACTACATGTAAATTTCCACATCTAAATCACCATGCAAGAACGTTGTCTTGACATCCATTTGGTGCAACACCAAATCTAATATGGCAACCAATGCAAGAAAGCATCTCAATGTAGTCATCTTAACCACCGGAGAGAAGACTTCATCAAAGTCAATGCCTTGCTCTTGCTTAAAGCCCTTGGCAACAAGCCTTGCTTTGTACTTTGGCTGACTATCATGAGCGGTGATCTTATACTTGTAAACCCATTTACAAGGTAGAGCCTTTTTGCCCTGTGGTAATTTAACTAGCTTCCATGTCTGTTTTTTATGCAAAGCTGTCATCTCTGACTGCATGGCCAATTGCCAATTCCCGGAGTCCTTCATTTGCACTGCTTCCTTGTAACATGAAGGCTCATTGCAATCAATCAACATGACATAGTTCATAGATGGAACAAACCTATCAGGAGGTCGCGTGATACGTCCAGATCTACGCACAATAGGTGGCTCAGGCTCAGCCACAACCTGTGGTTCCAATCTATCCTGTCCTTGCTCCTCTTGAGCCCTGACATTTTGTCTTGCACGTGCAGGTCCATCTTCTTGGAAGACAACTCTTCTAATCTCCTCAACCCTCTCTGGTTTAGAATGATATTTGGATTCATTAAAGTGAACATCATTGTTGCGGATAACCTTTCTGGATTTGGGATCCCAAAGTCTGTACCCCATCTCACCAGAATTACCATAGCCTAGAAAGATGCACTTTCTACTCTTTGGCTCAAGTTTGTTCCTAAATTCCTTTGGAACGTGAGTATATGCCTCACATCCAAAGACTCTGAGATGCTTGTATGAGGGAATTTTGCCTGACCATACCATCTCTGGCACTGAATCCTTCTGCAAAACCTTGCTAGGAGATCTATTTACAAGATGAACAGCCGTTGATACTGCTTCAGCCCAAAACCCATTTGGCAGTTGTGCATTAGACAACATACTTCTAACCTTCTCCTGTATGGTCCTATTCATCCTCTCAGCAACACCATTTTGAGGAGGATTGTAAGGAGCAGTAAGTTCACGTTTTATACCTTTTGACTCACAAAAGTCCTGAAAGGCCTTTGAAACATACTCTCCACCATTGTCAGTGCGTAAGCATTTAAGCTTCTTGCCACTGTGATTCTCCACAAGTGTCACAAACGTTTTGAAAACACTAAACGCTTCATCCTTGTGCTTGAGAAAGTAAACCCATACTTTCCTAGAGTAATCATCTATAAATGTCATAAAGTAAGAAGCTCCCCCTAGAGATAGGTTAGGCATAGGTCCACACAAATCACTATGAACAAGTGCCAATTGTGTATCTCTTCTACTGCTTCTATGCTTATGTGGCTGTTGCTTTTGCTTACCATACAGAAAATGTTCACAGAATTCAAAATCATTAAATGAAAAGCCAGGAAAATAACCAGAACGAGACAAGATTTCCATTCCCTTCTTGGACATATGTCCTAACCGGCTATGCCACAAAGAAACGTTCGGCTGCTCGGTTACATTGATTACATTTTTAGAGACATTTGATACATAAATCATGTAAATTCCTCTAGACTTTACTCCATGTGCTACTGTCATAGAACCCTTGGATATCTTCCACATGTTTTGTCCAAAAGTGGTGGCGTAGCCAGCATCATCAAGTAAACCTGTGTTGATCAAGCTCTTTGTAATTGCGGGAACATGTCTCACATTCTTCAGCGTGAAAGAAGAGCCATTCTGAATTTTCAATTGAACATCTCCAACACCTAAGATCTCACATGTCTGCCCATTGCCTAGCCGAACATGATCTTTAGTGGTCACATAAGAGGTAAACCACTCCTTGTTTGGAGACACATGAAGTGATGCCCCTGAGTCTATAATCCAGTCACTCAGTGCATTTCCATCAGATACTGTAAGAAGAGCTAAGTCCATTGTATTCTTCAAGAAGTAGATGTCTCCTGACACTAGACTGTCATCCTCTGCAACAGTGTTTGTCACATTTATTTCTTGAATCTTCACTGAGGACTTGTTCTTCTCACCATGGTCTTCATCTTTCTCTTTGCCTTTTTTTGCTTTCCATTCTCTGCAGTCTCTTTTCATGTGACCCTTCTTGCCACAATGGTAGCATTCTATGTCACTCTTGCCTTTAGCACTGCGGGACTTGCTACGAGACTGATTCCTCTTTCCACCTTTGTACTTTTCTTTGGTCCTTCCCCTGACAACTAAGGTTGTTCCTTTGCCTTTGTCCATTGTCTTTCTATTGGTTTCTTCAGTAAGTAGACTTCCTTCTACACCTGTTATGTTCAAAACATCTGGAGGTGCAGAATTACTCAATGCTGTGCGAAAAGTGTCCCAACTTTCCGGCAATGTGATCAACAGGAACATAGCTCTAACAGGTTCATCAAACTTGACACCTTGAGATGACAAGTGACTGTAGATGGTGTTGAATTCATTCAGATGATTGGACATAGGGGTCCCTTCTTTCATCTTCAAGTCAACAAGCTTCTTAAGCCAGTATACCTGTGAAGCTGCACTCTGCTTCTCATAAAGATCACTCAGCTTTAACCATGCTTGATAAGCCGACATCTCGTGGCATTGTGGAGAACCACTCCTTATGAGGAGTCACATGAAAGCTAGCACATGAGTCCACTATCCAATTCTGGGCATAACACTCGTAAAGATCCAACAATGTATCGGGACTCAAATCTAAGGTGAAGATCAACACATCACAGACAATCCCAACAGCTAAAGACTCCACAACATTAAGTTCTTCTATCTTCATGGTGCCCTTCGGTGTGTCAGACTTTGCTTTTTCTTTGCCCTTTAGACGTTGTAATGCAGGTTATTCCTTTTTCACATGTTTCCTTTTATGGCAGTGATAAAATTCAATGTTTTTCAATGTCTCTTCCTCAACTCTTGTTATGACTATTCTTTCAATCCTGAGAATGAAAATGACTACGACCACATTTCCTTGTCTTGTCGTGGCTACCACTAGCCATATATGCAGCACCATGCCCACTCGCATCAAAAGACTGGAGTCTATCTCCTCTATGAGCAACACACTAGTAACATCATAGAAAACAAGCTTGCGGGTACAGTTACTTATGGCTGTATTGAATGTATCCCATGATGATGACAGTGAACATAGCAAGAAGATGTCCTTCATCTCATCATCAAAGTAAGACCTTTGGAAGTAAGTAGACTAGCCACAATCTTAAAAAGGGCTCTCCCAGATCAAGTCTCAAATGTAGACAAATAACTAAACAAGCCAAAAAATGGCTCCAGAAGCCTTGTACAGTGGAAGTATCTGCAACTCAACGTACATGCAAAGATAGCCACTACTAGTGTAGCCTACGCACTCTGATGTGTGCATCAAAAACTGCTCATCCAAAGTTGATATCAAGAGTGCCAATGCAGATGTCAATGCTAATGTGGATGTTGATGCCAAGAGCATCGATGTTGATGCCAAGAGTGCCAAAAGGTGAAAATTCACAAGTCAATGCCGACGCCGAGAGCACCGAAAGCTGAAAATTGGCGAGCTGATGCCGATGTTGATGGCGAGAGCATCAAGAAACTATGTGTGCATGTTGGAAGAATGTCGTGCTGGTCAATGTGCATATCAAATCAGCCCTCCCTCTCTCTTCTCACCATGCTTTTCGCGTGCCAATTCCAGTCATCTCTCTTTTGATGCCGAAGGTGTGTGTGTGTGTGTGTGTGTGTGTGTGTGTGTGTGTGTGTGTGTGTGTGTGTGTGTGTGTGTGTGTGTGTGTGTGTGTGTGTGTGTGTGTGTGTGTGTAGCTGTGTAAATCTTAACTAATAAGACATAGTTGAATTTTTACATTCAAAAAACAGCTGGCCAAGGAATAATGAACTGATATGTACAAAAATAACTCAGTATTAGAATTATTTAGGTACAATGATTGTAGGAAAGAGATCCTCTTTCAGTAAGACTAGAAGTAAAAGAACTTCCCCATTCCTCGGTGAGTAATTCATTACAGAAGGTTGCTTGCCAAAGAAAAGAAAGCCATCCAAGATAAGATAGAGTCCTTACCTGCATCCATCCAAACAAGACAACAATTCTATTAGCCTTGGATGTGTTTTATAGGTATTAATGAACTATATATTGTTATCCATGTCCATCTTATAGGTTTTAATTACTTTAGGCAAGCTAGTTTATTCATTAGATTTGGTATGTTAGCAGTCTTTCATATTACTTTATAGTCTATCTTCTAAATGGTGAAGTCCATCAAGAGTAAAACTATTTCAAGAGCCATAGCTCAGTAGCTATGCATTAAAAAGCAACCATATACTTACCTTCAAAATCAGTAGAACCCATGGTACCAAAGGTACTTCAGATGTGAAATCCGACTTCTTTTTGTCAACCAAAGGTCACAGATGAGGGTGGTGACTACCTCATTTTTTTAAAATCAATAAGACAGCAGTGTAACCAGTCAAGAGAGTGGCAAGACTCCCCCCTTTTATTTTGTGGAACCTCATTTTTTAACAATAGCTTGGAAGCTATACCCAAGCCGAAACAACCCCGGCCATATACTTACCGTCATATCCATAAGTCATTAGTTGTTTTTAAGAACAGTAGTGTCCGGCCCTACCAGCCATAGCTTTTTTCCAAAGCCAAAAAAATATGAGCTGCTGTATACTTACCTTCACAAAATGCCAGGCTATCACGGACTGTAGTGTCCAGCCTGATATGAGCTCCCAATTTTGATAAGCCCCAGTGGCAATCAGTTAATCACAGAAAAGAACCAACCGTTTTTGAAACCTGCCAGTCACTTAGATACCTCTATCTCCTTAGAGATAAAGAAACCAGTTACAATAGCAACAAGAACCAGTCATTAAGCTGTTTTGTTCGCCAGAGTTAGAGCCAAGTGACCCATCGGCCATAATCCCATGTTGCCACCATTTATACAGTCGGGACACCGTATCAGTCCCCGTTTATCAAATATACATATCCAACTGTAGCATGTATTAGGAACGGCCATCAAGACAACCATCCTATTCACAACTATATACATACATACACATTCTGCCACACATACACATAAAAGTTCTATGTGGAGGTGAAGTCCTGCAGCGGTTGATCTCCGAGCCCTTTACACCTTACTGAGGCTACACCCATTTTTTATGCAAACAACCATAGACCGACATTTTTTATGCACAAGAGACCCAAGGCCAACCATAATGTCTAGGTTTAGCAAAATAACCAGTCAAGCTCGTAACTATATGAACCTGTAGCTGCTTATAAACAAATTACAAGAATCGATACTCGGGGGGTGCACTATGTAATCATGTTAATGAATAATGCGAGTTCGAAAGGAGGGGTTTTAAAATACAAAAATTTTAGGCAATTTAACAGAGATACATTAAAATAAGGGGTTTCAATATTCAATTTTGGAAAAATTTCTAAAATAAGGGGTCATTTTATTCATTCTGACATGTTAACACTAGGTTGGTAATGGGACACTTTTATGTCTTGGGACACTTTTATGTCCTGTTAAGTGACCATTTTCCTTGAATTATGTCAAGAGTTTCAAAATGGATTTTGAGGTGCTATCTATCTAGAAAGTTGTCTCATTAGCTGAAAAAAACTCGACATCTTTTTGGAATATCAATTCCATCTTTAACATTGTCCTTGCACAACATTTCACAACCTAAACTGTGTGAAAAAACGGCTCCTGTTTTTGGCTTTTTTAAACTTTTTGCAGCTATACCACTCTAGAATTCATGTTTGTGAGGTTTATAATGCTAGAGAACTATCTTTAGTAGTCCTCAACATGTCCTGATGCTTCTGGGGAGAAATAAATATTAAAGTTGTAAGTTATGACCAAATTACAAAAATTGTCAAATCCTGTTTTTTAGCCAATTTTAGCTCTTCTATGATTTTTTTGGTGGATTTCATGATATCCAAATGCATTTTTTATTTTCTATGTCGCATATTGTAACATAAAGATAACATTCCTTGAGTTTTGGGGCACCTAATACCCTATTTTGCATAGTACACAACGATGGTTGATTTTTTCAATTATAGAAGAAAACGAAACATTCTAGTATATCAAGTATAGCTTTTTCAATATTGTTAGTTTCTTGTGACAACTACATGCATTTTGTAGGTAGTAACCATATCTAGTCATAAGTATCAAAATTGGCTAGATATTGAATAGTTTCTATGGGATTCTACAACTCATAATGTTGAACCCAGTTTTTTCATGTTTGTTGTATTTAACACTTCATCTTTGTCCCCAAGATTTCCCTTGGTAAGAGATGTATTATTCTTTTCACATGCTCCATGGCTCCTTATGAACATAAAGGACAATAGGAAACTAAGAAAACATGCATATATTATTTGTATTGAGCGTGGCTATAAAAACTTTGATGATAGGTTTGCAGAATGGTAAAAATTCAACTTTTTTGTACCTATTTATTTTGGCAAAACAAAAAATAGTGAGTGAGAAGCAATCATATGTTCTCATCACCAACCCATTGAAGTTGACTAGGGAATTTATCTCAAGTCTCACAAAAATCCCTAATCTTATTTTTATGCAACAAAACGTAAGAAATGACTGTTTTGATGAAAATTCACTGGTCCATCAACTTTGGAGGCTTGGTGTGACCAAAAGATGAGAAATTTTACAAGTTTTTTATTTTTTACATGTTTAGTAGGCCTTGAACTATAACCTCATGAAAGGATTTTACAAAATGAGTGGATCTACTATGGTTTTGGAGGTTTTTTTCAAAACCCTAAAAGGACACTTTTATGTCCTGTTAGGTTACCAACCTAGTGTTAAAAGAGGGGTTTTTCAAATACCCCGTGAACGCACGTCATATAGGGGGGTACTGAATGGTGAACCCCCCGAGAATCGATATAGCCTACAGTAAACCACAAAGGGGACCTAACCAGTCCGAGGTCAGGAGCAGCATTTATACAAGGCAGGGGTGCACCATTCCTAAGTTTACCATATCAAGCCCTTTGAAATAATATCAACAAAAAATTCCATTTGCACACAATTTACAAGAATACCATAGCCGAAAAAACTGCACAGTATGCGTGCTTGCAAAAAACATAAGGTAGGACCACCTTCCCTAATTAAAAACTTTTTTGGGTTTAATTTGTGCATGAATAGTGCAGTAAACCAGCAAACTCAGCAGGGTTTAAGATTGAACACCTGAGTCACCTCCTTAGAGAGCTCCATTCTCCTTCGTAGTAAAAAGCAGACAAGAGGTGTTTCACAAAATAACTCAACACACCCACTATGGCTAAGTGAGGGGCAGAGATGCACCTCACCTGTTTTTATAGCAGGAGGAGGCAGGTCTTGCCCGTATGCTGTGCGACGGTATCGAGAGAGCTAGGCCACGCTCCACCATGAGTGTGTGATAGCATAGAGCTGCACGCCTATGGCCTTCAATGGCGATCGATAGTCAGGGGGAAGAAGGCCTCCTTCCCTACGCCTTGAGAGCAGACAACATTGATCACGCTCGACAGAGCATCATAATACATTCAAGGGCTTGGCCCCCCGGTACTAGTGGTCATTTTTTAATAAAAACCAATTTCTTAAGTTTGACCTAGTATGGTCCAGGCAAAAGGAGCCACAATAAAGTAAGGGGGGGGGCGGGGGGGGGGGGGGGGGGGGGGGGGGGGTTGTTTTTCTTTTTGGAAGTTTTTTCTTTTTTAACAAAGATAACTAATGAACATTATACTAGTGTGTGTGTGTGTGTGTGTGTGTGTGTGTGTGTGTGTGTGTGCGTGCTTGCGCGCGCGCACGCATACACGCAAACGCTTGTCAAAACTGAGAGCACTTGTGAGTGGATTATCTTGCTACTTGCGAACACCCAAGAGCTCATGGTTTCTACTACTCTCTCTCTCTCTCTCTCTCTCTCTCTCTCTCTCTCTCTCTCTCTCTCTCTCTCTCTCTCTCTCTCTCTCTCTCTCTCTAGCGCTCCTTCCAAAACCCAACGCTACCTCAATAATCACCAACATTTTGTTGCTTGCAAAATTCCAATGATATCGAATTAATTTCCAACGCTATTGCAACAAACTCACTTAACACAACTGCAATGATTTTCTTGCACCTACTTTTGAGAAAACTTTAACGCTTCTAAAAAAGCTCTAAAAACTTAGCATTATTGATTGCTTGCTACGAGCACTACTGAATAAGTTTGAAGGTAGCAAAAATTCAATGCTACTCTATTTTCTTTAGAAATCCACTCTGCAGACTGTCGAGCTCTAATCTGCACATTAATGTCCAATGGAGCCTTAGCTCACCTTGGAGCTTATACACATGCGTTGTTGAAGACGCAAAGAATCATAATGCTTGGATACCACTTGTGAGTGTGCACGAAGCATGTGCATGCAAGTGCGAGTGCGATGCAGTGCAAAAAAACACAGATTTGGTGGAGCTCGCTGTCAAAAACTCATCGCTGTTTAGTCTTTCCATATAACCAAAGAATAAGGGTTAGTATTTAGTGATGCATAGCCAGCCAATTGGCCTGAACCCTAACAAAGCAGTGTGTAAATGCTCATCGTGGTGTAGATTATCCGATCTAGACAACACCATTTATCCATGTAGATTTGTCGATTTAGGCAGCACGAGTGCAGATCTGCCACTTTAAGCAGCACACCAACAAACAATAGATTCACTAATTTAAACAATAGCAATGTAGACTCGCTGATTTAGCCAGCATGTCTCATTGGTGTTGATTCGTTGATTTAGGCAACACTGATCACAAAATTATGCTATAGTGGCTAGCCACCACTGTCTCTAGTATGATTTTGTTATTGGGGTATGTAATGGAAGTGATTTTGGATTTGAATTGGACTTGGAATTGGAATTTGGTTTATCATGATTGGTTGTTGACACTGTGTGACTTGAGATGTATGAGAATTGATTTACTGACGATGAGTGTGACCAATGATATCCTGATACGTCATGATATGACATACTGCTTATTCTTTCGGTATGGTACACTAGAATATGTTGTATGTGGGGATGAAGATAGACATAAGCAAATTTGTATGTTTAACTTTATGGGTTTTATTACATGATATTTTTGACACATAATTTTAACCATTGTTTTTGACAAAGTAAGGTTTGAAAATTCCTATCTTTGCACTGAGGACAATTGCTTTCTAATGGAAAGGTATGTGACGGAAATTGATAATTATTTATTTATTGGCAAGCTGACAGATGGAAAAAGCATAAGAGAACTACGTGCTATGTGAAAGGATATCATGTTTAAGGATTTTTTTATTATTTAAGTGCTCTTTTCATGTCCGAGCGGACAATTTGTATTCATTTTGAGCAAGAAATCTATGAATAAATACATGCAAGAGGAAATGCCCACTCTTTCACACGAGGGAGATTGCACCCAATGTCGGTGTCCTTATCACCTCTCTTCTCCTGCCATGCCTGTGTAGCACTCCGCTCTAAGAGGTGCACTTGCACGTGCTCTCTCTCTCTCTCTCTCTCTCTCTCTCTCTCTCTCTCTCTCTCTCTCTCTCTCTCTCTCTCTCTCTCTCTCTCTCTCTCTCTCATATCATGTATTGTGTCAATTACGTGCTTGCAATTGTGGGATTTGCCAGGTATGCAAATATGTTGCTTTATGGCGTATAGCATGTTTCTTATCCAAGATATAAGGCAGTGATAGTGAGTAGTAATCAGTCATAGTGATAAGTCATAGGTGTCTGTAAAATTGAGTAGTGAGCCCTATTTATAGCCCTCGTACCAGGCCTCTGAACAACAATGTATTATATCAACTACCATAGTAATTGGCATTAGTAATTACTAGTCCAGCTAGCCTAACCATCCATCTAAATCTCTGTTTGATGGTTTTTCCCACCATTTACTTTTCATTTCCTCCTTTCTTTAAATTTTGGAAGATTTCCAAAAAGTTTAGTAGACCCCTATGGAAGTTGCTTGATTCTCTCTCTGGATCAGATGGTAGAGAGCCTCTTGTTCGATTTGGTCCTTGCGTACCATATCCATTTCTAACTCGTAAGGTGTTAAGGCATTCCAGATCTTGATATCAGGATTATACAATGCTATTTTGCCCCTAGTGAGTCTAGCCCTGGACAACTTGTGATGGTAAGAGGCCGTATGAATCCATCCTTTAGGAATTGGTTGGTTTCACTTGAGTCTAGCCTCAAAGAGAATCTCAACCATCTCCCTAAATTGTGGTTAAAAGATAGCTTCATTTGCCAACTCCTTTTCTAAGATTTGGAAGCCTCAACTGTGAGTTGGAAAAGCTTATAGTGATCTTGACGAGTTCCCGTATCTGAATGCACCACTACCCAATAAAGGTCTGTAGGGTGTGTAATAGGTCATCTACTAGGTCCTTCTTCAAGGCTTCATCCAAGACATGGTTCCATGATGTCCATTCAGTGGTAGCTCTTTCATACCAGACCCTTAGCTCATCAACGATCTTGATGTACATTTGCTAATCAACCAGCTCAATATATATCAGGTATAAAGTTGAAAAGAACCTAGGGAGTTCAACCTCTTTATCAGGTAAGGCATACATGAGAACTAGAGAATCTGGGACAAATTCAATGAAGTTCATCACTATTTGATTCTAGAGATGCAAACTAAATGATAGAGGCTTTTGAGATTCATCTCCTACTCTCTGAGGGTCATTCTTGTTCCCTATGGTTTGTGGCCTTCTGCTTCTAGTGGCACTGCATTCCAAGAGTTGCTTGGCTTTGTACTAGAGCTCCCCTTGCAATTTGCATCTTGACCAATATTTACTTAATTTGAGTTTTAAAATCTTTCATGCATCTGTAGGTTGGCTTATCACCCAATAGCATCTCTAGATGTAGCCCAAGACTCTTGAGATCAACAGTGGATGGGTCCTTAATGTGGGTGTTTACCATCACGTCTTCAGTTTGTGAGGAACCATTCAGCCACTTGATCCAACACCTGGATACAACTGGGATGAGATGGAAATTGGCACACCTGGTGATCATGGTAGTTGATTGACTTCCAGTCTTGAATTATTATGTGAGCTCTTACAAACAACATTTGGAATCTCTCCAAATTAGTATATATTGTCTCATCATGGATAAATTTCTAAATTTGAAGATCCTTCTGCCTCCTCAGCTTCTTGTTTAATATTAGTAGAGCAGTAGTGTGGTGTGGATCTGATTTTGACTCAGAGTCACACTAATACTATCATAATACCTTTACCACTATCATGGTGCTGATTTCCTAGCATGTACTGAACTGTGGCATGTTATGTTTTTAGTTGAATGGAACTAGATTGTGTCTGCTCTTGATGCTGGGTGTTTGATTGAGTTTGCTATTGATTTTGACTAGATTGATGCATGATCCTATTGCTGACTTTGATTACCATGTTGAGTGTCTTGCTCGGTGTCAGTGTGTGTGTGTGTGTGTGTGTGTGTGTGTGTGTGTGTGTGTGTGTGTGTGTGTGTGTGTGTGTGTGTGTGTGTGTGTGTGTGTGTGTGTGTGTGTGTGTGTAAAAGAGAGTTAGGTGGTGGGAGCCACATGTTGCATAAACAAAGGCTTGGTTCACCAGTGCTACTGTGTTCTGCTTAGACTTATCTTCCAAATAAACTTTTATGGATTCGACTAAATTCTATAATTCCTCTTTATTCAGTGTGAGATTGCCTTCATCATCAACTATATCAACCAAGGATTGATAAATATACTTTTCAATGAAAGCCTGCTTTAGAGTGTTATGATTGGCAACTAGTGACTTCAGGGCTGTTTGCTATTCATTGAGCCTCCCTTAGAGCTGTTACCATATACATGTGGTAGTGATGTGTGTGAACACACTAGGACCGCCGTGGCATTTTTTCCCTCTTTAGGAGGTTTTTTCCCCCATGCATCGTATATACGCCCATCACTCTAGGGCTATATATATTCCATTACACACTAAGTAACACACTCTCTATTGTGTGCCTTGAGCTTCCTTCATCTTCTCCAAGCTGTGTGTGTTTCTCAGCAACCCTAATTCCAACAATTGGTATCATAGCAGGTTGCGTCCTCCCCGGCTTAGTCGCCAGCTGCTCCTGTACACGCCTGCTCACTTTCTTCGATTTCAGTGAGCTTTGGCAAGCGTTCGCAGGTCGACAAATATTTCGGGTAAGCTCGTAGAGCTTGGTCTGCTTAGATTTTGATTTGGGCTCATTTCGGCCTCCGTTTCCACTACAGGCAGGTCTGCACAGGCAATTTCGTCATTTTGTGCAGAATTTCTGTCAGTGCCATTTTCTGCATAACAGGTGCCTTATAGTCTTCTACGGTTTGTGCTATATAGCATGTGTTGTTCTCGCTCCATTTCTCCTATTTTTGGGCAGTTTTCACATCAGGTGTGCAGCATTTACCATGGTTGACAACAACAACACAGATGTGTTCAAGATGTTTGCTGCTGAGGACAGGTTGGATGGGGACAACTATCCTATGTGGGCTTATATGATGCAACATGTTCTCGTGTCAAAGGGTGTTTAGAACATTGTGCAGGGCATTGATGTACGTCTTGGTTCTGAGGATGTAGGCGATGCTTAGGATGTTGCAGGTCTTGCTGCAAGGAGCTGCAAGGATTGCAACTGTTTGAGTTGTTTTGCCTACGGCAGAACAAGACGGCATAACAAGCTAGTTGGGATGTTAAGGATGCGCAGGCTCATGCATTGATTGCGTTGTCTGTGAAGTGCACCATTGTTCCTCACATCTGTTCAGCAAAATCTGCAAAACAGGCTTGGGATATTCTAGCAGGTCTTTATGCAATCCGCAATGAGGCTAAAATTGCTTTGCTGCGTAAAGAGCTGGAGTCAAAGATTATGCATGAGGAAGATGATATAGACACTTTCCTTGCTAGTGTCAAGGATATTAATGAGCAGCTTATTTCTGCAGGTGAAGTCATTTCAGACAGTTCCCTTGTGCAGACTATTCTTGATGCCTTACTAGATTCTTACCAGACTTTTGCTAGTACTTGGAGACTTATGACCCAAGGAAATCCAGAAGTTGTCAAGTTTGATGCATTATGCACATTGCTATTGCAAGAGTCACTTTCCAGAAAAAACAGGACTAGACAACGTGCAGTTGAACATGCTTTTATTACTTCTCAAAGAAGGGGTGGTAACAGCAATGCAGCCACTTCTTATGGTTCTGCTGCGAGTGACAAAACTTCTGTTCCCAATGCTTCTGCTGGCAGCACTTCGTCTGGCAATTTTGGTGATAAGGGCAAAAAGAAGATGCGTTGCCATTATTGTAAAGCTAATGATCACTTGATCAAGTCGTGTCCTAAGTTGAAGGCCAAAGAGGCTAAGAAGAAAGAGGGTGGTTCCACTGCAAATGCTGGTTCCACTACAAATGCAGCCATTGTTGAGCCTTCTGTGAAAGGAGACTGTGATGCTGATGTTGATGCAGAATGGGCTTTTAGTGCAGAGTGCACTTACAATCCTGCTATCCATGATGCATGCTTGTCAATTGCTGCAGATTCACATGTGTGGTATTTCGATAGTGGTGCTACAAAGCACATTACCTCACATCGTGAATTGTTTACCTCTCTCGAGTCTATCCCTCATGGAATTCAGTCACTTGTGCCAACAATGCCTCTTATCCGGTTCAGGGAGTTGGAAAGATTGTGCTTACTGCTGCAAATGGCAGTTCTTTCACACTTGTTGATGCATTTTATGTCCCTGGGATCAAAAAGAATCTCTTGTCTCTATCCGCACTTGCTAGACTTGGACTTGTAGTCAAATTTGTGGATGAAAAATGTACAGTTCATGATCTCAGTTTTGGTGATGAAATTGTTGCATCTAGCCTTTTGTGTCGTGGGCTGTATAAGCTCACTTTGTATGACAAGTGTGGACAAAATTTTGCAAATGCTGTTGCAGATTCAAGGGCTATTTCAAATGCAAAACTTTGGCATGCACGTTTTGGTCATTTGAATTTTGTCAGTTTGCTGCGTTTGCAGAAATCTGATATGGTTGCTTCTTTGCCACCTCTTGAAGCACCTGTCAAACATGTTTGTGAAGGCTGTATTCTGGGTAAAATGCAGCGTTCTAAGTTTCCAAAGGATTGTTCAGTTCGGGCCACATGCAGGTTGCAGCTTGTGCATAGTGATGTTTGTGGGCCCATGCAAACTCCATCCTTGGGCAATTACCTATACTTCGTGACTTTCATTGATGATTACTCTAGGCATGCATGGGTATTTCCGCTTAGAGCGAAGTCCGAAGTTTTTATGTGCTTCAAATAATTTTTGGCTATGGCTGAAAATGTCTCGAAATGTACTATGGGCACCCTCCATTCTGATCAAGATGGGGAGTATATGTCTCATGAATTTAATGCATTTCTCGCTAGTCGTGGAATAAAACACCAATGTACAGTGCCTTATACACCTCAGCAAAATGGTGTTGCTGAGAGGAAAAACAAGTCACTGACAAAAGTGGCACGTTGTATGGTCAAAAGTCAAGCTTTACCACATTCTTTTTGGCTTGAGGCCATCATGTGTGCCACTTATGCACTAAACAGGTGTCCTACAAAATCTTTGCAGTCTATTACTCCATATGAAGCATGGCATGATAGAAAGCCTTCTATTGAGCACATGCGTGTTTTTGGCTGTTTCCATATGCTTTGGTGCCACAAGTGCAACGCAGAAAATTGGATGATAAGGTTGTCAAATGTATTCTTGTTGGTTATAGTGTTGAAAGCAAAGGTTACAGGTTGTATCATCCGCAAACAAAACGTATTCTGGTTTCTTGGGATGTAGTGTTTGTGGAAGATTCTATTCAGCCCTTGCTGTCATGCACTAGAGACAGTAATGTAAGCTCACAGGACATTTATGACACTTTGTTGCCTCTTTTTAGTGGTGGAAATACGAATGCAAGGGCCAATGAGGCAAATGTACAGCCTATGTGGGTTCTGAAAATGTTCTAGATCAGCCTATTATTGGTGCAGATGTACATGATGTACTTGATGAGGAAAGGGCTGAAAATGAGCAGGCTAGAGGTATGCCAAAATGGTTGGTGCACACTTTGCGTGATAGTAAATTGGATGCACCTTTGTCTAGTCGTACTCGTTCAGGCTCTCGCCATGCATCTTATGCATCATATTGTTATGCTTTGGCTGTGTCTAGCTTACATGATGTTGAGGAGCCTTTGTCTTTTGATGAAGCACAAATTTCAGAAAATTGGATGGCTGCCATGCAATCACAAAATATTATGCACTTATAGAAAATGACACATGGACTTTATGTGATTTGCCTCCTGGCAAAAAGGCCATTGGTACGAAGTGGGTTTACAAGTTGAAACGCAAGCCGGATGGTGAGATTGATCGCCATAAGGCTCGACTTGTTGCAAAGGGTTATGCACAGCAAAAAGGCATAGATTATGAAGAGACTTTTGCGCCCACTTGTCGTATGACTACAGTGCGTTTTCTATGTGCATTGGTAGCTTATTTTGGTTGGGATGTACATCAATCAGACATTGTTACTGCTTTCTTGAATGGTGACATATTTGAGGAAGTTTATGTAACGCAGCCTCGCGGTTTTGTCATAAAAGGACAAGAGGACAAAGTGTACAGATGTAAGAAGGCTTTGTATGGGTTGAAGCAATCTCCTCGTGCTTGGTATGAGAAAGCTGACACTCATTTGGTCAAACAAGGCTTTCGTAACAGTCCAACAAAAAGCACATTGTATGTAAAGCATGAGGTTGATGTACTTCTCATTGTGGTTCTTTATGTTGATGATTTGCTGATCACTAGACCAAATGAGAGACATATTTCTGAATTTAAGGCTAATTTGAATGCTACTTTCAAGATGAAAGATTTGGGGTTTTTGCATCATTATTTGGGTATACAGTTTAAGCAGTGTGATGGTGGTATTGCCTTGTGTCAGAAAAGTTACATAGAGACATTGCTATGTAAATTTGGACTTGAGGATTGCAAACCTATTGCCACTCCCATGGAAACAGGTTTGAAGTTGAGTCTACATGATGCTCGTGATCCTGCTGATGTCACTCTTTACCAAACTGTTGTTGGCTGCCTCATTTATGTATGCAACACGAGGCCGGATATTCAGTTTCCAGTCTCACAAGTCAGCAGATTTATGCATAGCCCAGGGTCTAAGCATTGGCAGGCTGTCAAGAGGATTTTTCGCTACCTTAGTGGCACTTTACATCTTGGCTTGTTTTATCCCAAGAGGGGATCATTGCCGCCAGATTTACATGCTTTTTCGGACTCAGATTGGGCTGGTTGTTTTGACACGCGAGTGTCCACAAGTGGTTTTTGTTTCATGCTTGGAAGTTCATGTATATCATGGTTGAGCAAGAAGAAACCTACTGTGGCCACTTCTAGTTGTGAGGCTGTGTACAGGGCAGTCTTCACAGCTACGGTTGAGTGTGTATGGCTCACACACCTTATGGCTGATTTGGGTGTTGGACAGGACACTGCCAACACTATCTACATTGACAGTCAGAGCGCATTGGCAGTTGCGAGTAACCCAGTTTTTCATGCTCGCACAAAGCACATTGAGGTGCATTACCACTATGTCAAGGAGAGGCTCTCAGCAGGAGAGATCAACTTGGCTTATGTGCCAACACAGGACAACCTTGTAGATCTTTTCACAAAGGCATTGTCTCATGAGAAGCTTGAAGCTTTCCGCAAAGCTTTGGGCTTACTCCCCTTTGTGGACTGATCATGTCCTCAGGGCATGGCACTTCCCTTTACTCATGTGCCAGCTCTCGTTCACCGCATCACTCCAAGGGGGATTTGTTGCCATATACATGTGGTAGTGATGTGTGTGAACACACTAGGACCGTCGGGGCATTTTTTCCCTCTTTAGGAGGTTTTTTCCCCCGTGCATCGTATATACGCCCATCACTCTAGGGCTATATATATTCCATTACACACTAAGTAACACACTGTCTATTGTGTGCCTTGAGCTTCCCTCGTCTTCTCCAAGCTGTGTGTGTTTCTCTGCAACCCTAATTCCAACAGGAGCTCCTCTTTTGCCTTGTCTGCTACTCGCTTTTTGTCCAATATCCATCGGTTATCATTCTTTAGTGTTTCAATTTCTTTCTAATGCGCATCCATCACCCTAGCATTCTTGTTTTGCTTGATAGAAAGCTCCATCATCTTGCCTCTGAGTTGTTTCGTTTCTTTCTTTCTAATGTGCATCCATCACCCTAGCATTCTTGTTTTGCTCGATAGAAAGCTCCATCATCTTGCCTCTGAGTTGTTCCGTTTCTTTCTTTGCCTTTTCCAGTTCAATCTTGGTTTCTTGAAGCTCTTATTGTAAGGCGGTCATTGCTTGCGCCTCTATCATTTGTCCCATGGCATTGAAAACAATATTCCATCCAATCATCATTGTGGCTACACATCGGTCTGTAATGGTATCCACGTTAGTTTGAAAGCTTTCATTGACAATGACAAGAGTGGGGTAAGGCACAAGTGCCTTATCTACCTGCCCGAGGGCTTCACTATTACCTTCCATATGGTGGTAAGTGAGTGCACAATAGGGGTTTTTTTAGGACTTCCATAAGCATGTAGAATAGGGGGTGGCCCCCTATTATCTCATGCTCATTTTGTATGTATGAGGGAGGAGGGGGGGGGGGGGGGGGGGGGGGGGAGGTATAAAAGGGAGAGGTGAGTATAAGGGAATGGGTATAAGCCTCACGCTCTCTTGGCTAACCCCTTTTGTCAATGCTTGATGTTTTGTGTAACCATCATTAGGCATGGTGAGGTGTTTGCTTCAAAAGAGAGAACCATGTATGTACATGTAAGTATGGGTTGTGTAACCATCATCATGCATGATGGGGTGTTTTCTTTTCAAAAGAGAGAACCATGTATGTACGTGTAAGTATGTTTAGATATTGATAAAAATGGGATCTTCAATTATTTAAATGAAGAAACCTTGGGAGTTTTAAGTACATTTGGTTTGAGAGTTTACTTAAAATGAACATTTATTGAAACTAGAGATTGGGGGTGGACAAATAGAGAGCAACTAACAAGGTGAAAAGTGAAGCTTTTGCTTCACATTGGCAAGTAATCCCAAAAAAGCAAAATAGAGTGTTAAGCAAGTAATCCCGAAAAAAAAAAACCCTTGAGTGCTATTGAATGAATGAGTGTTATGAAGCAAATAAATAGTGTAATCTGTAGATGACTACTGCAAATAAAAATTGATTGTTGAATCAACTTGAGAGAGCTAACCTTACAATTGTCCTTAAAAGCTATGTTGTAAAAGCTAGGACATACCACCTCCATGCATTTTGGTCCCCTATCAAGATGCATTGTTTGCTACCTAAACTTAAGTTAAGAAGCATAAGCTTGATGGGCCCAAATTTTATTTCTCAAGTTTGGAGACACCATTTTGCTATTTGCCTACCACTTTCTCAGATTGTTCAATCCGTTTTCAAGTGCATTTTTCTATTTTCCTACCACTTTCTTAAATCTTCAAGCCAGAAGCATAGATAGGAAAAGCATCATGTGAGGAGTCAAAAGCAGTGAGCCTCTCTTTTATGATTAAACTACAAGCTTGTGCTCAGATGAACGATTTGGACCAAGTTTGTGGGATACACACTTAGCTCTTCAATAATGCAATGTTTGGAAATGCTTGCTTGGCAATGCCGTAGTCTTTTTAATGCCTAATGTGGTGCACTTTGGGAAGCACAACAAGTGCAAGAGGAGCTTCATGTTCGAAATGTTGTCTTTTGGAGAGCATTGGTTACAAAATATTCCTAACATGGTAGTGAGGGCTTAGGGTCGCCGGCGTAGGACCACTCAATGAAGGGGAGAACTAGGGGCTTAAGGACTAGTGCGCGTCC
The DNA here is from genome assembly GCF_014529385.1 of Adiantum capillus-veneris. Classification (NCBI taxonomy): domain Eukaryota; kingdom Viridiplantae; phylum Streptophyta; class Polypodiopsida; order Polypodiales; family Pteridaceae; genus Adiantum; species Adiantum capillus-veneris. Next base: position 122,589,004 of record NC_140959.1, read on the forward strand.
ACATAACTACGCCCATTTTTTGAACACTCAAGTGCTTGAAAAGAACTATTGGCAAATTTCCATATGAGAAATTTTAGAGGTAAATTCACTAATTTAAGGGCTTTTGCACTAATTTTCACTAAATTTTGTATTTTTCCTCACCTTCAAGTAAAAACTTGGAGATAAATATCAAAATTTGTAAGTGGAAACCTAAGTTTTTTCCTTTTTGCGAATTGTTTATCTAAGATCTAGGAGCGAGACTGCAACAAAGCCTAATTTGTTCGCGAGAGCCGTCAAACTACGTATCTAAGATCTATGAGCGAACCTGCAACCCATGTTTACAGATGTCTGTGATCCTCACGGGGTGCTATTTGCAAAGATGTTGGTGATGAGCGCATAACTTGCAAAATGAGCAACAAAGCCCTTGTCTCGAGCCTCTCTTGCAAACACTTTGAGACAATGAGTATGAGGATCCAAGAGATCCTCCATCTCAGGATCTACTTGCAAACATGTTGAGGACAAAGAGTATGAGGTAAGCCTTCAGTCCTTAGTATAGCAAAAAATTGTTTTTTGAAATGTGCATACAACATGCGAGAGATCCCTGTTTGAGAACACACTGAGGATGAAGTGTATGAGGTAGGCTTTTAGTCATGTTGAATCTCACGAGTACATAGTTTTGATTATCACTTACATTGACCGTGGAAGTTATAAGAAATTTGTAATACAATAATGATCTAGTAGCAAGGAGAGTAGAGAGAGATACGATGCAGAGTAGATTAGTGGCAAATCAAAAACTTTAGATTAGCACACTATGACAAAGTGATGGAATCATCCACCCATGCCCTCTCAATATAGAGCTTAGATGGCAATTTAGACAACTAGAGCAACTAAGAAATACAAGGGGCTAACAATCCTTCAACAAGGATGTGTGTGTGTGTGTGCGTTTAGTGTGCACTCAGTGTGCACACCTCTAGTGTGTAGTGTCAAAATTACTCATGGAGAAGGCCTCCTTATATAGATGTAAGAGAGCCTCTAAACGCCTATGTGTAGCCACCCTTAGCTAGCCAAGTCCAAGTAGAACTCAGCCATGCATCCATGTGTGTGGCCTCCCTTGTGTAACCAAGTCCAAGTAGGACTCTCCCATGCACCCATGTGTGGCCACTTTTGGATAGACAAGTCCGCCTAGAACTCGGCCACCGGCCGTTGAAATCCGGCCACCAATCAAGGACCATCGGCTACCGATCATTGGCCATAGACCACGGACCACCGGCCATCAGCCATTGGATGGCCGTTTTTTTTATTGTCTTTCAACCGCCATCCAACTGCCATCCGACCGATATATTTCAACAAAAAGGAAATTTTCGGCCTTGAATTTGCTCCATACCATCCACGATCACAAATAAACAACTCATCAGCGTGCAAAGATGGAATCCACCAAATATATGTGCACTAATGGCTTCTCCTCATATGGGGGCCTTAGAATATGCAACTTATATTGTGGTGGCAAAACTGAGAGAGTATTTTAATAGAAGTGAGTTAGATTATACATGTATAGTCCATGTAGTGGATTATTTGAGATCTTTTATAGCTCTTTCATGTTCAGTCAAAAACACATGCTCAAAGCATGTAGGTTTTCTCTCAATTGAACATGTACGCTTGGTTTGTGATAGGCATCTTAAAGCAAGCTAAGGTAGTCATGGAGCAATTGATACCAATGATCAAGTGAGTGAGAGTTCTCTACAAAGTTATGCATCATTTAACTTCTTTTGCAAAGGTCATGCTTTCAATTGTTGAGAAGAGCTATCATTTCACCTTGGGCTCTAAGATAGATAACAATGTTGTGGACATTAACGACCAGATAAATCGAAAGCAAGCACTGGCTATGGATCGTAGAGTAGACCAAAGAAAGATTTCAGCAGGCAAAAAGCAGTGTGTTGGAGATGCTTTGCCTCACAACTCCCATTCTTAAGGTGAACGTTGCAAATTACGTTAAGTACAATGGGATCATGGTTGCTTAAAAAAGTCCAATTCCAATGCAATTATCTAGTTGTTGATACAACATGCACTGGTTGGTTGTAGCAAAGCTTATTTGTCTCAAGTCAACACATGTTCTTACTCTGTATATTTATCTGTCTTGATTTGAATTCTCTTGCTAGACCCCTAAATTGCCAGTGTCTAGTTGGCATAGTCATGTATTGCACCAGTAGTTCTGAGCCATGTTCTGCCTAGAAGCAACCCATATGCTCCATGTACATCTATGACTAAGAAGTTGGTCTTGAACTTATCTTTCCCTACCCTGATTTACATGTTCTTAAATAGTCATGTGGCTTGAATTACCCTATGGTTAGCCACTCTGAATGGTATTGGTTTCAATTTGAGAATCTCGATTGTCTGCCTCAAATGCTCTCTGAGGATATCAACACCAGCTCCTCTATCTAGTATTACTACAAATAATGATTCCCGTTGCTTCGTTGGCTTGTAATCAACTTGAATGATTGGAACCTCATCATCCCTATTGGTTGTCAGGTCCACTCCTCTTGCTTCAGCTTCTGCCTTTCTTTTCTGTCTAATGAACTTTGCAACCTCTGGTAATGTGTGTCTGATATCATCTAGATCTACTATCAACTTTTGGATTCTTTCACACTCCTTCACATATATTTTGTCATGTTCATTACTAGAGCTAAATTTTAAATTGGAAGTTTTCTCCTCCACTTGGTTGTTTTTGCAGTTCCATTGGGCCAACTTCCCTTTTCTAATAGCTGGCTAACAGTGTGATGGAATTTCTAAATGGTCCTTCATCAGTTCAGTACTCCTAGCTTTGGTCAAGTCTGATCTCACTTGCCATAGTTCTTCAACCAAACTCTAAACTGCAGCTATCATATGTGGATTCATTCAATCTAGATACGGCTTTCTCTCCTAAGTGCTCTCATGGTTCCTTGAAGGCTGAGGTTGTAGTTTTTGAATTGTTGAGCATCTAAACACTCTAGCTATTATGGCATCTTCTTTGCCAGATCATTGTGATCTTGGTTGCCAGCTCTCATTGTTCTTGCTATTCATCAACTACTTTCTCTTTTCCTTTTGCCTTCCGTATGGCTCTCTACTGCTCCCTGAAAGACCCTGGGAACTGCTGTGCACGATCCTCCACCCAACCACCCTTTTTATAGCCCCTTGGCTTGCAAGATCCCTTCTCCACTGGGCAACCGGCCCTTAGCCAGGTCCTTGACCTCCAGGGTGACCCTTGGACTGACATTACTCCCCCCTTGGAGAAGTGTTTTCGTCCTTGAAAACAAAAGTGGGTTACTTCTTTGTAAGAACACTGATGTTTTCTCAAGTGGCACCTTCTTCAGGTCAAGTCAATCGTTCCTCTGTGAAAGAACTTGTTGACCTACATGACGACGCATACGTAAATCATGATAGTCTAAAATTCACGCAGGTTTATGCGGTTGGGTAGGAGGTTCAATGAAATCAACCAGAATCTATTGGTCAATGACATTGTTGTCCCCATGTAAGCGTTTACGTAAACGACTTACATGAAATATTGGATAAATACAAGAGTGCGTAGAATTCATGAAGTTGTGAGACAGATTCCTAACTCGCGTGAGTGTCTTGAAAATCTCATAGTTACTAAGGGATAGAATAGGGAGTTTCCTCATGTCAGACTTCTGAAAATTTTGGAATACACAAAACTACCTACTCATCCTTAATGAAGGTTACATGCCAACATGCTTTGTCAGCACACCTACTAAGTCTCTGACGTATGAAACTATTGAATCGGTATCCAACCCCACCACAACAGGTGTTCAAAGTTGAAAACCTAAGCAAATTCTAGAATAGGGAGAGAATCTCCCATTCAGAATGCTTTGTGCTAATGTATGCTCTTAGCAGATCCTTTAGCACTAGAAAAATACTTGTAAGTTGCCCATCTAGCACAGGATAAATAGCAGCAGTAAGAGTGAGGGACTTTCCCCCAACCACTTACAGACAGTCTTCCACAACTGACGATAAACTATGACTCAACCAGTGAGTATCTAGCCATATACTCGATATAGAGTGGAGGCAACCAACTAGGTTGAAAGCGGGTTGGAGTGGAGTAAGCTCATAGAGTTTAGACCATCCAACCACAGACACCCATCCTGAGCCGTTACCTTGTACGGTAGGGTGTAAACTCATAAATTTGCTTGAAAAGTTGCACTTGAAGGGAAAAAAATTGCAGAAACAAAAATGTCCATGAATTGGCATGCCGCTCCGAACAAATTTGTGTTAAACACTAGGGCCTATAACACCTAGTGTACATGTATTTAACACAAACAAATCCGAACCGCAATTCTATGACGAGACTTTCCATGTCACGTACGTGAAAGCCATGCAACAAGAGTTGGATCATAATAGAATGTGAAAACTCAAGTCACACCTAGGTACCAACCATGAGACATTCTCAGTAACTTAGCATACTTGGCTATATGTAGAAACGACCCTCCGTTAAGGTGGTTTCACAACACCTGTAATCATAACAAGTCTGTACTTAGTACTCGACAATTTCTGGCCATTGAAGTTGTCCCTAATACGGTGTGCTCCAAATGGTCTAATAAACGGATATGACCAGCACGTAGGGACTTCGTCGTGACACATCATTAGGAATTAGGCGCCAATGTCAGTCCCAGAGACTCATATTTGCCACATGTGGAATATGTCTCAAGTAAGGATGGCAAAGAACGCGACATCCATCAAGCACAAATTGTACTTGTGTGTGGAGGGAGCTATGATCACTCCGCAACGCGAGTGAGAGGGACCCTCATTAAATGCTCCACACTGGCTAAACCAAACTCCTTGAGTTCCTAGACCATGTTGTGTCCCATGTGACAACAAGTGCCAAACAAAACCGTACCATGTAGGTCTGTAATTGTTTCAACAAGATTCAAACCCATTACAGTATCTTGATGAACAGGGAAGGGAGAAAATAACAATATTTTCTCAAAATGCTATACTCGTCTATGACCTTGTCACTTGGCTAACGAGCAATCTGGATGAAAGCCTTCTATCTCAAACATCCCGGTTACATAACGCAAACAAACTTAATTGGAAAGGAAAATAAATCCAAAAAACGTGTACTTACGAGGAGGTGGAAATTACCTGATACTTACCCGGAAGTCAAGTACAACCCTCAACCTGTAAGTGTACCATATCAAAATTTCTTCGACCTACTAATCACTAACATTAGAGATTAGCGAAGATAAAGAAATTGTGACCCTGGGTGTTGCCTTGGCAATCCAAACCCCTGGGTATATCTTCTCAAACCAACCCCCATGGTGAAAGTTTAGAAAGAACGTTTTGACTATCCCTTGGTAGATAGTTTGCTTGAAAAACAAAGTGTGAAAGTGTCCAAAAATGACCATCAACATGTATTGTGTGATTTAGTAATCACATATGTGGTCATACCACAAAACAGTACTCCTATATGCATGCCCAGTGCTATAGAGAAAATGGGAGATCCACAGTGGGCGGGACTCCAAGCTCGTATGGACATCCATGCTATTTGAAATGCTTGTTGCATCTAAACGTTGTGTTATAGATCAGCCTATGTGAATGTAAGTTCATCAAAAACTTAACTCAATCTTTGCACTAAAACATGTAGTGCTTACAAAATACCCAAAAACATATGTAATGGCAAGACTCTTGTTGGGCCATTAACATCGATGGAGAGTCCACTGGGTAGATCTGTTCAAGCTAGAGAACAATCACCCAAGGAATGCCAACAGTTGGGTCTTATCTAGATCTAACAATGGCTCTTAGCCAACCTGTGTGGCTCATAGCCCTTATGCCAATTAGTGTTCAATCGACGAACTGATGAAGACTAATTTGAATGGCGTCTTGGCCAAGTTCTAGCTGAGAGTGAGAGCACCTTGGCTCAGGCTGACTCGCAAGAAAAACGTATTTCATAATCTTATTAAGAAGGTTTGCATTATTTCCTTAAAGAATTTAGGAAAGATAGAAAGAGAGAGAGCATGCTGGGTTGAGGAACATTCCATCACTTAGATTGTCCTTGCCAGAGTTGTGAGTGTGATAGCGAAAACGCAATCCATGAAGCGGTGGAATTCATGCCACCCGGTGAGCATGCCTTGCATGCAAAATTGTATGCCCTTGGCGATTATGACAGCCGCAAACATGAGAGCCGAAACCATAAGTGCCTTGCACAGTCTATATTGGTAGAGATTTGGTGAGATGAAATCCCTATTGTACCAGTTCCCCAAACTTGGGTTCCAATGCCCTTGATTTGAAGTCAATGGCTTGTATCGTGGCACATGGTAGAAGCCTTGTGTGCGCTCCTTTCCGCATTGTCGAAGCAAGGGACTTGCCGATACACCGTGTGCGAGCCACAAATGGCTCCAAGCACACAACAAGACTAATCTAGCAAGCTCAAGAGAGCAAAGGGTGTGTCACTCAGCGCTCTACGCTCGCCTTCGTGGTGGATTCCTCTCCGCGATGAAGAAGAAGCTGCAGTCGTGCCACGCTCAACCGCTTCGCCGCCGTCGTGCCTTCGTAATGCTCGATCGCACACACACTCTCCCTCTCTCTCACACACACACATACACACACACACAAGGAGGTGAAGAAGAAGAAGATGGAGATGGAGATGGAGCAAGAGCACTCTTCTATTGCACAAATGAGAGAATGAGTGAATTTTAGGTTTAGTTGGCTTTTATATGAGCTCACCCCATTCACACTTGGGCGCCCATGCTTAGCCAACTAATCCCTTGAATGTCCCGGTTAGAGTGCGCCTCTCATCGGCGATCACTCTTACCCTTTTCCTATTGGTCCGACAAGCCCGGTACCTGACTCTACCAAATACATAATACACGTCCGTCGTAGGTGATGGGGTGTCCGTGAGCCGGAGGGTTTGTTCATATGTGCAAAGTGTGGTAATCCGGCGTGTAATTCTCCATTGAGGAAGGCTCGAAGAGCTGAGACTAGCTCGGGGTCTTTATATAGTTTGGACATGATGGTGGTTCTAACTTCTGAAGACATGAAATCCATGAATTTGGCAACATTAATGGCATCTTGTGGGACGTAGGACCCTAACAAGAGAATGGTGAAGATGGAATCTCCACTTCCTCAAGGGGGTCGGGCATTCCCTCACCAAACATTCTCTCTAGTAGGAAAGGTGTGTGTCCACTTTCAGATGTTCTACCCTCACTCTCTTCCTGAATGATACTGGGTATAGCTAACGGCCTATAGTTCTTGTGAGGTTGAACTTGTGTGGGAAACACTGTGTCCGACATCTGGATATGTTTGGGTTCAGGTTCTAATGTTCGTTGAGTTTCTTCCACCAAACCCCTCAGTTGTTGGACTCGTTCAATTTCCACTGTTGGGTTTGGATAGGTTCCAATCTTTCTCTTGCAATCCTCATTTTTCGTCTCTCGTGGCTTATCTTGGCGGTTCGCAACTGGGTGGTTTAACTTTGAATACTCTTTTGGTGTTCGTCGTAATTCCCTCTCGTGATCCTCCTCACTGGCTTTTTCCTTTGTAGTAATAGTTTTGGTCTCCGTGGTCTCTATCGAATCTGAGTCATCCTCAGGGTCATTCATATACACGGGATGCTCTCCTGTCCCTATATTAGTCTTTGAACTAGGTTTTGAGCTAGAAGCATTAAGGGATTTCTTTCTTCGTGTTTTCTTCTTTCTCGCTCGGCCAATGGATGCAGCATCTCTCTCTTCGAGGATGTAATTTTGCTTTTGGAGCATCGACCGTGTGAGTGCATTCATTGGTGCTATGTTTATAGTTGGTGGTGTCCCATCAACAATCTCTATTAAGTTCAATGGTGTGATTTTCGGCGCGTTTGGATTGTTAGGACACTGTGCGATCAAATGATCTATGCCACAACGATTACAAATGAGTTTTGGCATTGCCAATGCACTCCCTTGACTTGTTTGCATTAGTGCAGCATTCTTTTGCATTCTAATGGGGCACTCAGCTACTCGATGTGGTCCACCACATTCGTAGCACTGAAGAGGTGGTCTCCTGGCAAAACTATTAATGTTTTGGCCTCTTGCTGCTAGCACAGTAGCTTGATATACCGGTTTGATTTGTCCCCAATGGTCTTCCATATAGTACATGGGACACTCCTCAAGCATGTCGACTCCATAGGTGATACTAGAGTCTATGTCCTCTTCGAAATCTACATAAGTATTAGATGACTCACAACCTATTTGGTTCATAGGTGTAACTCTTGGATGAGGGGGTTGCGGTCCTAGCACTGGAGGTGGCAACGGTGTGGTTTGGACCACATTTTGGGTTCTAGGGACCATGTGCTGTAATGGCAACTGTTGCTCCATGGGTGGGGTAGGCATCAATGCAGGAACTCGAGGTGAGTCTGCCCAACCTATAGGCGGTCTATTTTCCATGATGCGTTTAAGCATTAGGCAATCCTTCGCTTGATGGCCATACCTACCACACGCGTTACAAGTCCCATTAAACTTTACTCTGAAAGTAGGACATTCACTCGTAGTATGTGGGCCCAAGCAAATTGAGCACCATTGTTGCTCCCTTCTTGGATACATATGAGTGTTTTGTGGAGCACGATTACCTCTAAGGATTTCTTGGATGGCCTTGGTGAGATCTGCCAAAGTCATCTCAGATATCGTTTGCTCTTTCACGATTGGCTTTATCTTCATTGGCTCATGCCTTGATGCTTGCGAGCTACTAGACTTCGGCTCGGCAGACACTCTTTCTCCTGCAATCATTAAATTATCCTCCAATTGGATTGCATTCATGGTGACTGCTTCCCAAGTAGTGATACCTCTAATGACTAGGCCATTATAGATACTTTCATGTCGTAGTCCCCTAATGAATCTATCGAGCAATTGGTTGTTGTTGAATCGATCGTTTGGATTGCATCAAGAATTCAAATTCTTTAGGCGACTAATGAAGTCTCTCACGGATTCACCTTCTTCTCGTTGGGCTTTCTGGAGTTGAGAGGCTACACCCCAAAGTACTCCCTCTCGTATGTATTCTTTTAAGAACGGTCTCCTAAGAGTAGAGTAGATCGTTTTCTCTTCTACTCTTAAGGTTCTATACCAATCTCCAGCCTTTCCGCTTAGGGTCAAACTCAAAGCCTTACACTTATGTAGCTCATTGTGCTCTTCCAAGGAATCGCACACATGTTCAAAGACTTCCATATGCTTTCTAGCATCTCCGTCTCCATTGAATTTCTGTGTGAGCTTAGCTACTTGAACTGCCTTGCTCCTAGGCTCTCTATCAGGTGCACTACGCATGTTTTCTACAATAGAGCGACCGATAGTTTGAGAAAATGCTACCAAATCTCCTATTTGAGCAGGTATAATGGGTGTATGTGCTCCTGGAACCACATGTGAGATGGGAGTTGGCCTTGGCCTTGGCATACGCGCGGCTCTTGGGTCCCATATTTCATATGGTGGTGTACCAGACGGTGGTCCAAAGTTTACAGGTGTGGCCCTAGGCATAGGGGGTGCCTGATATGGCATGTTATTATTAAATGGCATGGCTCCACTTGTATAAGAGCTTGGATAATTCCATTGTGGATTGTAAGCTCTTGGAATAATCGGAGGTGTGGGAGCTACATGAGGCTGAGGTACGACAGGTGCACATGATTGATACATACATGTAGGTATAGTTGGGGGCACTGTGCTACTAGGCATCGGCGCAGTGTTAACAAATGAACTCCATGGTGTACTTCTTGTCATGCTCGCCACTGGGATATGCATGGTAGCCGTAGTGTCATTAAGAGAAAGATGAGCTAGATCTGGGAAGGTAAAGGTGCCACTTGTGGGTTCAGATTGTACTGAGGCTCCTGGCGAAACAACATATGGAGGATCAATGGGGCTCACTGAGGGAGTCTCCATTTGTGATAGGGTTGGTTGGTTGGCCTTTCCCGTATCCAAGAATCTCATTAGGCCTGTTGAAGGCATGTTGATCCCTGTGTTCTGTCTTTCTAACTCAACAATCCTATGGAGGACATCACAGACTTTCTGTTGTTGCTCATCTATGCTAGTAGCACCCGATGTGGATTGTAGAACATCTAACCAATCCACATGATAGGTGTGTCCTGTGTACCGATCAGTTAAAGCTTCTGCTTGTAGGTCATACTCCCAATTTTCGTTTAGGAATATCCCATCTAGGCCTAGCGTGCTGGAGGTTTCCCTTGAAGTGGAAGCATTATTGCTCCCCATAGCTTGCCCTTCCGTGACTGCTACCTTGGGAGCACTCGGTTGCTCGGCTGGCATGATTGTTGTCATAGAAGCCTTTGCTTTCAGGGCTCGACTTTGTTCTAGCCTTCGTAGGTTCTCAATTTCCCTCTCCCTTGTTGCTTGCATATAGCGTTCGATCTCTTGTACTTCGGCAAGACTCCTACCATCGGGTTGTAAAACCTCAGAGGGAGATAGTCCTAAAGGATCAGGAGGTGCAGTGGATGGAACATTCACATGCACACTCTCAAGAAGCATAGGGTCCATTTTAGGCATGAATGATGAATTTACTTCCCCACTCCCTTCATTTATTTCATTAACCGCATGTTCGGAGCGAGTAGCTCTAGTAAGGGTCTCTTTTAAGCGGCTAAACACGCTGGACCCGGGCCGTGGGCCCATGGCATGCATGTCTTGACTTGAACTATAAGGGTTTGGTGTAGGATACCCCTCCATGACTTCGTAGTCAGAGGAAGAATCACTAGATGCGATATGAGGATCTTGGGTCGCGCTACCTTGAGTCCCGGCCGAAGGTCCAGAACCTAGGGTGGAGGAATAATGGGTGCCCGTGTAAATGGAGGCACTACCAATATGCTCGTGCTCTAACACTCGTGCAGAGCGTAGGTTCATATGACTTGGATCCCCTAGAAGTGTCAGTGAGAGCCCGTGAAGGCTGCTCACCTAGTAATTTTGGGTGTTTTGCAACCCAAGTCTTTTCTTATTTATTTATTTTTTGATTTTTTGGTCCTTTTTTTTCTGACCCAGCTATAGAATAGAACGTATGATAGCTCAAAACGAGCGTCTCGGTCAGAGGGACATGCCGTGCTTTACAGCCCTCCGTTTGGTCACTTTATGTCCTCGAAATCGCTAAAACCGTCAATTTCTAGTAGGGAACTAGGCTCAAATTAGAAAGTCTAAGGGTGCAAGTGGGAAGAGAAGGGAGGAGAGTGGAGGACTTGCCCCACATGCTCTCATTCCCTCTTGAGGGGGTAGGGTATATATATAAGAGTGAGTCGAGTATATATCATAGGACTGAGGATTGAGGCCTGGGCCTGGGATTGGGCTTGGGATTGGGATTGGGATTGGGATTGGGAAAATGATCCCGATCCCGATCAAAATTTTAGTGTAGCCCCCCAGTCACTCACGCTTAAATATTTTTGGTTTTTTATTTTTATTCTTTTTTTTTATTTTTTTGCGATGACCGCGCGCGGTTTAGGTGACCCTTTCTTGGCCACACACGCTGTCACCTACCTAACCTCCCAGTCAACAGCTCACAGATAGCTCACTACCTTATCTACTTACTAACAGTGTTGCTAACTACTGACTAATCTCTTAACTGCTTACTGACAGTGAGCTTACTGTCCACCTACTTCCTCTCTCACTACCTTACTGTGCAGGCAAACCTTGATAGAAAACTGTGTACAGACTGTGTGCAAGCAGAAATTGCTAACTGCCTTCCTACTTATTCATTCACTACAAACAAGCTAACGACTACTAATTGTGCAAAGACTGTGTGCAAATAGAAAACACAACATTATGCAGAAATCACAGAACTTGCAGACAACACAGAAATTAACAACTTGCAGAAAAACAACTCATTCCTCTTCCTCTTCCTCTTCTTTCCTACTACAAACAACTCATAGGAGAAGCACAAAGTGCCTCTTGGGCTTAGTGCAGGGCGATTCCCCGGCAGCGGCGCCAAAAATGTGCTCTCCTTGCCGCACTGTCGAAGCAAGGGACTTGCCGATACACCGTGTGCGAGCCACAAATAGCTCCAAGCACACAATAAGATTAATCTAGCAAGCTCAAGAGAGCAAAGGGTGTGTCACTCACCACTCTATGCTCGCCTTCGTGGTGGATTCCTCGCCGCGATGAAGAAGAAGCTGCAGTCATGCCGCGCTCAACCGCTTCGCCGCCGTCGTGCCTTCGTAATGCTCGATCGCACACACACTCTCCCTCTCTCTCTCACACACATACACACACACACAAAGAGGTGAAGAAGAAGAAGATGGAGATGGAGATGGAGCAAGAGCACTCTTCTATTGCACAAATGAGAGAATGAGTGAATTTTAGGTTTAGTTGGCTTTTATATGAGCTCACCCCATTCACACTTGGGCGCCCATGCTTAGCCAACTAATCCCTTGAATGTCCCGGTTAGAGTGCGCCTCTCATCGGCGATAACTCTTACCCTTTTCCTATTGGTCCGACAAGCCCGGTACCTGACTCTACCAAATACATAATACACGTCCCTCGTAGGTGATGGGGTGTCTGTGAGCCGTGAGGGTTAACACCTTGCTTCGCGTGAAATTGTCAAAGAACTTTGCTTTGCACAACAACAAGAGTTTCCAAAGTAAACGTGAAAACATGGAAAAATACAAGAAAACATAAAATTATGTAACCTGGTCATTCTGTTGTAACCAGTTGTCTTGAGATGTTAAGGAAAAACTCGCTCGAATGCAGGTCATAGTCCTATTTGTTGTGCGATTAAATTTGTCGTGTGTATCATATACACCCTCATGTATCATGTACGTCTGGTATGTAATGAAATAACCTGCAAGCATATTGCCAATTCCCCTCCAAGTTTGTATACTCATAGCATAGTCCAAATGTGGGAATCTTCAATGCGAGATGCCCAAATCGAAGCCGTGCTTTATACAAGTACGTTAGTTTTGTTAGCCAACAGATGCTGGTACCGACGTACAAAGAGCATGGCAGACGAGAATTGACCGTGTCGAGCAATTTCAAATGAAATTGGCTAGTGTTGTGTGGTGAGCATCTTTGCTGGCTTCTGGAAGCAGTGACAAGAAGTCGGCCATTCCGGGCTCTGTGCACCCGTCCAGAAGTCGAGCCACAAGGTGTGACAATCTCCTTGAGATTCCATGGGCATCAAAATTGAATTTTTGATGATCCATACAGCAGATTAGGGCTGCAGGTACTTAAGCCATGCTTGATTCAAGTTGGTAGGTTAAGCATTGGTGCGATGCCAACAAAAGTGTAATGCTTAAAACAACTGTCACAAGCCGTGCTTGTGCTTGGAGTGCCTAGATTGCACTCACATCTGTTGCATGTAAAGATTATCTTGCAATTCTCATACATTACTTTATGGAGAGATACAACAATTAATTGTAGATCAAGTTATGCAGATAACAATGGAGTAGGAGCATTGTAATGCATCGACAAAGCTTACCTGAAATTGTTTGTCGAAGCATGTAAAAGCTATTTGCAACCCCAGATTGACTGAAAACATCCAGCCTATCCACCGTGCTATGTCAAGCACGATAATTTTCCAAGACATGCCATGCATGCCTGATCATACTGATGATGGAGAACAGTCGTGCTTGTTATGATGATGTTAACTACAGAAGCACCTTGTGCACCACAGAAGCACGTTGTGCTTGGCACAAGCCTTGCTTGTGGATGCACTTACACATCTAGTACACGCGCGAGTTACACGGCATGGCTCAAAAATTTTGGCTAACAAAAAACCAAATCTATGCATACCTTACCTTTGAAGGTCAGAGACGAAGTTTAGTCACGCCGTCCAAAAGCTACATCAGTCTCGTCGTCGCACTTGCTTGGATGCAAGAGCTGAAATTCTTTGTCCGGTGCCTTGTCTGGTATTGCTGCAAATCCGAAATCTCCATGCCTTGGAAGGCCACCGTCGCTACAGAGATTCCCGCAAACTTCTTCTTGAATTCGCACTTACTTGATAAGTGTTGTTAATTTTTGAGATTTACAAAAATTCTGCATGTCGAAAACGCTTGCTGCTCCGTCGTTTGCTCACCCCAATACGGTGGCTTTCTGTGGTGTCGAGAACCGAGAGCAAAGAGATGAAAGAAAGGGGGGGTAGCCCGTGGGCACCCTCTCTTGGCTTAATTAAAAGGCCCTAAGGTTGGGCGCTTGAATCTGAAACGAAGCTCCTTTGGAGCTATGGCATCGACGCAGTGGCAACGCACAAGAGAAAGAGAGAGAGAGCGCCCGATGTGAGGCTCCCCGGCTTGCACGCGTGTGACGTAAACTGTCGAGAAGGTCGAAGCGGCCTCGCCAAGCCCTCCTACACCTGATTTCAAGCAGGACGACCCACCTCCTTCCCCCTTTGACCCAACCATGCAAATCTCGCATGAGAGAAAGAAAGAGAGAGAGGTTGAGAGAGAAAAGTCATGCAACACTCCTTTCCCTCCCCTCCATGGCTACTCTCCCTTGGCTCTGATACCAGTGAAAGACCCTCGGAACTGTCGTGCACGATCCTCCGTCCAACCACCCTTTTTATAGCCCCTTGGCTTGCAGGATCCCTTCTCCACTGGGCAGCCGGCGGTCCTTGGCTAGGTCCTTGACCTCCAAGGTGGCCCTTGGCGTGACACTCCCACTTTTTGGTTTCAACAGTTTTCTTCTTCTCACGTTCTTTTGAAATTTCTCCAATTATGACACCTTTATTTCTGGTCACAACTCTTACTGACACTAGTTTAGTTTTTTTTTGTTCCGATCCTTTTGGTTTGTCATAAGATGACCATATTTCCCACAAGGATTACAATTTAAGCTTCTTTTCCCAAAGTCACCTCTGCCTCTGCCCCAGCCAGTTTTCCCTTGGTATCTGCCTCTGCCACCACCATTACTAGTGTTGGTCTCATTTTCCTTGGAGCCACTTGCTCCATCTACTTTTACTGCTTCAGAATTCGTTAATGCAATAATTGATAAGTCCTTTTCCTTCTTAAAATGATGAATCCTGAATTTGCAATTATTCCATATGTGCCCATAAGCCTTGCAATATGTGCAATGTGAGCATTCATCATATTTGCGGTGTCTTGATCTACATTTTGAACACTAGATCTCCATCTTTTTGACTCAAGATCTTGTCTTAGCCATTTCAACAATTTGTTTTGATATTTCTTCCAGCTTCCTTATCCACGACTCCTTGTTCTTACCTTTGCCTTTCTCATCTGAATCACTCTCAGATGAGCTAGAAGTTGTAATGACCCTTCAGTCGATGTCTCACTATGACTTGGATCCAAGTTCTTATGGCTCTTTTCCCTTTTAGTTTGTTGTTCTAGTTTCAACACTCTTTGAACCAAGTCGTTGAATTTCTTTGTGGGGGCTGGAACCTCCTGTTCTCTTAACTTCTTACTTTTAAAGACATTAAGGAACTGGGCTCTCATTCTCTTCTCTGATGGACGTTCGTGCAATTGTCTTATCAACTCCTTAATCTTCTCTACATAACTTCTCACTGACAGCTTACCTTGCATTATCTTGTCTAGCTCGCACAATCGTCTTCATCTCCTGTGTTATCAGAATACTCCATGCGAAATGCTTTGATCAACTTGTTGTATTATCTGAGCTGACAGGTTGGATAATGGTAGTACCACTTTTTGGCTGTCTCCTTTAATGTTTGAAGAAAACATTCCCCCCATTCATCCTCATCAATATCCTTTAGCTCAGCGTACTGTTCAAAAGCCTGGATGTGTACGTCTGGATCGTCTGTCTTTCCCCCTTTGAAGACTAGGAAGGATATTTTCATGTCAGTAGAACGTTCATGGTTATCGACTTTGGTTTTGTGAGCTGGTTTTTTGTCTTTGAATCTTCTTTTACAATAGTGATATGTATCAGCTTCACAATCATCGTTATCTTCAGTCTCAGTCACTATGCCTTCTTCATTCTTCTTTATTGGTTTATGTCTTATTGTCAATGACTTCGCGTGATGCCCTCACTATCTTGAGTATGTTTCTTGCTACTTTGAGATCCATGAGATCGGGATCATCGCTCTGTTCTTTTTGCATGTCTTCTCCTGGAATGGATCGAATACTGAGAATCCCTTGATTCATCAGTTGTTTTGATCCTGGAGGAATATCTGTCTCATTCCCACGTTCTGTGTCAGTATCACAACCTTGCTTTGATACTTTGTGGATAGTGCTGACACGATCTGGATCATCCATGAATTTGGTAGCTAGACTTCTGCCATGTGCTACTCGTCTGGGTGGTATGATCAACTGCTGCGAACTCTAAACCAGCTGGAAGATAGTTTGTCTAACAAGAGCGACTTAGCTCGAGCCACTGTGATTGCCAAAATGGAATGAGTTGAACACTTATGATAGCTATTCCGGGTTGGTCAGTTAGAGTTAGCTCAGATCAAATCACGACTTCAGACATCAGATGAGACAAAAACTTAAATAAAATGTAGAGTCTGGAAGTGAAATATAGGCTAAACTAGAAACTGAGACTGGACACTGAAACTGGAGACTGGATCTAGAATATATTTAGATTAGTGTAACAAGGTACAAGTGTCAAACAAGTCTACTCTAATCTTAATGATGAGTTACAAAGGTACAAGAGCATAAAGAGCTTCAAGATTCAAGGCAGTGAGACAGTGAATAGTGATCAGTCACAATGATAAGTCGGTGATAAGTCATAATCGTCGGTAAAACTGAGTAGCGAGCCTTATTTATAGCCCTCAGACTGGGACTATGAACGATTGTGTATTATATCAATTACAACAGTAACTAGCATCAGTAATTACCAATCCAACTCGCCCAGTCGCCCATTTGAATCTTCATTTGGAGGATGTTCCCACCATTTATAAGTACCCTTTGCTTGGAGCGACCGATCCCCTTCCCAGGGACTTGCTCGCTTGAAGCACCACTTTGACTCTGAACCACACCAAGCTCATGGTTTCTCAGGTGAGCCCCACATTATTCTACTCTCTGCTCATATTACTAATAGGCCTTCTTCGCGGCCCCATTCCCCTGTTGAGATCCTTAGAGGCTAAATCATGAAAAATTGGCTCCCTCTAGGTATAGAGGTGAGCAGGAATTAGTGCCTCCCCATTTTATTTTTATATTCAAGGACCCTGGTGCGGAACTCCACATTGTGTCTTTTCAAGTAGCATAAGTACTTTTCTGCTATTGCTTCTAGGAGACTAGATAGGAGTCATCACATAAGCGTCGAACAAGGCGAGGGCTGAGTGTTTCTGGGCCATCTGGAGGCATATGAACTCTTTGGATTTTTGAGGGAGATTACCAAGTTTCAAACTTGAGAGTTTTGTTTTTTGATTTTCATCTGCAAGTCAAGGATGTGAATTACAATAAGGTAATAGATGTCCAAACCAGACTGGGGATTTTCTATGATTTGAGCTCCAGAGTGCTTGTTCAATCTTTTAGGAGGAGAGATCTTGGTCTCACTGGTAACTAGCTGAACGAGATGGTTGGATGGGCCTAAGAGATGTTTGATGAAGGATTCTCTCTCGCTCAAAAAATTGAAGATGCAGAATTGTTCTTGAACAAGCTACAAGCCATCATTGAAGAATGTATTTTGAACATCCCAAGCTATGTATGCACCCCATGTATTTTAATCGCCCCAAGCTATGCATGCATATACACATGTATGGTGAACAATATATGTTCTCACCTCCATGCAGATCTCGTTGTAACCTGTTTTGCTCCAACTAATATATTAACAAGTGATAAAATCACCAGGCCTGCCAGGTAGGAAAAAAATTTATTTTTGACATGCAATTTTTCAAGCCCCCTTTCATATGCTTTGTGCAATGCAGCCAACTTATATAATTTGCTATATATAACGTTAACTTAAAAATATAAATACAAAAAATGACAGGCAATTTTGAGATTGTTTTGGTAGGCAAAATAGCACTTGACAAAAAAAAATAGGGGTCAATTTTAGGCCTTGAAATTCTGAGGCTAAATCCCACTTTAAAATCACTACATCTTTAAGCTTTTAAAAAAAAAACATAAGCACAGAGAATTGAATTAAAAAAGCACCCTGAAGCTCTACACCCTAAGCTTTAGATCCCTATGCTCTACACCCCACTTTACATTTTTAAGCTTTAGAACCCTTTTTACAAATTTAAAATTGTGATCCTTAAGTTGTAAATCCCACTTTAAAAGCTTTAAAGTTCTAAGTCTTAGAACTCTAACGTCTCAGGGTGACCCTTCCCCTACCTGTGGATCCATGTAACATTTTCAATTTCTTTAATTCAAAATTTTACCTTCTAGTAAAAAAAAACTCTAGGTCCTCATTGGATCATTGGAGACCTTACTTTAAAAGTTCTACGTCTTCAAGTTCTAAACTTAGCTTTAAAATGTTTAAAAATAAAAATAAAAAGTCTTTAAAGGTTAAAGCCCCAAATGATAAATTCCTTCCATAAAGTTTTAACTAACAAAAATGATAACTTTAGTCTATTACCTCAAGTTTCAAGGGGTGAACTAAATTCTCAAAATGAGAAGGTGGCTAAAAGAACTTCTTAAATTTCAAAATGAAAAGGTGACTCTTGGGATTTGTAGAGCCTCTAAAGCTTTATCATTTAACAAGTAAGGTTGTTAACTTTCCATGCTTTCAAAGGCATTGAGTAACCCAAAATCTTTTCCTTGATATATGATATATGAGAGTTCATTCCATATTTCAACACTCAAGATATGTCCATCATTAGATTTACACAGTTCATTTCAATGAGTGACCACTATCTTATTTCAACCAATCAACATTTTTGACCTGTCAAAAAATGCTTAAAAATACAACTCAACTTTTTTCTTATTTTAGTCGGCAAAAAGAGAAAGCAATGCTATAGCCTTGCCCTTTGGGGAGGCCAAAAAGTGCTTAATAAAATTATGTCTTCTAGACCTAAAATGTTGTTTTTTTCTTTTTTCATCATCATTCTCTCAAAGTATGTGCCAACGATTTAGGAAAGTAAAAGAAGTAAAGTATCTTTGCCAGATGCTCTCTCTCTCTCATTTCACATGCAAAATTGGCAAGTTTTCTCTCTCTCTCTCTCTCTCTCTCTCTCTCTCTCGATAGTTTCCTACGACGTTAAAATTCTATTCTGGTGCTGTCGTGAAGAGGCTTGCATTTCTCGTGGCTTGCAAGGCCCTGCCTTCAAAAGGAGGGGCCTGCATCCCTCTCTCTCTCTCTCTCTCTCGTCTTGGGTTGTCAAAGAAGAGGGCTTCCTGTGTGTCGCTCGGTCTCTCGTCTTGTTTTTCCTAGAGCTAAACTGCCCTGTACCTCGCTGAGGTCTCGCTCTATCTCTGTCGTGGCCTGCGATGATTGCTGGATTGATGCCACGCGTTGTGCGCTGTCCTAGGGCCTTGATCTCCCCCAAAACCCAAAACTTTAGAAATGTTAGTAGTCTTTCAACAAATTAAAAGATTTGTGACGGGCAGGGTCACCAAGCGATGAAGGGGATGGGAGGCGATGCGCAGTAGAGGACCTGTGTCACTGCAAGTGATTGGGTTCATAGTAGCCAGTCGAACTAGCTAGGCAAGCTAGTTAAATTCTTGGCTGTCCGTGTTCGAACCTTGCCTTGATGCTTTTGATTGGCATGGACAAAGGTGAGTTGTGCACCAAAATGGAATTTGCAAAGGTTTCGCCTAATGATAGAAAAAAATATGGAAGTTACGTATGTGCGCCCGATTTTGGAAAAAGAAATGTAGAGCAGAATCAACATTTGATTCTACGATTTCAATTAGAAACGTGCCAGTAGTATGCGATGGTCAGGTCGTTTCCATAATTAGACAAGTGCTAAAAGCACGAGGCCTACCACACTAAACTAGAGACACAATGGAGGTAATGGAGAAAAGAAATGAAGAAAATCGCGAAAATCGCTGCTTCATTTACAACAACAATTGGAATCAAAAGGGATGTGACATGGCATTCTTCTCTCGAAGACAATTCACGGTTATCAATGATGCTAAAAGCAGAGCTACACCCTATGTGTGTGGATAATTTTATGCACGAATAGAATGATGTCGCAGCACTCCTGTTTTAGTTTTCAATAAGAGGGAAGCATCCATTGCATAGGATGAAGGTTTTGAACACCTGGACTCGACGACACTACAAGCTTCCTTTAGAAGAATATTGCCATATCATAATCAAAAGCAATTGTAACAACTTCAACAATGTTTGTTCCCATGGGTTATCAAGTTGAAAAATATGAGAAATCATCCCATCCAGAGAACACCATCACCAGTCTATATTTTGTTAATGCTCGAGGGATAGTTGGAGAGACGATGAAGGAGACCTTTGTAGCTTTGCTTGCAGGCAAATTTTATGTCAGGTAGACTTTATGTTGTAGCCTTCCAAATAGATGGAGCATATAGACACGACATTATATCTAAGCTACAATCAACACTGCAATGACAAGACACCATAAATATGAATTTTGTTCCAAGGGTACAACTGAAGCTGGCTAGTGAGCTTCAGGCTTCACACAAGCATACCCACACATTGAGGTCCAAATTTATTATTCGCCCTGCAAAGGGTACCCACAACATTGTGGGCGCCTCAATACATGAAATCTAGTACTAATTCACTGATTCACCTGTGATCCTCTTGTTTTGTGGCATTCAAAAAAAGGAAGGACATCATGCTTTCTAGTTTTGCATGCCAATCTGTAGAAGCTAAAATGAATGCAACAACTTCTTCATAGGCAATTTCCTACACAAAGGCTTTGTCAACGAGTAACTGATTGCAATTGAGGCTTTGTGATATGCCTTGCACGTACAAGTAGGATACCCTCAATCGACATAGCTCTCTCTCTCTCTCTCTCTCTCTCTCTCTCTCTCTCTCTCTCTCTCTCTCTCTCTCTCTCACACACACACACACACACACACACAAAATCACATGAGTCCTTTCTCATACTTCACTACATAAATTGGACAAAAAAAACTTGGCTTAGAATTTAAAAAAAACCCTCTTTTTTTCTTCGCCTTTACATCTCTATTAAACCATCCATTACATGATCACACAAGCAGCTGCCACAATAATAATACGTGTTTGGACGCTCAGCCAAAGGTAAGATACGGTTGGCCAAAATTACACCAAACTCCCTGGTGCGGGGTGTGTGGTTAAAATATTCTCTGAGGGGTTGGCCAAAACTGCGATACAAAAAAAATCTTATGGTGTGGAAGAAACTACGCTAGCAAGAATAACCGCTCGAAAAATCCACGCTTCATTAAATGTTCCGCATAATAATACTGAGGCCCTAAGCGCAGGGCTTTAGTTACCATCGCCAGACGGATATTGTTCGTGAAGTGCTCTCGACCCTAAAGGGTCACCCCCGTCACTCTATTCTGATATGTCCACCACTTCGTCTGCGTAACCGATGTTCCTAATTGGGGGAATAAAAGACGCTCATAGTGGTTCTCCTGATGGACTCACTCGACTGCTGAAAATAAGCAATGGTTATTTCTAATACCTAATCTTGATTATAAGTCATAGCAGATAAAGTGTATGACACAGCTTAAGACAAGCTATTGAAGGAACTTGTAATCAGTTGGCTGTAAACTCTTTAAAATTTACTCACGAATGTTACAATACTCTCTGAAGTTTAAAATGCCCGTCTTCTATAGACCTACATAGCTACCTAAACCTAATGAATATCTGTACAAATAGCCCAAGTGTCAAGGCTAGGGACTTGCTACGCGCCGTGTGTGAGCCACAAAGGCTCCTAGCACACAGTCATACAACAGACAAGCTCACAAGGAAGAACGGTGTGTCACTCACCTTCCTGCGTAGTTGCGAATGAAGGATTCCCGCGTCGCGAAGAAGAGGGAGACGCCGCTACGTCGCGCTCAACCGCCTCGCCGCCGTCGTGCCGCCGCAACGCTCGATCGCACACACTCTCACACTCTCTCTCTCTCTCACACACGCACACACACAAGGAGATGGTGAAGGAGAAGGTGGAGATGGAGCAAGAGCAGCTTCTATTGCACAATGAGAGAATGAGTAAAAATTAGGTTTAGTGGCTTTTATATAAGCTCACCCCATTCACACTTGGGTGCCCATTCTTAGCCAACTAACTCCTTGAATATTCCAGTTAGAGTGCGCCTGTCATCGGCGATCACCCTTACCCTGTTCCTATTGGTCCGACAAGCCCGGTACCTGACTCTACCAAATACATAATACGGTTACGGTGTCCGTCGTAGGCGATAGGGTGTCCGTGAGTCACAAGGGTTAACATTGCCCCCCTTCCTGATGTAGATTCCGTCCTCGGAAGCTAGTGAGTTGAAGCTTGGTATGTCCATGTTGTAGAGCATCTAGATTTGAATCTGCAAGGCAAAGTCACTGTTTTAGCAAGCGGAATTATATTGCCATAAATCATGAGGGGAATGTAAAGTACATGTGGAAATGAGTAAATGCAAGATTTATGAAATGTTAGACTGCCATTAAGGACAAATAAATTGCACTTTGAGTAAATTAATTAATCAAGAGTTTTGAGCTTACGGGTGAGTCTATCAATTAGTTAGCTATGACTAAGGTTAAAACAACTACTCTAGTACTAGCTAAGCTAAGAAGATTATCTAAATGCAAGATTCCCTAATTATGCTTTTCAGCTTTGATTAGCCAACTCGCTCTCACAACTGCAAACAAAAGCTTGAAATGTTAATTGTAAGCTCAATGGAAGTCTTTTAATTTTTCTTTTTTTTCTTTTTTTTTTAATACTTTTTTACTTTGGGTCACAATCATGTGACGTGTGTGCTTATTTTGTATGTCCTTTTGCTTCTCAAGGAAAAGCGCCCACACTGGGAACCTCTAGGGCTCTAGTACCATAGACAATACATGTGAGTGAAGTACCAATTCCAGCCAGGATTTCTCTTCCAGCGTAAGATTTTTCATTTGTGGCACTTATGTTGTTTTTTTTTTTTTTTTTTGCTTCCATTTCCTTGGTATTCGCACTAGTGTTTTTTGTTTTTTAAGTGAGCAAGCCTTTCTCTGCCTAAAACATTCCTAAGGTCTCAAATACTCGGATAATTTTATTAGCTAGGCCTAGTGGTCAAGTAAATGAGTTAACCTAAAGTCGCAGTCTCCTAATCTCCAGGCTCATCCATAAGATTAAACTGGAGTTCAATCAACTTAAGCAAAGACAAATTTATACATCTATAATGGCAGATAACAATCATAACTATTGCACTCAAACAAAGAATGAAAAATCATGATTAGCAATTACACATATTCACCAACATGAATCATGGAAAGTAGTACACCTGGAGGTATGGAGTGGCTCATTTCGTTGAAGCAGATGTCCTCAGCCATGTGGATGGAGATCCATATAAGTCCTACCTAACACATCCAAAAACAAGCACTATACCTCTAGGAGGCATGTCAGTGTGAAAAATTAAAACTCCTAAAAAACAAACTCAAAACACAATCTAGACCCCTAACGTACCTATCTGTCACCCCTTTTAGAATCAAGGAAAGAGGATATTATATAAACCGGGTGGCCACCCTAAGGCTAGGCCTCTATCCTCATCATCTAGATAAATAAAATCGTTGTCCGTGAGGCCATAGTCTTCCTCGGTCTCTATTAGTTCCTCTTCATCATCCTCTTGTGCAAGCATGCTAATCAAGAACCTCGCGATGCGTGGATACTCATCTTGTGCAAAAGAATAATCATGTGCCATTGGAGACACATTCGCTACTGGGTAGGGATCACTAGTTAGCCATAGACGTATCAGCCATTCTAACTCCTCAAAATTTCTCTCACATGCAAGGCTCTCTATTAAATCCCATTCGCAAGAAAGTATAGGGTAGCATACGTAGAACACTTGAGGAAAAGACAAAGGGTACCTTTCATCAAAAATAGAAGTGCATGCCTCTGGTGAAGTAGCCATTTCTGACAAGACAGATAGATTTGGTTAGGCCTTTAAAACATAAGAGTTGTTTTTGTGTGTTGCTTGAATTGACACGGTGAATTTGGACTTATATGTAAGATCTGATAGGGTGCTCTCTCGTTGCTAGTCTCTCTTGCTCTTTAATATTTTTGTTTTTTTTGAGTATAAGGCTATATATATACATTCCCTAAGATTGGAATTGAGAGGTCAGGGAGGAAGGTTGAGAGGGGAGCGAGTGAATGATTGATGTTAGCAAACACTCCCCCCTTCCTTGGGTAGATCATACCTTTTGGAATGAGGTCGTCACCTTTTGAAACCAATTGTTCCAAGTTGTTATGGGTGAAGGTTTTAACCAATAGTTTTCGACCGCCCTATGCGTTTCATCTAGTTGCAAGGGTGGTAAGGTACTCTCCCATGATTTTATTTGCAACGTTGTTGTAGGTGGTGAACTTACCCCGGGAGGTGCAAACTCTTTCGTGCTTGTATGGATATGTACAGTGGTAGGTGGAGGTTGTGTCGAAGCTTCTATTTGCGTATAGGAACTACATAAAGAGCAAGAAGCTTCATTTGATTTCCCTGTTCCTGAGCTAGGTGGAACAAATCGTTCTTTCTTTGGTACCCAAACTAGCTCTAGAGCGGGTGTGTAACATTCCATGATTTTTTCCTTTCCGCGATTTTCAATTTGTTTTGGAGCCACAGGATTGGGTTTACATGGGCCAGGTGACAGGTAAGAGTACACTTTACGTTTGGGCACCCAGATTTGATCATTTCCTAGTATCCTTGGGCTTCCAATAGTCATTTAGGAATCCAACGCAACGTTTCTTTACATTTCTTGGTGTGAGTGGGACGGTTCTTACGAGGTTTCCATTTTTTTGCAAAAACCATGCTCACTACAGAAGCTTTAGGGACCCACTTGTATGTTTTCTCTGTTATATTAGGATGGTTCTTGTGTGTCTCAAGCTTTCTTTCAACTACATCAGTTGAAGCTCTAGAGAGTTGGGCTATGGGGACGTATGGTTCAACCTCCTGGACATGCAATGTCTTGGGTTTTATTTCCTTAGGCAATATCTTAGGGACTATGGCTTGAGTGGTAAGGCTAAGAGTTGGTTTTTGCGTTGTAACACCCCCAGTCCCCCAATCAATAGTGCATTTGGTGGCTATCATCCACGTGCGGCCTAGGTTTATATTACCCTCCATAGTTCCAGTAGGCATGACCAAAAAGTCTTGAGCTACAATTCCATTGTCATAACTGACAGAAGTGTGCCAGATTCCAAAAATCGTAGTTTTTTTCTTGTTGACACCCTTGACTTGGATAATACTCTCAGATAGAGGTGGCTTCCCTAACTGACACCACACCCCATAGGATAGCAAATTATATTTAGCACCCGTGTCCAATAAGGCGTTATATAGCACTTTTCCATAGGCACTTTAACTCAATAGGGTATCGTAGAGGTGTGTCAGAGTCCAACCCATCCTCTTCGATTTCCACGTGGAATGCATTTGTGACTCCAAGGTTAGCCTCTCGTTTTTGTCTTATACGTTGTTGTCGCTCCTTAGCCTCAGCTTGAGCTTGTATCTTCTTTAACTCGGTTTGTGCTTTGGCGGCCTTCTTTTGATGAATGGCCCGTAGTTCTTCTTGGCTTAAAGGATCATAATATCTTTTGAATTTACTCCCATTGAGGAATCCAATGGTTTCAACTCCATCGAGAGTTTCCACACAAAGGGTACCTTGTGGGGTAATTTCACATACTCTATATGGTCCTTTATCAGCATATTTCAACTTTTTCTTCTCTTTACGTACTCCATACATAAGGACTTTATCACTAACTTTGATGTCCTTGTCCTTCACATGGCGATCAAACCACTTCTTTCTCCTATCCTTTTCCACAAGAGCATTTTGCACAGCCAACTGTCTCTCTTCGTCTAGTTTTTGTAAGATATACAAACGCTCGGTTAAGGGGTTACCATTCCATCCTTCTTGCGAAGCTACCCTAAGACTAGGAATGACAAACTCCCAAGGCATAACCGCTTCTTGGCCGTATACCATTTTGAATGGCGTACAATTAATAGCCACTTTATAAGCAGTACGATAAGCCCATAGAGCAGATGTCAACTTCAAATCCCAATCAGTGCGATGAGCTTCTACCGTCTTGGTTAAAATAGAGATTAGAGTCTTGTTGGTGCTCTCGGCTTGTCCATTAGCTTGCGGGTAATAAGGTGTAGACTTATGGTGGGATATCATAAAGGTCGTGGTAAGCTCTCTTATTACCTCATTTATAAAATGGGTACCATTATCACTAACAATTTCAAAAGGGCAACCAAATCTTGTGATAATGTTCTCAAAAAGAAACTTAACTGTTGTCCTCGCGTCAGCTTTTTGTGAAGTCTTAGCTTCAGCCCACTTTGTTACAAAGTCCGTAGCAACTAGAATATATCGAGATTGAGTGTTGCGAGTTGCGAGACTAATTGGACCTACAAAGTCTAAGCCCCATTTTTCAAATGGTTGGGTTACTTTAATAGGATGTAAGGGCATTCTGTCTTTGCGCTGTGTGGTCTTGTAACGTTGGCACTCATCACACCCTTTTGTAAAAAGTGATGCATCCTTAAATAAAGTTAGCCACCAATAGCCTGATTGCAGCACCTTTCTAGCAGTCAGGTCTTCTGAAAAATGTCCTCCTGCTATGCCCATATGTGCTTCTTGCAAGATATACAAATATTCATCCTCGCAGGCACAACGCCTAAGAATATCGTCCTTGCCTAATCTATACAGAGTTCCGGCAATCAAACAGTAGGGTTCACATTCTTTTACTAGCCTTCGAGCGATATCCTTACGAAGTTCCTTGGGTGGAAAACCATTAACTAAAAAGTTAACAATGTTCTCACTCCATTCAGGCATAGTCTCAACTATGAATAGGGAAGTATCGGGTAATTCATCATCAACTCCTGTAGGGGCTTCACCATTGGGTATGCGAGACAAATGATCAGCCATGACGTGCCTTTTACCGGGTCTCACTACAATCGTGAAATCAAACTCTAGAAGAATTAACAACCATCGTGTGATTCTTCCTGTGGAGCATGGCTTGTTTACCAGATACAGCAACGCTTGATGATCCACATAAAATACAAACTTGTTTGCCAGAAGGTAGTAGCGAAATTTCTTTACTGCATAAACCATTGCCAAACCTTCTCGCTCTGTAGTGGTGTAGTTCCTTTCAGCATCGTTCAATTGACGGCTTGCAAAGCTAATGGGATAGTCCAATTTATGTTCTCCTGGTTGAGTGAGAACACACCCAATAGCAAAGTTTGATTCATCAATATGCACATGGAAAATGACATCCCAGTTAGGTGTCCTTAAAATCGGAGCACTTGCTAGTGTTTTCTTCAATTGTTCATAGGCCTGGTCACACTCTTCAGTCCATTTAAATTCAATGAGAAGCTTGTACAAAGGACGTGCTATCTCAGCGAAAAATAAAATAAACCGTCGATAATAACCCACATGTCCCATGAACCTTTGAACTCCCTTGTAATTGGTTGGTGGTGGTAACTCTAGAATCACTTTAATTTTGCTCTCATCGGTTGAGATACCATTCTTAGATACTATATGCCCTAAAATAACTCCATGCTTGACCCAAAATTGGCATTTGAACGGGTTCAATGAGATACGATATAACCTACACTTTTCAAACACCTTCCGCAAACATGATAGATGTTCTTTCCAAGAAGAGTAAACACAAAGGTCGTCTAAGAAAGCTTCACAAAACTCTCTCAAATATTCTTTAAAAGCAGTGTTTATTAATCGTTGGAATGTAGCAGGGGCATTTGTTAAGCCAAAAGCCATCACACGAAATGCAAACACGCCAAATTCCGTGATGAAGGCAGTTTTAGCTTGGTCCTCTAGCGCTATCGTGATTTGGTTGTAGCCTGAGTACCCATCTAGAAAGCTATAAGATTCCTTGCCTGCAACTCTTTCGAGTACATGTTCGGAATATGGTAGGGGGTAATGGTCTCTTCTAGTAGCTGCATTAACTTTTTTGAGGTCCACGCACACCCTGAGTTTCCCATCCTTTTTTGGCACGATAACTATTGGAGACACCCATTCAGAGTGTTCGATAGGATATATGAACCCACATTTGATAAGCTTTTCTAGTTCTTCTTGAATGATCTTTGCGTACTTAGGATTCATCGGGTAGGGTCTTTGTTGTACGGGCTTCGCAGTGCTAATCATAGGGATTGTATGTTGGACCACAAAAGGTGGAACACCTTTCATATCATGGTATGTCCAAGCGAATATGTCCTTGAATTCTTTGAGAAGCTCTTTGAGGACCGCCTCTTCAACTTCTGTGAGGTCTTGGGCAATAAAAACAGGTTTTGATTCTTCACCGGGGTCGGCTAATTCTATTTCTTTAACTATTGCCGGACCATCATAGATTCCATTATTCCCATCGATAGGTATTCTTTGGGCTTTTGTGTACACAACCTTTGCTTCCCCTGTGGTGTAAGATTTGAAATGTTCTGGTGCAGGATGCAAGTCTGTGGATTCTGGTTGTGCTTTGGTTTGTGCTTCCATTTCTGCTTTCTTGTGTTGTCGAGCTAACTCTTGGTTTTGACGCCTCCTTGTAGTGCGGCTCAACTTTGGCTTGTCTATGATCTCTAATTGGGCTATGTCATGGGGTCATGGTCTACACCACATAACATTTTGGAGATATTCACCCCAATTGTCTACCAATTTTCGATGAGCATCACATGCTCCTATATAACTGAGCCATTCTGCTGAGGATCTCTTCTTTTTTATCCTAGCACGTACATTGGCTCGATATCGACGCCTCTTAAGGTTTTTCTTTTTCTTATTTGAGACCTGCTTTTGATTTGCATTTAGATCTGGCTCACTAAAGGAGTCCTCGTTGGTGTCCTCTTCACTCTCGGAGGAGCTATCATGGGTTGATGTGCTCGGTCCTTCCGAATGTTTTGACTCTGAACTTGCTCCACTCTTTAATTCATGAGATTCAGAATCCGTTTCACTCTGGAAGTCAGTGTCTGAGTCGTGTTGGTTAAAGTCTTCTATTGAGCTATCGGTGTCACTGTCAGATTGGTCCACAATTGCCTTGCCCTTAGAAGATGCATGTATGGCACTTATCATGTTCAGAGGTGCAATTTGTGGTACCTCTTCCCTTTCTGGTGTGACCCAAGTGGTTCCTCTATTTCCCCAGGTATCTATGGTTGCAGCTAGGTGTACCCAGTCTACGTTGTCTGATTCCGTCATACCCGGTAACACATCCATGTAAGGAGAATCTTGGCCAATGTCTGTATCCTTCTTACAAGTGTAACAATATTGTAGTGGGGCCGAGTGAACTGTGGTGTCAGAGCGATGATCAATAATGGTTTTACTCCCTAAGGGGTGTACCTTACCAGTCACCAAATCCACTCTAAGGACAGAGTCTTGGAATTGCAAATAGACATGATTTTTAGACCAATCATGAACCATTTGTGCTTCCCTCATGAATGGTCGTCCTAAAATCATTTCATATGACATAGGGTGTTTAGAGAAATCCATTACAATGAACGTATGTCGTACCTTGTGTCCTAGAACTTTGATCTTAAGATCCTTGAGCATCCCCATAGGTTTGGCTATGGTACCATTTGCCATCTTTACCACAATGTTAGTAACACTGAGGCGGGGTTTTCCCATGGATTCCCAACAATCTTTTGTAACGATGCTAACTCCCGCACCACCATCAAGAATTCCCTTTATAGTTAATCCCTTGGTAGTGATGGGTAGGGTCGCATTAGACTCGTCGCCTTCAAAATACTACCCTAATTCGTTAATGGGTACCTCGATCACAGACTCGTGTCCATCTAAGTCAAGTGATTGCACATGATTTTCCTCATCAATCATAATCGAGTCAGGCCTATTTGGTTGCGCAAATTGCGGTAATCCCGTTCGTAGCTCTCCGTTAAGGAATGCTCGAAGTGCAAGGAATAACTCAGGATCTCCATACAGCTTTGCTATGATCGTGGTTCGGACCCCAGAAGACATGAATTCCACTAGTTTGGCAACATTCATTGGCATTTTGCAGGGTGTAGATCCTTGACTAGGAACTGGTGAGGATGGAATCTCATATTCCTCAATGGGATCAGGTATTCCTTCGTTAAACATCCTTTCCAATAAGAAGGGTGTATGCTCACTTTCTGATGTCCCGTCCTCACTCCCTTCTTGGATGATACTAGATATGGCTAACGGTCTATGGTTCATGTGGGGTGGATGAACTTGAGTGGGAAACACTGTGTCATGCATTTTGACATGCATGGGTTCTGGTTCTAGTTTCCCTTGAGTCTCCTCCACTAAACCTCTTAGATGTTTCACCTGCTCAATCTCGTCTACTGGGTTTGGGTACGTCCCAATCTTCTTTTTACGATTCTTCCCTTTTTGCCCTTGCGGTTTATCTTGGGGGTCTTGGATTGGATTTGGAAACACTTGTGGTGTTTTCAGAGGCTCTTTATGGTTTTCTCTTATTCGGTTTTCATTTGGTTCCATGTTACGGTTTTCTTTGTTGGTCTTTCCCTTTGTGGTATTGGTTCTAGTCTCCATTGTCTCGATTGAATCTGAATCATCCTCGAGGTCATTCATATACAGGGGGTCATCTCCTGTTCTTATGTTTGTTTTGGAACTTGGCTTTGAATTTCCCGTATTCTGCGACCTCTTCCTTCGTGTCTTCTTTTTCTTTGCTTGGATAACTGACGCGGTATCTCTCTCTTCGAGGATATGGCCTGGCCCTTGAAGCATGGACCGTGTAATCGCATAAGCGGGTGCGACGGGTGGTATTGGCGATGTCACACTAGCAATTTCGACCAAATTTAGGGGTGTGATTTTAGGCGCATTTGGGTTATAGGGGCATTGGGCAATCAAGTGATCTATGCCACAACGATTACATGTGAGTATTGGCATTGCAGACGTGCTCCCTTGATTAATTTGCATATGTGCAGCATTCTTTTGTAGCCTAATAGGGCACTCCGCTGCCCGATGTGGTCCACCACACTCGTAGCATTGAAGAGGTGGCCTCCTAGCCTGGGTGTTGATATTTTGACCTCTGGATGCGAGAGCAGCAGCTTGATAAACCGGCTTGACTTGTCCCCAACAATCTTCCATGTAGTATATAGGACACTCTTCCATTGTATCAAGTCCGTAGGCAATACTAGTGTCTATTTCCTCCTCACAGCCATTTGCATAAGCATTAGATGGCTCGCAACCCACTTGGTTCATAGGGGCGACTCTTGGATGCGGGGGCTGCGGTCCTAGCACAGGAGGTGGTAGCGATGTAGCTTGTACAACATTTTGAGATCTAGGAACCATGTGTTGCGGTAGTTGCTCAACAGGTGGAGCAGGCATCAATACAGGAGCTCGAGGCGCATCCGTCCAGGCTACAGGTGGTCTATTTGCCATCATACGTTTGATCATTAAACAATCCTTAGCTTGGTGACCATACCTACCACATGCGTTGCAAGTTCCATTAAATTTTACTCTAAACGTAGGGCACTCACTAGTGCTATGTGGACCTAAGCAAATGGAACACCATTGTTGCTCCCTTCTTGGATACATGTGACTATTTTGAGGGGGTCGATTATCCTTAAGAGACTCTTGGATTGCCTTGGTGAGGTCTGTCAAGAATGTCTTAAATACCTTTGGCTCATTGGCAATGGGCTTTGCACTCATGGGTTCATACTCAATGGCTTGTGAGCTAGTGGATCTCGTGTCAGTAGACACCCTCATGCCTGCTATCATCAAGTTTTCCTCTAATTGGATTGCATTGGCAGTGACATCTTCCCAGGTTGTGATACCTCTAATCACTAGTCCATTATAGATTCCTTCATTCCTCAACCCTCAAATGAATCGATCAAGCAGTTGGTTATTGTTGAAGCGCTCATTTACAGGGCAGCGAGAGTTTAAGTGTTTTAGACGACTAATGAAGTCCCTTACTGACTCTCCTTCCTTACGTTCGGCCTTCTGTAGCTAAGATGCTACACCCCAAAGCACACCTTCTCGTATGTACTCCTTTAAAAACAACCTTCGAAGGGTAGGGTAGATTGTTTTCTCGTCCACCCTTAGGGTTCTATACCAATCTCCAGCCTTCCCACTTAATGTCAAGCTTAAGGCATTGCACTTATGTAGTTCGTTGCGTTTCCCTAAGGAATCACATACTTGTTCAAACACTTCAATGTGTTTTCTAGCATCTTCGTCCCCATTGAATTTTTGCGTGAGTTTGGCAATTTGTACTGCCTTACTTCTAGGCTCTCTACCAGATGCATGACGTATATTTTCCGCGATAGATCGACCTATGGTTTAAGCAAACGCTGCCAAGTCACCTATGTGAGGAGGCAGGGCCGGTGGAGGTACTCTTGGAATCATATGTGGGAGAGGGACGGGTACCGGTCTTGGCATATGTGTGGATGATGCAGGATATGGAACATAACCGGGCGTAGGTCCACTCGGATAAGGGCTAGGGAGCGGCACTCGAGGAGCATAAACAAGTGGTACAATTGGAGGTGTGGGGGCCATGTGTGCATAAGGGGCTACAGGCACATACGGTCGAGGCCCCATATTAGGTACTACGACACTAGGTAGTGGCACTGCGCTAACCGTAGATGTCATCGGTACATTCTCTGTCAGGCCTATCCCTGGAGTGAGAACTGTGTTTTTCTTAATAGAGGGTTGAGCCAAGTTAGGGAAGCTAAAGGTATCGCTCGGAGGCTCAGATTGCATAGAGACCCAAGGTGAAATGACGTAAGATGGGTCCATGGGGCTCATTAGAGGAGTCTCCATTTGTGATAGAGTAGGCTGTTGAGCCTTGCTCGTATCCAGAAATCTCATGGGTCCATTTGAGAGTATATTTACCCCTCGGTTTTGCCTTTCTGATTGAATAATGCCATGGATAACATTACAGATCATTTTCTGTTGATCCTCGATGCTCGTGGCACTAGAGGTGGATTGTACAATCTCTATCCATCCTACATGGTAGGCGTGGCCAGAGTGTAGATCCGTCAACACCTCAGTGTGGAGGTCATATGTCCAATGATCATTAATGAACAATCCTTCTAGAGTCGACGTGTTAACGATTTCTTGTGAGGTAGAAGCAATGTTGCTCCCCGTGGTTTTACTTGTCAGCAACGGTACTCTAGAGGGAACTTTTGAAGGAGGTAGCTCAACAGGGCCTTCTTGGTAAGAAGTTGGCAGGATATCCACATGGACACTCTTTGGGGGTGTGGGGTCCACGTGCGATGTGAAAGGAGAGTCCACTTCCCCACCCCCTTCGTGTGCTTCATTTGCATCAGGTTCCGAGCAAGTAGCTCTACCTAATGTTTCCATGAAACGGCTAAACATACTAGTACTAGGTTGTGGAGCTTCGGGAGGTGCATGGCCTTCTCTCTCAGTATTTTGGGTAGGGTATGCTTCCATGATTTCTGAGTCGGAGGAGGAATCACTAGCGGCTATTTTAGGGTCTTGGGTGGTGCTACCTTGTGTCCCCGCTGAGGGTCTAGAGCCTATCGTGGATGGGTAATAGGTGTTCGTATGAACAGAGGCACCCTCAATATACTCGTGTTCTAGCACCCGCCCAGAGCGTAAGTGCATGTGCTTTTGATACCCTAAGGTGTCAAAAAGCTGCTCTAGGAGGCCTTGTGACTAGTTTTTTGCGTGTTTTTTGTTTGTTTTTTTGCTAGATTTTTTAGAGCGTGTCGTGGAATGGGCCGTGTGATAGCTCGAAACGAGCGTATCGCTAGGAGGGACGCGCTGTGCTTTACAACCCACCGTTTGGTTCTATTTTGCTCCAGAAAAGCCCGAAACAGTCTTTTCCTAGCTGGGGAACTAGGCTCCAAATAGCAAGTCTAAGGGTGCAAGTGGGAAGAGAAGGGAGGAGAGTGGAGGACTTGTCCCACATGCTCTCATTCCCTCTTGAGGGAGTAGGGTATATATATAAGAGTGAGTCTAGCATATAAGGCCTGGGCCTGGGCTTGGGCAAATGATCCCGATCCCGATCTAACTTTTATACAAACCAACCCGCCCGTTTTTATAACTCACGTTTTTTATTTTCGAAAATCTAACCTCCCCCTAGCTCACGTAACTTTTATACAAACCAACCCGTCCGTTTTTATAACTCACGTTTTTTATTTTCGAAAATCTAACCTCCCCCTCGCTCACGTTTTTATTTTTCGATTTTTTTTTTCAAAAACAAATTTTTTTTTCTTTTTTTTTTGAGATATTACTTGGTACGCGTTTTGGTGCGCGTTGACCTCACCTAACTATTTACTGTCCCACCTACCTACTGACCTGCTAATCAGTGGTTCACCTAATTACTAACCTGCTTAATTAACTAACTGTGCGCCTAACTGTGCACAAACCAGAAAACACAGAAAACACAGAAAATGCAGAAAATGCAAAAACGCAAGAAATGCTAACTGTGTAAGCTGAAATCTGAACTTAATAGAACTAGCAAAACAAACCTTAACAGAACACAGAAAACTTGAATGCAGACAACAATAATCAAACTTAAGCCGAGCCTTTCCTGCATAAAAAATAGCTTCAATACAATTTACAGGTCGCCATTGGAGCTTCACGCGCAGCAGCTCCCCGGCAGCGGCGCCAAAAATGTCAAGGCTAGGGACTTGCTACGCGCCGTGTGCGAGCCACAAAGGCTCCTAGCACACAGTCATACAACAGACAAGCTCACAAGGAAGAACGGTGTGTCACTCACCTTCCTGCGTAGTTGCGAATGAAGGATTCCCGCGCCGCGAAGAAGAGGGAGACGCCGCTACGCCGCGCTCAACCGCCTCGCCGCCGTCGTGCCGCCGCAAAGCTCGATCGCACACACACTCTCACACTCTCTCTCTCTCTCACACACACGCACACACACAAGGAGATGGTGAAGGAGAAGGTGGAGATGGAGCAAGAGCAGCTTCTATTGCACAATGAGAGAATGAGTAAAAATTAGGTTTAGTGGCTTTTATATAAGCTCACCCCATTCACACTTGGGTGCCCATTCTTAGCCAACTAACTCCTTGAATATTCCAGTTAGAGTGCGCCTGTCATCGGCGATCACCCTTACCCTGTTCCTATTGGTCCGACAAGCCCGGTACCTGACTCTACCAAATACATAATACGGTTACGGTGTCCGTCGTAGGCAATAGGGTGTCCGTGAGCCACGAGGGTTAACACCAAGCTACTTGCCATCTCTTATTGGGTCCAGTATTACCTCTATGTGTTTGACATATGTTTCTTCTAGAAACTTGCCCAATGGGCTATCTTACCGATAATAGTTTCGTTTGATATGTCGTTATTATGAGTAATTTTTTGTTTGTGACCATCCAGAGTTAGAGGCTATACCTCTTTAGAAATTTTAAGTGCCGCGTATCGACTTAAGTAGTTTGGAAATTTCAAACTAGCTACTGCTACAAAAATATTGATGCTTATAAAGGATTTTCTCGGTAGCCTCTTTTTAAATTGTTCAAAGCTTGTCATTATTTTTAGCCTTTAAATACCCTAAAAATGCCTTACTTCTTGAACACCTATATTGCGTGTATTCTTAGTAACCGTTTGCAATACTTCTCTTTCATCGGCTTGGTTGCACGCTACCCTCTACATGCATATAGTGTGTTCACAAATGCGCGGCTGCAGTGCTTATGACTCGACACTTGCTATTCTTGACCGGATCTTGTGCTAAAAGAAATCCCAGTAAACAGGGTCTTTAAGGGCGACTCGATTAGGGGAATGCATGGCAAATTCTGGGTCCTTTCTGCTACGGCGGGGCATCATCATCTATAAAACCTTCACTGATTTACATCAGGTGAGTACTATACTCACTTAGCATCTTTGTTTTGTGATTACACCTTGTGCGTTCAAAACTTATAAGCTGTTGTGACTTCAACATGCCTAAAAGTATGGAGAAAATTATGGTGGAGTCGTCATCCTCTCCAAGTCTATAGGTTATTTATTTGTTTGGCACTCATGTAGCCTTTAAGAAAATTGGGCTGGACTGGTTTGGCTAAAATGAATGTGCTTAAATTGAGTAAATAGTAATCTTTGTCTGTTTAAACTTTGGCTAATTGGACAGATTTTTGATTAAATATGATGCTCTGATTCGAAGAAGTTTTTTTCGTTGAAATCTCTTAAGAAATTGAGAAAATTCACTATTGTATAAACTCTGGTTACTGAGGTGCTGCCAGGTCTCTAAAAAATTAAGAAGATTCACTGTCATAACTTTTGGTTACTGAGGTGTTGCCAGTTATTGAATAGATTCGTAGAGGATGTTGAGCATCACATACCCGAATCATGTAGTGTTTTTTATGTTGTTTAAGCTTGAATACTTTTTGCCTTCTTACATCACTTACCCGCTTGATCACCACTTGCAGTTTGTATATACTGCTGATATATGGGTACTGGATACATCTTGCCTGTTATGGTTTGGGTCACCGGCTTTAAAATAACCTAAGCCTTGCTCCTTTAAAACTTACCCTTATTTGCTCTCATTATATCAGTGCATAGGAGGATGATTGCATACCTGCATGATGCTGTGAAGAAGAATATAAAAATGAGTATCTCCAACTAGTGTGTAGATATCTATAAAGGGCTGATGGTATATTTGGTACTCTCTATGGTCTTTGACTAAGCCTGTGATGGTCTCTAGCCTTTTTTGTTCTGGTTTTGGCTGAATGCCTTTTTCCAGGGGATTAGACCTTCCCTGCTGGTCTTGGTGTGATATTATAGAAACATATTAGACATTTAACATGGGGTAATGATATTATGGATACTTTCTGGTGAGTGAGAGGATGACTTTGGAAAAATACTTCCGCTGATCTCTGGTTTTTTACTATATCTCTGGCTTTTATTGTTTGGGCCTTTTCTCGCTTGATGCTATGACCTGCCCAGCTGTGCAGGTTGTGTTTCAAAGAATGGCACTTTGGCCTGCACTATAAAAACATACTTTCTAATTTTTCCGCTCTTTTTTCCATAATGAGAAGAACAAATCTGCAATTTCTTTATAATATTGGGTAAACAGCTGATGGGATTGATTTTAATATGTACTTGGTTAGCAAGGATAAAAAAAGAAATTTGTTACTGGCTTTATGGAAGATTATGTTGGCTATGACATAGGAAGAGAATCGGCTGTTTATAATGATGGCATTTGAAAAGATTAAATTGGTTCTTAATTAATCTAGTAGTGGTATAGTGTGAAAAAATCCAAACATATGTTTCAGACTCCTCTGGTTGGTCTGTTGGTCCTGTACCTTACTGTGTCGTTCTGATGTGTGTTGGTTTGGCTTTCGCTAATATACTATAGAGGCCTTTTAGGCTTTGTGAATGAAATAAAATCAAGCTCTAACTTTGTTCATACATAACCAAGCTGTCCTTTATTTCTTCAAGAGGTGTTTTAGCCATTAAAAAACTGATATCTAGTGTAGAATTATATGTCTCAAGCTAACTTTTGCTTGCTCCTATGGGGTAAAAGTCTCCCCGATCTGGTTAAAGAATGAGTTTGGGATTTTTTTTAAAAAAATTAGTTTTTTTATAATCTCTTTAAAGCTCTTGAAACTAAGGTTAGGCATCAGAAAATTTTATAAAATAAATTTGGAACTAACTTGATATATAATAGCTTTGTGGGAATCTCACTCTCCGGGATAGATTAGCTAAAAACCAAGGACTCTTATTCTGTTTTCAAAAAAAACAAAATACATGTAGAGAACTGTTTGTTTTTTCATTGCGACATGGATAACAATTGGGATGCCCAGCATCACCTGCGTATAGTCACGTGCTAACAAATTGTTTTTTTATGGCTATGGGTGTAGGTGAGGGCTACCTTCTTTCATAAAAACATTATGTTCTATGTGGTTGACGACTTGTGGCGTATCTCTTACCTTGAAGCAGCATCACCCCAGAATTTGGGATTACTTTCTCCCATGTTGTACTTTGTTATCTTCATTACCTTGTACAAAATTTATTCTCAACTGCAAATAAATTATCATATAAATCCATTGTATTTGCCTCGAAATATTGGTCTGTGAACATGTAGTGTTCGTTTGCGTGTATGTATCAATTTAGAACTGCTACACACACACACACACACACACACACACACACACACACACACACACACACACACACACACACACACACACACACACACACACACACACAATTTAATTGTGTACTAGGTTTAGCCGGCGAGGCCTCAACTTGCCACTAGCCAAGCATGGTGAGAACTCTTTGCTATGGTATGGGAGGGCTTGAGTTTCAAGCTACAATTGCGGGCACTCTCCAACACAGTTCAATTGTCTTGTAGAGACCTCTCAAGCATCAAGCTTGTCCTGGTCAGCCCTCAACGCTAGGTGTACCACAAAACCTTACCTAATTTGCTATTCAATGGCATGTAGTAGGACCTTGTAGTTGTTGAGATCATACCCAACACTTCTTGAGGCCTTGCATAGTTGCCGATGGCCAAGTTAGTCAAGGATAGCAAGCTCACAATTCCATGCATTGCATGGGGACTCTCACTATAGAAGAAATCCATTGTGCCAACTACCACAAATACGGAGGCATCTCCTAGTATCACCTGCAATAGCCAATGAAATCCATTAAAAATTACTCAATTGTCTATTCTATTTAATCATTTTTATTTCTATTGATCTTCATAAATTGGCCTCAGGCCCTCAACTTGTTGTGGAGTTTGCCACATGATGCTCAACGGATGCCATGAGTACTTAAATGTAGTTGGCAAGATTCGAGCATTGACACATAGGCCATGCCTAGCAATGAGATAACGATGCCAACCGCCATTTGTTGTAGCGGTCACAAACCTCTTTTTTTCTTGTCACACAGTGGGCAACCGATACCACCATCATGGGATACACCAGCGTCATTACAAAAATGCTCCTGGTATTCAACACATTCATCGCTATTGGAGGGATGCTGAAGCCACCCACCTTGGTGTCCATGGCAATCGATTGCTCCACAAACAACATGGTGCCTTGTGAGAAGATGGTTGCAAAGGGGATGGCCATCACAAATATGGGTAGGATCTGCCAAAGCCGCTTCACCTCCTTCACATAGTCTCCATTCATGAGCTCTCCCACCTTCCTTATCTTGTTCATCCTTTGTTGCTGCCTTGTCCAAGCACCTGTCAAGAAACCACCATGGATTTTATTTATTTTGACATCAAGTTTTTCTTATCTTTTGAGGAGAATCCCAAATCAACTAGATACAAATTACACCAAGGTTTGTCTGGCTTACGAAAATCATGTATATGAACGACGTATAAAAATATCCATTTCATAGCTTTATAAAAAAGTCTAACTAGCTCGGTCTCCTACCCTTTGCTTGTCCGTCTGCTACAATAGCCCATCATTGACATACGCCATACTCCTTCACACCACCTAGACACCGATGTTGTCATCTTCCATGTGAAACCTCAAAGACACTACATGCCTCTTTCGTGTTGCAGCTGCGACTCTTAACAAACCCTAGTTACCCAATGCCCGTTGAGTTCTCATGCTCCCTGTAGAGCTATCTCTAAATGCTTGGGACAAGCCCCCCTGCTCCCATGAAACCTTGTCTCTTTGCCCGAAGCTTTTTTTTTACAACTCCATAGCATATATTTGGAATCCTTGAACGTACCTACCTTCTAGTGTTGTCACATACATAGCTAGAGTAGGCCTAGCGGGGGGGGGAGAGAGAGAGAGAGAGAGAGAGAGAGAGAGAGAGAGAGAGAGAGAGAGAGAGAGAGAGAGAGAGAGAGAGAGAGAGAGAGAGAGAGAGAGAGAGACCATGTCTCGTCACCTTCAACATAACAATAAAAATAAAAATAAAAATATGTATTGTAAAGCACATTCAATACAGGACACAAATCCATCCTCCTAGCACATCTTCAACAATGTGGTGTGACAGGGAGCTCTGGCATGCAGAGATCTCTAGATGGTGGTGTAATGAGTGAGAGGGTGGACAACCTGCTCAAGCCTGTAGAGGGTGGGGTTTATCATGAAGGTGGGGAGCTTCAACTAGCGGTGGCAATGGTGTTTGTGGGAATTGGGATGGTTGAACAGGAGCTTGGGGGAGGTGTGCCCTGTAGAGGCCAAGGTGGAGAGCTACCGTCTACAACTGGGTGCTCACTGCTGCTAACCGGGCAGCAAGCTGGATAGAGAGAGAGAGAGAGAGAGAGAGAGAGAGAGAGAGAGAGAGAGAGAGAGAGAGAGAGAGAGAGAGAGAGAGAGAGAGAGAGAGAGAGAGAGAGAGAGAGAGAGTGACACAGCAACCATCCCTATTGTGCTAACGATAGCGAGTGAACACTGCACATTGGCACGATGCCATTGAATAAACCCTCGTGCCATGTCTTGAGAGTGGCCCTTGCATTGAAATGACAGCCCCATGCAGGGAGTGGTACGGAGAGCTCTTGTCATGCTTTTATCATATTATGATGATATAACTCAAGATCATGAGCTCTTCTCCTAAATATATTCACTCGTCTTTTCAATGAGTATCTCTATCTCTTTCAACCAATCAAAATTTGCGTATTTTAAAAAAAATAACCTCCCCTTTTTCATTAGCAAAAAGAGGAGGCATCACTAAGGCTGGTTCAGAAGGTGCGGCGAGACAGGGAGGAGATGAGTGCACAAGCCTATGAGAGGCTGTCGGCTGGCACATGCTGTTCACAAGGTGCGATGATAGCACACCTGCAGGGTGCCACATCATGGTAGAGATGCTGTTGTTTTTCTTTCGACCCCCCCCCCCGCCAACCAACTAACTGCTCTTCTACCCTCCACGTCAGATGAAGCTACTTGTGTGGCTTCCTTTTCCTGGTTTTCGCTTTTATTGAAACTCATTATATGAATAAAATATATTATTTTCTCCTGCCACTTGTGCTGGATGTTGCCGCCTTGTGTGAACAGGAGCAAAGGGTCCTTCATGCACCTTCCACTTGGAAATGCAAGAAGAGTGAGCCTTCTTTCGTCTGAACTGGGCCTAACGGCTTTTAGCCCTTTGGGCAGGCCAAAAAGTGCTTTATACTTGGCCGACTGCGCATTGGCCAACGACTCAAAACCAAAGGAGTCGAAGAACAGCAAACTTTCAAAATAGTTTTCGCTATGAGATGGCAGGTCGAGAATGCAGTTGCGGGATCCATAGCTGGCTTCACTACCGTAGCTGTCCTTCATCCTCTCGATGTTGTCCGCACTCGCTTTCAAGGTAGACATGCAGCTGTCTCTGAGAATTTGAGAGAGAGAGAGAGAGAGAGAGAGAGAGAGAGAGAGAGAGAGAGAGAGACCTTCTGTAGAAGACCAGATTGAGGCTGACTTAGAGAGAGAGAGAGACCTTCTGTAAAAGACCAGATTGAGGCTGAAGTCAGCTAGCCTTTAGGACAAATCAAGTACAGCTGATTTGGGTATCATGCCATGAAAGCATAAATAAAAGAAAAGAACTCTTACTAGCTTTTGGGAACTTCTTTGACTCATAAGAGAGATACAATTAAACAAAATGGCATGCTTTTCCCCCTCTGTATACTGCCCATTTTGGGCCCCTTTGACTTTGGTCAGCTCGGTGGCTTTATTTTTTAATTGTAATGGGAGTGGATTGGTTCAGACATGTAGGTCTTGCGACGAACAACCTCACAAGGGTGCCAGTATAGGATCCCCTAGGATTCATGGGCCTAAGGGTTGGGGCTCTGGGCATTGTAGCCAGGGTTGTCGACATCTACAGATGCACCCTTGTGTCCGACTCGTCTATTCCCATACGGATGTTCGAACCATAGTAACCATGGAGTTTTAAAATGGGAATTGTTGAATCGAGTTTCTGAGGTTTCGGGCCATGCTTGAAAAGCCATCCGAGAGGTTTCGTAAAAAACTTAATGATAAACGTTGACATATTCACGTGGACACTAAATGATCATGCTATTGCACAATATGCTAAAGTAAGACATGAATTAGGCGTATTATGTGTCAGAGTAGGCGGCAGAAGATGCAAGGAAGAAAAAATCTGGCCTCTGATCTGATGGACACCTTGACTCCGATCTGGCTCTACTTTGATAAGATATGCAATGCCACATGAATGAACAAGGCAATTGTGGAGATGAGAGATCACTGAGGCAGGAAGAGATTGGAGAGAGAGAGAGAGAGAGAGAGAGAGAGAGAGAGAGAGAGAGAGAGAGAGAGAGAGAGAGAGAGAGAGAGAGAGAGAGAGAGAGAGAATGAAATGAAATGTTATATTAACGTCTTCAAAAGGCCAGAATGACCTATGAGACCAATCTGTTACAAAATGGTGAATTTAATACCATATCTGGGTACAAAAGAACTAGATACTACTACTAAAATCCATCCTCATCTGCACTCTGGATATCGACTCTCGAGAGAATATGGCTTGAATCCTCTGCTGTAGTTTCCGTCGATGTTGTGTAGCCCCTCTCCTCAATCGTGGCCATCCAAATCTCCGTAGCTCCAGTGCTCGGTTGATCAGAGTGCCGATAGTGGTCGAATGAGTGTGGGCCGAGCTTTGCAATGATGATGACTCCTATGGCTGTCCCATATCTAGTGAAAAGAAATCTATAATTTGTCTCTGGGACTGTCTCTCTCTATCTCTCCCCAGTAAAGTGTCTCTATATTTGTGTATCTCAAGTAGATATAGCCCAAGACATCTCTGATCCTCATAACTCATGACCCTAGAGAAAGGACCGAAACCCTCTCTGAATAAGCAGTGGAAACGGCCCCGTATCTCATAGTACACTGTGCAATGACATATGTAATGTAGCTCTGTCTTTGGCTCTAACTGGCAGAAGCGGCATATCCTGCTGTCTGCTGGTATCCCTCTAAATCTACCAGTCTCAATCTCTAGCTGATGTGAGGATGTGCGTATCTGAGCAATGGCAGACCGCAAACCATAAGACATATGTGTGTCCATGTAGCTGGGTCGAATCACAAACCCATCTCCTGTGAGGTGGAGAAGATGCTCTCTATAGAAAGCCATCTTCGTGCCCAACTCCTGTGGGGGCTCTATCCATGTCCTCTTGGTAACCAGCTGGATCAGGTCCTAACAAATGAGTCTAGTAATCTCCACCCGTGTAAGAGACATCGAAGGTGCTTGAAGAGAGTACTGGAAAGGGGGCAGCCTGTCCATGGTGAAACCATGCGTCTGAAACCATGATGTCATCTGTGCATACCAACATGAAGTGTCCCCCTGAAGAGCTAACTGTTTGGAAGACTCAAGGGCGAGTCTAGCATATTTGTCTCTAGTAGTATCCCACAAGCTGTGCACAAAGGAGACTGATCTGGTAAGCGCCTCAATCTCCATAGGAGGGGCAACTAGCTCTGCTCGAATGATAGCGTGGGGTACAAAGGCCTTGGCTCTGATCAGTCGAGAGATCATAGATACTAAGGGCCTCTCCATACGTCTCCAACTATCCTGGCCTACAGAAGGTCCCCATGTCTGCACCCCATACAACATAGCTGAGGCTACTAAGGTATCAAAGAGCCATAAGTTTGTCCGAGGTTCTTGGAATTGAACCTGCGAACACATCCTCTCCAATCCTCCCAAGGCCGCAAAAGCTCTAGTCAGTCTAGTCTCTGCTGCTCTCCCCAAAGAAAACCTCGGCCCAGTGAAGACAACCCCAAGGTAAGTGTATGCATATGTATACTCTACAATCTCTTGACCATATGTGAAAGTCGGTGCTGATCTCCTGATCCACTGTGGTGTGGTGTTAAACACCATAACCTTGGTTTTACTAAGGTTTACAGACAATTCACTATCCTCTGCAAATTTGTGTAATGCATCCAACTGTCGCTGCATACCCTTTGGTGAGTCAGAGATCAACACAATATCATCAGCATATAACAACAATGGGATCCACGTCCGTGCCAGCTGGGCACCTCTATCACCCTCTCTGTCAATGTAATCAGACACCTCATCAACATACATACCAAATAGAGTAGGAGACAATGGGCAACCGTGTTTCACCCCAATGGAGTGAACTAAATCAGATATCCCTTCCGGAGTGCGTACATGTCCCATCACTGATCTGTATAGAGCCATAATCGTCCAAATCAACACTATGGGCACCCCCATCTCCTACAATCTGTGTATCAATCGAGCTCTCGGTGCCATGTCAAATGCTTTGCGGAAATCCACAAAGTTACAATAAATCCATCTCCCATGTGACCTGCCCTCCTCAACGATGGTTCTGAGTGTCAAAATATGATAAAGAGTG
This sequence comes from Adiantum capillus-veneris, assembly GCF_014529385.1. Classification (NCBI taxonomy): domain Eukaryota; kingdom Viridiplantae; phylum Streptophyta; class Polypodiopsida; order Polypodiales; family Pteridaceae; genus Adiantum; species Adiantum capillus-veneris. The sequence goes on from NC_140959.1 coordinate 122,633,032, forward strand.
GAGAAACTTCTCCTGAAATGGGCCTGGCCCTTTGAAGAATAGTACTCCTCTCCTTCCTCTGCTCTTCAATTTTGTTTCTCCATTCTCTCATTTTCTTCTCTATTGCCGACATCCTTTTCCCTGTCCGCATGAAAGAGGCTTTGTGGGCGGCTGGTGAGGGATGCGTCTTCTTACACGTGGGGGAAGCCGTTGGCACTTCTTCGACGCTTCCCGAGAGACCTAGAGAGAGAGAGAGAGAGAGAGAGAGAGAGAGAGAGAGAGAGAGAGAGAGAGAGAGAGAGAGAGAGAGAGAGAGAGAGAGAGAGAGAGAGAGAGAGAGAGATTTTTAACGTCTATGTCAGGCCGAAATCGGCCTATGAGACAAATCAAATGTACATGGTGTGTATGTCATCCGTCTATCGGAAAGACAAAGAAACAAAACTGATACAAAACTGAACTGAATGTAGGTAGTGGAGTATCTGAGGAGGGATGGAGCTCTATCTCTAGGGGTATATGCATGTCTATATGCTCAAGGTAGTACAATCATGAGAAAGCATCAAGCTCTCTAGCTCCATCCTGTACTAATGGGGGGATGTAAGATGTGGTACATGGGCGGGGCTGGTGCCAAGGCTACCCGGATGAAAGTTGTCGGGTCGGCCCTCATCTGAGCTACTCGCTCCTCAGTGGCACGGCGCTCCCGGGCTCGGATCTCCTCGATCTGTCGGTGGTGGGAGCTCGCGCCCCTGTAGCCTGTGACTCGTGGTCGTCGTCTAGCTCGGCTCACCTCCGCCTGTGGGAGTGTCACTCCCCTCTGAGTGTCTGGTGAGGGAGGGGCGGCAATCCTCTGAAAGAAGTCTGTGAGCTGCGACTGTCTCCCCTCTGTCTGTGTAGCTGTGTGTGGCTGTAGTAGTGTGTCCCGATGGCTCTATATCTCTAGTAAGAAACGTCCGAGCTGTCTCTGATCTCGAGAGTCCATGATCTCTCGGAGAGTGGGCTGTCCTCTGAATAAGGCCTCATACCTGCCTCTGATCTCAGTGTATGCTCTGCATCTACATACAAAGTGCTCCTCACTCTCCACCTCCTCTGTGCAGGCTCTGCAGACTCGCTCCTCCCTGGGAACACCAGCATGTCTCCCGATCTCAATCTCTAACCTGTGTGAAGCCACTCTCAGCTGACCAATCGCCACCCGTGAGCTATGTGGCATATATGTGTCCATATAGCGTGGTCTCTGTATGAACCCCCCAGACAATATGGTGAGAAACTGGTCTCTGTAATCTGACATCCTCGTCCCCAAGCCAGGTGACTCCCAGACTCTCCTAGTGTATAGCTGCCACAGATCTTGTCTCAATACCAAGTTCCTCTCACTGCGAGAGAGGTGAACATATGGTGAGTGGGGGTCGTACTGGAATGGTGGTAGGCTCTCCATGTCAAGACCGTGTCCCTCAAACCATGCTCTGACCTGTGAGTACCATGCTCTCTCATGCCCACTCTGTGATAGCTGTATAGCTGCCTCAAATGCTCTACGAGTAAGTCTGTCAGGAGGTAGCTCTCTCATCCTCTGGATGAAGCAGACTGTCTGGAATAGTGCCTCTACAACCATAGGTGGTGTGGCGAGCTCGGCTCTAATAATGTCATGTGGCACTGTCTTCTTGCTGCGGAGCAAGCGTGAGATCATACATACCTGTGGCCTCTCAAGCTGTGTCCACTGGTCAGCTGTCAATCCTGGTGCCCATACTGCCGCCGAGTACATCAGGGCCGGGGTGACTAAGGTGTCGAAAAGCCACCCCTTCGTGCGGGGCTCCTGAAAGTGTGCTTGGTGGCATCTCCGCTCTAGCATGGTCAGAGCTGCATATCCTCGGGTGAGCCTGTCAGCAGCAGCCTGCCTCATAGTGAAGGGTCCTGGTAGGCTGGTGAATGTGATGCCAAGGTAGACATAGGAGGTGACTACATCAACCTGTCCTCCTGCTGCTGTGAAGGTGGCAGCGCTCCTCACTGCACTGGATGTGTGAAAGATCATAACCTTGGTTTTGCCAAGGTTCACAGTCAACCCCCTGTGTGTGCTGAATTCGTCCAAGGCCTCAAGATGGCGTTGCAAGCCCTCGGGTGACTCTGAAATCAACACAATATCATCAGCATATAACATGATGGGGACCGGAGTACCTGCCAAGTCGCTCCCCTCTCCCCCTGCTCGCAGTATGTAGTCGGAGATCTCGTCGATGTAGAGCCCAAAGAGTGTCGGGGAGAGTGGGCATCCTTGCTTAACACCAATGGTGCTAGCAATGGTCTCTGAAAAACCGCCTGGGCAACGAACTCGACCCGTCACCCTCTCGTAGAGAGCATATATGGCCCAAATCATCTCTGTTGGTACCCCAATGCTGTGAAGGCGCTGGAAGAGTCTCTCGCGTGGGACTGTGTCAAAGGCCTTGCGGAAATCCACAAAGCAGCAGTAAAGCCTCTTCTTCCGCGCCTTTGCCCCATCAATGAGGCAGCGCAGAACGAAGATGTGATCAGTGGTGGAGAAAGCTTGTTTGAAACCTGCCTGGCCTGGAGCTCGTAAACCCTCGGTCTCTGCGTAGCAGTTGAGCTGTGCCTCAAGTACTGCTCCATATAGCTTGGCCATCGTGTGGCCAATCATGATAGTCCTGTAGTTCCCTGGGTCCAGGGTGTCGCCAGATTTGTGGATAGGCACTATGGTGTGCTGTGTCCACTCCTCTGGGAAGCCCTCCCCTATAGCCCGGTTGAAGACATGTGCAATCAACGGGGCTATAGTGAAGGCCGCATAAATGATGTGCTCACTCTGTAATCCAGTATCGTCAGCTGATCGTCTGTGCTGCATGCGGCGTATGGCCCTCTCTACCATCTCTGCTGTAAAGAAGGAGGAGCACGTGGGGCGTGGCTCGTGTGGCTGTGGGATAGGAGGCTGCCCTGGCACCTCATAAAGTCGCTCTGCATAATCATGCCATATCTGTGGATCCTCAATAGCTGTAGTCGGACGTGGCTCGCGCAGGGTGTGCCATGCCGTCGCGCTATCCATGCTCATGAATAGGCGGTATAGCTCAAGCTCCTGTGCCTCTTCGAATGCTCGCCGCTTTTGGCGTGTCAGCGTCTTCATATGCCGTCTGGCCTCTCTCTCTGTGATCTCTCCTAAGGCTCGCCGTGCACGGAGGCGTCGGTATAGCTCTCTCCACTCATCATCATACCAACGGTTCTGAGGCATAGTCCCGGGGGGGGGGAGTGCGTCCTGTGTGAGTGGTGTGTGGAAAAGAGCTAATAGCTGAAGTGTGGAGAACGGAAGAGATATGTGATGTGAGAACTGAGAGTGGTGTGGATGGGTGGAGGAGGCATAGGCCATGCTCGACCTCGGCCGAGTAAAGAGAGGCTAGCTCATGTGTGAAATGGATGGTGGTGTGTGGAGTGTGTGCTGTGGAGCTGTGTGGGATGGTATCTCCGGTGATGGAGAAAGAGAGGTATGTGTGGTCGGCTCCGATGGGTATGGGTGGAATGGTGAAGGATGTGATAAGGTGTGTAGCCTCCCTGGGTCCCAGAATATAGTCGACTGTACTCCCCCCTCCCTCTGTAACTCCATGTGGCATACAAGTCAGGCCCCCTGAGGTGGGCCACTGGGCCATCCTGTTATAAATAACGAGACGATGCTGGGAGCCAAGTCGAAGTAGATGTCATCCGTAGGCTGTGACTGGAGCTCTGTCTGCTGTATCTCTCATAGTAGCCTCCTCATCTAGAGTGTGTAGTGCCTCTGGGTCCTCGTGGTCATATGCCTCACACTGCTCACTGCGCGTACGAGCATTGAAGTCTCCCATAAGGAAGACTTCACCCAGTGTGGAGTACTCCATAATCTCCTCCGTGAGGCATGCGTACGGTGACTCCTGCTCAATAGGGGCGAATCTGGAGCCTGTGGGAGCAAAGTAGCAAAGGGCAATGTAGACGATCCTGTCTCGTGAGAGCTCGAGGCGAATCCACATGTAGCGGGCCTGTGGGTCCCGGGCAACAATCTGTAGTCTGCTGTGAAGCCCCTGTCTAAAGAGTATGGCCACTCCTCCTGAACCGCGAGTGGTGTGCTGGCGCATACATCCCCGATGTAGAGACTCCCACTGGAATCCATGTATCCGTGGTAACCCTCTCTCTGGGCTCTCGTGTGTCTCTGTAAGTAGAATGATGTCTCGACCTCTCATCACCTCCTCAAGTCTCTCTGGGTGTGTCCATAGGTCTCCATTGCAATTCCAAACCGTGACATGAATCTCCTCGTGTGTCCCACAGGCCGCGAGTCCCTATGCGATGGTCTTGCCATCAATGATAACCCTACCATCTCGATATACTGCCTTCTTCCCTTCTTTGCGGGCTTGGTGGACTCTAGGCATGCACGCGCGACGGTGATCTTGTTGCATCTTTGTGAGGTCATCATCAAGATAAATCGGGGGGCCTTCTAGCCCTCTCAAGATGACCCTCTTTCGGAGGAAAGAAGTTCGAGACTCCTCGGAGGCGAATTGGAGGATGAGAGCTCTCTTCTTTGGATCTTTGCCGGCTCTCCAAACTTTGGAGAAAGGGATCTCTTCTTCCTTGTATCCCACTTTCTTGCATAAAGCTTTCCCATCGCTCTCGGGTGTAGACCCTTCTTCTTCTTTGATGCCGGTCACTCGCACATTGAGACGGCGAGCTTGTCGCATCTTCTCCTCCTCGATGGTTGTGTGTACGATGAGTACCTCATCTTTTTGGGCTTCCTCTCTTGCTACCTTCTTGATATTCTTTTTGACCACTTCGACCCATCCTTCTTTGGTGGCCTCTAATTTGTCCTCAATGCTTGCGGTGAGGGCTTTGGTGATCTCCTCCTTGAGGGCTTCCTTAGCCTCCTCTTTAATCTCTCCTTCCTCGGGGGTGAGGGATGTGATGGAAGCATGAAGGAGATCGATTTGTGCCTTCATCTCTTCTTGCTCTTTCCTCCATCTCTCCCTCTCCTTCTCGTTCTCTCGTTCCCTTCTCTCCTTCTCCTCTTTGAGGTTTTGGATTTCCGCTCTGATGTCCTCCTTCTCTTCGTTCCATAGCTTGATGAAGGTGGCTTTCTCCTCCCTCCATATCTCTCTCTCCATCCACCATTCTTTCATGTCCTTCTCCAATTGTGCAAGCCTCTTGTTCGTGAGCATGAAGGTTGTCTTCATTGTCGATGTCGGTGTCTTGATGATGGGGGAAGACATGGTTGTCTTCAAAGCTACCCTCTCTTCATATTGTGAAGAAGAGGGGAGAAGGGGAAGAGAGGGAGTACGTGTGTGTATGCGTGTATGTGTGTAGTGTGTGTGTGGGTATGTATCCGTGTGTGTGTGTGTGTGTGTGAGAGAGAGAGAGAGAGAGAGAGAGAGAGAGAGAGAGAGAGAGAGAGAGATGGCTGCGTGATGGGGAGCGAGGAGGGGCTGCGTGAGGGGAAGAGAGGGAGTACGTGTGTAGCAAGGAGAGGCAGTTCAGCAGCAACAGCAGGTTGGTATAACAGCGGCAGCAACAGGCGGGTACTGGGGGTGCTGCGCAGTTGGGGTGGGCGCGCTGAGCAGTTGGGGTGACACAGCAGCGCGCAGTACAGCAGTAGTGTGCCTGGAGCAGCACAGCAGCAGGTACGCGAGAGAGAGAGAGAGAGAGAGAGAGAGAGAGAGTTAAAAAAAAAGAAACCCTAAAAAACAGCAAGAAACGCTTGTGAAACCTAAAAAAACAGCAAAGCCCAGATTTGAAACCCTAAAAAACAGTGGTGAAACCCTAAAAAACAGCAAAAAAACAGTTTCAAACCCTACAAACAGCAAAAAAACAGTGACGAAGCCCAAAAAACAGCCAAAAGGCAATTTTGAAACCCTAAAAACAGCAAAGAAGAAGTGGCGAACCCCTAAAAACAATGAGAGACCCATGAGAGAGAGAGAGAGAGAGAGAGAGAGAGAGAGAGAGAGAGAGAGAGAGAGAGAGAGTCTAAAACAACAAAAAATCTAAGAACCCTAAAAATAGCAAGAAACGCTTGTGAAACCTTAAACAACAAAACATAGATTTTAAACCCTAAAAACCAGAAAAAAAATTGGCAAAACCCTAAAAATCAGCAATAAACGGTGACGAAACCCTAGTAAATAGCAAAAAACAGTGACAAAACCCTAAAAAACAGCAAAAAATAGAGTTTCGAAACCCTATGATCAACAAAAAAAGGCTATTTCGAAACCCTGAAAACAACCAAAAGGCTATTTCAAAACCCTAAAAACAGCAAAGAAGAAGTGGTGAAACCCTAAAAACAGTGAGAGACTCATGACAGAGAGAGAGAGAGAGAGAGAGAGAGAGAGAGAGAGAGAGAGAGAGAGAGAGAGAGAGAGAGAGAGCAGTTGCCGAGATCTCTCTGCACACCTTGCACCCTCCCCTGCCTTTCCTCCACGCTCACTACTGTCGTGCTCCTGCGCCCCTCTCTTATAAACGCAACGATGCCGCCCACTGCCTTGCTCGTGGAGAGAGAGAGAGAGAGAGAGAGAGAGAGAGAGAGAGATCTGGGAAAGGCTCTCCATGTTGATAACAAATGCTCATACAAGTGACCAAGGGTGGTCCGGCATATATCTGACATGCCTCAATGGATAGACTCGAGGTACACGCACAACTGCTATTGCTATTGCTACTGCCATCTGCTCCTACGCATGAGACCACTGACTTGGCCACAACATTGGCTAGCACTGAGCACCTCAAGAAGCTTTGGGAACATAAGCAACCTGCAACTCCTCTTGGGTGGAAGGCAGCAGATCTGAATGGAGGGAGAGTGTTATGTCCCGCTCATAGGAGAGGGGATCTAGCCCAGACGCCGTCGGGATGGGCGTCCAGTGTTCGGGCGGACGTAGTTTGAATACGGCCAGTGTGGCCGGCCATTATTATAAAAGGGAGGCCAAGGCCTCATTTGCAGTTATCGACCCCCACTGGCAGAGAGCCAGTGGTTAGCCCGCGAGGCTAGGAGTGCGCGAGGTCACCTCGAGGAGGTGAGGCCGGGTGGTATGGGACGCCGGGTCTTACAGGTGCACACCAACGTCCTGAGACGTTGGCCGCAGCGCGGGGGAGCTGCCGGATGGTGGCTATGGTCGGGTGGTTCGTCTGACGCGTGTTTGTAGGCGGTTCATGTAGTCGGGAGATCCACTCCGTGTGTTCGTTTCATGGTATTAGAGCCGGCTTGGCTGCACGAGGGACCGTGTGCACACCTACAAATCGGTTCGAGTCGGGGAACCTTGAGTTCGCGTTTTTTTAGTAATCAACCGCTGAAATTGTGCGTTTTTCTTCTCATAAGCTTGTGTGCAGGTGATGAGTTGCTGATTTTTTACCGACTTGCCAATGGAAATCAGATTTTCATTTACAGTTGCTGATTTTTGACTTAGAAACAACAATTTCCATTGGTCCAATTGCTGAATTTTACTGCTTTTGCATAGGAATCAGAGAATTGATTACTTTGCATATGATATTTTTACTTGCTTTATCAAAATTTGTGTTGCAGTGAACTTCGGCAGACCATGCTCTCTCTGTCGGAGCAAAGACAGTGAGTATCTCAGCAGCGCCAAGAGAGAGTTTCTCAGTAGGCGCAGAGAGAGAGAGAGAGAGAGAGAGAGAGAGAGAGAGAGAGAGAGAGAGAGAGAGAGAGAGAGAGAGAGAGAGTTACTTCTCTTGGTTGGCTTGAAGAAAGCTTGTGCTGATGCATAACAGAAGAAACATTGGTTGATTTTCCAACGTGGGCAGCCCTGTATGCGCTGGCATCTGAGATGGGTAGTCCTTCGTGTGTTGGGCACGGGAAGGCACAAGCCTAGGGAGCGAGTTTCTCTTCTCCACACGTCTCCAGATGTCCACGCTTCGCTGGATTTTTTTTCCACGCTGCCTCAGCCCTTAGTGTCGAGTTTTTTTAAAAAAAACTCTATAGCTGCCCTTTGGTATTGTGGCCAAAGACTTATTGGGATTTTTTTAAAAACAAGTATGAAACTTGCAGTTATTAACTCACTTACAGAGAGTGAGTTTCTTTTACAGAGAATTCATTTTTCAAGCTCTCTACTTTTGTCCCGAGCCTTCCCTCTCTCAACCACTCACACTCCCGCGCTCCCGCCATCACTTGCTTGTCTTCGGACGCGTACGCCGACGCGTAGCGCTCTTCGGAATTCAACTTTTCGCGATCGAAAAGTGCAGAAAAGGTCCAGTTTCGCGTGAAACTTCCAGTTTCTCACGCACTTTGTTATGGATTCCTCCAGCTCGGATGTGCAGCGTGACGACGCGCCAGGTAATGTTCAAATTCCGTTCACGCATGCTCTATACACATGGATTACAAGTACCTTCTAGAGCTTCGATCAACGTGTTACCGCTCTGGAAAACGCGAACGTTTAGACGAACATTCGCTTGGCCTCTCTCGAAGGGGTCATACAAGGGCTTAGTTACCGGCTTTCTGCTCTAGAAAATACGGCTCAGTCGACGACTGCGTATATTTCCGAGGGCGAAATCCATCTCCAGCAATTGCGACGCGGATTGTTGCTTTTGGGCGTTCACAGGGTGGTCCGACTGCCACGATTCCTTACAAAACTACAAATTTCTCAGGGGAGGAGAAGTAATGTACAGAACTGGTCGTAAATAACTGGCTACATCAGTGGATCACGTATTTTGACCTCCATGGGGAGCATGATGAACAGAAGATTCAGACGATTCCTCTCTATTTGCACAGTAAGGCCCTTACCTGGTGGCGCGACATGACAGAGAAACCTACGACGTGGGCTTACTTCTGTGTGAAATTTAAGAGGGATTTTGCCAAAATGGATCCTTTGAAAGCTTACGCCAAATTGCAGAGTCTTTTGATGAAAGCTCTATCTTTTGATAAGTATACAACAGCTTTCAAAGAGGCGCTCACCTTCTGCAAGGTGGATTCTATGCATGCTGTGCACATGTGCCTGCTAGGTTTACATGAAGATTACCGTTGGGCCTTAATCAAGGACAAAGCCCCGACTGGCGTCGAGGATGCAGTGGCAAAGGCCAAGACGTTCCATTTGATAGATGGAGCGAATTATGAGAAGAAAAGAACTGTAGACCATCAATCCGGTGAGGGCGCTTCGAGGAAGCGACCCCGATTCCAGCATAAGTCCAAATCACCACCGAGATCTTCTCAAGAGAAGAAGAAAGCCAAAAATGCTTCAATTGTTGATGCTGTGAAGAAAGGGGCTTGCTTCGGATGTGGCCATACAGGTCACCAAATCAAGGATTGCCCCAAGAAGAAGACAAAGAAACCGCAAGGTTGTCCTTCGGTTCAGATTCACGAGATCTCAGGTAACTCTGATGTCATTCAAGTTTAAATCCATCATTTAGCGCAGAGTTCATACACTAATTGTACTTTTAGCACTAAAGTGTTTGGTAAGCACGATCTTTTCCGTTTCCCCGGGAAGATCAATGGTCACGACGTGACCATACTCCTTGATAATGGAAGCTCACACAATTTTGTGGATGCAAAATTGGTGTAGAAACTGAGCTTGCGGACGCGGGACAGTGACCATGAGTATTATGTGACGATGGCTCGTGGCGAGGATATGGATGTATGGAATTGGATGGTTCCAAATTTGTGGCTCGAGCTGGCTGACTACAAAGAGAACTTGGATTTCCACATCATGCGCCTGAAAAGAGCAGATGTTATTTTAGGAATTCCATGGTTTTATGATAAACAAGACTCATTGTATATAGACTATGTACATCACTCTCTTGTTTTTGTTAAGCAGGACATGCCTCATGTATCTGTGTCGCTTTGTAATCAGATTTCTGTAAATAATGGTTTTGCAATGCCAGTTGTTACTGATTTGGAAATGTATAAAGAAACAAAGTCTTCTGATGTTGACCTTTATCAATGTGTACCATCTACTTGGTTTGATTCATTAGTGCTTGGTACTTTTGTTACTGAATTTCGTAAAAATGTTTCATGTTCTTCTGTTGAACTTAGGGATTCCAACGAATCCAACCTTATCCGAGAAATCATGACTGATTTCAAGGATGTTTTTCTTGATGATCTACCTTCTGGCTTGCCGCCTTCTAGAGGAGTAGATCATGGCATTGAGTTGGTGGCTGATAGTCAGCCCTTCTCAAAGCAACCCTATCGGTTTAGTAAAACCGAGGAGGACGAGATTCAGCGGCAGTTGAAAGATTATCTTGACAGGGGTTTTGTTTGGCCAAGTAAATCCCCGCGGGGAGCTGCCAGTGCTACTTTCTCGAAAGAAGGATAACATTATGCGCTTTTGCGTGGATTACAAAGGGTTGAATAAGCTCATTGTTAAGAACAAGTATCCGCTCCTGCGTATGGACGATCTGATAGATCGGCTCCATGGAGTGTTGTATTTTACGAAGATAGACCTGCGATCAGGCTATCACCAAATACGGATCAAACTGGAAGATATTTCCAAGACAGGTTTCCATACGTGCTATGGTCACTATGAGTTTTTGGTCTTGCCTGTTGGTTTGATCAATGCTCTAGCTATGTTTCAGCAGATGATGAATGATCTGTTGAGACCATTTTTAGGTAGCTTCGTTGTATTTCTCAATGATATCTTGATCTACAACCGAATTTTGTCCGAGCACCTATGGCTGAAATCTTGACGGATTCTCTCTCTCCGAGGGCTATGTCGTTTCGATGGCCATTTTGGCAAGATATGGAACGAGGTCAAAGCGGGGCATGACTCGCGTACATGCTTCGATGATCCAGAGACCCAAGTGAGTCGTGGTGGAGAGACGAGATAGTGACAATATTCCATTAGAGGTGGACTATTGTTCATAAATGGAAAAGTCTGCGTGTCGGAAATCGATGAGGTTCGACAAAGGATTTTGTGCGAATGCCACGATGTTCCTAGCGCTGGGCACCCAGGCATCCAAAGAACTTTGGCTTTGGTCAAGCGATGTTTCTATTGGCCAAGAATGCGTTCTTACATAGAGAGTTATGTGAAGAGATGCACTCAATGTTAGGTCAATAAGGCAGAGCCTTAGGAAAACTGACATGCTACATCCATTGGAAATCCCAGATGCAAAGTGGCAGAGTATTTCCATGGACTTCATCGTTGTTTGCCAAATACTAGTCGGGGCAATGAGGCTATTTGGGTTGTGGTTGGGTTGTGGTCGATAGACTCACAAAAATGGCGAAGTTTATACCAATGAAGTCGAAAGTAAAAAGCCATGAGTTGGCGGTTTTATTTGTCGATCAGCTTTATAAGCTGTATGGTCTGCCAGAGGATATCGTCAGTGATCGAGATACTAAGTTCACTGGCCGATTTTGAGCCTATGTCTCTCACAGGCAACCTGATTGGGAAAGGTATCTTCCACAATTAGAGTTTGCCTATAATAGTAGCAAGCATTCTGCTACTGGATTTAGCCCGTTCATGTTGATGTATGGAATTCCCAATTGCTGTTGGCTTAGAGAAAGTCAAGGAACGCCAAGCTCGTGATTTCCTGTATGACATGCAAGAAATGCTCGAATTGGCTAAGGATAGTATAAGAACGGCTCGTGATTGAGTCACTACTTATGCTAATCAAAAGAGATCTCCAAGGACTCTAGATGTGGACAATGGGTCTATCTGAAGATACCCAAGGATTCCAAGACTATGCGAACGGGAAAGCATTATAAGCTTTCAGCTAGATATTGTGGTCCATTCTTGATCACAAAGAAAATTGGCCAGGTTGCCTATAAACTGGCTCTTCCTTCGGATGTTAGTGTATATCCAGTGTTTCATGTCAGCCGCCTTAAAGTAAAATTGGGTGAAGCCGGCATTGTTGTGCCTATCGAGGAAATTGTATGGCAAGATATGCAAACTGAGTATATTCCTCGAGAATCAGAGGCAATTTTAGATCATCGTACCCGTCATTCCCGCCAAAAGGCTTATGACGAGTACTTAATCAAATGGAAGGGTCAATCTGAAAGGTTTGCTACTTGGGAACCAGTTAGAGCTTGAAGGCTCAGTATCCCCACTTCATTGATGAGGACATCAATGGTTCTTAAGGGGGGAAGTATGTTATGCTTCGCTCACAAGAGAGGGGATCTAGCCCAGACGTCGTCGGGATGGGCGTCCAGTGTGTGGGCGGATGTAGTGTGAACACGGCCAGTGTGGCCGGCCATTATTATAAAGGGAGGCCAAGGCCTCATTTGCAGTTATCGACCCCCACTGGCAGAGAGCCAGCGGTTAGCCTGCGAGGCTAGGAGTGCGCGAGGTCACCTCGAGGAGGTGAGGCCGGGTGGTATGGGACGCCGGGTCTTACAAGTGCACACCTACGTCCTCGGGTGTTGGCCCTAGCACGGGGGAGCTACCCGATGGTGGCTATGGTCGGGTGGTTCGTCTGACGCGTGTCTGTAGGCGGTCCGTGTAGCCGGGAGATCCACTCCCTGTGTTCGTTTCAGAGAGAGACGGGCCTCAAGGCTATAACAAGAACATGGCTGCCCTCTAGGGAATCTTGGATCACTCCTCTCCATGCCCTCCACAAGCTTCCTTGAAGAAAAACGCTTGGAGTGAAGTTATCTATACTGACCATCAGAAGGTGTGGGAAGGATCACTGCCGGTGGAGATTTGCAACATTTCCTAGGTTTCCCAAAAACGCTAGAGAGGTTGTCACAAACTGCTGACCTATCAAGTCACTAAAGAGCAGAGCCAACCTTCAGATCACGGCCGAGGGCCCTAAACCCTAAGAAGAACAAGCAACAACAGAAGAAGAAGTCCTACCAACTTATGGGACCCCGTTCGATGGGGCCCAAGTGACATAAAGGAATTAAAATAAACCTGGACCCTCACACACACAACGTAGAATGTGATGACGTGGTAGCTGTACGGAAAACCTTGATTTTCTGCTGATTGATGACGTGGCAGACTATACGGATTTCCACGTTTTACGCTGACTACTGACGTGGCAGTTGTACAGATTTTCGTGATGTACGCTAGCAGCTTTTGGGCATTACTTTTGGACTAGATGCTTTTGGGTTTGAAGGTTTTTCATATAAACTGCTTTTGGGCCTAGGGCCTTTAAATATGAGGCCATGGGCTCATAATCTGGCATGCTTCCTCGAGAAGGTGCAGAGCCTGGAGTACCGTCGGCACCACGTGCCAATAGAGAAGAACAGACTGAACAGACTTTTAGCACTTCAATAACAACTGAACTGAGAGAGAGAGAGAGACGACCCGCGACACGGAGTGGTGGAATTCCACCCCAGAGAGTATTGACCCCAAACCTTGGCGCCCCTTTCGGTGTTTCTTTATATTGCATCAACATAGTACAAGCCAGTACTCCAGATTCTGCACCTTCTCCAGGAAGCATGCCAGAGAATGAGCCCTAACCTCATATTTAAAGGCCCTAGGCCCCAAAAGCAGTTTAATGTAAAAAGCCTTCAAACTCAAAAGCATTTGGTCCAAAAGCAAAGCCAAAAAGCTGCCAGCGCAATTTATGGAAATCCGTACAGCTTGGAGAATCCCATGAGCACGAAGCTGCCGTTGCACTTCACTTTGGAGGGATGGATTGCCCATGGCTTGTTGAAGCCTAGAAACAAGATAGTTAACAAGCATCGGGGCATCATTAGTAGCTTTCTCATTAGCAAAATCAAAGTTATCAACATTAATTTCACTCTCTTTACTATTGTCAGCCATTCTAACAACTTTTAGGTGTAAACTTTTTAGCTGTACTTTGGCACTTCAAGCCCTAGTTGCTACTCCTCTTTACCCCTTTAGAAAAAGCACTCAAGTTACTGTACCTGTCACAAACGGGAGCGCATAACAATATAAAATACATTTGGATAAATAGGATTTATCACTTATTACTGAAGCCAGAGATATAGAGAGAAATAAATAGAGAGAGAGATAGAGAGTGAGAAGATCGATACAGTACTGGGGACCAGAAGATGGGTTGGTCCCCCCCCGTAATAGTATCTTCATTACTGAGGAGAAGTCTATACAAGCACTTGAACCGAACGTATTACCACGTTCGTTCTAGAATGAGACTTGATGGTTCCCAGAAGCCTCAGCTTCCGATTCCTAGGGCAAAACCCTATTCCAAGGAACTTCCGTTCCTTATTCCAATTCCTCGAGAATCAAGGTTCTCGCCTCTGGATCTCACCTTCCAGACTCAGGTCATGGCATCCCTGCAACTCTTTTCCAACTCTCTTTCCAGAGTCCTCTTTGCAAAACAACTCTGCTTTCCCGGACACGAAGTCCTTACTTGGGAATCCCAACTTCCAGATCGCAACTTGAGAGACTACCTCTCTCCGATCCGTGGATCTACTTCCCAAACTCGGGTACGAAACCCTTGGGCTGATCCGGCTCTAGTTCCTCAGAGCGCTTTTCTCCTGCAGAGGCTCATGCCTTCCTCTGCTCCTACTCCCTCACGAAGAGGAAGTACACCTGCAATCAAATACTCAAAGATCATAACATGAAAATCGTTACCTTCAAAGTCTCGACGCTCGAAACGCAACTCCGTTCTCGAAAATCAATTCGCCGGAAGAGATCTTTACATAGAAAATCCTCTCTTCCAATCCTACACACAAAAGAGGTGTGTTCTTGGGTTCCTTCTCGTAAATCAGCCCCGTCTACGACGTTTATGGGCTGAAACAGAGAAAACAGCAACTTGTCGCGATGGAAACACGCTTCATAGGCACTTCTTCGCGAGGGAACTCGCGCACTGGGTCTTGGCGACATCTGGTACACTTGGGGCAGCCATGGGCATCACCGGCAACGTCTTCTTTACGGCTGAAATCTGCAGCAACATCTCCTCCTTGCAAAGATTGGTCCTCCCCTTTGAGTGAGGGCATGTGATGCTTTTATAGCTCCTAGCACGGGCACGAATAGCTGCTCGCGTAGAGATCGCGGCCGATTTGTTGCCTTATTTATCAGATGGCTGCCCACTTATTAAGTGGCGTATTTTAAAAATAGTCTGAACCTGCCCAAAAAATCAATAAAACCTTATAAGTTAAAAACAATACTTTCACAGCACTTCCCAGGCGTCCCTGGATGCAATCACATGCACAGTTGCAATGCAGACATAGACTTCCTCGGGGGAGAGCATTTGCTTTCCCGAAAAGCAATTCCGCTTTCTCAAAAAGCATCCGTTTTTCCTCAAAGTTTGCTCTTAACCCATCTTCATTCAAGTGCTTGCTTTTTCCTTGTGCACAATTCCAACACAGTTCGGAATTTCCTCTTGACTATGGATATCCCCTTTCCGATGCACCGTCACCCACCTTGTGACGCATCAGGAATACCCATTACCTAGTCCTTTCCTACCGAACTTACGGTACAATTTCCTTCACGATGCTCTATGTCACCCATCCTATGACGCATCAGAGATGTCCATTCCCGGATGGTCAGATACTTCTTTCCGATGCTCCCTGTCACCCATCCAATGTGACGCATCAGAAGTACCCGTTCCTGGTGGCCTTACAGATATTCCCGTTCTCAGTGCTCCCGTCATTACTTTGAATGACGTACTAGGAATACTCTGTACTCGGATGTCTCCAGTGAGAAAAACCCTCTCACTTAAAATTCCAATAATTCATTTAGAATTATTTTTCCTTGGTGTTCCAAGCGAGAAAACCCTCTCACTTATAAATCCAATAATTAATTTAGAATTATTTTTCTATAAGATAAAGCCAATTTAGCAACAGTACCCGTGGCTTGAATACCATTAATTGCAAGGAATAGAAGAGAGGGTCGTTCAACACCGAAACAACACCGGCTCCTGTCAAGCTTCTAATAGCTCAATAGTGGTTAAGCCGTAGGCAAACTCCGTAGGACCCCACTATGAAGACCATAGCTCTCGACAGTGATGCCCCGTTAACTGCACAAAGGCAGGCGCACTGCAAGGCTGAAAAATCCCTATTCTACTTACTCACATGCAATTAATAGTACCAACCATTTATAGCTAGCTTGAGGACCTCCCTTCTTGAGCAAGAAAAGAGAAACGTTGTGCTTTGATACCAATGTAACATTAATGGCCTAGTAACTTGTGTGTAGCGGAAAATAGCATGAACATAGTGAGCATTTCATTAGAATAGATTCCTAATGAGATTAACAAGAGTGCTTGGGCGGAGAGAGCAACAAGAAGCATAACACCTAGTTAGATAGCATGAACAATACTTCAAAAGAGAGAGAAATTAAGCAATTGACAACAGTTGAGGACCGGATTTGCATGGAGCCGGTCCCCCCTCCAAAAGGCTTTGTATTATGGTTTCTCCCATCAAGAGAGACATTTTACAATACAATTTCTTGTGTTCCTTCAATACTAGCTAGTGCAATGAAGATGGAAACTTCATGCACTACGCAAAACACTTATCAAACACAACATCAATTCCCTCACGGTCTCAGACCCAAGACCTCACACGCCTTCGAAGATGGTGAGAGCTAGCAGGGTATGAGAGTAGATTGAGAGGAAGGAGTATTCTTAGGAGAAAGATGTACATCTCCTCACATAATTCACTCATATCAACATAGCTTAGCTTAGTAATTAGCATGGTAGAGGAGATTAGCTAGCTTAGTAATTAGCATGGTAGAGGAGATGAGCATGCATTGAAGCTTGGCTCTTGGTTGGATTTGCATCACAAAGCCAAGAGTTGTTGGTGTAGGCCTCCCTCCTCACAAGCTTGGAGTAGGTGATAAGCTTTCCATTAAAGCTTGAGAAGGAGAGAGAGTCTTCTTTACTTCACACATCAGCTAGTGTGAGTGTGTAGGTGATAATGCCTTTGAAAAATCAGCCCCCTCTCTCTCTTTGTCGACCCCTCTTTCTATTTGCTCTTGCTAGCATCCTAGTGGACCTCCCCAGGCTTAGCCAATGGTAATTAAGCAGCATAAGTGATAGCCTTCTGACATGTGTCCCCCTTTCCCCTTTTGTGAGATCTTTAGGTAATTATTTAATTCAACTGAACTCTCATTGGACCCCTTTGCCTCCTGGCCAATAGGAATCAGGCAAGCCATTGGGCTGTTGAATGCTCATTGGTCCCCTTGGGATATTGTCCAACAGTCTTCTAGAGAGCTTAATTCTTATTGGTTCTTTTATTAAGTGTTTTTAAGTTAATTAAACTAGATTTACTCTAGCCTAATTCTCATTGGTCCACCTCCAAGGCCATCCAATAGGAATTGGGTACACCTTGTGGGCATCTGGGCTAGGGAGCTGACATGTGTCCCTCATTCCCTTTGTGTAAAGGGAGCTTGTGTGTGTGTGTGTGTGTGTGTGTGTGTGTGTGTGTGTGTGTGTGAGTCTCTCTCTCATCCCCTACTTGCAAGGCTCGCCCCCTCCTATGTAGGG
The DNA here is from genome assembly GCF_014529385.1 of Adiantum capillus-veneris. Taxonomy (NCBI): domain Eukaryota; kingdom Viridiplantae; phylum Streptophyta; class Polypodiopsida; order Polypodiales; family Pteridaceae; genus Adiantum; species Adiantum capillus-veneris. The sequence goes on from NC_140959.1 coordinate 122,650,282, forward strand.
ATTGCCAAAGACTTTTGGGACACACACAAAGCATCCAATTCCCCCAATGTTTGACCTTTGGACACAACCTTTGAAACCTTAGCATTTTGGAAGTCTTAATGGGTTGAACCTTAGGGTCTTTTAAGCCCATTGTTGCACATGGCTCTTTTACAGATGGCCCCCCCTTTGGATCCCTATTTTCCCTCCTTTGGATCCCTACTGTGGCCGGTCTGCTAGCTTAACCAATATTCTACCTTTTTCTCCCTTGGCATATCAGTTTAACATGAGAAAATCATTTAGGATAATTAGATATTGATTATTATGACAGAGAATTACCTTGCATTGGCAGTATAATGGCCAGGTACTATTTGACCTCGAAGTCCTGCAGCAGATATCCTCGTCTACAAAACCCTCTCTATAGAGTTGCAGATTGCTTACTCCAACTGCCAAGTCCGTCTTTCTTTCTAGGAGCTAAGAGGGGGTGTTAAGAGGTATGGCATCTCTCTAGATTTGTCCCGTCAGTCCTAGTTCCTCCTAACAGGTGTTAGGGAGCGAGGGCTGTTTTGTTGCCGCGCTCGATCCAACCAGTACTCTCGAAAGACGTTTGGGAAGTAAAATGTTGTCAGCTAAAAGTAGAATCTCCTCGACTCAATTGATTCACTAGTTGCACAACTAACATCTGCAGAAGCAACTGCTGTTGACCGCTCCAAGAGAATGCATCAAAACTGAGGGTAAAGGCATAAGCTATTGGTATCCGGATTATTTCCCAACTCTCAAATGCTCCACCCTCGAGGAAAGAGTCGGAAACCTGCACCTCCAGTCACTACGAAGAACCAAAGAACTTCACCAACCACCATATAGAATGATGAATTAAAACTTGTATGTCAAGGAATTGCATTGGAAGTGAGTGAAAATTGTTACTGATCTTCGTTCTGGAACAAATCACGAGAGAGTATCAACCCATTCTTAGAGTGAATCGGGAGCATACATCCAACAGAAAGGAACACATATCCACTGCAACTAATACAGCAAGATCAAGAGACCCTGCACCCAAGCTCTGCAAGAAAAGAACAAGGAGCCTACACGGCCATGGAACCAAGCCAAAACCCTAAGCTAAACATGGCTAGACACATCCCGACATGAGAGAACTACCTCGCACAGGCCGGGCACCACCACAAAACAACCCTCACTCCCTAACACCTCTCCTTGGGAGAAACTGGGACTGACTGGACGAATCCAGAGAGATGCCATAACTCTAACATTATGTGGTAGTTCTTCATATGCAAGAAATAACTAACATTATGTTGGTGGTGCAAGAAATGCAAATGGTCCAAGAAATGTGAGTTTCAAAAGCGTGAGGTTTAAAAAATATTTCTTTAAGAACTTTTCTGGAAGAAACGGGTTTCTTGGCACTATGGTCCGAACTAGTACATTCGACATCCGATTAGACCGTTGTTTTGGGCAAAGTTTGGTCCTTCAGACAAGCATTGTCATGGGCCAAGGCCCAAGGCTCAAGGATGTGGGGCCAAAGTTCAAGCCTCATGTGCTTCAAAGATGCCATTTGGGCCTTTCAACTTTGGAAATTGGTATCCTAAGCTCTTTTCTAGACTCTCTTTCTTTCATCGTACGTGTTGTACTAGCTTTGGCTTCGTCCATTTCGTATACAAAGATCGGATTGTACTAGCATCAGACGCTCGGATGTGTCAACCTTGATAGTGGCATGTCTACATGGCACATTGAGCTCATGTGCGTGGGATAAATTGGCTCCTCTGACAGGCGTAGGGGTTTTGGTCCCTGAGATAGTGGTCCTAACTTGACTCCAAGTCAGCAAGACTTCTTTTCAATTTTGACTCCTAGTGAGAGCAAGACTCCTTTCCAGGTCTGCATTTGTTTTTCTCACTCTATAGGCATCTACGATCCCTCCATCCCTAGGTTGTTGATGTTTTTTGTATAGCCTGTCTTCAATTTTTATAAAAAAACATAATGTGGGGCATAGTTGGAATTATACTTGTCTGGTTTCCCATGCCATAGACTCTCTCTCTCTCTCTCTCTCTCTCTCTCTCTCTCTCTCTCTCTCTCTCTCTACCAGGATCAGAGATGCCTCGGATTATACTTACTGGAGATTCGCAAACACAGAGAGGACCTCTGGCACAATGAGAGAGATCCAGCGACAGTGGAAGAATATAGATTTCTTTCAGTCACAGACATAGGAGTTCGAGAAGCCCCCACAGCGTAACAACACCAGAGGCATACTGCTTGATCAGGCGATAGAGTTGGGGCGTTCCCATCGCCCACGGATGAGGGCCCTCGACGTAGATTGCGACAGAGGATCCATACCATATTGGCGCGACATAGGAGCCGTCCTGGATACTGATGTATATGTATATGATGCCTTGACTGTCAGAGAGCTCCATCGCATTGTATCAGCCCACCCTTTGTACTTCCTATTTCCTTTGTATCAGCTTTCACCCCACCCCTACCCACTATTTTCTTTTCAATTCTTTGTACTTTTTGTACCCAGACCTGGTATTAGATTCACCACATGTAACCTTTTGGTCTCATAGGTCATTTTGGCCTTTTGAATACATTAATATTACATTACATTTCATTTCTCTCTCTCTCTCTCTCTCTCTCTCTCTCTCTCTCTCTCTCTCATACACGCAGAAAAGCACGCACGCACTCATATATACATGCATTATTATATTCTTCATACATGTATACATACCTATTTGTTGCAAGTATTTTCAAATAATTGGGATGAAATACCTTGAAGAGGGGCATCATTGGATATCGTGTTAAGTCTTTCCATCTTCATTGGTGCATAGGCCCTATCTACTACACCCACCACCTGTTGGGTACCGACGACATGAGTGGGGATGCCATAGTATTTACTCAATACTATGCATGATACAGCTGATGTTATACTATCTTGTGGATAACTACCATGATTCTATACCGTGCACTTTCATTTTGAAGGTGCATCTGGGCTTATCTTGGCTTCACCTAGGTATATCATTAGATATGTGGAAGTAGAGGTTGCTAAACTTTTGTCCAATATGATAATGTGATTGGTTATGCTCTATTTATATTCCTTTAGCAATAAAATATGTTTACTTCAATTTTGGTTTCTCTATTAAAACTGTAGAATTAAGAGACTAGGGGATGTGATGTAGATCATGTTCACAATTTCATGTATTTTAATCAAATCAGACTGATTTTTATGAACGAACGCTGTTGGTATTTAATTTTAAAAAAGTTGATTTAGTTTATACTTTGCCAAGTTGCACTTCTCAATATAAATCCTTTGTTTTATCTAGTGTATGATGGGCGTGACGCTAGTGTACCCAAGTATAAAAGTACTATCAATGCCTTGTTAACGATCGCACGGTCTGAGGTAGTATTCATTGAAGTGTCGATTCTGGTTTACCAGTTTAAGAAGAAATTTAGGAGGATGTGATGTCTGATTGTATGATCCGTCACTTTCTAGGGTTTAAAAGGACTGTACGCAGGATTTTTTCCGGCTGTGCTAGGATCAAGCATATCTTGGGGAATGTACTTCTATTTGTGAGTGCCAAATCTGTATCATAATTGATGTTAACAGCTGTTTGAAACTTAAAAGGCATGTTGGATGTGCTGGTTTACTTTGTGATACTGGGATTTTTGTTATATGGCTTTGTATTTATACAGTTATAACACTGCAAAGTCTTGGAATGTGCGCTGGACAGGCAAAGAACTTGGTGCTGGACTGCACTTGATATCAGCTGCAGAAGCTGGGGCACTTGTATGAGACACATCATACTCTACATTATGTTAGAACAACTGTGGTGAGCATAGCATAGCCATTTATAGGGAGTCTGGACCTGATTGCTTTTCAGAAGTGGGTGACTTTCTTACTTCTGTGTGATAGCGTTTTGAAAGTAGGCAACTTTCTGGTTCTTCCTTGTTTTACATGCCATGAGTGCAAGTTTTCTTTTATAGTGCTAAAGCAGTATCTAATTGTGACATGCAAAGAAAGGGAGTTCGAGGACTCGGAAATTATGTTATTTGATGTAATGTGCAGCGGAAGTGATTGATGGTGAATGCTCAGGATGAGTGCTCAGTGCGTACTCAAGGTTCCTTGTACTTCATGAGAGAGTTCCTTTTACTTCATGAGAAATGTGCAAAGACTAGAGAGAAAAGAGAGAATGATATTGTGAATGAAGAGAGAGAGAGAGAGAGAGAGAGAGAGAGAGAGAGAGAGAGAGAGAGAGATTTTATTATCGTCCTCGAAGGTCAAATATGACCTATGGGACCAAAGTTACATGTGATGTAGTATGTGTATGGCTGATGAGTGACTCTCGATGCTCCAAACTTGTGGTGATGAGAGTTGCAATGGAGAGCCCACACTGTGGCTGGGAGAGGAAAATGTGTAGGTTTTAAGTCATGGCTGAAAATGTGAGAGAAGCAAGTTAGGATGTGACCAAAAGCTGAGCACTCTAGTAGTGTGTGATACTCAAATTCTCGAACTTGCATTGAGCATAATGTGCATGACTCTTCTCCATTGCCCCAACGCCCTGTCTCGCATCGAAGGGAATGGGAGCTAAGCCGAATGGCTGCGATAGTGTGTATCGCCGACAAGGGGATAGGCTCAAGCATGTAAGTGTGAGTACGGTTTCCTCTTTCAATGAAGAACATGGTTTTGCAGTTGGGGGCAATATGGGTGGTGTAATGTATGAAGCGTGACCCACCGGATTTCTCCCAAGCCGTAATACATTGGCGTTTGTAGCAGGGCTACAGTGTCACTGACACAGGACAAGCAGTTAGTTGCAGTTGGAGTGGAGTTCACACTGGACGGACTCTCGCATGGGCAGTGACACGTGGCAAGTGATACGTATGGTGGTCCAGTGGACACCATGGCCAGATCACCACCACTTCAGTTTGGAGATAGGCTTAAGTGGATTGGGATATCTGCTAGCCGTTGGTGGTCCTTTAGGAGATAGATATGTGTGGCTGGTTCTAGTCGGACGTGATCAACATCATCTACTCTGTGTGATCAGTAGTCTAGAGTCTATCATCTTGAGTTACACACAGCATGTCTGCACCATCCCGACACATCTGAGCCTCGACACCCCATTGTACCTATGGGTTTTGCCATGCCAGAGTCTGTACGGGTTTCTTTGAGTTAGTCGAGTCCCATACGTTCAGGTTTTACTGTTGATGTCTCTGTGTTGTTGCTCTATTGTTTCTTGCTTTCTGTGTTGTCATTTTGTTGGAGTGAGATGTCACGCACATTGCACTGAGGAGCACCCATTGTAGAAGCACGACACATTATCTCCGCTACAGGTGCTCTCATTTTGGCACGCCCAGTGGGACCTCAACTGAAGTCTCACTCCATCGAGAGTCGAATCGAGGCGTCTGTGTTATTTACTCGTTTTGAGTGGTCTGGTCCAGCTTCAGCTTCGTCTCGCCGTAGACCAGCTTCTTCGCCCTAGACCAGCTTCGCCCTAGGCCAGCTTGGTCTAGACCAACTTCACTCTAGACCAGCTTCGCCCTAGATCAGCTTCGCCTCGTCCAACTTGGTCTAGCTGGTTTTGAGAGAGGAAAGGGTTTATGGTTATGTTTCCCAAGAGTACAAAACTCACAAATTCTCATCTGTGAATGAGCTTTAAGATCCATGCCATGAATAAGATCAAGACGCTGAAGATCAAGGAGTTTTGAGAAATTAGCATGAACAAATTGGTGATGCCATACTTTGCAATCATGATCACCTGGAGCAATGACAACATTTGCTACAACATCATTGAGAGAGTTCAAACAAATTACCATTTCGAGGAGAAATGGCTATAGTTTGTCCATCTTTCTCAATTCGGCATTTGGTATGATCAAATCCAATAAAGAGACCAATATCAACAAGTCTAGCAACTGAAAGTAGATTACGTTGAAGATCTGGTATATATAATACTCCTCGCAAAATTCTCGACGCCCAGAGCTTGTTGGGTGGGTTGATGCTACTGCATGACACATACAAGGCTGTCTAAAGATTGACAAAGCTTACTACTGAGCCCTCTGAAGTACTACCACAGAAACGTCAACTTTCGTGCCAAGTAGAAGTCCACCAGCCCCGTTACCCCTACCCTCCTACGCAGCTCCCTCCATTCCCTCAACCAGCTCTTCACCTCCGAGGTCACCTTCCCCAATACAGTTCTCAACCATTGTGTTACAATGACCTCTTGAGCAGCAGGCTCAGGAGCAGATAGCCATGGAAGAGCTGACAAGCGTTCTGGCTGAGGTGAACATCAAGTTCCGACTTTCAAAGGTCTCTCCACAAAGGATGTCGATGACCCTGCTCGGAGATTTGTATCCCTCTGCAGGGGTCGTGGCCTCAACAGAGAAGACACCTACTTAGTACTCTTCCCATCCACCTTGGATGGCTTAACAAACAAATGGTACAGTCAGTTTGTAGAGAACCACTTTATGATTTGGGCCACATTACAACGACAGTTTTGTGAAGCTTTCAGGCCAGGGATTTCCAAGAGAAGGTTCTGGATGAGTTGGCCAACTCGATGCTCCAGCCAAATGAGACTTTTGCAGAACTCATGACCAGAACCAAGTCTCTGGTCTCTAAGCTTCCTTAGCAACCAGGTATGAGTACGGTTTCCTCTTTCAACGAAGAACATGGTTTTGCAGTTGGGGGCAATATGGGTGGTGTAATGTATGAAGCGTGACCCACCGGATTTCTCCCAAGCCGTAATACATTGGCGTTTGTAGCAGGGCTACAGTGTCACTGACACAGGACAAGCAGTTAGTTACAGTTGGGCTAGAGTTCACACTGGACAGACTCTCGCATTGGCAGTGACACGTGGCAAGTGATACGGATGGTGGTTCAGTGAACACCGTGGCCAGATCACCACCACCTCAGTTTGGAGATAGGCTTAGCTGGATTGGGATATTTGCCAGCCGTTGGTGGCCCTTTAGGAGATACGTATGTGTGGTTGGTTCTAGTCGGACGCGATCGACATCATCTACTTTGTGTGGTCAGTAGTCTAGAGTCTATCATCTTGAGTTATACACAGTTGGATCCGATCGACATCATCTACTTTGTGTGGTGAGTAGTCTAGAGTCTTATCATCTTGAGTTATACACAGCATGTCTGCACCATCCTGACACATCTGAGTCTCGATACCCCATTGTACCTATGAGTTCTTGGCTGGAGCTGAGTGTGTTGCCATGCCAGTGTCTGTACGGGTTTCTTTTAGCTAGTCGAGTCCCATATGTTCAGGTTCTACTGTTGATGTCTCTGTGTTGTTGCTCTGTTGTTTCCTGTTTTCTGTGTTCTCATCCTGTTGGAGTGAGATGTCACACACATTGCACTAAGGAGCACCCATTGTAGAGAGCACAACACGTTATCTCCGCTATAGCGTTGTAGAAAAGCTTCATTCACTTGGGAGTCAATCGAAGCATCATGTAGCAAGTGTAATGCATCCCATCTCCCAAACCACTTCTTTATGTCTTGCATCCATCCCATGCTCAAGATCGTGCTTTTATGCGTCTTTTGAACTTTTTTGCTTGCTTCCCATGCAATTTTTTATAATCTGGTGATGTCGTAGAGCCACCCGGACACTCACACAGCTGTACATATTCCTGCGATACACGCTGACTGATGACGTGGCAACGTACGGACATGCTAACGTGGCACTGTACGGACGCCCGCTTTTCGTGTTGACAGGATGACGTGGCAATAATACGGAATCCTGTAACTAACTCTGACTTGTTGACGTGGCAGAGCGTACAATTTGCGTTGACAGCTTTTTATGGCAGTTTTTAGACTAGTTGATTTTAGAACGAATTGCTTTTGATTTTAAAAGTTTTTGGGGCTCTATTTTTAACATCCCTTGTAACTCTTTATAAGGACCCTAGGGGCTCACTCTGCAGGGCATCTGGACACAGAGCAGAGTATGAGACGCGGGTCGGTTGTACTTTGCTCAAAGATTAATATAAAAATAAATACCAAAAGAGGTGCCCGTCTTTGGGGCCAATATCTCTTGGCACGAAATTACGTCGGGTCGTGTCGACTCTCTTTTGATCTATGAAGTATTTTGACGTGAATCTCTGCTGTGTCGCTGTAACAGACTTAGACACTCCAAGTCGAGAATCTACCGCGACACCACAATAAATCACTTCAAAACAGTTCATAGTTCACAATTGATTCGACACTGGCCCAACGGAGTTCCGTGCCTAGAGATGTTGGCCCCAAAGACTGGCCCCCCTGTCGATATTTCTTTTTGTATTAATCTGTTGCATAGTACAAGCGAGTGGGAGGCTCTCACTCTGAGTCTCTGCGTCTAGATGCTCTGCATGTAAGGTGCAGCGGAAGTGAATGTTGAACTTTGCTCAAGATGAGTGCTCCGAACTGTGCTCAAGGGTCCCTTTTACTTACGGAAGGGAGAGCCTTCCGTTCCTTTAGTGAGAGAGTGCAATGGACAAACAAAGTGGATGAACAATGTGAATGAAGGTGCATGAGACTGAGAGATAGAGAGAGAAGAGAATACGACACCGGGAAGTTGAAACCCTCCTCCAAAGGCCCCACTCTCGATGGCGAGAGTGGTCTACTATTGATTGCACAAACCGGTACAATGGCTGATGCAATGAGTCTAAATGTCGAGGTCGACGGTGTGGACGACGAGGACGAGTCTAAAGTTGAAAACTGAGTGCTTTGAATCGGTAACTGTTGCACCAAGACGGGGGCTGATCTGCTAACTTGATGGCTGAGAAAAATGCCGTTCCTTAGGCTGAAAAAACGTTGTTTTCTTATGGCTGAAATCGCTGGACAGCAGGCTTCAAAAACGCTGGGAGTGCTGAGGTTTAAAAACGCTGATGTTGTCCTACCAAAAACGCTGGTTCATGCTTGTAAAAACGCTGGTCTGCTAGTCGTTTAAACGTTGTTTTGCTGCTGCAGAATCACCAATGCAGGGGCTGGAAAAAACGCGAAGTGCAGGGCTGAATGACGCGGGAATCCTTTGCTGAAAACGCTAAGGGCACCAGGGTGAAAACGCTGATGGGTCTAGGCTGAAAACGCTGGTGTGTTTAGGTTAAAACGCCAGGTTCCAGGTTGGGGGAAGTCTTGCTTGAGAAGGTTCTCCAGAGGCCTGCTGCACTGAGTGCCTGTTGCTCTCCTTCTTCTTCTGCTTGATAGTGCTAGCTCTAGGTTGCTTATATATTTACTTAGTCAAATTGCCCTACCTAGTTCCCAACAAAAGTCACTTAATAAATAAGTGAAAAATGTCAAAAATAGGGAAAATAGGTTTAATGCACTAGAAAATTCCCCTGATGGATTCTGATGGTAATGCTGATGATCATGCTGTGTGCTACCGGAGGATATGCATCTAATCTAAGTGTCTGGACATGCACGTCCTGCGAACAGACTCACAAAAGTGCCAGATCACTTCCTATTCTAGACTGACTTGACTGAACTGAACCCTGGTCATGCTGTAGCTTGTCCACGGACACATAGGGTTGGATGTGTCACGTGACACTGCAGAGTGGGAGGCGTGCCCACTTATTTAAAGAGTTTACAAGGGATGCCGAAAGCAGAGCCCTAAAAGTTGAAAATCAAAAGCCTTGCCAAAGATAAAGCAAAAGCTTTTTGTCTCTCTCTCACAAGCTCTCTCTCTCTCTCTCTCTCTCTCTCTCTCTCTCTCTCTCTTTGGTCTATGCATCGATCAATTGGAACAAATGGTACTTGACTTTATGCAAGAAGAAGGCATTGAAGAGGTCACTATTTGCAATGCGGTAATCATGCTTTTGTTGTATGCGGATGATGTAGTGCTTCTAGCACACACTTTAGAAGATGCACAAAAGCTTATGGTTGTCCTTGAGAACTTTTCCTTGCATAGTGGGCCGATTGTAAATGAATCCAAAACAAAGGTTATGCTTGTGAAAACCAACCATAAGGAGAAGCCATGCATTGTGTACAACAACGAGACACTTGAAGTTGTTGAGAGCTTTAAGTACCTTGGCCTTGAGGTTCCATCCAATCACAAGTGGCATGAATGTGCTATGCGTCGTTTGGAAGCGGGAAAGAGAGCATATTATGCATTTGAGAACATGTGTAATGCGGGAAACATCAAGTGTTGGGTTCTCAAGAAGTATCTTTTTGATGCATTGGTGACACCGGTTCTTCTTTATGGAGTTGAAGTGTGGGGTGGGAGCATCTCAAAGTCTACTTGGAAAGAGTTTGAAAATGTCCAAAAGCGTTTTCTTACAAACTTTCTCCAAGTTAAGACACAAACACCATATATGCTCCTACTTCTTGAGTCGGGATCTCTTCCAATTGAGGTTATGGGCATGGAAAGGGTTGTGGAGTACATGATAAAGATGCGTCAAAACCCCTCACATCGACTTCCTACAATTGCATGGGAAGCAAGCAAAAAAGTTCAAAAGACGCATAAAAGCAAGATCTTGAGCACGGGATGGATGCAAGACATAAAGAAGTGGTTTGGGAGATGGGATGCATTACACTTGCTACATGATGCTTCAATTGACTCTCAAGTGAATGAAGCTTTTCTACAACGCCAATGTATTACGGCTTGGGAGAAATCCGGTGGGTTACGCTTCATACATTACACCACCTATATTGCCCCCAACTACAAAACCATGTTCTTCGCTGAGAGAGGAAACCGTACTCACACTTACATGCTTGAGCCTATTCCCTTGTCCGCGATACGCACTATCGCAGCAATTCGGCTTAGCTCCCATTTCCTTCGATGCGAGATAGGGCGTTGGGGCAATGGAGAAGAGTCAAATCGATTGTGCACATTATGCTCACTGCAAGTTCGAGAGTCTGAGTACCACACACTACTAGAGTGCTCAGCTTTTGATCACATCCGAACTTGCTTCTCTCACATTTTCAGCCATAACTTAGACCTACACACTTTCCTCTCCCAGCCAAAGTGTGGGCTCTCCATTGCGACTCTCATCACTACAATTTTGGAGCATCGAGAGTCACTCATCAGCCGTACACATACTACACATGTAACTTTGGTCCCATAGGTCATATTTGACCTCCGAGGACGATAATAAAATCTCTCTCTCTCTCTCTCTCTCTCTCTCTCTCTCTCTCTCTCTAATTGCATAACCAAAAGCTGATAAAAGCTACCGTAAAATCGGCATTTCCGTACAATTGCTGCCACGTGTCATCTCTGCGTTTTGCGGGCTTGTTCGTACGGTGCAGCCACGTCAATCCAACGGAATTTCCGGTTTTCTGTAGCTAGCCAGCCAGGGAGTGTATTGCATATACTTTGGCTCTGTTGCTCCCCATGTCCAGGGCTATGCTTGACACATCACCCGGGGTGTGTGTGTGTGGTTTCTCCTGACCAAATGGTTGCCACGTCATTGATTTGTGACACCCCCCCCTCTTGAAAGCATTGTAATCGCCCTCGATTACACCTACAAAACAGACAGAGGCCATAAACTGTCTTAGCAGACACTGATTGTTAGTACCGACGCACTAGGAACACACATCTAGCACATGTGCCAATCGACAGTCACATCACACGACATCACAGGACATCACTTGACATCACAGGACATCACATGACAAATCACATTGAACATTCATTCGGATCTCAGACCATGATTTATCGGCAATGTAATTAGCAATCGCATCTAGATCTGCTCAGGACCTCATAGATGCCCGATTGACTAACCCCTATTGCAACCATGTCTATCGAGATCATTCATACTAAAATGTTGCAATCATTTCGTCTATCAGTTCTTGCACTCAAACAAGTCAAGAACAAATCAGTTTCATATTTTTCTGGAATTCCATTTCATAAAGTCATACAGCAGAATACTGTCAGCTCTCAGTATCCCTGAAGCTCAAAGAGATATCAGTGACTTTAGTATTCAAAGATCGAGGCATCTGTTGACAAAGGAGCGGAGTAACTCCCCTCTTGTGCATACCCATTGCACTAGATCTCCGGCCAAGCTGAATTTGGGGTTCCATTTGGAATAGACTATGCTAAACCGAAAGCTTCAAGGTAAAGATTCACATTCCGAGGAGTATCTGCGAGGTCCTCCTCCTCTATTCGCTTCGCATCCAGTAGGTCTTGAATTTAACCAAGAATCGTCATTCGCTTTACCTTCTTTCTTTTTGTGCCAATTCGTTTTCGTCCATGTCGTGTTGTTCATCATCAGGCACATCACCTTCAAAAGACTTCAAGAGGCTCACATGAAAAACATTGTGAATCCTTCAAGTATTCTGGCAGCTTCGGTCCAAAGGAGGCATCATTTATCTTCTCGGAAAAATCTGGAAAGGTCCACACTATCTCATGCTAAGCTTTCAAATAAGCCGCTCCTTTCCCTTTTTTTCTTTCTCGGGCATGCCTTCCCAAAATGTAAGAGCACCCAATAGTTCTCCTTCGATTACAAATAACGACGAAGTCGATCTGCTGCCTGTTTTTGAGATTTCTCGAAAGCCTTCCGGACCAAGTCCCTCGTGAACTGGTCTGCTTCAAAGAAAAATCTTATCTTTCGTGCTAAGGAAGGGTAGAACCTTCGTAGCAAATTCAATAATCTCGAATGGCATCTTCCCCATTAAAGAGTTAATGGTGTTTCTGTAGGCATATTCCACCAAAGGTAAAAAACCTTTCCCATTAGTCTTCTGATCCAACGAAGAAGACTTCAACAAATACAGTACCACTGAAATAGCAATCTTTGATTGCTCGTCAGTCTGCGGGTGGAACGATGACGAGAACTGCAACCGCGTGCCTATGTTCTCCCAAATAGCCGTCCAAAACAAACTCATGAATCTGGGGTCCCTGTTGGAGACAGTCGTCTCAGGCATGCCATGTATTCTGAAGATCTGGGCAATAAACCATCGTGCCCACGCTGTGTTCTCAGGAGATGAAATCTATTGCAATACTTTCCCAGGGCCGGGTGGGTATGGGTAAAGGCTGTAACAATCCCTGTGCTTTATGCCTGTCAAACTTGACCTTTTGGCATACCAAGCAATTGCGCACAAACTCGTCCACATCCTTCTTGAGTCTTGGCCAAAAGAAGTATCTCTCTACCCCTTTCAAGGTGTTAGCAATGCCGTGGTGACCCGTAAAAGGCGGACAATGGCATTCGGTTAGAACCTTTTCCCTCAATGGTTGTGTAACGCACAACATGGTTTTCTTCATCAAGTAGCCATCCTGAATGGAATAGTCCGCTACTATCTCTTCTTTCTGTATTCAACTGAATACATCTGCAAAATTTGTAGCTGTGGCGTATTGACCGATCATATCCTCGAAGTTTCTATGATGTGTCGCGGAAATAGCCAGAAGCAACGGCTTTCGGAACAAAGTATTTGCCACCAATTTCTTCTTTCCCTGAACGTGGACAATCTGGAAGTAAATTGTGACAAGATGTTTGCCTACCGCATCTGCTTTTCTGATAGCTGCTTCTGTGACAAGAAGTAGCGTAAACTCCCATCATCTGTGAAAATTATAAAATCGGCTCCGAGTAGGTAATGTCGCCACTGAATAAGAGCATGGATAGCCGCCAAAAGCTCTTTCTCACATATCTGTACTGTCAATTCCGGCCTGAAAACAGTCGACTCTCATAGGCAATGACATTGGCCTTCTTGCTTTAAGACTGCATCCAGAGTACGACCACAAGTATCACAATATACTTCAAACGACTTCTGCAAATCAGGCAAAGTCAAAAACTGGTCCTGTAGTAAAATTCTGTTTCAATTCCTGAGAGGCAGACACTTCTCTGGATCCCCACGAGAAAAGGACTCCTTTCCATGTCGACAAATGCAAAGGAGTAAACAACCTCTGCAAACTTTCTGATGAACCGCCGGTAGGAAGAACATAAGCCCAAGAAGCTTTCAACTTCATGGACATTCTCCACATCGGGCCAATCACGGATAATCTCTATCTTGCCTGGGTCAATCTGCGCTCGTGCTGTTGAGACAATGTGTCCTGAACAGGTGTATCTCTGGGCTCGGCTCACACGGTAAGGTGGCCGGTTCGGTGGTGTGATTCCAAGTATTAGATCAATGGTATGATCCTTAGGACGAGCTGGTGGCAACTCGCCTGGCAGGCCCTCTGAAAAGCAATCGGCCTAAGTGCAGAGAAAAATCTTGGCGATCTTTGTTTAGGTCAAACCATATTCGACGTTCATTCATCGTTTAGTTCTCTCCCAAAAAAAGTGAGAAAAGAAACTGAAGTTCATCAAGTACAATATCTGAGCCCTTCTTTTGTGAAAGTCGCTTTCTCGGCCCGGTAGTCAACCACATCGTTGTTCTTGTGGTACCAAGGGATTTCGAGTAGGACGTCACAATCTCCCAAGGACATCACGTAGAAATCCTCGTGCCCTAAACAACCCTGTCATTGCAAACCAAGTTTGCCAATGATCAATGTAATGGCAACATCCCGTCCGGGTGCCACTCGAACTACCTCCGCTTGTGGCCTTAGCCTGTCGGGCGTAATTCCAAATTGAGCCGTTAATCCAAGTGAAAAGAAGTTGGCCTTGGCTCCTTCATCAAAGAAAAAGAGGGCTTCCTGATTCTTCAATTTGCCCTAAAAGCGGCAAAGTTTGTACTTTCATTCATTTGATTCGGTTCAGGCCCCACGGAATGTGGTACTAGTTCTGCTTTTTATCTGCCTTTTCTACCACGTCCCTCAGCTGCTTTGGAACTTTCTGGCGTTTCTTCATCTTGTTCATTCGGTGCCTTGTTAGGGCACTTCGCGGAGATATGCCCAGTTTCCGCGCATTCAAAACACTTCCCCTCTTTGATATAGCTGATCCTCTCTCAACGAGTGAGTTGGGGTCGTGCATCCTTTTCTTTCGTTACCGGGGTGCTCTTCTTCTTTCTACTTTCATTTCCCAGGGTCTGTTCAGTTCTTTGCGTCATGATCTTATCTGTGGGGTAGGTCAAATCGCTTGAGTAAATGGCAAAACCCCGTTTCGCATGACTTATGAGCTCCTGAATGAAAGCTGACTTTTGTTCTAAGCAGTGATCTCGAATCTCTGTAGGAAGACCCAAGGTAAACCGCTCAATCTATTCTTTGAACGAGATCTTCTTAAATGAAGAGGCTGGTAGAAAAGAGCTCTAGATTCTCTCGCAATAAGCGTCCATTGTATCCTTCTTGGTCATCAGAAGATGGTTTCAAGCAGTTCGTATGTCGCGTTCATACTCTCTAGTCAGCCAAGAAGAAATAAAAAGCCTTTTAAATTTCAGCCATTTAATTGGCGCTGTCTTGTTCAATAGAAGCGTGGACCACCAAGTGCGAGCATTTCCTTGGAGGTAAGAAGCAGCCCTTCGGATCTTGAAGTGCTCTGAGTAACACCCTCCAGAGAAAGCTATGTCAAATTGTTGTATGAAAGCCAAAGCCTTCGAAGCATCTCGATATCCAGAAAACATGTCAAATTTAATTGACTGTCCACCTGCTTTTAACTCTCGGACTTTCTTACTTTTATCTTCCAGAAAGTCATACTGGTTGGCTTTATAAAAATTCTTCTTCTTTGCGTAAAAGCTGCTGTCGTCAGAGTCCGAACTATCTGAAGACGAGTCCTCATTAGAACTGTCAACCACAGGGCAAGATTTAGGCTTCTTTGCCTTTTTCTTGCCCTTTCCGAAGCTTTGCTTTTTGCTTCGCTTTTTGCCTTTTCTGTCTTCTTCGCTCGAGTCAGAGGAGCTAGAAGAACTGTCAGAAGAAGAAGAAGAAGAAGAAGAACTGGGTACTCCTTCAAATCGAACACGCTTCCTCTGCTTTCTTGCCGATTCTAATGTAGACTGACGACCCAAATAATTTGGGAAGTCAGTTTCTTTCTTCTGCTTTTTGTCGTGCTTTTCTGCTTTGTTTTGCGCGTCAAAAAGCCGAGTAATTCGTGCATCAACCATCTCTTCTAATTCTTGCTCTGTGTACATCCTTGGAGTAGAAGGTTTCTTCAGAGCCGGTTTGAGGGGTGACTCTGTGGTCTGCCGCCACTATGCATGGACCTCGTCGAAGGAGGTCTGGCTCATAAATTTTGTAAATTTTGGGTCCTTCGCAAAATTTAGCATCATCTTTGTTGCATCGCCGATCAATCGTCGACGCTCCATCTCTTCGATCTCCGCCTGAGTAGGCCGAGGCGGGCCGTACTCCTCGCGTGAATCTTCGTTGTGATCTCCTCCCGCATCTCCGGATGCAGAGGAAGTCAGCTGATCTCTGTCTGAAGCCATAAGTGCCGCGTAAAAAGGATTGGATTTCCCAGTAGAAAAGAAATCGGCCGTGCTCTGATACCACTGTAACAGACTTGGACACTCCAAGTCGAGAATCTACCGCGACACCTCAATAAATCACTTCAAAACAATTCACAGTTCACAATTGATTCAACACTGGCCCGGCGGAGTTCCGTGCCTAGAGATGTTGGCCCCAAAGACTGGCGCCCCTTTCGGCATTTCTTTTTGTATTATTTAGTTGCAAAGTATAAGCCAGTGGGAGGCTCTCACTCTCAGTCTCTGCGTCCAGATGCTCTGCAGAGTGGGAGGCCTGCCCACTTATTTAGAGAGTTTACGAGGGATGCCAAAAGGAGAGCCCCAAAAGCTGAAAATCAAAACCCTTGCCAAAAATAAAGCAAATGCTATTTGTCTCTCTCTCTCTCTCTCTCTCTCTCTCTCTCTCTCTCTCTCTCTCTCTTTTGAGAGTAATAAAGCAAAAGCTCTTTCTTTCTCTAATTGCGTAGCCAAAAGCTGATAAAAGCTGCCGTAAAATCCGCATTCTGTACAGCTACTGCCACGTGTCATCTCTGCGTTTTGCAGGCATGTCCGTACGGTGCAACCACGTCATCATCCAACGGAATTTCCGGTTTTCTGCAGCCACCCAACCAAGGAGTGTATTGCATATGCTTTGGCTCTGCTGCTCCTCATGTCCAGGGCCATGCCTGACACATCACCCGGGGTGTGTGTGTTTGTTTCTTACTGCCCAAATGGCTGCCACGTCACTGATTTATGACAGTCGCGGTAGAATCTTGACTTGGGGTGTCCATTGTCCAAGTTTGTTACAGTGATATCAGAGCACGAGCGATTTCTCTTCTAACGGAAAATCCGATCCCTTTTCTCGCGACACTCATGGATTTTGACAAGAATCATTCGAGTTCTTTTGCAACCGTTGAGGCGGGAAGAGACCACACAGAAGATTTAAACAAATTAACAGAAGAAGAGTAGGGGCCACCCCGGCCTACAGAGTATGAACTTCAAGAGATGCAACGTCGATAGCAGGTTGACGAGTGCACAAAGCATATGATTTAGTTTGCGAAAGATCCTCAGTTTGCAAAATTTTTGTCTCAGCAATCCATCGCTGAAGTGCACACTCAGTGGCAGAAAGCCACTGAAGTTCGAACCACCAATCAAACCGGCAATCAAGAAACCTCCTTCTCCGAGGATGTTTACAGAACAAGAACTTCAAGAGGTGGTTCAGACTCAAATCAGTCAGCTTTTGGACACAAAGAATCAATCCAAAAAGAAGGGGACTGACTACCTTGGTTATTTGGGCTGTCAATCTTCTTTTGCATTTGCAAGAAAGCAGAAGAAGCGTGTACGCTTTGAAGGACTACCCAGTTCTTCTTCTTCCTCTTCTTCTGACAGATCTTGTAGCTCTTCCGACTCGAGCGAGGAGGACAGAAAGGGCAAAAGCGAAGCAAAAAGTAGAGCTGCAGAAAGAGCAACAAAAAGACAAAGAAACTCAGATTTCGACGAGTTTCTGATAGCTCTACGGAGGAGTCATCCTTAGACAATTTGGACTCGGATGACCACATGTTTTATGCGAAGAAGAAGCAGTTCTATAGAGCCAACCAATATGACTTCCTCAAAGATAAGAGCAAGAAAACGAAGGAATTTAAAGGAGGTGGACAGTCAATAAATTTTGAATCTTTCTAGATTTTGAGATGCTCCGAGGGCTTTGGCCTTCATCCAGCAGTTTGACATAACCTTCTTTGGAGAGCATTACTCAGAGCACTCCAAGATTAGGAGGGCTGCATCTTTTCTCAAAGGAAATGCTCGAACATGGTGGTCCACTCTTCTTCTGAGGAAAGAAGCTCCAGTCAAGTGGTTGAAATTCAAAAGGCTCTTTATTTCTTCTTGGCTGATTCGGGAGTATGAACGGGATGTACAAACAACTTGGAACCATCTTCGGATGACCAAGGGAGATTCTTTGGGCGCTTATTGCGAGAGGTTTTGGGACTCTTTTCTACCAACCTCTTCATTTAAGGTCACCTTTAAGGAACAGATTGACCGGTTTTGCTGCAGACTCCCTACAGAGATCCGAGATTACTGCCTTGAACAAAAGTCAAATTCTATTCAAGAATTAATGGGTCATGCGAAACGGGGTTTCTCGATACATTCGGGGAATTTGACTTACCCTACTGATGAGATCTTGACTCAGAGGACCAGATAGACCTCCATCAATGAAAGTAGAAAGAAAAAGAGTTCCCAAGAAAAGAAGGATACATGCCCCTGACTGACTCTTCGAGAAAGGGCTAACTATCTCAAAGAGGGGAAGTGTTTTGGTTGCGGGGAACAAGGGCACATCTCCGCAAAGTGCCCCAAAAAGGCACAGCAAGGACAGACTGAACTTGGCTGCTGTTGCTCGCACCACCCCCCCCCTCTCCCCCCCTTTGCCACTTGCACCCTCGCCCTCTCATCCTCGCGCTGCCCACCCTGCCCGCCGCCATCGCGCTCAGCCACGCCCGCTGCCACTCTCGCTACCCAGCCTGCCACTGCCTCCCCCCACTGCCCCTCACGCCGCTGCCCCTCACGTTGCCCCCGCCGCTGCCCTCTTCCCAGCCCACAGCCAGCTGCCCGCTGTCCATCCCCGCCCGTCCATCCCTCCCTGCTGTCCGCCCCGCACCTACACTCTGCCTTTAGCCCTCTCTCGCTCCCTTCTTGCTTGACGGGCTTCGCCAGCACCATCGACGTGCTCGGTCTAGCAGGAGTCTCCCCTTTCATCGGCGCTCCTTCGCTTCTTCTCCATAGCAGGAGACACAGATGAAGGCTCATGCTCCACTGCAGAGGGACTCCAATGAAGCCCCCTCGCCCGACCGCGCTGAGCCCACCATTCGACTTGCTCTCTGAACGACAAAGCAAGCGAGCTTAGCCGCAGAGGTAGAACGCCTGCAGGCGACTTCCGTCATCTGCAAGATTTTCGGCACCAGACCTAGCAGAGGAAAGTTGCGTGATCTTCTCCATGCCCGGCCTTCTCGTAGAGGTGGGCAAGATCTTGGACGTTTAGTTCCTCGGACGAGGCTACTATCAAATCGAGTTTGAGACCTCCGAGACGGCGTCCAAGGTCATATCCATGAGTCCCTTGACCATCTGAGCAGTTCAAGCCCACTTTTGAGAGTGGAGACACGGTTTTGATCCAGCTTCAGATGTTCTAGTAGGGGAGGCAGACTTGCCCATCTTCGTTTGCTTTCCTGGTTTGAGGAGGGAGTACCTACCACTTTTGTCTAGGATAGGCTCATCGATTGGGATTGTCCTGGAGACACCTCGCACGGCAGCCTCAGTAGCTGTCAAGGCGGCCGGCATTCCCTCGGTATGCGTTCTGGTTAGGGACACCCACACTCTCCCGAAGGTCAACTTACTTCCTCGGGTGAGTGGGGGTTGTTCCGACAGAGCGTGGAGTATTCGGGCCTCCTGAATCAGTGTTTCATTTGTCGACAGATGGGCCATCTCGCAAAGGCCTATCTACGGAGGAGACCTACACCACAAGCCCCAGCCCTCAAAGGCTGGTCAGCAGCAGTAGGCAGAGCCACATAGTACACAGGCAGAGCCACCCTGCTAGCCTGGGGCTCAAGCAGAGGAGGGCTGGCAGCAGGTTCGTGGTCGACGTTGGTAGGGACCACCGCGCCAGCCTGGCACTCAGAGTGGTCCTCAAGCTCCTGCCCAGCAGCAGTGGGTTCCCACGGGGAACCGATTTGACCTCTTCTGCAGGACGAGGTCCCTGCTCCAGCCTCCACCTCAGCCTCACCCTCGATAGCCCCCCCTCCTCCCCCCGAGTTCCCCCCTGCTTTCGTTCCCCCCCCTCCCCCTTCTCCCTCTGCCGATCCCCCTCGCCCCCTTCTCCCCTTGCTCTCCCACCTCCTCCCGCTCCAGTCCCACAGCCGTCCCAGGGGGCAGTGCCTTCTTCAGCTGCTAGGAGATCTCTTGGCAGCGCCTTTTCCAGGAGTCGTTTGGCGAGAGAGGGACAGCCTTTCTTGCGACCTCCTCTTCAGGTGCAGACGTCTCCTTTTGCAGCAGTTCCTCGTGGTCCGACGAGCTTCGACATTACACGGTTTCTCGGCGACCCCTCACCAGACCTTGAGGCAGCCTGCTTCAGAGTTCATGTACTCTTCCTTGCAACTAGGGGGATAGAGGCCTTGGACTCGGCGGTGGGCTTCTCTTTTCCCCTCTGCGGCACGGACCAGGCTGAGTGGACTTCAGACTTAGTGTTGGAGTGGCTGCAGATACAGGCCCTAGAGTTCTCTCATCACATGGGAGACCTAGGAGTTACAGGCTTGCTTCAGACTCTGTGGCCATTGGCCAAGTTTCTTGTGACACCTCCAGACGCAGCAGGATGTAGACACATTGTGGTTCACTTTTTTGTTGACACGCAAAGCCCGCCATGCTAGGTACACATACATGAGGACTCCTGGACAGAGGAGGTTGCTTGGGCTGAACACTCTTTGCAGTCACGCCTATCTCGAGGACGCTCCGATGCGGATTACTCCCCATCCAAGCCTGCCTCGAAGATAGCACGGTCATAGAAACAGGGGACCCGGGGACGTGGCCCTTTTTGGTAGGGATGGGACGGGGGGACGCGGGATGGGACGGGGGGACGCAACGGGGACGGGCCCCTCACATGGGACGCAGAGGGGACGTGGGTCCCCGGTGACACTTGCAAGCTGGACGCGGACAGGGGACCCCACACCCTTTTTTTAGGATTTTCAGAGTCGGGCCCTGTCCCCATGTGACTATGAGCACGGTTAGTTGCTGTGGCAACATCAATTATTTCTCGCTCCCCATGAGGATCATCTCATGGAATGTGTAGGGACTAGGTGGGCCCCAGTTTCAGCGTTAGAGGGGCTGACTGCGTCAAGAGCTTCAGCGATGCCTTGTGGGAGGAGTGTCACAAAACGGGAGCGTACACGAGCACTTAGAAATTTGAAAAAATATAATACTTTGCAAACATGAGAGAAGGGATAAGATCGACACAGTATTGGGGACCAGAAGATGGGCTGGTCCCCCCCCCATTAAGAGTATTCTTTATTCAGGGAGAATTCTTATACAAGCACGAGAACCCGAGGAAACCCCTCCGTTCTGTAATCTTAGACCCGAAAGGTCGTGCTTTCTTGTAAAGGGCTTGGGCACAAGGCCGCTCCTTCCCGTAAGGGACTTAGGCACGAAGCCGTACTTTCTCGTAAGGGACTTAGGCGTGAAGCCGTACTTCCCGTGAGGGGCTTTCCCGTAAGACGGGAGATTCCTGCAAAACAAACCACACAAAGCAACAATTCTCAATGCGTATCAACACCTTATACCTGTCGCTCCTTGCTCGGAAAAGCGACCTCCGTACTCAGTCGTCACACGAACACTTGCAATTTCCGTCGCCAACCTCTGTTCCAGAATCCTAGCGCTAGCTTCCTCTGCTGCTTCCGGCGTGTTAAAACTGGAACGCTGGCTACTACTTTATAGGGCCTGGCACCCGGCGGGAATAGAGTAGAAAAGCAAGACCCTGGCGCCCCCCTAGAGAGAGGAGAGAGAGAGATCGCAGATTCAGCCCCGTGTGTAGCTTTTTAGCGCTGGCTTATTTTTAAGAAGAGCCTTGCTTTATTTTATTAATAAAAGGGCTGGTCACTTAAAAGTGACCGGCCACTTTATAAAATAAAGTGTGAACCTGTTCAAACTTTAAAAACTCACTCAGTTAGTGAAAATAATGCTATACGAACACATTCCAGGCGTCCCCGGGTGCAGAACACGGCACAGATGCAATGCAGGCATAGACTCCTCGCGGGAAAGCATCTGCCCTCCGGCGACTGTTCCTGCTTTTCATAAAAAGCTTCATTGAACCCATCTTTATTCTTGTGCTTGCGTTCTTACGCGTATTTTCTTACTCAGTTCGGATTTCCTCCTTAGCCTACGGGATGCCCCCTTATTGATGCACCCGTCACCCATCATGTGACGCATCACGGGCACTCGTAACCTGGCCCTTTCCACCGAACTTACGGAAACTCCTTCGCGATGTTTACCGTCACCCATCAAATGACACATCAGAGTTTGTCCGTTCTTGATGGCAGTTCCTGTAGCTACAATCTTTTAACAGTTCTTAGTGCACATAATAAAATATCCTAAAAAGAGATTAATCATTAAAAATAAGAAAATAGTCCAATTAGCAACAAGGAGAGATTGACCTTCTTATGTTACAGGAGCATCACCTGTGTGAGAGCCAGATCAGACGTTGTGGTTAGCTTTTGCGTGGACGGTATGAGACTTTTTGGTCAGCTGCTTTTGGACTTCGAGGCATCCAGGGCGGGGTGTGTATGCCTATTGCAGATTCTTTGCAGCAGGCCAATGTGGACAGAGGGATTATTGTGCCAGGCAGGGCTCAGTGGATCACTATGCAGGTTTAGGGTTGTCTTGTGGGCTTCCTGAACATCTATGTGCCCAATGTGGCGAGTGCACGTGCAGAGTTTTGGTCTCAGATTGTTGAGTCTTTGCCGTAGGCAGAGCAATGGTGCATAGGGGGTGACTTCAACATGTTGGAGGAACCCTCAGATAGGATTAGTGGGAGCCATACTACTGTACATGGTGTTGAGTTGGCAGCTTGGGAGAGGTTTTGTATGACTCTGCGGGTTATAGATGTATGGCAGCATTCTAGTTTTGTGAGGCCCCCAGACAGCCTGGCCTTCTCTCGTTCGGCCCACAGAGTGGGACTCGTGAATCTATCTCGGATAGATTGCTTCTACACTAGTGACCACTTTTGTGACTTGGATGGGACAGTTGTCATGCTAGCAGGGACTTCCTTTTCGGACCATGCTCCAGTGATCCTTACAGTGACTGATAGACAGAGGAAGGGGAGCACGATGCTCCGCATCCCAGAGAGGGTCTTGCTAGACTCGGCGCTTAGAGAGCGAGTGGAGGCTCTTTGGACAGAGAGCTTAGACATGCAGAAGTCTCTTGCTGACAGAGTGGCCTCAGGACTTGCTTAGCTTAGTCGACTCTTTCGCCAGGAGTCTTCGGCTCGCTTGGCTATAGCGAGAGAGGAGCAGCGTCTCCGATGGGGCGTTGCTTCCTTAGAGAGGATGCAGGAGCAGCATCCAGACAATCCTTGATTCGAGGAGCAGTTACAGCAGGCTCGCCAGGAGCTCGTCAGCACAGAGGAGAGGCGCCATGAGTTTGCCTTCCATTGACAGGCATCTCAGTGGACCCAAGTGGGTGAGAGAGTGACAAGCGCTTTCTTTGAGGCAGTGGGACCTAGGCATTCGCATGCCAAGGTCAGTCAATTGAGGAGGCCCGACGAGTCAGTTGCTTCCGAGCCAGAGGACATGCGGGCAGTTGCCACTGATTTCTACCGTGATCTACTATCTGCAGAGCCTCAGTCAGAGTGTCAAGCGCTTTCTTTGAGGCAAGTGGGTGAGTCAGTGGACCCAAGTGGGTGAGAGAGTGACAAGCGCTTTCTTTGAGGCAGTGGGACCTAGGCATTCGCATGCCAAGGTCAGTCAATTGAGGAGGCCCGACGAGTCAGTTGCTTCCGAGCCAGAGGACATGCGGGCAGTTGCCACTGATTTCTACCGTGATCTACTATCTGCAGAGCCTCAGTCAGAGTGTCAGGATGCATGCAGAGCAGGTGTGGGCACAGATGCCTTTTCTTGTGACTGAGGAGATATGCCAGAGGCTTGAGCTGCCTCTTCAGTTAGAGGAGCTATACACGGCTCTTAGCGCACTCCCCCATGGTAGTTGTCCAGGTGAGGATGGCTTGACTCCTAGTTTTTTCTTGGAGTACTGGGACTTGCTTGGCTCAGATCTCTGTAGTGCTTTCCAGTACATCCTGCACACACGAGAGATGCCTGACAGCATGAGCGAGGGCCTGATCGACCTCATTCTCAAGGAGGGTGGCTCCTTGGATGAGATTCGACAGTGGCGCCCCATCACCATCCTCAACTCAGCCTACAAAATTCTTTCCAAGGCTCCGAGTTTGAGGATTCAGCCACTTTTAGAGAGCATTATACAGCATTATACGTGGGACTCAGACAGTTTTTGTCAAGAAGCGTAGTATCCTTGACAACATCTCTACTTTTTGGGAGGCTTCTGCCCTAGCGTGGCTCCGTGGTGAGGATCTGGTGATTCTTCTTCTCGATTTTGAGAAGGCCTACGATAGAGTTGACTGGGACTTTCTGGAGGGCACTCTACGCAGGATGGGCTTCTTAGATGCTTGGATTAGAGGGGTGTTAGCTTTGTACAGACGGGCACACAGTCAAGTACTTTTGTCAGGAGGTAGAGGTGATCGTTTCATGCTTACACGCTCGGTCAGACAGGGCTGTCCTCTTGCCCTCTTCCTCTTTCTGTTCTATGCTGAGGAGCAGGTTTTTGGTTTCATAGCAGGTTGGTTTACGTGACTTGGCACTTCCTATTCGGGGAGATGAGCTACTAGACGCTGAGTTTGCAGACGACCCAGCCTTGTACTTGGATGGCCAGGAGGCCAACCTTCACATGTGTGAGCAGACTCTTGAGACTTTCTGTTGTGCATCTAGCGCATTGATCAGCTGGAGAAAGACAGTGGCTTTCTCGGTTGGTACTGCTTCTATGCCCGATTGGATGCCAGGTGAGGGTTTCAGGTGGATTCCCCCAGGGACTGCAGTTCGTTACTTGGGTTGTCAAGTTGGTTTGGACTTGTCTCCCGAGCAACAGATTGCTCCCCTCCTCCTGTCTTTCAGGAGGAAGTTGCTACATTGGAGCTCCGCACGACTTTCTCTGGCATGCAGAGTTGTAGCGGCCAACCAAGTGTTGTTGGCTACTATGTGGTACATCACTTCTTGCTGGATCTTCTGGAGTTCTTGTATCAGCCAGGTAGAGAGACTGATCAGGAACTTCCTTTGGTCACGGCGTGACACTCAGATAGCCCGAGCCGGAAGTTGCATGGCAGGCCATCACTCTTCCTTGTTCTCAGAGAGGGCTAGGGATCATAGACCCAACACAGCAAAGCAGAGCCCTTCTTGGGAAGTTCATCGCGAGAGGACTTCTTCCAGGTGAGGAGTCCTGGAAGGAGTTCTTGCTTAATCGGCTTAGTGCTAGGGTGCCTCAGGCGGGAGGCCCTTGGCGACCCTCGACTAGATGGATTTTCACGGAGGTGCGCAGAGTTGGCTTGAGCAGGAGAATGGAGGACCGCTTCGCTGTGAGTTTGCTCCGATCTTGGGAGCGACTGCGGCGAGGCCTGGAGCAGCGTCAACCTACTTGCTTGGAGGAGCGCCTGAGACAGCCCCTTGTATGGAACCCCATGGTTAGCACTCAGAGAGGCCACTTGGTTGGTAGTCGGCCTCATGTTTCCTAGGGTCCCATGACAGAGGGTCCAGCACGCTCTCTATGTGATTGGTTACAGTTTTCAGGCTTGTCAGAGGAGCTCCAGGGCTTTCAGCTACTACAGGCCATGAGAGGGGTGCAGAGCATGTGTTAGGACACCTCAGAGGCAGTCCTAGCTGAGTGTCTCACACCTCTCGAGTCAGCAGCACCCGGATGGATGGGAGCCTTCACGCGACTGGAGGTTCTTATCTTAGTTCGGGCTTGCTCAGAGACTGTACTCCCTGTTTTTCGAGTTATAGGGTGAGGGACGCTTACACCGAGTTGCAGTAGAGGCCCGGCAGGTGGCCGAGTGCTGTTTTCAGAGGATCCGAGTGGTGGGCATGTGTGGGAGAACTTGTGTCATAGATCCCGACCTAGCAGCTCTTGAGTCTGGCCACTGGAGACTGTGGGCTTGGGAGAGCTGTCCACTAGCACGAGTACAGTGGGATCCTGGAGAGTGGCTCTGGAGGGACCCTTTCTCCTCTGCAAACCACCCAGGTGTCCCTTTCTTTCAGTACACTGTTCGGCTGGGACGTCACATACTGGCAGCACAGAGAGAGGCTCGTCCTGCTGCAGCACCTTGGCAGGAGGAGGGTCTCACAATTGAGTTCTTGGCAGCTTTTTGGGAGAGGTTGTGGGACTCCAGATAGACGAGACGAATCACTTTGTTCCAGTGGCTGGTTGCACACAGAGCTACAGCAGTTGGGAGATGGCTTGTACATAGTGGTCTCTCGGCCGCATGTGTAGCTTGTGACCATCTTGTGGAGAGTCAGCGTCATTGTCTTTGGGACTGTCCGTTGGCACAACAGGTGTGGCTTCGTGTTCTTCAACTGATGCCAGCTCTGTCCACTGCTCGATAGTACACTTGGGGGCGAGCTGCTTGGTCCACTCTCACGGGCCTGGCACTTCAGTTTGAGCTATCTTCCACCAGCAAGATGATAGTGATGCAAGGGGGTGGACCTACACTCTAGCCTGCCACAGAGCTTACTCCACATCAGTGGTGAAGTGAGAGAGAGGAGTGCTGGAAGCTCATCAGTGGCCTGCCAATCTGGTTCATTTGGCGAGCCCACCGCTTCCGCATCTTCGAGGCTCGCCCTGTACCACCAGTAGAGACTGTTCGCGATCTTTGGCTAGAGCTGATCCATACTCTCAGAGGACAGCTAGAGAGACTCTAGGGCAGCTCCGACCGCATGCGGGAGTGCAGAGAGGCTTTCCTTTGACTCTGGCGTCCTGGGCCTTTTTTCACCATGGTCCAGGGTGTACTCAGATGGCATTACCGTCCACCTTTGTGGCTTTTCCCTCCTCCCATTTCTTGATTTAGCTTCATTGTACATATGCTGTTTTTTCATTGGGAGAGTGTCCCCATCATGATTGTTGTAGCCCTCTCTTGTAGAGGTGGTTGTAGCCCCATGGGCAGTTTCATTAACTAAAAGAAGGATCTTTTTTTCGGAAAAAAAAATGGACAGACTGAACTTCCCTTATCACTGAAGACATGCCAGAGAGTTCTAGTGCAGCAGAGGAACATGGCAGAAAAGGCAAGATGAACGCAAGACAGGTACCAAATTGCATGGGTACTAACCCAAGCCAGATAGATGAAAGTACGGAACTTTGCCGAGCTTGGGGCAAAGCGAAAGATAAGAAGCCCTTATTTTCTTTGATGGAGGAGCCAAGACCCGTTAGGACGGGACATAGCCATTACACCTGTCATTGGCAAACTTGGTTTGCATTGTCAGGGGTATTTAGGGCACGAGGACTTTTATATCGTGCCTTTGGAAGGGTGTGACGTCCTCCTAGGAGTC
The DNA here is from genome assembly GCF_014529385.1 of Adiantum capillus-veneris. Lineage (NCBI taxonomy): Eukaryota > Viridiplantae > Streptophyta > Polypodiopsida > Polypodiales > Pteridaceae > Adiantum > Adiantum capillus-veneris. Next base: position 122,677,597 of record NC_140959.1, read on the forward strand.
CCTTGGTACCATAAGAACAACGCCGTGGTCGACTATCGAGCCAAGAAAGCAACCTTGACAAATGAAAAGAGCCGAAACAGTGTACTAGATGTAAAATTGAAGGGCGAGTCCGTCCCTATTGTATCGGCTTCGGCCATTTCCAAATTAGTAAAATCCAGTCTCTTTGTTTACTCTATCTATTTGAAAGAGTTGAATGATGAACACAGAACAAACATGTCTGAACTTGACGAAGAACGCCAAGGTTTTCTCCAAACACATGCTGATTGTTTCTCTGAAGGCCTGCCAGGCGAGTTTCCCCCATCTCGTCCTGAGGATCATACTATTGATCTGATTCCTGGAAGTACACCACCGAACCGGCCACCTTACCGTGCAGCGTCACCATGAAACGCGTTTCGACAGGTCGAGGGAGGTGAAACGTTTCGGGCCTTGAAACGTTTCACTCACCAAGTGAAACACGAGCCATTTCACTAACAACAATTTACCATAGTTTTAGTTTCAAAGTCTCTAAACTCACGTTTTGGCCTCACGTTTCACTGTGCTCTAATTTTAAATTGAAACGTTTCGTAGTGAAATGCCACGTTTCAAGGTGAAACGTTTCGCGGTTGCGCTGTTACCGTGTTAGTCGAGCCCAGAATGAAGAGATCATGAACCAAGTAAAAGAACTTCTTGAAAAGGGTATTATCCAGCCGAGTACTTCACCTTCCTGCTCTCCGGTTTTATTGGTATTAAAGAAAGATGGATCATGGAGAATGTGCATTGATTACAAAGCTCTCAATAAAATCACTATTAAAAACAGATTTCCGATTCCAAGGATCGATGATATTCTTGACCGACTTCAGGGATCCTCTTGTTTCAGTAGGATTGATTTGAAAAGCGGATATCATCAGATTAGAATCGCTCCGGGAGATGTCTATAAGACAACCTTTCGGACAAGTTTCGGTTTGTATAAATTTTTGGTGATGCCTTTTCGCCTTACGAATGCCCCAGCGACTTTCAACCGAATGAGGGATAGGATTTTCCGAGAGTATCAATCTTTTGTCGGCACTTTCTTTGATGACATTATAGTAGAACATCGACACCATCTGCTACAGGTCTTTCAGGCATTGCGTGATCACAAATTTGTTATCAATGCCAAAAAGAGTAAATTTTTCTTGCCGGAGATGCACTTTTTGGGACACATCATCTCAGCAGTAGGAGTACAGATGGACCCGGTCAAGATTGAGACTAAACGTGACTAGCCAGATTTGAAGAATGTTCATGAAGTTAGAAGCTTCTTGGGCTTGTGTTCTTACTACCTGCGGTTCGTTCGAAAGTTTGCAGAGGTAGCTTCCCCTTTGCACATATTGATTCAGAAAGGAGTCCCTTTCTCGTGGGGATCGATAAAGGTGACTGCCTTTCAGACACTTAAAGAAAAACTGACTACTGGACTAGTGTTAGACTTTGCCGGACTTGCAAAAGTCATTCCAAGTATTTTGTGATGCTTGCAATCATAGTCTGGGAGCGGTCTTAATGCAAGAAGGCCATGTGATTGTTTTCAAGGCCAGAATTGACAACACAAATTTATGAGAAAGAGCTATTGGCAGTGATCCATGCTCATACTCAGTGGCGACATCACCTACTCGGAGCCAATTTCACGGTCTCTAATGATTATCAGAGTTTACGCTACTTCTTGTCATAGAAGCAGCTTTTGGAAAAGCAGATGCGGTGGGCTAACATCTTGTCACAGTTTCACTTCCAGATTGTCCATGTTTAGGGACAGAAAAGCTTGGTGGCAGATGCATTGTCTCAGAAGCCCCTAGTCTTGGCTATTTCCGCGATTCATAGCACGGCATCGACACCACCTTGAAAGGTGTGGAGCGTTACTTCTTTTGGCCGAGACTCAAGAAGGATGTGGATGACTTTGTTCGTAGTTGTTTAGTATGCCTAAAGGTCAAGTTTGACAGGCATAAGGCACAGGGATCACTACAACCTTTATCCATTCCCACCTGCCCTTGGGAAAGTATTGCAATGGATTTCATTTTTGATCTCCCAAAGACACAGCGTGGGCATGATGCCATTTGGACTGTCATTGACAGATTTAGCAAGCAAGCTCACTTCATTGCAGTGAAGAAAACAGTCAAGCCGGATCATTTAGTGAGACTCTTCATTGCACAGATTTTTCGACTACATGGCATGCCTGCGACAATCGTCTCGGACAGAGATCCCTGATTCACGAGTTTGTTTTGGAGGGCAATTTGGGAGAACATTGGCACACGGTTGCTTTCTCGTCATCATTCCACCCGTCGATAGATGTTCAATCTGAGAGTGCAAATTCAGTTGTTATGGATTTATTGAAGTCTTCCATCTCTGATTAGAAGACTCAATGGGAATTTTTTTTGCCTTTGGTGGAACTTGCCTACAATAACACGATTCACTCTTCGACGGGGTAGGCGCCATTTGAGATCATTGAAGGTGCTCCGAAGGTTCCACCCTTCCTTAGCACTAAAGATAAGGTTTTTGAAGCCGACTAGTTTATGAGGGACTTGGACATTGCTTTTGCCAAGGTTCGGGAGGCTTTATCAAAATCTCAAGAACGACATAAGAAGGCAGTAGATCCACATTGACGAGATTTGAAATTAAAGGAAGACGATTGGGTGCTCTCATGTTTTGAGAAGGCACGCCTAAGAAAATGAAAAGGAAAGGAGCGGCTTTTTCTAAAGCTTAGCAATGAGCATGAGGTATTATGGCCCTTTCTAGATAAAAGAAAAGATAAATGATGTCTCCTTTAGATTCAAGCTGCTCGATATTTGGAAGATTCACAATGCATTCCATGTGAGTCTATTGAAGTCTTTTAAAGGCGATGTGCCAGTTGATGGGGAGCGTGATGAGCAACTCAAAGTGGAGGAAAGCGAGGAGATACTCGTTCCAGAACAGATTTTGGCACACAAGGATAGAAAGGTAAAAGGTAAAGTGATTAGGCGGTTCTTGGTTAAATTCACCTTGAAGCATTTGGTTTAGCATAGTCTACTCCGATAGAACCCCGAATTCAGCAGGGTGAATCTAGTGCAGCGGGTTTGCACAAGAGGGGAGTCACTCCGCTCCTTTGTCAACAAATTACCCTGATTTTTGAATAAGGTCACTGATGTCTCCTTTGGGTTTCAGGGATACTAATGGGCTGACCAGTATTCTGTTGTATGACGTTATGACATGGAATTCTTGAAATTGAATATGATTGATTTGTACTCTCTCATTTTATTTGTTTGATTGCAGGAACTGAAAGACGAAATGATTGCAACATTTCGGTCTCATAAATCTCTATAGACATGATTTGTCACGTGCACATCTAACCCTATGTGTACGTGGACAAGCTACTTCATGACATGGGTTCAGGAATCAGTTCAGTTCAGTCAGCCTAGTTTAGGAAGTGATCTGGCACTTTTGTGAGTCTGTTTGCAGACCGTGCATGTCCAGACACTTAGATTAGATGCATATCCTCTGGTTGCACACAACATGGTCATTAGATTTCCATAAGAACCCATCAGAAGCATTTTTACAGTGCATAGACCTATTTTCCCTATTTTTGACATTTTTCACTTATTGTTTTTAAGTGACTTTTGTTGGGAACTAGGTAGGGAAAGTTTGCTAAGTTTGTATATATAGAAACCTAGCGCTAGCACTTTTTGGCAGAAGAGGCAGCAAAAACCGCGTGTTCAACAGGCACCTTCTTAGCAGGACTCCCACAGGACACCTAGCGTTTTTGGAGCAGGACACCTAGCGTTTTCTGCATTGTAGACAAGCCCATCGTTTTTTGCATTTGCAGCAACCTGGCAACAACAGATCACAGATCAGCCCTAGCGTTAGCAGTTTGCACCAGTAGATCAATAGCGTTTTTGCAGATCAAGACAAAATCAGCCCTAGCGTTTTTGATTTGCAGATCAGCCTCGGCATTTTGTAGATCTACCGCAATGGAACCTCAAGATAGGCCAGTGTTTTCAGTTTTCAGCATCAAGACTCCGCAGTAGAACTTCCGAACCTCGCAGATCTCACCTTCCCGCAGCAGATCCTTGCCGCACGGTCAGGTCCATCGAAGTTTGCAGATTCAGCCCGGAAAACACAGATTTCAGCATTTGCGTTTTCAGCACGTCGTCGTCGCATCATCGCCACCGACATCGTCACCGACATAGAGTCAGAATTCAGCAGATAAAGATTTGCAGATTTCAGCCCTTAGCATTTTCAGATTTCAGCCCGTCTCATCGTCGTCCTCATCATCGGCAAGTCCAAAGCATTGTAGAGATTTGTGCAATCAATAGTAGACCACTCTCGCCATAGAGAGTGGGGCCTTCGGAGGAGGGTTTGACAACATGCTAGTGTCGTATTCTTCTCTCTCTATCTCTCAGTCTCAACACCTTCACTCACAGTGTTTCCCGCTTGTTTGTGATCATTTGTACTCTCTCACTAAAGGAACGGAAGGCTCTCTCTTCCGTAAGTAAAAGGAACCCTTGAGCACAGTTCGGAGCACTCATCTTGAGCAAAAGTTCAACATTCACTTCCGCTGCACCGTACATGATTGCAATAAGGATTAGTTAATCGGGCATCAGTGAGGTCCAAAATGGATCTAGATGCGATTACTAAATACGTTGCCAATGGGCATGGTCTGGGATTTGGAATTAATTTTTTTGAGATTTGTCATGTGATGTCCTGCGATGTTGAGTGATGTCCTGTAATGTGATTGCCGTTTTGTACAAGTGCTAGATGTGTCGTGTCTAGTGTGTTGGTACTAACAGTCAGTGTCTACTAAGACAGTTTATGGCCTCTGTCTGTTTTTGTAGGCGTAATCGAGGGCGATTACAATTCTTTCAAGAGGGGGGTATGTCACAAATTGGTGACGTGGCAGAGCCACCCGGACACTCACAGAACTGTACGAAATTCCGCGATACGTGCTGATTTACTGACGTGGCATTGTACGGACGCTCACTTTCCGTGTTGACAGGCTGACGTGGCAGCAATACGGAATTTCGTAACTTACGTTGACTTGCTGACGTGGCAGAGCGTACGAATTTCCGCAGATTATGCTGACAGCTTTTTATGACAGTTTTTAGACGAGTTAAGTTGCTTTTGGGGCTTTGTTTTTAACATCCCTTGTAACTCTTTATAAGGACCCTAGGGGCTCACTCTGCAGGGCATCTGGATGCAGAGTGTGAGAGCGAGGACCCGCGGGTCGGTTGTACTTTGCTCAAAGATTAATATAAGAATAAATACCGAAAGGGGCGCTAGTCTTTGGGGCCAATATCTGTTGGCACGGAACCTCTTTCCAAGTAGACTTTGAGATGCTCCCACCCCACACTTCAACTCCATAAAGAGGAACCGGTGTCACCAATGCATCAAAAAGGTACTTCTTGAGAACCCAACACTCGATGTTTCCCGCATTACACATGTTCTCAAATGCATAATATGCTCTCTTACCCGCTTCCAAATGAGGCATAGCACATTCATGCCACTTGTGATTGGACGGAACCTCAAGGCCAAGGTCCTTAAAGCTCTCAACAACCTTAAGTGTCTCATTGTTGTACACAATGCATGGCTTCTCCTTATGGTCGGTTTTCACAAGCATATTTTTTGTTTTGAATCGGCCCACTATGCAAACAAAAGTTCTCAAGGACAACCATAAGCTTTTGTGCATCTTCTAAAGTGTGTGCTAGAAGCACTACATCATCCGCATACAACAAAAGCATGATTACCGCATTGCAAATAGTGACCTCTTCAATGCCTTCTTTTGGCATAAAGTCAAGTACCACTTGTTCCAATTGATCGATGCATTGACCAAAGAGAGTTGGTGACAACGGACATCCTTGCTTAACAAACATAATTTTTCCCAAGCATAATTTTTGTTTTGAATTCATTCACAATCAGCCCACTATGCAAACAAAAGTTCTCAAGGACAACCATAAGCTTTTGTGCATCTTCTAAAGTTTGTGCTAGAAGAACTACCTCATCCGCATACAACAAAAGCATGATTACTGCATTGCAAATAGTGATCTCGTCCATACCTTCTTCTTGCATAAAGTCAAGTACCACTTGTTCCAATTGATTGATGCATTGACCAAAGAGAGTTGGTGACAACGGACATCCTTGCTTAACTCGAATAGTGCTGACAATTTTTTTTTGAAATTCCTCCTCCCATGCCAATTGACAGATCACTTTCTCATGGATTCGAGAAACTGCAAGCATAAACTCATTGGCACTTGGAGGTCTTCCATCCTTCTCCACAAATTGTTACGTGGAATCATATCAAAGGCTTTCTTAAAGTCGACTAAACAACAATACAATCGCTTGCCTTTCAACCGACTTTCCTCCATGAGAACACGAAGAGTGACAAGATGATCAATGGTGCTATGGCATCGACGAAAACCCGCTTGTCATTCTCTTCAGCCCAATCACTCAATTTCATCTCCATTATGCACCCAAATAACTTTGCCATAAGAGATCCAATCATCACACACACACACACACACACACACACACACACACACACACACACAGAGAGAGAGAGAGAGAGAGAGAGAGAGAGAGAGAGAGAGAGAGAGAGAGAGAGAGAGAGAGAAATGAAATGAAATGAAATGTTATATTAACGTCTTCAAAAGGCCAAAATGACCTATGAGACCAATCAGTTACAAAATAGTGAATCTAATACCATGTCTGGGTACAAAAGAACTAGAAAAGAACTAGAAGTGGAACAAAATACTACTACTACTACTACAATCTAAAACTACGTGGGTGTAGCAGCTGATACAATAGGTACCCGGTAAACTGGATGTAACAGTGTGTGAAACAAAGATGGAAGAAATGGTGAGGATCCATCCTCATCTGCACTCTGGATGTCGAGAGAGTATGGCTCGAATCTTCTGTTGTAGTCTCCGTCGATGCTGTGTAGCTCCTCTCCTCAGTCGCGGTCGTCTGTATCTCTGTAGCTCCAATGCTCGGTCGATGAGAGTGCCAGTAGTGGTCGAATGAGTGTGGGACGAGCTCTGCAGTGGTGGCTGCTCCTCTGGCTGTCCCATATCTAGTGAAAAGAAATCTGTAATGTGTCTCTGGGACTGCCTCTCTCTAGCTCTCCCGAGTAAAGTGTCTCTATACCTGTGTAACTCAAGTAGATATAGTCCAAGACATCTCTGATCCTCATAACTCATGACCCTAGATAGAGGACCAAAACCCTCTCTGAATAAGCAGTGGAAACGCCCCCGTATCTCATAGAACACTGTGCAATGACATATGTAGTGCAACTCTGTCTCTGGCTCTCTCTGGCATAATCGGCATATCCTGCTGTCTGCTGGTATCCCTCTGAATCTACCGGTCTCAATCTCGAGCTGATGTGAGGATGTGCGTATCTGACCAATGGCACAACGCAAACCATGAGACATATGTGTGTCCATGTAGCTGGGTCGAATCACAAACCCATCTCCTGTGAGGTGGAGAAGATGCTCTCTATAGAAAGCCATCTTTGTGCTCAACTCCTGAGGCGGCTCTATCCATGTCCTCCTGGTGTCGAGCTGGATCAGGTCCTGACGAATGAGTCTAGTGATCTCCACCCGTGTAAGAGACAGTGAGGGTGCCTGAAGAGAATACTGGAAAGGGGGCAACCTGTCCATGGTGAAGCCATGCGTCTGAAACCATGAAGTCATCTGTGCATACCAGCATGAAGTGTCCCCCTGTAGAGCTAACTGTCTGGAAGACTCAAGGGCCAATCTAGCATATCTGTCTCTAGTAGTATCCCATAGGCTGTGCACAAAGGACACTGATCTGGTAAGCGCCTCAATCTCCATGGGGGGGGCAGCTAGCTCTGCTCGAATGATCGCGTGAGGTACGGAGGCCTTGGCTCTAATCAATCGGGAGATCATAGATACCAAGGGCCTCTCCATACCTCTCCAACCATCCTGGCCTACAGAAGGTCCCCATACCTGTACCCCATACATCATAGCTGAGGCTACTAAAGTATCAAAGAGCCATAACTTTGTCCGAGGTTCCTGGAATTGAACCTGCGAACACATCCTCTCCAAGCCTCCCAAGGCCGCATAAGCTCTGGTCAGTCTAGTCTTTGCTGCTCTCCCCAAAGAAAACCTCGGCCCAGTGAAGACTATCCCAAGGTAAGTGTATGCATCTGTATACTCCACAATCTCTTGACCATACGTGAAGGTCGGTGCCGATCTCCTGATCCACTGCGGTGTGGTGTTAAACACCATGACCTTAGTTTTACCAAGGTTTACAGACAATCCACTATCCTCTGCAAAACTGTGTAATGCATCCAACTGTCGCTGCATACCCTCTGGTGAGTCAGAGATCAAGACAATATCATCAGCATATAACAACAATGGGATCCACGTCCCTGCCAGCTGGGCACCTCTATCACCCTCTCTGTTAATGTAATCAGACACCTCATCAACATACATACCAAATAGAGTAGGAGACAATGGGCAACCCTGTTTCACCCCGATAGTGGAGTGAACTAAGTCAGATATCCCCTCTGGGGTGCGTACATGTCCCATCACTGATCTGTATAAAGCCATAATCCCCCAAATCAACACTGTGGGCACCCCCATCTCCTGCAGTCTGCGCATCAGTCGAGCTCTCGGTACCATGTCAAATGCTTTGCGGAAATCCACAAAGCTACAATAAATCCGTCTCCCATGTGACCTGCCCTCCTCAATGATAGCTCTGAGTGTCAGAATATGGTCAAGAGTGGAGAAACCCCTCCTGAAACCTGCCTGTCCCTTTGCCCGTACACCCTCACCCTCTGCCCAGTTACTCAACTGCTGCTCAATAATGGATGCATACAATCGTGCCAGTGTGTGTCCAACCATAATAGTGCGGTAATTTCCAGGCTCTGTAGGATCACCTGCCTTGAATATAGGCACAATAGTAGACAACCTCCAAGTCTCAGGTAATCCCTCACACATGGCACGATTGAACAACACTGCAAGAACCTCCATCAGCATATCCCTAGCATGTATAAAGTGCTCCGCTACTAGACCGTCATGATCGTAAGCCCTCCTGGTCCTCATCCTATCAATGGCTCTCTTTACCATCTCAGTGGTAAAGAAGGTGCTCGTAGGTGGACATGGCTCTGTAGGATCTGGAAGGGGATCCTGCCCAGGAACCGTATATAACGATGTCGCATACTGGCCCCACACATCAGGAGAAGTAATCACTGGGGGAGGGGAGTGCTCATGGAAGAGTCGCCATGCCTCGCCTGAGTCTCTACTCAAGAACAACTGATACAAGTCTCGCTCCATCTGGGCCAGGTAAGCTCGTTTCTTCTTTCGCACAAGGCGCCGGAAAGCAATCCGCGACTGTCTGTAGGTGATGACTCCTAAATGAAGATCCCTCTGAAGCTGGGCTCTCATCTCTCTGCACTCCTCATCATACCAACTATTCTGGGGCATGCTCCCAGAATGTCGCCTCCGATCCGGTTGAGTGTGTGGGTATGCCTCTGATGCTGCATCATGTAGTGTCTCAGTCAATAAAGTAGTGCACTCCTCTACTGAGAGGCCTGGAGCAACTGTGCATAGACGATCCCAGATCGCCTCTGTATAAACCGAGTCAGTCTCTGGTGTAAATGTATAACGGGTGTGTGACCTGCCTCCTGATTTCTGGGCTGTACTAAACTGAAAAGATACGGACAGTGTCAAGAGAGCATGATCCACTGCTACGCCCACTGGTCTGGCTCCCACCGTGAAATCCTGAATACAAGGAATAAAGCTCGGCTGTGTCATAACATAGTCCACTGTACTGGCCCCATGTCTGTGTGGAAAGCATGTGAAGCCTGCTGCTCCAGGAAACCGCTGTAAGCCATTAAGTATGGCTAGCCCATGTGTAGTCGTCATCTCCGTGAGGTATCTCCCATACTCAGTCTGCTCTCTGTCATGTGAGCATCTGTCAAACCCCAACTCACCCACATCCAACTCTCTAAGCATCTCATCTGAGGTGTCGTAGAAGACTGTCTGAAGTTGCCCGTTCGAGCATTGAAGTCTCCTAGGAGGATGATATCACCATCCCTAGAGAGAGAGAGAGAGAGAGAGAGAGAGAGAGAGAGAGAGAGAGAGAGAGAGAGAGAGAGAGAGAGAGAGAGAGAGAGAGAGAGAGAGAGACCCTCCAAGGGTCCCCCTCTCTATCGCCAGAGAGGTATTTACTTTTAGATAGCACAAATGCTGATACAATGGTCCTAGATGCTCATGGGATCTTGCCACTGATGCTTTGATTTGAGAGGCTAAGGGTTCGAAATGCAAAACACTATGGATTCTGATTGGGATCTGCAATCTCGAGGAGGCTATGGGCTGATTTGCTATGGCCGACGTTGAGGATGGGCTGAAAAATGAAAGACGCTAGCTGATCTGAGGGCTGAATCTGAAAACACTGGCTGATCTGCTGTCTTGGGCTGAAAACTGAAAACGCTGGTACTGATGGTTGGATCTGCGATGGTACTGCGAGGTTATGGCTGAAATCTCAAAACTCTGGTGCTGGTTGATCTAGTGCAAAAACGCTAGAGGAGGTGCTGAGGTATTGCGGGTACGTGGGCTGGTACTGAGGGTAGTGACTTCTTGCTTGAGAACTGACCCGTAGGGTCACTTATATATGGGATTAAAGGTGGGTCAGGCAATGCCAATAAAATTCCCACGATTTCTAATAAAAACGTCACTTCTTAATGAGTTAATAAACTCACTTATAAGAGTGCTTCACATGCATATGAATATGTCACAAGACAGACGGGAACCACTTGCCAATAGAAAAGAACAGATTGAACAGGCTTTTAGCACTTCAATAACAACTGAATTGAAAGAGAGGGAGATGACACGCGACACGCAATGGCGAAATTCCACCCCAGAGAGTATTGGCCCCAAACCTTGGCGCCCCTTTCGGTATTTCTTTATATTGCATCATCAAAGTACAAGCGGTACTTCAGACTTTGCACCTTCTCCAGGAAGCATGAGCCCTAACCTCATATTTAAAGGCCCTAGGCCCCAAAAGCAGTTTACAGTAAAAAGCCTTTAAACACAAAAGCATCTGGTCCAAAAGCAAAGCCAAAAAGCTGCCAGCGTAAATCATGGAAATCCGTACAGCCTGCCATGTCATCAGCCAGCGCAGAAAGCGGAAATCTGTACAGCTTGCCACGTCATCATGCCAGTGCAATTTTCGAAATCTGCCACGTCATCAGTTTTTGCGTGTGTGTGTGCAGGTCCTGCTTTGTTTTAATCCTTTGTCACTTGGGGCCCCATCGAACGGGGTCCCCATAAGTCTGTAGGACTTCTTCTTTTGTTACTTGTTCTTCTTAGGGTTTAGGCCCCTCGGCCAGCATCTGCAAGTTTGCTCCATTCTTTAGGCTTTGACACGTCAGCAGTTTGTTATAGAATACCTAGACGGAGTACTAATGCAATTGTATGGGAACACTCCCTAGTGCCTACATGTAGCAGACAATGGCTATGCTCATGTGCAATCAAAGGGTATGCAACTACTCTAGAGTGTCTAGGCATGTACGTCCTACGTACAACCCCATGAGGGTGCCAAGACACTTCCTAGGTTGTCCTAAACCCTAGAAATAGGAGTTAGCTTGTCCACATGCACATAGGTGACATTTGAAACATGTTGCAAGGAATCAACTATGTGCTCGAAAAGATTGTGTCTTGAGTGTTGTGAAATTGTTCTCTCTCGTTATCTTTTCTGGCTGAACTTGCCTGGCCTTTTACACTCTTTGATAACCCATAACATAAAAGAAAAAGAAAGAGCGTACCAATATCAATGTTGCTGTAATAGACTTGGACACCCCAAGCCGAGAATTCGAGAGGAACTGAAAATGACTTACAGACTTGAACCAAATTGATTATTAATGCTTGGCAAAATACAGTGTCCGAGGGTCCTCTTCTCTCTGCAGTGCTCCCAAGACAATCTGAGGAGAAAGAGGCCCTAGCAATTCTTTTAGAGGCCCATGGCCTTCTAAAAGCAGTTACATGAAAAAAAAAAGTCCAAAATCATCTCGTCCCAATGCAACATACCTTCTAAAATGCAACACACGTGAGAGAAACTGAAAATGACTTACAGACTTGAACCAAATTGATTATTAATGCTTGGCAAAATACAATGTTCGAGGGTCCTCTTCTCTCCGTAGTGCCCAAGACAATTTGAGGGAGAAAGAGGCCCTAGCAATTCTTTTAGAGGCCGATGGCCTGCTAAAAGCTGCTAAAAGCAGTTACATGAAAAAAAACAAGTCCAAAAGCATCTGGTCTCAATTTCCTAACGCCAAAAGCTGCCAGCACAAATTGCGGAAATCCGTACAGATGCCGCGTCAGTACCCAGAGCAATCCGTGGGGATGTCCGTAGAGCGCTGCCACGTAAGCATGTCAACGTAAATAGAACCCCATGAGTTGGAACAACTTATAATATTGAATCTGTCAGTTTCACTAGGGTTGTCCAATCGGACATGCCACGTCATCCATTTGTGACATATCCCCCTCTTGAAAGAATTGTAATCACCCTCCATTACGTCTGCAAAACTGACACAAGCTAGAAACTAGTTCAGTAGACACTGACGCTAAGTACTGACGCACTAGACAACACATATCCAACAGATCCAACACTTGCACAATGACGACTGCCTTTGAAAATTCAAATCACATTCACATCACTACCCCATTGAGATCTTGGATGAGAATCATGATCTGTTGAAACATATTTGGCTCTGACGCTAAGTACTGACGCACTAGACAACACATATCCAACACTCGCACAAAGATGACTGTCTTTGAAAATTCAAAGCACATTTCCGTTGAGATCTTGGATGAGAATCATGATCTGTTGAAACATATTTGACAATCATATCCAGATCTCACTGATCTTACGCAGATGTCTTGATTGACGAAATATTGTTACTATCATGTCCATCTCATCTCTCCGGAGAACAAGACCGAAATGTTGAAGTCATTTCGTCTTTCAAATAGAACTCAAACACTACTCACATGAGAGAGCACATATAACAGATTCATTTCAAGATTTTACATTTCGAAGCACCTCTTTCATAAAGTCATACAACAGAATACTGTCAGTCCATCAGTATCCCTTAAATCACAAAAGAAGTAGTGACTTTATTCCATCTAGGTAATCTGTGTAACGGGGACGAGCACCACGTGCCAACGGAAAAGAAATGATTGAACAACTTTAAGCACTTCAAATAACAACTGAAGTAAAAGAGATAGAGAGTGCACGACACACGAGACGGGGAGTGGCGGAGTTCCACCCCAAGAGAGCATTGGTCTGAAACCTTGGCGCCCCTTTCGCTATTTCTTTATATTGCTTAAACTTAGTACAAGCGGGTACTCCACGCTCTGCACCTTCACCCGTGTCATAAAAATCTAATATTTAACAAACCCAAAATGATTTTCTCATAATAAACTGATCATTTAATGTGGGAGAATAGACGGGAACAAGGGTTAGAATATAGACATGTGCTTTTTGTCTATCTCGACATGTGGCCAATGGTAAAGGGGTCCAAATGAGAGATGATCTGTCGAACAGCAAGGTTAGCCAATGGAGCTTAAAAAACCTTAGGGTTAGCTTCATTAAAGACCTTCAAAGGTTTGTGTTAAAAGTCCTTTAACCTTAGGTAAGCTAGGGCTGAGCTTGAGGTGGGAACCCGGCCCAAGCTTGAGGTGCTTGTCGTGCTTGATGACTAAGGTGCTTGAGGTACTCGTCGTGCTTGCTGACAAAGATCCTTGAGGTGCTTCTTGTGCTTTCCGACTAGGGAGCTTGAGGTGCTTGTGGAAACATTACCCAAGCTTGAGGTGCTTTGTCATCCTTGGTGACTAAGGTGCTTGATAGTAAGGTGTTTAAAAAGTCCAATCCCATTCCTACAAAAGAGGGGGTGAGCCCTAAAGCTAGGGGGATGAGAGAGCACACACACCCCCTCACACAAGGCAAGATTGGTACAAAGAAAGCACATAGGACACTCGTCAAGCTCCTCCTCATGTTGCTCTCATGGTGTGCCTAAAGCCTATTGGTTGGCCTCCCAAGGTGTCCAATGATAAATTAGTTGATTTAATTAACTGTTTTTGCATTTATCAAGCACTCTCTCTCAAAGGGGAAAGGGGGACACTTGTCCCAAGACTACTGTGTTGCTTGTTATGCATCCTGCATGTGATTGACCAGGCTTGCAGGGGTCCAATGAGCTTCAAGCATGAGCTACAAGGGGGGGTCGACCAAAGCAAGAAGGGGGCTAGCTTGGGGGGTATCCTCTCCCACACACTCTCATGGTGTGAAGTGCAAAGTGCAAGAGCTCCATCTCGTTCTCCAAGCTAGTAGAGAAGTTGAGAGCCTACACCAACACTCTTGGCTATGGAATGCAAATACAACCAAAAGCCATGCTTCAATGCTTAAGCTTGCCATCTTCTCCATCTTCATTACTATGCTATTATGTATGCTAGCAAGAAGAGTGATGATAAGTGAGGAAGTACTTCTTTCTCCTATGGAATTTTTCTTCTTCCTCTTCCCTACCCTCATTCCTCGCTAGCTCTCTCCACCTTCGAAGGTGTTTGAGGCCTTGGGATAGTTAATGCTTTTTGCAAAGTGTATGTTATGCTTGTGATGCATGAAGCTTTCCATCTTCATTGCATCACCTAGGTCACAAGGAACACAAAGATTGTATTGTACCAAGTCTCTCTTGATGGAAGAATCTATAATACAAATGCTTATTGGAGGGGGGATCGGCTTTACATAAATCCGGTTCTCAACTATTGTCATGTTCTCTAAACTGTCTCTCTTGCAAAAGTATTGTTCATGCCAAGTTAATTAAGTACTATGTTTATGTTGCTACCATCAATTAAGTTCACCCTCTATGCTCTCAAAGTAATCTCACAAAAATGCTTTTTCTAAGTTTCCTAATTTCGCTACTCTCAAAATTCATAGGCCATTTCTATTACAACCCGGAAGTGTACCAGAGAATGAGTCCATGATAGGCTCTTAACCTCTTAAAAAGAAGCTTACATGAAAAGCTATAAACTTAAAAGCAATTGGTCCAAAAGCTGCTAGCCCAAAACAAGGGATTCTGTACACTGCCACGCCATCACTTGTCTGCGCAAAACGCGGAAATCTGTACTGCTGCCACGTTCTCATGTCAATAGCAAAATCCAGAGGTGCCGTACAGTTGCCTTGTCATCAGTCCATTAGCGCAACGATTTTCTGCGCGTGTGTGTGTGTGTGAGAGTGTGAGCTGCTTTATTTCATTATTATGTCTCTAGGCACCTGGGCCCCATCGGTTGGTGGGAACTTCTTCTTCTGCTGCTGCCCTTGCTTCTTAGGGTTTAGGCCCCTCAGCCGACGGGATGTGCAGGTTGGCGCCGTTCGTCAGTGGCTTGACACCATCAGTGTGACATCCCTCCTTCTTGAAAGAAAGTATCGTCCGCGATTACATCATATCTGCAAAACAACTCAAGTTAACTCAAAAATTTTCGAGGGTCATTCCGAGGGACAATCAATTTTCTCATTCCAGATTGGAGCTCTTGATTTTTTGGGTCGTTGGCTTCCAAGAAAAATCTCATCCAATAAGGAGTTTCATTCTAGGTTGAAGCTGTTGATATCTTGGGTCGTTGGTTTCCCAGAAAAATTTCATCATAAGGAGTATTCAGTGGTTGGCACATCACAATGCAACACAAATGCTCACGTATGCATGTTACAAAACATAGAAACATAAAGTCGCCGATGAACACTTCCCCCGCAAAAAACCATCCACGTCCGGGCCATGAGCTGCTCAACGACTTCCTCATCACTCCTCCCACATAACCTAAAAAGGTCCGATTCAGGAGAGATAGAGGCCTTTATAACCAAACAACCCCCAGACTGCTTGCATCGTTTGGAGGTTCAAGCATACAACCAAGCACTCCTTAGACATCTTGTCTGCATCGTTCAGAGCTTTCCAACATACAACGAAACGCTTCCCAGACATCTCGTCTGCATCGTTCCGAGGTTCAGACAATATCAAAACAACATTTCTGACTACTCCATCCGGGAGTAAATCACCAAGCATTGAAACCAATATTAAAATCAGAGTCAAACAGTTCAAATCGGCACCAAGACAGGTTTAAAATAGCTACCATCCATTTCAAACAAATTTCCAAACAGGATCACCAAACAAGTTCTCAAACGGATTCAAAAAACTTCTAATTCAAATTGAAAAAGCATTCTCGACATCAGTCAAGCTCGGAAGTCGACTTGCTTTCCATTCTGAAACCTGCACCAAAATCAGGTTTAAATTTCTTCCCATAATGTTGTCGCCGGCCGCAGCATGGTCCATAAACTCTTGAATAGTCGAAATAAGCCTCTACAAGCAATGTTCCTATGGCGGTGATGGTAGCCCGAAGATATAGCAATCACACTAGGTCTCCAAGGTTATCGGCTTGGGAAGAGAGACCTGATGAGAGATGTCGAGAAATTTCAAGTTGTAATTTTCCGTGGCAAGCATTTCAGGATACCCCACTTTGCCAGAAGTTGTACTTTGAAGGAAGATGCCAAAAAGCATGTAACTTTGGGCAAAAATTTTCTTGAAAGATTGTGAAGTCCTTGGAGTATGCGGCTTGGTAGCTATAGACATTCACCACTGCATGACATTGCCTCTGAGAAAAACAGCGGATCGAAAAAAATATTTGATCCTTTTCTTGCAAGTGATCTTTATGGCATATGCCTTGTAATCCGTACTGTTGCCATGTCCTCACGTCAGTAGAAAAATTTGGAGGTGCCGTACAGTTGCCACGTCATCAATCTAGTAGCGCAATGATTTTGTGTGTGTGTGAGTTACTTTATTTTATTATTATGTCCCTAGGAACTTGGGCCCCATCGGACGGGGTCCCATAAGTTGGTGGGAACTTCTTCTGCTTCTTCCTCTTCTTCTACCCTTGCTTCTTAGGGTTTCGGCCCCTCGGCCAAGATGTGCAGGTTGGCTCCGTTCTTCGGCTTGTTGTTGACCCTGCATCTCCATTCATGCATACTCTATGGGGTGAAGTGGCCAGTACTCTCCTTTTGAGTCAATAGAAGGTGGTCGCCGTCCATTGGAATCTTCCGTGTTTTCACCCGAACCCGAGTGGTCTGGTGCAATAGTTTCCTCGTGACGAGATTCGTCAACTGATCCCATGTGTGTCGCGATAAAAGGGATTGGATTCTCTATAGAAGGAAGAATCGACTCCGCTTTGATACTACTGCAATAGACTTGGACACCCCAAGCTGAGAATCTGATGCAACACACGTGAGAGAAATTGAAAACGACTTACAGATTTGAACCAAACTAAGAGAGACGACACGGCACGGTGAAGTTCCTTGCCCAGAGAGATTGGCTCCAAAGTCTGGTGCCCCTTTCGGTATTTCTTTTTATATCAATGCTTGGAAAAATACAATGTCTGAGGGTCCTCTTCTCTCCACAATGCTCCCAAGACAATTTGAGGGAGAAAGAGGCCCTGGAAATTCTTTTAAAGGCCCATGGCCTTCTAAAAGCAGTTACATGAAAAGCAATAAGTCCAAAAGCATCTGGTCCCAATTTCCTAACGCCAAAAAGTTGCCAGCAAAAATCGCAAAATCCGTACAAATGCTGTCAGCAACCATCACAATTTGGGGGTATGTTTGTATAGGGGTGCCACGTCAACATGTCAATGCAAATTGGATCCTTGCTTTATTTTAACTCCAGTTCCCTGGGCCCCATCGGACAGGACACCCATAAGTTGGAATAACTTATAATATTGAATATGTCACTTTCACGCCGGTACTCAGGTCGAACATGCCACGTCATCCGTTTGTGACATATCCCCCTCTTGAAAGAATTGTAATCGCCCTCGATTACGCCTGCAAAACCGACTTAAGCTAGAAACTAGTTCAGTAGACACTAACGCTAAGTACGGACGCACTAGACAACACATATCCAACACTTGCACAAAGACGACAATCATTGAAAATTCAAATCACATTCATATGACTACCCCCGTTGAGATCTTGGATGAGAATCATGATCTGCTGTAACGTATTTGGAAATCACCTCTAGATCTCACTGATCTCTCGTAGTTGTCTTGATTGACTAAATATTGTTACTATCATGTCCATCTCATCTCTCCGGACAACAAGACCGTAATGTTGCAGTCATTTCGTCTTTCAAATAGCACTCAAACACTACTCACATGAGAGAGCACATATAACAGATTCATTTCAGGATTTCCCATTTCGAAGTACCTCTTTTATTAAGTCATACAATAGAATACTGTCAATCCATCAGTATCCCTGAAATCACAAAGGAAGTTTGTGACTTTATTCCATCTAGGTAATCTGTGTAACGGGGACGAGCACCACGTGCCAACGGAAAAGAATAGATTGAACAACTGTAAGCACTTCAAATAACAACTGAAGTAAAAGAGATGGAGAGTGCACGATACACGAGACAGGGAGTGGCGGAGTTCCACTCCAAGAGAGCACTGGTCCCAAACCTTGGCGCCCCTTTCGCTATTTCTTTATATTGCTTAAACTTGGTACAAGCCGGTACTCCACGTTAGCAGCCAACGCAATTTGCGGGGATGTCCGTACAGTGCTGCCACGTTAGCATGTCCACGCAAATTGGGTCCTTGCTTTATTTTTATTCCTAGTGTTCCTTGGGCCCCATCGGACGGGACCCCATGAGTTGAAACAACTTATAATATTGAATCTGTCTGTTTCACTAGGGTTTGTCCAGTCGAACATGCCAGGTCGTCCGTTTGTGGCATAGCTGCTACGGTACGAGATGAGACGTTTAATACGTGGTGTACAATACGCGTACTAGACGTATTTTTGAGAATCAAAAATAAAGTACGTCAACTTTTTTAGCTATGATACTTTAATAAGAACAAATGAAGCGGTTCATGGACCTCCTCAGTGACTCTTCAATATTTAACCATAGTATACATAAACAAGCACCATGAAGCTCTAAAACACAATTGATCAACTAGAAAAAGACATACGTTTTGAGCAAAAAAACGTTAGAATAGAAACGTTATGAGACATATTGTAGGTTTCAATACGGGACGTCGTGTATTCTAAATAAAATACGCGTATTTTAGCGGCTATGGTTTGTGGCAGTTGCCAATCACAGTACAACGTTCCCCTATATAGGCACAATAATGAGGAAGGATATTGAACATCATGGTTCTTGATCAATGTTTGTCTTACAGCTTGCATGGCATGTGTCTAGAGGAGTTACACCTTCTGTAGAGTGGTGGCTCCACTGTCTTGTATCTCCTAGGAGCAGTTTAGGGAGTTAGGGCCATTGTGTGGTTGTGCCCGGTGGTAGGTAGACATACCTTGTCGGTGGTATTGTGCCCACGCGGTAGGCTGGCATGAGGCAGGACCTCTGTTCCTAGGGTTTCCAGGGTCAAAGTCTCTCTTATCTGCAGTTTCCCAACGTGTGTTTGCATATGTGGAACCTCTAGATTGGAATTAACTTAAGGCGATAGGGATCACCGACGTCACATGTAGGTTGGAGAGCTGGATCCTCACCCACGTATATCTGGCATCCTCATCACTACTCGCTACATATTAATCCTATCTTGAAGCTCCCTCTGAAATAATAGTGATCCTGCCCAAGCCTCTAAAAATTGGAGTTTGGGTGTGTGTATGTGTGTGTTTGGGGGGGCGGGGGGTGAGCAGATTATATTCTGGTCTGAGTCTCACTTCAAATCTTTTCTTTTCCCTTCTTTGTATTTGAATATGTGATTCTTATTCAAGATTTAGTATTTTGGTAGTGCTGTGCGCCCTCCAGGGGGCAAGCAGATTATGTGATTCTTATTCAAGATTTAGCATTTTGGTAGTGCTGTGCGCCCTCCTTTCTGCAACTTGATGTGTGTGGGTATGCTTCTTTCTGTGTTCCCACCTTTTGGGAGAGGCACAGCCTATTAGCCGCTTTAAAAAGTTGTCGGTAGTATACTTTCGTGTGAAAAATAGAAAGGGGCTGTGTCACATTTGGCAGCAGCATAGTATCTTCTCTATAAATGTAACTGCCAGGGTAAGAGTTGTACGGTTCAAAATTTGCTCTCTTTCTTTTTTTTCCCAGAAAAGAAGTATTTTTGTAAAGCATGAAAGACCAAAAGTCAGAGTTTTTTTTGTGACTCTGCATTTTGGCTGACCATTCAGGTGTGTCTCGCAACAAACCCATTTTGGCTAGTGAAGACACGGCTGCAACTTCAAAGTCCAGGTCATGGTGTGCATAAGCCATATGCAGGTTTTACAGGTATGCTTGCTAACCTGATAAAATTTTATGAACCTTGCATGTTTAAAGACCTTTATCCAGTATTTTGTTCTCAAAGTGGAGCTGCATCTGTCTTTGCTGACATTCTAATGATGCCCCTGAAATTTGTGGAAATTCCCAAAATACCCCTCAAATCTCAAAAATTTGCAGAATACCCATTGTCTTTGGCAAATTCCCAGAATACCCATCATCTTTGGCAAATTTTGACAAAAATTCTCAAAATGCCCCTTCTCAATCTCAGAATCAACTTGCAAGTCATTATGTTTTACAACTCATGATAGGACGATTGGCTCTCCATCCTTAAGAGGATAGAACTAGGAATTTTGATGGTATTGTGGGCTTTCAGTATGGAATAATGCATTATGTTTAGACACGAATGCCACTATTTGTGAGCTTATTGGTGAAATTTCTTTGTCCAAGACACTAACAGATAGACCTCTATGATAAAAAAAGTTAAACTCTGTGAAGATTGGAGCAATTCATTGAAAGTTGGTACAAGGATATTCTAGGAATTTTTAAAATTTGAGGGGTATTTTGGGAAATTACTACAAAATACAGGGGTATTTTGGTAATTTTTGCCTAATTGTTTCTCTGTGTTTGGCTGATCATGTGGACAATTTATGTTTTTGAATCGACAAAATGATCATTTAAATCTGCCAAGTGCAACATAATGTAGAATGCCCGGTTATGGGTTGGTTGTCTTATTCTTAAAGATAAAACGTTTTGCAAGCTAGTAATGCGCTGAAAATATGATTGAACAGATGCGATGCAGAGTATAGTAAAAGATGAGGGTTGGTGGGCACTCTACAAAGGACTCGGTCCAAGTCTCCTACTTGTGAGTGCTAAGCTCTTAGAGAACAGTAGGCGATGAAATTATGTCATGTAATTTTTTGGGTTGATCTGCTATCTATTAGTAACAAGCTCGAGGATTTCTTGCATGTGTTTGAAGTGGCCAAAGGGTTTTTTTAAAGGAGTCCATGTAGGCTACTGTTTCTCATAGGAGTCTAAAAATGTTCAAATTATAATTGATAATGCTCTCGAATTTCAGCGTCTTATAGATATTGATTTTGTGATCTTTTGAATTGTATCAAACTTCTTTGATAGGGTTTGTAAGGGAAGTTGCTTACCAAGTTTATTTATATTCAAATGGTCTAACGACAGAACATAGACATCTAAAATATCAATGGAATTTCAGCATTTTTAAATCCAAAGGGGACCTCCAGTAACTTTGCCTTTATCTAGTGGATTGATACATCCAAGCGATGCTGACCATTTTGAGAGAGATATAGTAGAACTGGTCTTGGCCATGGCTTCAAAACAACATGCAATCCCATGAAACATGTGATTATCTGGTCTGAAAGTGTTCTCACGATCCACTATGAGGGCTAGGGTAAAGGGGCCAAGGCACCTGTAGCCAAGCTCAATTTTCGGCTATGGAAAGGGGTGTAATCCTGCCATTCTAAAATGAGTACTGCTATGTTAACCACCTTTCTGCAAGAAACACTACTCTGAAAAATTGTTACACATGGTCAGGCTAAACAAGTAGGTAGCATTTGCTCAGCTGAAATGTGAGATCTAAGAATGTAGACCCAACTTCATAGAGGCAGCCGTTGCAATAACCTTAGGGAGGATAACAGGTTTATTCAACCTCAGAACTAAAGGTGCACTTCAGAACAAAGAGAATTGTAGAGCATAGAAATGTGAGAATCACAGAGCCTTACAAACAGACAGGCAGTGGATATTCCTAAGGGAACTAATTGGACAAAACGCTCAAGTTAAAAATGCTTCTTATTGCTACATTCTTTTAGCAACCCGTGGATATCCTGGACATGTTTTAACCCATGTGTTTATGTTATATTATATTGTGAATTGCAATCTTTCTTTTTACAAGTGCTCCAAAAGCATGAAAATCATTTGATATCTTTACCTCATGCACAAAAGCATCCAAAAGTCTTTTGCTCTGATTAATTGGTGCCCAAAAGCACTTCCAATCATAAAGTCAACAAAATCCTGCTGCCCACGGTTTGTGGCGCATTTTGTGGGCAGCAGTGCTCAGACCTTGGTGTCAATTTCTGTTCCGATCCTGCTTCTACTCTGTCGATTCAAGTTCGGTGATGCCACTTCACTTTGTGACACATTCTGTTACTTTGATGAGACAGTGATGTGTACCACTATCCAGATTTTTTCATTTTTTGCGTCATTCTTGTATTTTTAGTAGTACAACACTTCACGATAATGGAGACCCAGTTTTGAATCTTGTGATGTTTTGTATCTTTAAGCATTTCAGTGTGAAATTTCTTGCAGTAAATGATATGTCTTGCCAGTGTAGATGATACGTGTATGTGTCCATTGTTCATACTTCATTTTTACTGGTTGTTACGTAATTTGCTCGATAATTCAATACTAGAATTGTGTAATTGGGTTAGGTAATTTGTTGGGAAAATTGTGTGGTGTTTTGTTTTGTTGCATGCTTATTGAATAAGGATTGCAAACTTATCACGTTGCTTAAAATCTTGTATAATTTATATTCTCAACAAATAATACAAATTTTGGCGTGCCTTAAAACACGTACTCTTTAGTGTTGCGTACTTTAGGTACCTTACCGCCTTGCTGATCAGGCATTGTGAAACTCCTGTCTCAATCTACCATGATAACAAATAAGTGAGGCCCTCCAAGCCCCTAAACAGTCGATGAGACAATCCTCTTGGAGGAGCTGAAAAGATAGAAGCTGCTACTACATAGAACTGTGCAATCTTTGCAAGCACCTTGGAATATGTGTAATCCGCCTTGTCATCATGATGCACACTAAGCCTTTGCTTTTGGCCAAGAATCCTCATTAATCGGGGGGGACTGAGTGTCCACAATCAAGAATGGCAATATTTCGGCAACTTGTGCCAGCTGCTTCTCAGACTAAGAATCTTGCTAAGGCCAAAAGGTCTTTAGCAGATTTGTCACGCCAAGAAATGACGAGAAATCTCGACAGCATGTGTCTTCAAACAATCACTGTCGCACGCTATAGTCCACTCCTGCTGGCTCTCGTAGTAACATATGAGACTGACATTTTGCTACTGCAACACCTTATAAAGGTGTTGTGCTAGTGGAAATTGAAGAAATCGGGCATAAGAGATACATGAACTTGGAATCGTGTGGGCTCAGCTCCTGAGGTTGAGTCTCCAGGGTGTCGCATGTAACTGTCAGAAAAGCTCTCCCCCCTACCGCGAACATCGAAAGTGACTAATCCTGTAGGCACCGTCAAGAGGGGAGAGATCATGAGCTAGAGCCAAGGCGGTGGAGTGTCTTGTATAATAGAGGGCCTACAAAGTGCTTCACTAAAAAATCAGTGTACCAAAGGAGTAGAGTGTGCCGCATCCAAAGGGTGGGAAAAGGGGCTTTTAGGGATATTGGGGAAATTCTTTCTATTGCATCTCTTCAGTCGATAGAAACTGAGCACACATGGCTTTGTGTGCCACGTGGACATGTTTCATTGACTTCCAGAGCCAATTGTGTACCTATCCCTAGATAGGAGTGTCTAGAATTCTAGGAGGATTAGTACCGGCAATTTTGTGAGCCTGTTCGCAGGACCTTCATGCCCGGACGAGTCCATTATATTAGGTTTTGTAGTTTTGGAACCCTCTTGCATAAATGGTTTGTACAAGCGTTTTGACAGATGTTATTACACTTCGGTGGGCATCTGACATAACGAG
Organism: Adiantum capillus-veneris; assembly: GCF_014529385.1. Classification (NCBI taxonomy): domain Eukaryota; kingdom Viridiplantae; phylum Streptophyta; class Polypodiopsida; order Polypodiales; family Pteridaceae; genus Adiantum; species Adiantum capillus-veneris. The sequence goes on from NC_140959.1 coordinate 122,701,564, forward strand.
CATGTAGGTCCAGGTTAGAGGAATGTGTCGGTCCAATCGATTCGTCAAATTGGTCACATAATAGTGAGTTATCGTTAGAGAACTCATGCTCATTTTTCCCCGACCTGTCCTGAAATTCTTGACCTAAATTCCTTATAAAAGCAGCAGTAGAACGATCATTTTGCATGAGATGAGCCAACGCTAGCACCCACTCCCAGCGTTTTTGGAGATCAGACCCAACGTTTTGCAAATCAGCCCTCTTGCGTTTTGGCTCACCCTCCCGAGCGCATTCTTGCCAGATCAGCAATTCAGCCCAGCGTTTTCAGTTTTCAGCCCGTTTCCTCGTCGGAACGCCATGGATTTGCTAACGCTCATCTCTCCGTTGTAGCCCGGTACTTCGACAGCCCATTGAGCCTCTTCTTGACCATTCCCTCTCTGCATTAAGTGCTTCCATCGCTGTTCATCATCGGCTCCATCATCATCTGCGTTATCAACCCTGCTTTGTGCGACAAATCGGCTATGTTTTTGCAGCCAACTTTCAGCCCTTGATTCCTCACATCGGGAGTGCACCCTTGGTGGCCATCAGCAACCCCTCCTCCAAATGGATCCAAAGGTGCATCAAATCAATCCCATCGAGTGCTCCCATCGTTGTTCATCATCGGCTTCATCGTCATCAAATCAATCCGCATTGAGTGTCCCATCGCTGTTCGTCATCGGCTCCATCATCATCAAATCAATCTGTATCGAGTGCTCGCATCGCTGTTCATCATCGGCTCCATCATCATCTGTGTTTTCAACCCTGCTTTGTGCGACATATCGGCTGTGTTTTTGCAACCAACTTTCAACCCTTGATTCCTCTCACTTTACGAAATCAAAAGCAAATACGACGTCGGCAATGGTGTGGGGGGCCTTTGAGAGGGTTGGTTCGGTGTCAATCTTCTCTCTCTCTCTCTCGCCCATGGGTTTGGACTCTCACTATTTTTAGGGTTTCATCACCTCGTTTTTGTTGTTTTTAGGGTTTTGTCATTGTTTTTTTGCCCGGTTTTAGGGTTTCAAATTTGGTTTTTTAGGGTTTGGCCACTGTTTTTTGCTGTTTTTTAGGGTTTCAAAACTGTATCTTTACCATTTTTTAGGGTTTCAATTATGTGTTTTGTTGTTTTTCAAAGTTTCGAAGCTGATTTTCTCTGTTTTAAAGGGTTTCACAAGCGTTTCTTGCTATTTTTTGGAGTTTCTTGTATGTTTTTGGTTGTTTTAGTCTCTCTCTCTCTCTCTCTCTCATGGTGTCCCGCCATTGGGCTACCCATTGACCCCCTTTCACATGGCCTCTCCAGTGGCTATAGCCCGCCTCCCTCTCAACATGAAGTTCTCGATTACCAAGCAGTAGATACCAACACTTGAAGTTGAAGTGAAGGAGTGGAAGAAAGAGATAGAGGCAACCTTTCTTCAAAAGATGGAGGAATGGAAAGAGGAGAAGAAAAACCTATGCGAAAGGATTGTTGGTTTCAAGCCCTCGTTCGATTGATGGTGTCAGCCCGTGGGATACTCCCTTAGAACATGCAGATAAGACTCAGTTTCCTTTTTAGTGTGCATGGCGAGTTGGCTTTATATATTGTAATTTTGTTTACACAAAAATATCATATCAAGAATAGCGTGTTGTTTTTGCTTCTGTGTCGAATCTCTCTCTCGTTTCTCTGCTCGCATAGCTCCTCGCCATGGCTGCAAGGCACCATCCACCATGGGCCTGCAACACATCACCTGGTATTAGAGCTTGGCATCAGCCTTGGCTCAACTCGACTCGCGGGAGCAGCCCCTTACAGAGGGAGGAAGCAACGCGCTGACTTGCACAGATCCGAGCATAATCACCCTCAATAGGGTCGCCCTGGCTTGCTGGTTATGACTCTTGAGCACCTCCAAATTCGGTACTCTATAGCCTGCTGCGAGCCATAAGATCCTCCTCGCTGTCGTTTGTGTGCCATTTCTGCAATACAGAGCTCGATTTTACTTTGTTTATTTCACTTTTTTGATTCCAGTGGTCATCCAATTTGGTCTTGAGGCCTTATGCAAGCAGGTATGCACACTTTCGATCCTTCCAGCAGGGTATTCACATCCTCTACTCGGTGATCGGATATCATATTAGTATTACAATGTCCTTTTTGGATCATTCTGTAAAAAATACCAAGGAAAAATTATAATGAATTTCTACCCACTTACATAGTGTGTGACTTGCCCCATGGGTATACTACACAAGAAAAACACTACAAAGTTGTTTTGAGAATCACTATTTGACTTCAAAAAGGGTCTTCAATACCATGCCTACAAAAGTGTGTGTGGATTCTAGTATGTGGTGCATAAATCATATAAAAAAAATTTTGTTGGCTGTGATTTACATGAATATGTGGTGTTTGTAAGTATATAGAGTGACACAAAGTATTGCGACAAACAAAATTCATCTGACCTAGGAAAAAAATCATTGAGACAAAAGTAGGCAAAAAACAGGGGACACTAATGTGTCCATTTAAATTGTATATAAAAAATGGTTTTTTCTTGCATATTTAAGTTTTCTCCATTGGTAGCTTTCCCAAAAAAATCCATTTGACATTGTTTGGGTCATAGAAATGACTTGTGATTTTTTTCCAAGTTTTAGGACATTATAATGTCCACAGGACATTTTAGTGTCCGAATGTCACATGCACATGTGCCATGTGGACATGTTTCATCGACTTCCAGAGCCAATTCTCTACCTATCCCTAGATAGGAGTGTCTAGAATCCGAGGAGGATTACTACCGGCAATTTTGTGAGCGTGTTCGTAGGACCTGCATGTCTGGATTAGTCCATAAGATTAGGTTTTCCAGTTTTGGAACCCTCTTACATAAATGGTTTGTATAAGTGTTTTGACAAATGTTATTACACTTCGGTGGGCATCTGACACGACGAGCATGTAGGTCTAGGTTATAGGAACGTGTCGGTTGTCACAAGACGAGCACCACGTGCCTATAGAAAAGAACAGACTGAACATACTTTTAGCATTTCAATAACAATTGAACTAAAAGAGAGAGACGACACGCGACACGGAGTGGCGGAATTCCACCCCAGAGAGTATTGGCCCCAAACCTTGGTGCCCCTTTCGGTATTTCTTTATATTGCATCAACTCAGTACAAGCCGGTACTCCAGACTCTGCACCTTCTCTAGGAAGCATGCTTGAGAATGAGCCCTTTGCACATATTTAAAGGCCCTTGGCCTATGAAAAGCAGTTTACATGAAAAGCCTTCGAACTTAAACGCTTTTGGTCCAAAAGGAATGCCAAAAAATTGCCAGCGTAATTTACGAAAATCTGTACAGCCTTCCACGTTAGCATGTCAACGCAAAACGCAGAAATCCGCACGGTCTGCCACGTCAGCACTGTCAGCGTAATTTCTAGAGCGTACATACTACTGCCAAGTCATTAGCTGCGTGCGTGCGTGTGGGTGGGTTCTGCATTATTTAAATTCTTTTATGTCACTAGGCCCCATCGGACGGGGTTCCCATGAGTTGGTAGGACTTCTTCTTCTATTACTTGTTCTTCTTAGGGTTTGAGTCCCTCGGCCAGGATCTGCAAGTTGGCTCCATTCTTCAGGGCGTTGACACGTCAGTAGTTTGTGACATCCCCCCTTCTTGAAAGAAAGTAATCGTCCGCGATTACATCATATTTGCAAAACAAATTAAGTTAGCTCAAAAATTTTCCGAGGGACGATCCGAGGGACAATCAATTTGCTCTTTTCGTTTGTTAAGGAGTTGGCTTCTCCTTTCATCCATATCGAAACTCTTGATATTTCGGCGTAGTAAAATTAGCCATCACACCCAGACCGCACCGATCTTCCACGGGTGTCTTGATGCACTAAAATTACATACCTAGGCAATCTTATCCAATTAGGAATATACAGTGGTTGGCACATCACAATGCAACACAAATGCTCACATATGCATGTTACAAGACATAGAAACATAAAGACGCCAATGAGCACTCCTCTCGCATAACCTAACAAGGTTCGGGCCGGGAGATATTCAACGACTCCCTCATCAGTCCTCACGCATAACCTAAAAAGGTCCGGGCCGGGAGGTCTTTTACAACCAAACAGCCCCCAGACCGCAGCCTGCGTCGTTTGGAGATGTTGAGAGTAACCACTGCTTAGACTTCTTAATACTCCTCCTGCATAACCATCCAGGTCCGGGCCGGAAGTAACAACAATAATATTTTTCAAGCATACAACTAAATGCTCCCCAGACATCCCGTCTGCGTCGTTTGGAGGTTCAAACAATACCAAAACAGCATTTCTCACTACTCCACCCAGGAGTAAAATCACCAATCATTGAAATCAGTATTAAAACCAGAGTCAAACATTTCAAATCGGCACCAAAACAGGTTCAAAACAGATACCATCCATTTCAAACAAATTCCAAACAGGATCACCAAACAGATTTCAAAAGCAATCTCGACATTAGTCGAGCTCGAAAAGTCGACTGACTTTCCATCCTAAAACCCGCCACGAATCTGCTAACGCTTATCTTTCCGTTGCAGCATGGTACTTCGATAGCCCATTGAGCCTCTTCTTGGCCATTCCCTCACTGCATCGAGTGCTCCCATTGCTGTTCATCATCGGCTTCATCATCATCTGCATTTTCAGCCTTGCTTTGCGCGACGAATCAGCTGCGTTTTTGGAGCCAGCTTTCTGTCAAAGTGGCAGCGGAAGATGCAATGGTACCTCGACTCCGATCTAGAACACCTGCAATGCCAAACACATGAACAACGCACACCTGTGGAGAAGAGAGATCACTGAGGTAGAGAAAGACAGGACATCTGTGTGTGAGAGAGAGAGAGAGAGAGAGAGAGAGAGAGAGAGAGAGAGAGAGAGAGAGAGAGAGAGAGAGAGAGAGAGAGAGAGCTGCATCTCACTTGTCGAACCCTAATTTTGGGTGTGCTGTACCTGCGCGAACCCTAATTTCGGGCCTTTTGTACCTGCGCGAACCCTAATCTAGGGCCTGCTGTACCTTTGCGAACCCTACCTCTTGGTCTGTTGTACCTTTTCGAAATCACTGGGCCTGCTGTACCTGCGCGAACCCTAATCTAGGGCCTGTTGTATAGCCTGTGCTGCCAATTGAAGAGGACAACATGAAGGTGGGAGCTCCACTGGTCGTGCTTGATAACAGGAGCTGGCTCAGGGATTGGTTCAGGTCATGTTGAAAGCAAGCAAAGAGGGAACCGTGTTGAATGTTGCCTCTGCTGCTGGATTGTATCCTTCCTTTGATGAACCGGCATACTCATCATCCAAAGGGTTTTAGTGTTCACGCTTGATCATCTGTGTGAGCAAGGTACTACCCACCTGCGTCACATCGTTGTGGCAGACTCTCGTTACCTTGTCCTTCTCGGAACGTTTGCTCCGCTCGCAGAAGTACCTCTTTCTTCCTTCTTTGGAGTATTCCTCGCTGAGAGCAGCTAGTCCCCCTGCCCTGTTTTCTCAGCACCTTGCAATTACTCCATCGACTCTTCTTCCTCGATGTGCCTCCCTCCTGCCCTTCAACCTCGGCCTCCATCTTTCCATTGCCCTTGTCCAAGCTACACTTTGGGTCTTGTTTTTTAGCATTTGCTTGTCTCGCCCATTCTTCATGGCGGCTATGCCGGTCTCGAGTGCTCCTCATGGGGCTCCATCACCACTTGCCTGTCGCGTGGACTGCACTGGCGACCTGTTGTCACGCATTGACTCCAAAGTACAACACTTGGCTCAGCATGCCTTAGTTGGCCGGATGATTGGCCAGTCTCCACCCCGATCTTCTATACGTGATTGGTGACAGACTGCATTGGGCACTACTCAGGGACGAATCTCGTAGCTTACACTCCTTGGCAGAGGCATATTCATGGTACGTCTTTCAGATCCCGCCACCGCCTCAGCTCTCCTGGCTCGCTCTCCGATACTCTCTGATCGCAGGATGATATACTTGATGAGGTGGTATCCCGAATTTTCCACCGAGGAGTTTGACAGTCGACACCTTATTCCCAGATTCCCTCTGACGCTCTCCTTCCCGGATATGCCTCTCGATTTTATCGATGATCATCTCCTCCAGATGATTGCTGCTCATTTTGGCACGGTAGTTCCACGATCCTGCATCTTCTCGTCTGGCCCACCTCGCATTCAGGTCTTGGTGTTTGGGGATACTTCATTACCAGATAGAGTTACTGTGGTTGTGCGCGATCGAGACTACTCTCTCCGGATGGTAGTCACTGGCCGCCCAGGACAGTGCTTACGTTGTCACGAGATGGGACACTTGGCGCGAGATTGCCCCACCCAGCCACGACATCGGCGACAGCAACAGCCGGCCCACGGCAGTCATGCTCAGCCACGTGGTCAGCTTCAACAGCCAGTTCCTCCTTCTCACCCATCTACTACTCAAGCACCTCAGCAGTCTACAGGCGCTCCTCGAGCTCCAGCCCCTCCTGCTCCTCCCTCCGCTTCAGCTCACAGTGAGGCAGCATGGCAGACAGTGGGTCGTAATCATTCCTTCCGTTCTTGTCAGCAACCAATAGCGCAGCTAGCTCCCAGTGTTACCTCTCCAGCTCCCTCTCAGGTTTCCACCACCCCCTTACCCCCTGCATCTCCTCACCATTCTTCTTCTTCGCGGCAGGACCACTTGCCTCTGTTAGCAGCTCCTCCTTCACCTGCAGTTCCTCCGCCCGCTCCTTCCCCTCTTCCCGAGGTCCCTGTTCCTATGCAGATGGATCATCCACCGCTACTTCATCTCCCTCCTCCTCCTCTTCCTCTCGCCCCTACTCTCCCCCCTCCGCCTCCTGGTCCTCCTCCTCCCTCAGCAGCTCATACATACGTCTCACGCAGTTTTCTCAGTTATTGCCCTCTTTCTTGGGACACTCATCGGGCTGAGATGTGCGGTGACTCGGAAGGACCATTGCGGGCGCATCTCTATCTTCTGCATCACAAGACAGGTTGTGTTCCCTCTTTAGTAGGCAGTCGCTCTCAGCCTACCCATTCCTTTTTCCTTCCATTCCACGTTGCTCAGGAATGGTTCGAGGATCGGGTTCTACATTTTGTGCACTCACAGACTATGTCTCAGCTTCATTTATGGTTGTCTCCTTCCGCTCCTGATGTTTTGTCTCCTCACTACCCTTCATGTATTGGTGCTATGGAGTGGAGTGATGTTTATGCTTGCTATTCATTGCCTATGGTCATTCATGTATCCTCAGATGTTGTGCTTTCTATGTCTATGCGCATTTGGGGTGTCAAAGCTGCAGCATCGGTAATGCAATGTAAACAAGCTGAGGTCCGCAGTTGGTGCAATGAGACACCATATCTTAGAGAGGGCTGGCGGGTAGCTTTCCTACCGCCTGAAGCCCACCCCTTGGATGGCCCAACTGCCTCCAAGAAGATGCGCAGTTAGTCAGATGCTATTCACACTCTTTCATGCAGTCTATGGATTTACATGTAGTTTCTTGGAATGCTAATGGTTTACAGACTTCTTGAGTAAAAGGTTCCCGTAAGCTTTTACTTCGCAGAGATTTACACTCTCATGTAGTGGGCACTGTGGATATATTGCTAGTACAGGAGCATAAGATTGCCACTCCCTTTGACAATCTCATGTCCTCGGGCGCCCGCACTTTTTGGGAGCCTTCTCTAGGCCTTCATGGACAGAGTTGCGGTCTATGTATCTCAGTGGGACCACGTTACTTGGCCTCAGTTCAGCAGCATGGCACCCTTGTCGCTGGCAGAGTAGTTTATGCTTCTATTCGGATTCAGGAATCTATCATTGGTTTTATGTCAGTCTACGCACCCACTACTCCTCGGGAGAGGGCTACATTTTGGTCCTCTTTGGCTGCTGTTCTACCTGCTGTAGACTCTTGGGTTGTTGGAGGCGACTTCAACAACATCGAGAGCGATTCTGATTGGCGAGTCACCACACCTCCAGTTTTATCATCCATCTCTCCTGATGAGCAGCCAGCTTGGGATCGATTTCTTCTAGCTATTCAAGGCGTTGACGCTTGGCATATACCCTTTTTTGGTCACCACCCTGCTACACTTCATTACTCTTGGGGGTTTTAGAGACAGCAAGGGAGATTATTAGAGCGTCTTGATCGTTTTTACATTGGCCCTTGGGCAGCAGCTCTAGGCGGATTCACTACTATATGGAGAGGGACCAGCCTCTCAGATCATTTACCCATCTCATTGTTTATCTCCTTCACTAGATCCTCTGCACAGAGGAGAGGCTGCCGCATCCCTGACAGTGTTCTCACCACTTCGGTATTGCAGTAGCAGATTCATGACTTATGGTCCACGGATGCTTCTTATTTTGGACCCCCTGGAGAGTTTCTTGCTCATTGCATTACTCAGTCTAGTATTTACTGCCGTGCTCAGACTGCTATTATTCATCGTCAGTTGAGGGTACGCGAGTCTGATCTTCACATCCCTCTTGGTTCCACTCAGCGCTTACTCGAGGAGTGGCCTCGGGATGCTTATCTTTCTGGTAGACAGACAGAGCTCACAGAGGAGATTCGTCGCGTACAGGAGGCTAGGTCTGAGTTCACTCATCATGCTTCAGTATCTCATTGGATAGCTAAAGCTGATCGAATGAATAAAGACTTCCTTGCTGCGCATAAAGAGCGCCCCCTCCTTGCACCACCCTTCGGACTTTGTGCGATGCTCAGGGGACACTACATATGCATCCTGATGTTATACTTGATATGACTGCAGATTATTTTGAGACATTGTTCATTGCTGATGTATGCACTACTGAGGTTTTACATGGACGTGAGCAGATCTGGCATCACACGCGACACCGTTGTACAGACACTATGGCAGAGATCTTGTTGGCACCCTTCACACTTGCAGAGCTCCATGCTGCTATAGAGAGTCTTGATCCATCCTCCTGTCCAGGAGAGGATGGCCTCACTAGAGCTTTCTTTTTGACATATTGGGATGTATTGCATATACCACTGCTCCGCGGTTGTCAGGACATCTTTGCATTAGGATATATGCATCCGGATCTTTGTTCAGGTCTCATATCTCTTATTCCGAAGGGGGTGACACCACTCATCTCCGACAGTGGAGACCTATTATCCTACTCCCTTCGGTTTATAAGATATTAGCGTTGATGATCAGCCATCGCTTGCGGCCGTTCTTACCCGATATTATTCATACTTCTCAGACAGGCTTTGTCATGGATCGATGCATCCTGGATGATATCTTCACTTTTTATGAGGCAGTGGAGTGGGCCAGATCATCTTCTGAGCCTCTCGCTTTTTTCATCCTTGACTTCGAGAAAGCCTACGATCGTGTTGATGGGACTTTCTCGAAGGAACATTAGCTAGGATGTGTTTCCCTTCGAGATGGATCTCAGGCATTTCCGCTCTCTTCAGGACTGCTAGCAGTGCTATTACTATTGGTGGTCGTGTCAGTCGCAGTTTTGAGGTTTCTCGCTCTATCCGCCAGGGATGTCCTCTAGCATCACATCTGTATCTGTTTGTAGGAGAGACTATTTCCGACTTTCTTCGTGCTCAGAGTCATGCATTTTGTGGCTTGACCATGCCAGTACCTACAGCTCCAGACCTTATCGATCAGGAGTTTGCTGATGATACTATGCTCATGTTACGCTATTTGCTAGCTGCTCTTTATGCCATGCGGGAGGCCCTAGAGGTTTTTTGCATTGCCAGTGGTGCACGCATTAACTGGCATAAATCCTATGGGTTACTGGTTGGCAGTGATGACATACCTATTTGGGGGGTAGTTGATGGTTTCACATGGCTGCGACCGGGTCAGACATGCAGATATCTGGGCTTTCAGGTTGGATTAGATGTTACCTTACAGCAGCAGTTTGCACCCGTGCTACAGTCTATTCGAAGGAAGCTATGCCATTGGTCTTCACGTCATTTTTCGTTGGCTGGCCGTGCATTGGTCGCCAACCAGGTCATTCTGGCTACAGTATGGTATACGGCTTCTTGTTGGATGTTACATTCTGGTGTGATGGCTCCGCTCTGCTGCGTAGTGCGGAACTTTTTATGGAGTGGCACAGACGGGACTATTGATACCCGTGCTCGAGTCCGCTGACCCACGATCATTCGTCCTAGGTCAGAGGGAGGCCTTGGCATTATTGATCCAGAGTTATAGAGCCACGCCCTTCTTACCAAGCTTATTGTTCGGGGTCTTTTTCTCGGACAAGAACCCTGGAAGATGCTTCTTCAGGTCGCTCTTTGTGTAGTGACTCCACGATTCGGCACTAGAGATGGTCATACTTGGCAGACAGGGTATCGTTTTCTCTTTACTGATGCCCCCTTGTCCACCACCTCCCTTTCCCCCTTCATCCGATCACTCGTTCAGATTTGGGTTTCCATGCGACGGGCTATCATACGCTCACCTCCCTCATGTCGTGAGGAGATTGAGCGCAAGCCTCCCATTTGGAAAGCTGTAGTTCTTGATTCTTCGGTTGATCCACCCCGTCAGCTTGGAGAGTGGACTCACATTGATTGGGCTGCCTGGGATGCTGGCCCTGCTGCCTCTATGCGGTTGTTTCATGAGACACGGATGCTAGATGCTGATTTTGTGGCAGAGCATTATGACATAGGTCGCAGGGTGGCAGACAGATTGCTTGAGATTGATACCGCCCTTCCTTCACAGTGGGATGCATTCATGAGAGGCACGGTTTAGATGCCTCCCTATTGTGGCTGGGAAGGCCTCTTTGCTCAGAGCACTCTCTTATTAGTTCGTTTAGATACCATGCTGTTCACAATTGATACTGACCAGTCTGAGGGGATTCATGCTAGATTGACATATGAGGCCACCTTTCCACACCCTATCCTTCCCAGAGCTCGATGGGAGGCCATCAGAGTAGTTGGCTCCCGCGGGAAGCGTCGTTGTGTTGACCCACGTTTCGCTACCGCTGATGCTGCACTTTGGAGGCTTTGGGTGTGGGAGGGTCATGCCCTATCTCAGCTATATTGGGACCCAGGAGAGTGGCATTGGCCTCACTCTGACCCTACATGTGCACTTGTATCCTTCTTTGAGTACACTGTCAGGATTGGACTGTTAGCATTGATGAGACAGCAGCCAGAGCAACCCACTCGTATGCGTTTCTGGTTACATTCAGGTCTCTCTCATGCCTATCTGCAACAGTTTTGGTCCGCCATCTGGGATTTACATGCGGCTCGTCGTATTTCTTTTTTCATGTGGATGATTGCGCATGCGGGACTTCCAGTTGGGACTTGGCTAGCTACTATGGATCATGATCCGTTATGTACTCGCTGTCCTTTGCGACTCCCTAAGTCACCTGCACACTGTCTTTGGTCATGCTCAGCTTCCCATGTAGTGTGGCTTGCAGTTTGCTTTCTACTTAGCAGAGCAGGTGTTCAGCATGGATTTCTTACTTGGGGATCTGTCTCATGGTTGATGCGGATGCCCGGGCCCCATCTTTTTTACGAGGGCTCAGACACAGATCCAGCCTTTATGCTTACCTCGGCTGGTTATCAGCGAGGGACTTTGGCTATGCTACCACAGATTGCTTGGCAGGGGGATTCTCAGACACGTGATGAGGTTTTTCAGTCATCACTAGTATTACACTATGGAATGTTTGGAGAGCTCGTTGTCTCCACATTCTCAGTGCGGCTCCATAGCTCCTTCAGGATACCCTCACTGCCATTTGGCTGGATATCATTCACACCCTGATTTGGCAGTGGGATTCTTCCTGAGGCGCATCTCGAGCAGCCGAGGCTCGCCGTTTTGCCTTCCTTCGGCGTTGGGCACGATCCCCACTCTTTTTCACACTTACAGGTGGACAGATTACGTGGCATTATGCCCCTCCTCGGTGGTTTCTCCTCCACTCGTCACACCGACCACCATGAGATTGTTTTAGTCGAGTTGTCATTATAGTGGCTCTCCTCCTTACATTCAGCTTGTACACCCAACGCGATAGGCTATTTTGGCATCCGTTGGGGATTATATTGTACTCAGTAATATACAGCCCTGACTTTTTCCAAAAAAGAGAGAGAGAGAGAGAGAGAGAGAGAGAGAGAGAGAGAGAGAGAGAGAGAGAGAGAGAGAGAGAGAGAGAGAGAGAGAGAGAGAAGAAGAGCATGTTAACGTCGTGGGAAACTATCCCAAGAGACCTTAAAGATCTATCCGGCGAGGAGAGTTGAACTCAAGACTTGTTATTCAAGAGCGAGATCTGGGAAAGGCTCTCCATGCTGATAACGATTTGCTTATAAAGTGAGCAAGGGTGGTCTGGCATAGAACTGACATGCCCAATGGATAGACCCGAGGATACACAACTGCGATTGCTACTGACACTGCCAACTGCTCCTGCACGCGAGACCACTGACACGGTCTTGTCATGGGCTGCCCTAGCCTCCTGTGGAACCAAGGCTCTGACAGGATCTCCTCCTTGCAGGAAGGATGATTTGAAGGGAGAAGGAACCGGATCGGGGCTGCGCTATGGTGTGGCTGCCCCAAGACAAACATGGATCTGCTCCTCATATGCCTGCACCATGATGGAGGTGCTCTGCATCTGCCAGGTCATATTGCCTCCATGCATCTGCACATAGAAGGAAAAACGCTAGGCATGCTATGGAAAACGCTAGCATGATCCCCAACTGTCCATGAGGAAAAATGCTAGGCTGATGTGGAAAACGCTAGGGCTGAACTGCCCCACCTGCCCTCCGCATCATCTAGGGCTGGCCTGTGCTCCTCACACCCGAACTTCAATCCCTGGAATCCATCCTCGTGTCCATAGCATGTCACATGCGTAACAAAAGCATGTGTCTGTCTTGAACCCCGTGCCTCGAGATGTCTAGCTCCAACTCACATGCATTAGCCCCTGGCCTAAGCATATCCATGAATGACTGAATCACGACTGAATCCTCAGTGCTCAAGACATCCATATCCGTCATCGTATCCACGAATGACAAGCCCTGCTGCGCAATTGTCTGCACAACTGGCTCAACATGCTCACTAATGGGAGCATCATGCAGCCTATCCGCAAAGGAGAGCCTCATCTCTCCGCATGGCTGCGTACTCACGAAGAGTGTGCCGTCTCGAATGTGACGTACTCGCATGGCATGAATTGTGCCAACATTGGCACCTCTTGCTATGACTACCTGTCCACGATGCAATCTGAAACAGTGCTCGTCCAACACTACCTGGCATTCCCTGTCTCGTAACTGACTTACAGAGATCAAGCTTTGTGTCAAACTTGGCACATGGCATACATCTCGCAACACATATGATGCACCACTCGGCAATGTTAGCGTGGCAATGATAGCGTGACATCTCTTGCACCGACTATGTCATGCACTGCACCATTAGTTAGACACACACGTCCAAGCATACCACTAGCATATGTGCTAAACCACTCACGACTTGACGTGACATGAAGCCTAGCACTCGCATCTAGTATCCAATGCGAAGGTAATGTGTCGTCAAAAACTGACATGAGAAAGTCAAGAGTAAACATGGAAGCAAACTTGACATCTCCGTCATGTGTAGCCTCATACGCTACCTCTGCTCCCACATCAGTGAAAGTGATAGCATCGCCCCTGTGCTGTTTCATCCGCCGAAAACGGCGCCTACGTACATGTCTTGTATGACAACAATGCCAACACACACCATTTCTATGTCTGCGAGATCATCCTCTGACTATAGGCATCTCTCTAGACTCATCTATGCTTGTCATTGAGTGCAAACCATAAATGCATAAAGCAAGAGAACAACCAAGCTCGATCCGAGATCTTTGGATGTAGCAAATCTACTCCGAAAGCACTTTAAATCACCATAATACGTATACATGTTCTTCATATCAATATGCAAGTGTATGCTTGTGTATGCGTATATATATACACACATACCAACAAACTCCCGCAATGCAAAGGACCTGTATGGAGAACTTGCAAAAGTAGATGACCTTGCTGTCTGAAGTAGATATCTCCCAAATTGTGCGGAATTTGCAAAATTTTCTTCTGCAAAGTTGTGGAGCATGCAAAAGCGGTCAGGATCCTTGAATTGATTTGAAATGCTGATTCTAACCAAGAGAAATCTAATTTGCAAAATCTGCAACCTGTTCTACACGACCTATAGGTAGTTTGAGCGACATATCTCAAAATTGGTGAGGATTCTGAGAAAACTTTCTTTTGCGAAGTCGGGCAGGAGTCGCGAGAATAGGCCTAAATGGACACCTTTTGACATACGAAAATAGATATGCTAAAATGTGCTTCCTTGCCAAGCTCCAATCTTCCTGCTTCCCGCGTGCTTCCTTGCCAAGCTCCAATGATGTTCTACAATCTTCAAGCTGTGATACCAATTGAAGTGCACGAGCGAGAGCGTGTGTGTGTGTGTGTGTGTGTGTGTGCGTGCGCGCGCAACAATGGAGAAGAGAGAAGAAGAGGAGACCCGTGTTTGCAGGGGTTAAAACTCACTATGAATGTGTGAGCCCCTTTATTATATTTTGTACATAAAAAAATAAGTGTGGTGGACTGCCGTCTGGCCTAACTGGCCACATGGGGCTTTACCCCAACACCTTGCCCGTAGTCTAGTTGTTATGTCCAAGCAAACACATACAAATGGACATTTGGATGCAGATGACAAACCTGGATGACTTGTTGACAAATTAGAGTTTTATTCATTCCTTCGTAGACGCTTATGCTTCCAATTTGTGCACCTTGTGAGGATTAAAATAAAACAGGACCCACACACATGCGTAGCAGTTAATAACGTGGCAGTTTTTGGATTTTTGCTCGCAGTGTTGACGTGGCAGATTTCCGCAAAATGTGCTGACACTGCTGACGTGGCAGTTGTATGGAATTCCGTTATTTACGCTGGCAGCTTTTTTGCATTGCTTTTGGGCCAGAAGCTTTTGAGTTTGAAGGCTTTTCATGTAAATTGCTTTTCATAGGCCAAGGGCCTTTAGATATGCGCTAAGGGCTCATTCTCTGGCATGCTTCCTGGAGAAGGTACACACTCTGGAGTACCAGCTTGTACTGAGTTGATGCAATATAAAGAAATACCAAAAGGGGCACCAAGGTTTGGGGCCAACACTCTCTAGGGTGGAATTCCGCCACTCCGTGTAGCATGTTATCTCTCTTTCAGTTCAATTGTTATTGAAGTGCTAAAAGTCTGTTCAGTCTGTTCTTTTCTATTGGCACGTGTTGCCCGTCTTGTGACACAGCCCCTTGTTTGGAACCTCATGGTTAGCATTCAGAGAGGCCACTTGGTTGGTAGTAGGCCTCATGTTTCTTGGAGTCCCATGGCAGAGGGTCGTGCACGCACTTTAGGTGACTGGCTAGAGTTCTGTCACGTGACTCATCCAACCCTATGTGTCCGTGGACAAGCTAGAGCATGACCAGGGTTCAATTTAGTCAAGTCAGTCTAGAATAGGAAGTGATCTGGCACTTTTGTGAGTCTGTTCGCAGACCGTGCATGTCCAGACACTTAGATTAGATGCATATCCTCTGGTTGCACACATCATGATCATCAGATTTCCATCAGAACCCATTAGGAAAAATTTTCCAGTGCATAAACCTATTTTCCCTATTTTTGACATTTTTCACATATTATTTTTAAGTGACTTTTGTTGGGAACTAGGTAGGGCAATTTTGCTAAGTTTGTATATATAGAAACCTAGCGGTAGCACTTTCTGGCAGAAGAGGCAGCAGGAACCTTGTGTTCATCAGGCACCTTCTCAGCAAGACCCCCCCTCGGCAGGAGACTCTGCGTTTTTAGCCAAGAACAGCCAGAGTTTTCTCCATTGCAGATCAGCCCCAGCGTTTGCATTCCAGATCAGCTCAGCGACAGCAAGACACACAGCATGGGAGTGGCGAAGAAGAGTTTTCCCCACCAGGAGGTTTTTCCGACCCTCCCCCTTCCCCATCTACGCCAAGGATTGCACTAAATCCTATGGAGGCTTTCGACAAGATGATGATGGACAGGAAGTTAGAAAGCGAAGAAAGAATAGCAGCCATAGAGCGCAAATATGAAGAAAGAATGGCAGCCATAGCGCGTGAGCACGAGCAAGCACGCTTGGAAGCCAAAGTAAGAAAAGCCAAATTGGATCGTGAGCGTGAAGAAAGACAAGATCGCGAGAACAAAGAAAGAGAAGCAGAATTTGATCGCGAGAACAAAGAAAGACAAGCAGACTTTGATCGCGGGAACAAAGCAAGAAAAGATATGAGCGACCAACACATGAAAGAGTTGTTGCGAGTTTTTTCTATTGTGCAAGCGCAATTTGAACAGAATCAGGAGAAGGAGACTCTCTCAGTCTCGTCTTCTTCAAAGCATGACACATATGATTTGGATGATAATGACAAGCATGATGAATTGCATGATAATGATTTGCATGATCAAGGTGTGATTATTCACGAGCATGATGATTTGCATGACAAAGATGTGATTGTTCACAAAGATGATGGTTTAGTTGATACTTTTTCTAGTGAAGCTAACCTCATTGCAGATTCGATCGATCACGAAGGACCGATCTTGGCTCTCGAGTTGAGGTCCAAAGAACTCCCACAGGAGTATTATGTGTTCGAATGATTAGTCAGCACGCATTGTTCGAGTGTTTCATTCATGATGCTTTCCTGTATTTTAGTCACCGTCCTTTTGTGATCCCTTTCCCTAGGCATGACATATTGTACGTTGAGCGCGATTCTCTCATGAATGAGCATGTACATATGCGGATGATTCATGAAAAGATGAAATGTTTGCATTCAAGGAATTTACATTCCATGTCTCTTCCTTGGCATGACACAATACTGGAGAGAGCACAAGAAGCATTGAGCATCAAGCTTCGGCATTTCCATTGTATTTTGCCACAGTTGATTGATTTAGATCCGAGAGTTGAGATTCGACCCCATTGTTTGCGTGTGTTTGATGAACGATTTGGCACTCGGTCACTTTGTTCATCTACATTGCATGTACAGTCTTTAGAGAAGACTAGTATTTTTCCAGTCACTTTACATGGAATAGGTATGTTCATGTTTTTGTGTTGGAAGTGGTTTCAGGAATTTTTAGCCTCGGAGATTCTTGAAGAAGGTAGACACATGACTATCGACAAAGTTGAAGCATCGAAGGATCCTCAGAAGATTTTGTCGCTTTCGATGCGGCCCAAAGAAGGAAGCGTTGCAGACCTTTATGAAGTTCAAGTATCGCACGACCCACGCATCAGAGTGGGCCGGCGAAGAGTCCTTCCCAAGATTCTTCCAGATGCTGTTAGCGATCTCTCTCGACGCCACATGCTGGTACCTCACTTTGAAAAGGAGGGGATGTCACGTGACACATCCAACCCCTTGTGTTCGTGGACAAGCTACAACATGACCAGGGTTTAGTTCAGTCAAGTCAGTCTAGAATAGGAAGTGATCTGGCACTTTTGTGAGTCTGTACGCAGACAGTGCATGCCCAAACACTCAGATTAGATGCATATCCTTTGGTTGCACACATGGTTGCACACATCATGATCATCAGATTTTCATCAAAACCCATCAGGAGCATTTTTACAGTGCATAGACCTATTTTTCCTATTTTTGACATTTTTCACTTATTATTTTTAAGTGACTTTTGTTGGGAACTAGGTAGGGCAATTTTGCTAAGTTTGTATATATAGAAACCTAGCGCTAGCACTTTCTGGCAGAAGAGGCAGCATGAACCTTGTGTTCATCAGGCACCTTCTCAGCAGGAGACTCGGCGTTTTCAGCCAAGGACAGCCAGCTTTTTCTCCATTGCAGATCAGCCCGGCGACAGCAAGACATAGTAGATCAGCCCTAGCGTTAGCAGATTCCACAGCAGCACAACAGAGTAGCCCTAGAGTGAGCAGATTTTCACCGCAAGACAATTTTCAGCCCTAGCGTAGTTTGCAGATTCAGCCCGGAAAACGCAGATTTCAACATTTGCGTTTCAGCGCGTCGTCGTCGCATCGTCGCCATTGACATCGTCACCGACATAGAGTCAACATTTAGCAGATAAAGATTTGCAGATTTCAGCCATTAGCATTTTCAGATTTCAGCCCGTCTGGTCGTCGACATCGTCGGTAATTCCAAAGCATTGTAGAGATTTGTGCAATCATAAGTAGACTACTCTCGCCATAGAGAGTGGGGCCTTCGGAGGAGGGTTTGACAACATTCTGGTGTCGTATTCTTCTCTCTCTATCTCTCAGTCTCAGTACCTTCATTCACAGTGTTCATCACTTTGTTTGTGTCCTTTGCACTCTCTCACTAAAGGAACGGAAGGCTCTCCCTTCCGTAAGTAAAAGGGACCCTTGAGCACAGTTCGGAGCACTCATCTTGAGCAAAGCTCAACATTTACTTCCGCTGCACTTTACAAGTTCTCAGGCTTGTCAGAGGAGTTTCAAAGCGTCCAGCTACAGGGCATGAGAGGGGTGCAAAGCATGTGTTAGGACATCACAGAGGTAGTACCAGCTCAGTGGCTCACACCTCTCGAGTTAGCAGCGCCCAGCTGGATGGGGGCTTTCACGAGACTGGAGGTCCTCATTGCAGTTCGGGCTTGCTTAGAGACTATACCCTGCCTGTTTTTTGAGCTATAGGGTGAGGGTCGTTTACACCGAGTTTCAGTAGAGGCCCTGCAAGTGGGAGAGTGTTGTTTTCAGAGGATCCGAGTTGTGAGCATCTGTGGGAGGACTTGTGTCATAGATTTTGACCCATCAGCTCTTGAGATTGGCCACTGGAGGCTGTGGGCTTGGGAGAGTTGTCTACTGACACAAGTACAGTGCAATCCTAGAGAGTGGTTTTGGAGAGACCCTTTCGCCTCAGCTGACCATCCAGGTGTCCCTTTCTTTCAGTACACTGTTCGATTGAGACGTAACATACTAGCAGCACGGAGAGGCTTGTCTTGCTGCAGCACCTCATTGGCAGGAGGAGGGTCTCACAGCTGAGTTCTTGTCAGCTTTTTGGGCGAGGTTGTGGGACGTAGACGATCGCGGCGAGTCACTTTGTTTCAGTGCCTGGTTGCATATAGAGCTACAAAAGTGGAGAGCTGGCTTGTACATAGTGGTCTCTCGGTAGCATGCGCAGCTTGTGACCATCCCGTGGAGAGGCAGCGCCATTCTTTGTGGGACTGTCCCATGGCATAGCACGCTTGGCTTCATGTCCTTCGGCTGATGCATACTCTTTCCACAACACGGCAGTACACTTGGGGGGCAGCTGCTTGGTTCACTCTCACGGGCGCGACACTATAGTTTGGGCTATCCTCCACGAGGAGGATGATAGTGATGCAGGGGGGTCGACCTACACTCCAGCCTTCTACAGAGCTTACTCCACAGGAGTGGTGTAGTGAGAGAGAGGAGTGTTGGGAGCTCGTTTGCGGCCTGACACTCTGGTTCATCTGAGGGGTCCGCTGCTTCAGCATGTATGAGGCTCGCCTTGTACCACCAGCAGAGATAGTTTGAGATCTTTGGCTAGAGCTGATCCTTACTCTGAGGGAACAATTCGAGAGACTCCAAGGCAGCTCCGACCGCATGCGAGAACGTAGAGGGGCTTTCCTTCGACTCTGGCGCCCTGGGTCTTTCTTCACCATGGTCCAGGGTGTGCTTAGATGGCACTACCGTCCACTTGTGTGGCTTTTTGTAGCAGGCTACAGTGTCACTTTCACAGGACACAGTACAGTTGGTCTGGTCTGATTCACATTGGACGGACTCTCTAGGCTGGGCAATGACACGTGGCAAGGATATAGACGGTGGTCTAGTGGACATCGTGGCCAGGTCACCACCACCACTCAGTTTGGGGATAGACTTAAATGGCTGACATTTATGAGCCGTTGGTGGCTCTTTATGGTTGTACATGTGAGTAGTAGCTGTGGGGTCATGATTATCATCTTCTTTATATATGATCCAGCGTCGTCGTCTAGAGTAGCGAGTCTATACACACAGCACGTCTGCACCATCTCTGCACATCTGAGCCTCGACACCCCCATTGTACTCGTGAGTTCTGGCCTGGAGCTGAGTGTGCTACCACGCCAGAGTTTGTATCGGTTCTTTAATATAGTCGAGTCCATATGTTCTGGTCTGCTGTTGTGTCTTTGTGTTGATCAACTGTTATCTATTGTTTCCTTTGTTTTCATTTTGTTTTGAGTGAGATATCACGTACATTGCACTGAGGAGCACCCACGGTAGAGAGCACGACACACTATCTGCGCTACAGGTGCTCTTATTTTTGGCACGCCCGGTGGGACCTCAACTGAAGTCTCACTCTCTGTTGAGGTACAAATCGAGGAGCTAGCTGGGTTTTACCTAGCCTCGCCTAGTTCGCCTCACCCAGTGCAGCCTGCTGGTCTGGTCCAGTTTTACCCTAGACATCTTACTCTAGCTGACTTAGTCTCTCGCCCTACTGGTTTGGTCCTCTCTCGCCCTCGTCCAACCAAGCTCTCGTCCTGGTCTAGTCCTTCCTCGTACTTGGTCCAGCCAAGTGGTCTAGTCACTTGCCCTGGTCTAGTAGAGTCTAGACTTGTGTTCAGCCAGTTAAAGGTCTTTTTGCTCAAAGCTTGGTTGGGTTTGTGGTCATTGCATGACACATACAAGGTGGTCATTAGAGCGTCAAAGCGCACTAATGAATCCTCTGAAGTACTACAACAGAAGACGTCAACCCTTGGTACCTAGTAGAAGTCCACCAACCTCATCACCCATACCTCCACATACGGCATCATCCATTCCTCCATCCGGTTCTACATCTTCCAGGTCACCTTCCCCAGTAAAGCTCTCTCCCACTTTGTTACAGCAAGCTATTGAGCAACGGGCTCCTGAGCAAGAGGCCATGGAGGCGTTGACCAGTGTTTTGGCCAAGGTAAACATCAAGTTTCCTACTTTCAAGGAACTCTCCTCAGAAGATGCAGACGACCATGCAAGGAGGTTTGTATCTCTCTGTAGAGGTCATGGTCTTAATAGAGAAGATGCTTATTTGGTACTCTTTCCATCTACCTTGGATGGCTTAGTAGACAAGTGGTACAGTCAGGTTGCAGAGAACCATTTTGCAACTTGGGCAGCTTTAAGACAACAGTTTTGTGCAGCATTCAGGCCAGATGACTTCTTGGAAAAGTTTTTGGATGAGTTGGCCAACAGGGTGCTTCAGCCAGAGGAGATTTTTGCAGAACTCATGACCAAAACCAAGTCTCTGGTTGCCAAGCTTCCTCAACAGCCAAGTGAATTTATGGTCAAGAAGTGGATAGAGAAAGCTCTTCCAAAGACGTCTCAACAGAAACTACGCGAAAGTCTTCGACCTGATGCATCTCTGGAGGAGTTTATAGCGGCCACTACCAAGATAGAAGGAGCAAGGAGGCTATTCAAGGACCCCCTTCAGGTGGAGACTGCCTCAGCGCTCATGGAAAATCTCTCTGACCTCTTGCTGTCTTTACATAGGGAGTTAGAAGCATTGAAGTTACAAAGAGCACTTCAAGAGGAGAGGTCCTTCTCTCTTAGACCGGAAAAATCTCCACAGCAAGTGGCTTTAGAACAAATCAAGCGGGAGCTAGAAGAGCTTCGGGCACAACAAGACACTAAGCCGCCAATGGTGTGGTGTTCCTCCTATCGCTCTCCAAAGCATCCACCTCAGGCTGCCTACTTCGAGCTTACTACCATTTTCTGCTAGAAACCTGGCCATGACGACAAAGAGTGCTATTATCTGAAGGGAATGCAGCAACTACAACAGAGCCTGGCCCCCAACCTTCCACAAGGGTTGACACTTGCATCCAACATGGTTTCACCCTATGGCCATCAAAACCCGATGCCACCTCTGCTGACAACACCTCCTATGCAAGGTATACACAACTTTGCATCCCCCAGCTTTTATCATGCTAATACTCCTTCAGTGCCCCAAAGCTTCTACACATCAGCATCCGTCTCCATGCAGCAAGGGCCGAGACCACCTCGCCCCTCCAATAAGCCAATTTTGTGCTACAGGTGCGGGGAGTATGGACATTATCAGAGCAAATGTCCGTTGCCAGAAGGGTCCCCTCCTTGCTGACACTGCCCTGAAGGTAAGGATCACTATAGGAAGGACTGCCCAAAACAATGCGCATCCACATCTGCAAGCACAAGCCAGAACCAACAAGAGTTTAGATTTCCAAAGATTAACCTAATCACAGTAAGCACCATTCCACAGGCCTGCCTTCCACTCTTGTAGTTGCCTCTCAAAATGGGTTGAAACAGGTGGAAGAGCCTACCTGTGTGCTCACACTGGCACAGAGAGCTGCTCTTGGTCTCAGCCTCCCCGACGGTCCAACTTTTTCATCTCCAGTCACACAAATGAGTCAAACTCCCCTAGTAGCTGACAAACCAGCAGGTAGTGCCAAGAGCCAACCTACCTCTCTTTCTCTCAAATATTGATGGTGCTTTCATGGAAGCAGTAAAGGACTTGCAGAAGCTCAAGATACCAGAGCAAGCACTGATCAAAAGATAAAAGCCTACAACAGAGACTATCTTGAAAAACACCTTTCAGCAAATGTCATTGTACGACATGCTTCGACTTGATGCAAATTTTCGAAGTGACGCCCTTTCCATTATTCAATCTCTGTATCGTGGTGCAGGGCCTAGTGGCGGGCACCTACCAGTGCAGCCGAGTCCTACATGATTTCATTTCCCACTGCTCCGCTCATTGATTACAGAAGTCCTTGTCTCACCGCGTCTATTCTAGGGCGCGACTTCTCCAGTGTCATAGTGGATGGTGGGTCGGGTATCAACTTAATGCTGAAATTCACTATGATGGCATTGGGTCTCCAGCCTACCCGGTCCGCTCCCTTTACAGTGACTTTGGTAGACCAGAGAACTGTCTACCCTGTGGGAATAGTAGCAAGGTCCCTCTGCAAGTACAAGACTTTACATTCAACCTAGATTTTGTTGTGGTTCGCCTCCCTCAGATTGAAGGCGGATTTCCGTTACTCATTGGAAGACCATGGTTTCGACACACGAAGGCATTACATGATTGGGGAACTGATTCAATGTGGATACATAGCCTGAGCTATCCAATGAAACCTATTCGCCTTGAAGGGGGAATGGATCCGGTGGTGAATGATAGTTCTCTATCAATGGAGTCAACTCCCCAACTGAACGAGCCTACTCCACCGGATGGACAAGAAGAAATCCTGTTGGACTGGTTGGAGGTTACCCACTCTATGTCTTGCTATGTGGTCTCCATTCAAGCCGTGCCAGAGACACACAGGTGAGGCCGATACTAGGGTTGATGATGACTTTCCGGATAGTCATCTCTTTAAGGTCGACACGACCCCGGAATGGTATGGAGATGTGTTACATCTGCTCTCTACTGGCCTATATCGTGAGAATGCTTCTCCCTTGCAAAAAAGAAGACTCTTGCTGATGTCTAGACCCTTCTCTTTGATTGGCGGACAGCTCTACAAATCTGGGGCAGATGGTGTGCTGCGCAGGTGCGTCTCCTCTCATGAAGTAGACCACATTCTGGAAGATGCACACAGTGGTCCTACAGGTGGCCATTACCCTGGTCACATCATCGCGCAAAAAATCTTACAGACACGCTTATGGTGGCCCCTATCTATTCAGAGATGCTATTGCTCATGTCAAGATTTGTGACGTCTGTCAGTGACGTGCGCCCAAGCCTAGCAAGCAATCCAATCGCTCTCTGCAGGTATCTATGGCGTGGTTGCCCTTTGAGCGATGGGGCTTGGACTTTGTTGGTGCAATTGCTCCACCTGCTCAACCCGGCAATCGTAAGTATCTCCTTGGAGTGACGGATTATGCAACAAAGTGGCCGAGGTCGTGGCTACCATCGATTGTACAACCGCCACTATCGCAAAATTTTTGTATGAAAATATGTTTTGTAGGTTTGGGTGCCCTCTAGAAATCACCAATGATCGAGGTACTCATTTCGTCAATGACCTGATCTTCACACTCCTCACGAACTACAAGATTTTTCATCGCAAATCTTGCTCTTACTATCTCAAAGCAAGTGGGCAAGCCGAGAGCACTAACAAAGTGCTAATTGCACTTCTCAGGAAAGCTTGTCACCTGCATCCAACTTCTTGGGCTCAAGCTATCCTCGGCACAGTCTG
Source organism: Adiantum capillus-veneris (assembly GCF_014529385.1). Classification (NCBI taxonomy): domain Eukaryota; kingdom Viridiplantae; phylum Streptophyta; class Polypodiopsida; order Polypodiales; family Pteridaceae; genus Adiantum; species Adiantum capillus-veneris. The sequence goes on from NC_140959.1 coordinate 122,725,580, forward strand.
GGCTTATCGCACCTCCTTCAAAGCAACCACTAACCACACCCCATTCCAGCTAGCTTTCGGTCTAGAAGCACTTGCACCATATGAGTTCAACTCAGGCTCAACAAGATTGGGAAGCGTTCGCGTCACAGTGGGGACTGCTTCTGCAAACCTCTCTCGTCTCTCGAAGTTAGAAGAAAGTAGGATGTTAGCTTCACATGCTCTGCAAGCCGAGCAACTTCGTCGCAAAGCGTGGCAGCCATCTCAGAAAGCCGAAAATAAACAAGGAACACTGGTGCTACTCTATCAGGCTAAATATTTAAAAAAACCTAAGAAGTTGGTCCCAGCTTGGCAAGGGCCATTCATGGTACAAGAGATTTTGCCACAGGGGGCTGTCTAGTTAGTCAGTCTGGAAGGTGTTCCATTGCCACTGGTAAATGGATCTAGAATCAGGTGCTATCACTCGCCTTGACTCTGTAGAAATCTGGTGATATTATCCCTCCCACCATCAACCGTATGACTGTCCCCTCCTCAGCTCTCTCCGGCTTTCCATTTTTCCCTCTTCTCAAGTCTTCCTCATGACAGTTCTCATCTCAGTTGTAATCAATGTTATCTTTTAAATTCTCCTTGTTTTACTACGTGCATCCATTTTTCTCTCATCTCATTGATATAATTAAGTTTTTGGAGTTCCACTATGATCCAGCTTGTTCTTATTTGAATTCACTCATGGATTGGTTTGTCATCTTCCTGTTTTTGTCTTTGTGTCTATCTGTATCCCTATGTATCTGTATCTCTGTGTCTTTACTGCTCTGTTTCTACTGCCTTTCTGTCCTTGTGGATTTGTTCAATGTCCGAGGTTCAACTCTTGTCGGATAGATCTTTGATTTTTTTTGGTATTGTTTCTCAGACGTTAAAACCTACTCTGCTGCATCTCCCTCCCCCTCTCTCTCTTATCGTGCGCTCTCTCACGCACACACATCTATTTCTTTGCCTTTCTTGTGCGATCTCTTTTGTAACTCTCTTTCAACATGCTTCCCTCTTGATGCTCTCCTCCTTTCATTGATTCCACTTCCCCCTCTCTCTCACACACACACAAGTTTGCTCTAATTGTGCGTGTTTGCTCTAACTATTCTGATCGCCACATTCTAGTTGAAAGGAGAAGCATGTACAATTTTCCTATTGTGACAACACAATACAACTGTTCTCTCTCTCTCTCTCTCTCTCTCTCTCTCTCTCTCTCTCTCTCTCTCTCCCCCCTTCTCCTTTCTCTCTCTCGCACACTGTGCTCCCTTGCCCCCTATCCGTCCATCACCTCTTCTGAAAACCCCCTCTCTCCCGTCCCCCTGCCGCTCAACCTCGTCCCCTACCCACCCTTCTGGCTCACCCTAGACCCCCTGGACATGCTAGTCCAAGGGGACGTGGGGTTTCAGCAGCAACCTCAAGCTACCATGAAATATGGGTGGGTTCGTCCCGCTAGATTAGTACAGACGTCCATGGGATATGGAGAGTACAGTCATCGACTGTTTGGGGAAGGTGCTTCATCACGTCAGCAGTTTGACTACTACCCTCAGGGATTTCAGTAGCCTGGCACCTTTGGCTCCTTACTACATGTGTCATCCTCACAGACGGCTCCTTGTGACGGCTTTGTAGGCGCACATCGACATGGGTGTGCGAGTTGGCGGCCTCAATACACTTCAGGCCAGGTACTCCCATCCGCCGAGCAGCAGGTGGCTGCTCCTTTCGTTGAGAGCCGGTTTGTGGAGAGAACTCATAGAGTCCAGAGTTTTTCCATCGATTTGATGGCTCCACCTCTAGAGTCTGATACTTTGGGTGCAACAGTGGCCACAACTCTATCTCTTGGATGACAGATTCAGGAGCTCACCATTTTACATATGCAGTACCTAGTGGTTTTCTTTCACAATTTTTCAATATTCCTCTCACCGAGACGGTGAGCGGTTTTGTGGCTGGCAACCTGTAGTAGGCTACAACGTCACTTTCACAAGACACACAGTTAGTACAGTTGGTCTGGTCTGGTTCACACTGGACGGACTCTTTGGGCTGGGCAATGACACGTGGCAGGGATACTGATGGTGGTCATCGTGGCCAGGTCACCACCACCACTTAGTTTGGGGATAGACTTAGATGGCTGACATTTATAAGCCGTTGGTGGCTCTTTATGGTTGTACATGTGAGTAGTAGCTGTGGGGTCATGATTATCATCTTCTTCATATATGGTCCAGCGTCGTCGTCTAGAGTAACGAGTCTATACACACAACACGTCTGCACCATCCCTGCACATCTGAGCCTTGACACCCCCATTGTACCCGTGAGTTTTGGGCTGGAGCTGAGTGTGCTGCCACGCCAGATTCTGTATCGGTTCTTTGAGATAGTTGAGTTCATATGTTCTGGTCTGCTACTGTGTCTCTGTGTTGGTCAGCTGTTATCTATTGTTTCGTTTGTTTTCATTTTGTTTTGAGTGAGATGTCACACATTGCACTGAGGAGCACCCACGGTAGAGAGCTTGACACACTATCCGCGCTACACTTTTCTCTCCTCCCATCTTTAGCATATGCTATTTTTTCATTGGGAGAGTCTCCCCTTATGATTGTTGTAGCCCTCTCTAGTAGAGGTGGTTGTAGCCCTATGGGGAGTTTCATTAACTAATCGAAGGATCTTTTTCTCAGAAAGAAAAAAACTTGGGCTGAAAACATTATTGCATGTAGCTTGTTGTGAATGTTCATAATGTGTACCATGGCACACATGACATTTCTTCCCAATCATGAACGTCTTTATACGATCTCTTCACAACATCTTCTACATTAGCAATCATACATGTCGCAATTTGTGACACATGCGCGATCATTTCATTTCAATCACAAAGCCCGCAAGCTACAAAAACAACCATGATCCATGACACGTAAAACCCTACATTGGTATATTGAACAACTCAAGTTCCTACGGTTGATACTGTTTTGAAGAGTTAGGGTTTCTGTAATCTCGATCCCTCTTGCTTGGGTCCTTGTGTTCATCATCGACATCATCACCAACATATCCATTGTATCGATTCCAATAATGATCACGCTCTCTGTGATCCCTTCTATCACAATCCTTGTGGTTTCGATCCACTCTATTAGGTTCATTCGCTCTGTGAAAGGTTGTGGAACTACACAATAAAGACATCACTCTTCTTGGTTTTGGGACAGGTTTTTCTCAAATTTTAGTGGCCGCATGCTTGAACCTTGGAAACTTTATCCTTGAGGTAATTAAGGTTCTATGTAACTTTGTCATCTGTAGTGAGCCATGTTTGGAAAGTTGATGCGTCTATCTAACTATGGATTTCATGCCCAAGAAAAAGCGAGTTGTAATGGCCGAGGGTCCAATAAACCAATATGCAAGTAGGAAGCACTATAAGAAGCCCTCCGGAATGGAATTTAAGCTTGTCTCAATGCTCTATCCAATCCCCTTAGCTCCGACCGTACCACCTTTGCTTGTGCAGACCTTCGAAATGTAGGACAAAGTCCCCTAAAGCTATTAGCCCATCATCGCGCTTTTGCATGCCGAAAACGCGACGCTAGAGAGCTGTGAGAAGCGAACGCAGGCGATGAGAAAAGATGCCGTCCAAAGTCAACGCAGGCGATGAGTTCTCTTCCGTTGCATCAATTAATATTCGATGGTTGGGAAAGAGCCAAGCGGCTCAATCTCTTGGCCTTGTTTGAAATAAGCACTTTAGGTTTACTAAGTAAAGAAAGGTTATGAATCTGATAGTAACAAGATTTAGTAGATCAAGACATACGTGGTGAAACGGTCAGCGCGGTCTATATGTGATACCTTAATAGGTTACAATGATCATGATTTGTATCTGAGACCCTCGACAAAAATGTGATTGATCAGTGACTGATGTCTTTGTAGAAGTGCTGGACTGGTGGAGTCTGGTGCATGGGTACATAGAGTCAGTGTCTATTGAAGAAAGTTTCTGTCCTTTGACTGTTTTGCAAGCGTAATCGAGGGCGATTACAATTCTTTCAAGAGGGGGGAAATGTCACAAAGTGATGACATGGCGTGCCCAACTGGAAGAGAAATGGCCGGTTGGACAAGAGTAATTGGAACCCGAAAAATTGAACCGAGCAAGTGTGGCCTAGGTTCCTAAACTGAAGGGGTTAGGGTTTTTAAATAAACCTAACCCTACCTAACTTATGGAACACCTGCTGAGGGACCTAAAACCCTAAAACTCAAAAGCATGAAGGTTGACTGTAGATTTCCGCGATTTGCTTTGACATGCAACGTGACTATTGTACGGATTTTTGCAATTTATGCTGGTAGATTTTGGCAGTTATAAGAATTTTTGGCGCTAGCTTTTGAACACAGATTGTTTTGGGGTTTAGTGCTTTTGAGTGAAGTGCTTTTGGGTATCCCTGTAAGTCTGAAGAACCCAAAGGGCCACTCTTCCTATAGAGCATCCGGACGCAGAGTGTTGAAGAGAGTTGGACCCTCGGGAGTTGTACTTTGCGAAGAGCAATAATAAAGAAATACCGAAAAGGGGTGCCAGTCTTTGAGGCCAATGCATCTTGGCTCGGAACTCCGTTGTGCCGTGGTGACTCTCCTCTCTCCCTATTTAAGTTTAGTGAATTTGCAGTTTCTGTTCTTGTGTTGCTATTGATTTCTCGCTTGGAGTGTTCAAGCCTGTAACATACAGTCACAAAAAATCAACACTCTGAACTTTGTGCTGATGTATTCTCAGGGGATTGTGTGTGTGTGTTTCACAAGTGGTCATGTGTGTGTGCAAAAACTTCTTTGGTACATGGATGCTTTCATTTTGCATGCTCAACTTAAAACTCATTCACCAACAGCATCTGAAACTGACTTTGGATGGTGTGCTTTTTTGAAGGTTACTCATGGATCGCTACAATTTATGGCCTATGAAGAAGGTCGAAAGTTGGCAATCGAGCTTCGCTCTTCTCGTTGCTCAGATGGCAAGGATGGAGACGCTTGCTTGGTATGCCTTTTGTTTGGGGCAAAAAAGGAAAAACTTGACCTTGTATTATTCAATTTTAGTCTGTATTTGACAGAGGCCTATGGATTTTGCAATTTTGGGCGGGGTATCGAAGGTGTTTGCTACACTTGCCACCTATCCATATCAGGTTTGCAGTCAAATCTAATCATTCCTTAAGGCCAGGTGGGTTTCCTGATCTTATGTTTGGTGATCTGAAGTAGAAGTTTGTTGTGTGTTTAGGTGATTCGAGCTCGGATTCAGGTATTTTCCCACATTTGCCTAACGAGTGGCATACGGTTGTACAATTGTTGGCCACTTCTGGCATTCAGATCCTTTGATTATTTATATGATTGCATCCCATAATAGGTGCTCTAATGATAGTCCCAGAACAAATTAAAGACCAATTTTTTGACACAATTTCAAGACCACTAGACAGTGGTTAGGGATGCCTTGTCTTATTGAAGCTATGAGCAGCATATTAAGCGTTTGATAGGATGAGTTGGACGTCTTGTGTCCTTGACGAGCTTATAAGATACTTTCTTAAGAGTGTAATGTCAAACTTGGAGAGTCCACATATTATCAAAGGATCAAGGTTAATGATTCATTATTATAGGAGTGCGTTTGAAGCAACAGTTACATCGCATAATATTAACTCATAAGAGTATGCAGAGCTGCTTTGTATGGCTGGAAGACCATAGTTAAAAGCACCAACGCTATTTATGAGGTTTGGTTTCAATGTGCCTCGTATTGCCTAATTGAGCCTTAGATATTCCTGTGCAGCCACTTCTCATGGTTGCCCTTGGGTGCAAGACTGCACCATCCCAAGTTAGTAATTAGGGGCTCCTTCAATGCTTTACTCGAGCATCTATGCATTCATGGGTGATGCTATCATCTGAAAGGAGAAGTGGATTGAAAAGAAATTGGCTGAGCCTATAAGGGGAGTTAGAAGCCAAATTTGACCACATCAGCATGTTCAGGAGGGTAGTTTATCCTTGAAGGTGACCGTTTTCCGTGCATTTGCAAGAAAACTTGTTATCTTGTTGATGGTTTTGCAGCAAAGACCCAACATTGATGGACGGGCAAAATACTCGGGCATTGGGCGCACTTTTACAGAAATTTTGAAGTAATATCCACATAACATTTTTTTGCCGTATTAGCTTGTTGGGATTTCAAGTTATAGCTGAAGTGTGTGTTGTTGTGCAGATATGAAGGGGTGACTGGACTTTACAAAGGCATTGTTCCTAACTTTTTGAAAAATGTACCTGCCTCATCTATAACATTTTTAGTCTATGAGACAGTTTTGAAAGCACTTAAGTAGAAAGAGGTAACTTGGCTTTCCCCAATTTTGCATGGTTTCTGGGGTTGATGTCTCCCCCTTGACAAATAGAGAAGGTGGTGGCCAATATTATTCATTTGTAACATAAAGGGTAGTTTTTCTTCTTCTACAAGGTACGTCGATCACATGCGTGGTTTTACGTAAAGTTCATCTTGTGGATCCTATTTATATGCACCACCTAGGGGTCCACTTGCAATGGCTACATCCCCACTAGAAATGAAGTGAATACGGACCTTGCCCAATTCTCTTCTTCCTTTCTAGCCTGCCTTCACCGTGTGCTAGGCACATCATATGTGTATCACTTAATCCAGCATGACTTTGTCATTGTTTGCATTCATTGTTAGCTTGTAAATATCTGGCTAGTATTTCACTGCCTTTTTTGTTTCCGAAAGTTCGTTGCCTGTGTATATATCTATGCAGCTACTTTTTGTACTGCAAATCGATTATCTACTATATTTTGTGAATTTACAATAAAGTGAATCATAGCAAGGTACACAAAACACTGGTATTTACTTTGTTTTTTCTTGCCAAAAAAGAAAAAGCCCGAGTAGAAATTTCCAAGTTCAACACAAAATGGGAGTTCCCTCCTACTAAGAACTTGCATGAGGTAGGTCACCACAGTTGTTGAAAAATAAAAGGCGTTTCAAAACGTCTAAATTGTAAAGGGAAGAGTGATAGTGTAGAGATGAAAAGCCCTAAGAGATTGGAGAGTAAAGTCATTGTACTCTCTGTGCAAAGAGCATGGGTGCAATGTGTGTATCTTTTTACATCTCATTTCTCTTTTTGTTAGCTCTCTCTTCTCCTCATTTTTGGCATGCCCTAAGGGCAAAGACCATCGAGATAGCTCCTCTTTTTTCTCGGCTAAAAATACGGTTTATTTATTTTTTGGTTGTCCATGAGTGAAAGTGATGGGTTTTTGAATGGAATGCTCATGAATCGGCAAGTGGTGGGTAGGTGCAAAAGTTGCGGTGGACAGTGACTGGACATGCCAAGGGGTTTAGTGGAGGGTAGAGTTTCAAGGAAGAAATTGTCTTGCTCCTGCCGTTTCTGGTTCTGATTCTCACTTTCTTTCTCTAGGGTTTTCAACAAGGTAGTGCAGCATCAGGCTTCCTCTTGCCTCAATCTCTGTGTTTTGATGCCTTCCCAAATTTTTATCGTGGTGGTTGCTTGCACGAGGAAGTGATTGCAACAGAGCAAGAGGGAGTGAAAATTGTTGAATGCTCTAGCAGGTCACCAGTGTGTGACCAAGCCTCGTGTTTGAAGCTGGCAGTGGTGACACATGCGTACTAGCCTTCTCGCTGCTCTCCCACCACACCCTGACCATCTGCCAGCTTGCCACAGCTTTTTCACGGCAGCAGCGGTTACCCCGGTGCAGTGAAATGCATGCCACGTCTTCCTATGCGCTGGGATTGCAATCTTTAATGAGTAAGAATGATCGTAGCAGGAGTAAGAGGCACAATCTGGTGATGGCGAATGTATTAGGTTTGATACAGATGATCGTGAACGCCTGAGGCCGTGACGGTGATCAGTCTAATCACCCACACCATGCCTGTGGAGGCCTGTGGAGGCCGTTCCTGCAAGTACTCTATCAGGGATTGCAGAGATTGGGATATAGGCAATACCTTAGTAGAAAGAGTGACTGACAAAGATTATGAAGGAGAACAAGAAAGGGAGGCTAAGCAACAAATGTGCAAAGAGTGCTCCCATACTAGTAACAAGGAAGATCTCGAGACATCAATTGAGATTATAGGTAATGCGGATCTCTGTGCAATTGTTTAAGAAAAAGAAAATTAAACTTCTTTGCTTATCTAAAACATTGTCAAAACACAGGTCCGCATTCCTCTGCATGGGTTTAGTCTCTTTGGATTTTCTTGCAGGTCTGTAGGCTTAGCTTTCCCAGCCATGATGCACAGTGTCTACAGGGAACACACCGCAGCAAGTGTCAAAATGAGTGCACTAGCTATATCACCTTATATGTCAACTTGACATGGGCGCTGGATGAGGCGACAAAGCATGACACATGATTGTGCATCACGATGATCTTTAGTCCATGCGTGCACTTTCCGTCATGCTGCCTGTTGCTCAGGAGCATAGGCTTTCTGATCTATGGCATATTTGCAAGATTTATTATTTTGTGCATGTTTATGTAAAGTCAGCGTTGTCTTCTAAAAATTTTCGCTGCGAATTAATTGCACCGCTTGATGCCTTTGATGACTGGTTGACTAATGCAAATTTCATGTCTGCATTTTATTGAATGGGCCTGTGCTGATGCTTGTTATCTTGAACCCCAATTATGTAGAGGTACCAAGCTTTTAGAAACTGCATCTGCAAAGAAGGCATATCAGCTTTGCACCATTTCTAGCATTCTTCTCCATATCAGAGATACCTTTTTCCAGTTTTTGTAGGGAGCTTGAATGAGGATGGTTGATCTATAGAAAATTGGTGATGATATGGACAATACGATCCATGGCGATGTTGCTCCATGTGTCAAATACTTCATTGCTTAACTTTGTGATGGGAAAGGAATGCCTCACGATCTGCTTCCCGCTTGCTTTCCCAACCTAGCGCCAAGAGCCCTAATTCTCCTTGCACAGTGTAGCTGCCAGCTCGTCTCGGATGCCGGTCTCCTTTGTGCCTCTCTATCCTTTCTAGCCCCTCCCATGCCATTATGTTACATTACTCCTTTGCACGAAGCAAACTCTCAAGCCTCCACCTTCACCTCTGCGCTCTTGGTTCCAAGACTTCTCTCCAAAGCACCCAAAATTGCTCAAACAATGCAGTGAGGCTCCTTATAACTGAGGCTCGTGCACCCAGCCTCGGCAACACCTCCTTCAATGACCCCTTCTCTCCTTCACCACTTTGTGCGACTGCAATGCAATACACTGTTGGTTGCTAACATTTTGCTATTAGATGTGAGACACGTCACATTGAGAGGTGGCAATTGGAGGTTACTACTGCAGGAAAGAAATCTTAGCTTCAAGAATTGGAATTTATGTCATGTTATGACATTGATTCTCTATTTGGGTAGTGGCTTCACCAGAATGGTGACCAACAGCAAGAAAAATGCTACTATAGAGACAATTTTGGTTTTAGTGCAGACTCAAGTCACCACTTTCATTCTACCACGAAGCAAATTGAAGTTTTTTTTTTGGACATAGCAGAGGGCCCACAGGGGGAGGTGCTTATCACTTCCGAATATTAGCCATGAAACATGGTTGGGCAAGAGCCACGCGTACCATCAGGCAAGAGCCATGGGTAGGCATCACCATGGCCACCTACCTAATTGATGCACCACGTGCTAGGAATGACAGAGAGGACTAGTAGCAAATTGAAGTATTAGCTTTATTAGTCCAACTAGAAAATCCAAAATGTACTTTATATAAGTTAGGGGGTTGTAGTGATGGGTAAGAGTGTTCTTCGAGATGGAAGTTTTCTTGCCAGCATATTTACAATTTTTGCAATATTTCTTGATTGTAATTTTTGCTTGCTTTCTCTTTCTATTAGTAAATAATCGATGTAGAACCAGTCATGTCTGCATTTTATTGAATGGGCCTGTGCTGATGCTTGTTATCTTGAACCCCAATTATGTAGAGGTACCAAGCTTTTAGAAACTGCATCTGCAAAGAAGGCATATCAGCTTTGCACCATTTCTAGCATTCTTCTCCATATCAGAGATACCTTTTTCCAGTTTTTGTAGGGAGCTTGAATGAGGATGGTTGATCTATAGAAAATTGGTGATGATATGGACAATACGATCCATGGCGATGTTGCTCCATGTGTCAAATACTTCATTGCTTAACTTTGTGATGGGAAAGGAATGCCTCACGATCTGCTTCCCGCTTGCTTTCCCAACCTAGCGCCAAGAGCCCTAATTCTCCTTGCACAGTGTAGCTGCCAGCTCGTCTCGGATGCCGGTCTCCTTTGTGCCTCTCTATCCTTTCTAGCCCCTCCCATGCCATTATGTTACATTACTCCTTTGCACGAAGCAAACTCTCAAGCCTCCACCTTCACCTCTGCGCTCTTGGTTCCAAGACTTCTCTCCAAAGCACCCAAAATTGCTCAAACAATGCAGTGAGGCTCCTTATAACTGAGGCTCGTGCACCCAGCCTCGGCAACACCTCCTTCAATGACCCCTTCTCTCCTTCACCACTTTGTGCGACTGCAATGCAATACACTGTTGGTTGCTAACATTTTGCTATTAGATGTGAGACACGTCACATTGAGAGGTGGCAATTGGAGGTTACTACTGCAGGAAAGAAATCTTAGCTTCAAGAATTGGAATTTATGTCATGTTATGACATTGATTCTCTATTTGGGTAGTGGCTTCACCAGAATGGTGACCAACAGCAAGAAAAATGCTACTATAGAGACAATTTTGGTTTTAGTGCAGACTCAAGTCACCACTTTCATTCTACCACGAAGCAAATTGAAGTTTTTTTTTTGGACATAGCAGAGGGCCCACAGGGGGAGGTGCTTATCACTTCCGAATATTAGCCATGAAACATGGTTGGGCAAGAGCCACGCGTACCATCAGGCAAGAGCCATGGGTAGGCATCACCATGGCCACCTACCTAATTGATGCACCACGTGCTAGGAATGACAGAGAGGACTAGTAGCAAATTGAAGTATTAGCTTTATTAGTCCAACTAGAAAATCCAAAATGTACTTTATATAAGTTAGGGGGTTGTAGTGATGGGTAAGAGTGTTCTTCGAGATGGAAGTTTTCTTGCCAGCATATTTACAATTTTTGCAATATTTCTTGATTGTAATTTTTGCTTGCTTTCTCTTTCTATTAGTAAATAATCGATGTAGAACCAGTCATTGCACACTTCTCTAGTTGGGTTTGTCAAGATTTTAAGGGATTTATTACATGTCTTTTTCCCGATAAAAAATTGCAAGTGTATGGAAGTAGCTATCTTGTGTTAGTTTCATCTTTTTTTGTGGATAAAGACTTGTCTTCAGGGACTTAAATAGAAGAATAGATTGTCAATCCATCCGTCAAAACATCACATTGCCATATGGCAAGCCTCGTGATTTCATCACTTGTTTCTTGACACTATGGATATGATTAATTTATTAGGACAAATGATTTATTTGGCCATTATTTCATAGGCCTTTCATGTTTTTTAAACATTTTTTCTTGTGTATATATCATGCGACTCCTTTTTGTACTTGAAATCACTATCTACTATGTTTAGTGAGTTTACCATAAAGCAAATCATAACAATATACACAAAATGTAGCAATTCCCTTTGTTTCTCCTTGCCAAAAATAAGACACCCAAGTAGAACTTTTAAATAAAACTCAAAATGAGAGTCCGGTCCTACGAAGGACTAGCTTGATGTAGAGGAAGGACTAGCATAGATAAACGTGTAAGCTAAGAGTCGGCCTCCAATAGTATCCCCTTCACAACATAAGTGTGGGGATGGGATATTAGTTGCTCGAGGAGGGAGGGGAAAGGAGAAGAGATGAAATGAACATTTATTCTCTATATGGAGTCTATTAATAACTTATATCTACATTGTGTCAAGGGATGTTGGCCTAGTGATAAAGGTGAGGGTTTTTGAGCACGATCCTTGTGGTTCAACCCTTGAGACATGCGGGGGTGGGGGTGTGGTTGCAATCTTGTAAAACTAGCTCATGCGAAACATGATATGGCCAAAAAGAAAAACTTATATCTCCATTGACATAGATAAAGAGTTTGATGATTACATCAAATGCCAACAATATTAGTAAAATAATTGCAATTCCCATCTAATTTCAACTTAAAGTCAACTATTGATATTACAAGCACTAGAAAAGAGCTTTAAGAATTGTGACGGTCTTTAAAATAGCAGGTGTTGCATAGGCAATGCCTACAAATTGTTAGGTGTGGCATATAGGATGCCTGCAAAATGTAAAAAAGAATTTCACGGGGGGTCATTTCTGCTTCGTGAAAACACACACACACACACACACACACACACATACACTCTCTCTCAGGTTTGTTAGGTTGGTCCTCCAATGGCAAGCTTTTCTATTACACACACACACATATATATATATATATATATATATATATATATATATATATATATATATATATATATATATGTGTGTGTGTGTAATAGAAAAGCTTGCCATTGGAGGACCAACCTAACAAACCTCTCTAATCATAAGCGCCCCCCCCCCCCCCCCCCCCCCCCCCCCCCCCCCCCCCAAACACACACACACACATTCTCACTCTCTCTTTGGCGCGTGAGCAAGTAGTAGTAGTAGGCAATATTGAGCGTGAGCATGTAGCTGTGAGCGATGTATATTAGAAAGTTCTCCCCCACCCCCCCCCCCCCCCCCCCCCCCCCCCCCCCCCCCCCCCCCCCCCCACCCCTCACACACACTCCCACACACACACACACACACAAACACACAAAAGCATACACATGCACACAAACATGCATTCAATCATTCACACACACACACACACACACACACACACACACACACACACACACAGAGAGAGAGAGAGAGAGAGAGAGAGAGAGAGAGAGAGAGGCCTATGAGAGTGTTAACCCATGAACGGATGTAAACCTTATGACCTACATCATTTCGAGTCATGGTCCGGATTTGTCGATTCCAGATATAGGTAGCAGGTGATTGGGTGATCATTGATCACCGATTGTATATGAAAGGTTCACCAACTCCAACAGATAAGGTTCAATGCTGGTCGCCCAAGTGTGGATGCTCGTGTATGAAATGGTTGGCCCATATATAAGCCATCATAAAACTACAACTCTCTCATTCTCTGAAGTGCTGATGCAAGTGCTCCCACTCCTACTCTCCTTCTCCACCTGCGTGTGTGCATCCAAGTGCGTGCAAAAGACAAAAGTGTGTGTGTGTGTGTGTGTGTGTGTGCGTATGCATTGAAGTGTGTGTGAGAGACAGAGTGTGTGTGTGTGTGTGTGTGTATGTGCCAGAGCATTGATAGCGGCACCGACAATGGCAAAGTGATCGAGGTTCTTCTCTGCGGCGTGAAGATCCCTCATCCATGGTAGAACAGAGAGGAGTGACACACCTTTTGTAGTCTATTTTGCTTATCAACACTCTGGATGTGTGCTTGCAGCTTCTGTGGCTCGCACACGACACAAGGAAAATTTCCTAGCTCCGATAATTACACTTAGAGCATACATTTTTGGCACCGTTGCTGGGAAACTTGTTGTGCGGTAAGCTCTAGTTGCACTTTGTGTTGGTGTTTGAGGTTTTGTTCACTATGTACCGGAAAGGGTGGGAAGGGTGCATATATTGTTGTCGATTATGGTGTCTTCCTGCACAGATCTGGGCTTCGGGATTAATCTGTGCGTTTGTTGAGGTCAACCATAAAACACATGGAATTTTAGATCTCTTAAGTTCATTTACTGTCATTTTAATTTATTGTCACAACACACAATCGGCTTGTGATTGTTAACTCACTCGCAACACCACATAGTTAAGTCACAATTGTTGAAGCGATAAGGTTGAATCATGTTTTTTCATTAAATACAATTTGAGATTTTTCCATATGGCGAAAACTTCAAGACATCGGGGGTTCCCAAATTGGCTAAAGTCTCAAACTCTTTAATATTGTCTTGCCATGTTTTTCCATTAAAAAACAACGCAAACACAAGACCACCTGAGGGAAAGGAAAGAAATTCTTTTTGAAAAAGAAAAATTGAATTGAAAAAAAGGGCCCATTTGGTCCCAGTCTCGATCTTTGACATATGTATACTATATACAGGGTCCCTCCCCCTCCCTGGCCCATCTGCTCTTGGTCTCGCGCTTTGATATATGTTTACTATATATAGTGTCCTATCGGGCCATGTGCCAACAAATCCTTAGTTCGGTGCCTTCGGACAACGTTCTCTACACACACACACACACACACACACACACACACACACACACACACACAGAGAGAGAGAGAGAGAGAGAGAGAGAGAGAGAGAGAGAGAGAGAGAGAGAGAGAGAGAGAGAGAGCCGATGGCGGCACCTACCAACTAGTATATATAATATAGAGACTAGCATCTTCCATCGGCTTCTTCTTGATAAGAGCAAGAGTAAGGGACAATATATATATAAATATAAATATAAAAAATAAAATAAATAAATAAATAAATATATAGCTTAGTTGTGCCAAGGGTGCAGAGGGCATGTGGGATGAAGGAGAGACCTTCCGCTCTTAAAGCATTCTTTAAATTTGCAATTTTACCCACATGATTAAGTAGAAATTGCTTGTTTTGGGGGCCCCGGGCACTTTGGTTGTTCAAATGATGTGTTGTAAAGTGCACCAAGATCTCCCAAACAATACGCTCATTTTGAGCTATTGCATGTCCTAGTCCACATTGCAAGCATCAAACAAAGGAAAAAGGCAAGAAAACCGCAAACAAAACAAAGAAATAAATCACACAGAAAAAGGAAGGAAAACATTTTAGGGTGCCTGCCAACACTTATAAGACACCAAAGTCACATGTATTTACACTCTAAATCGGTGCTCAATCCTGAGAAAATGTGAGTGCTTCAATTTACAGAAACACAAACTATTTACCTACGTTAGGTTCCAGACCTTTTGTCGGAACCCATGGTAGCGTAAAAACCGACCCTTAGTGGCAAGCAACTCTTTATCCTTGTGGAGGGATACCCTACACCAAACCCTGAGAATTCAAATCAAAACATGCCTGTCTTGGTCCCACAACTCAGTGCTAGCGTGCTTAGTTGCTTAATGGAGACATTTCATAGAACCACTCATTTGGAACCCATCGCTAGTGAAGGTAGGAAGGTAGAAGTAAGGGGTGGGAAGGTAGACTCCTCGTACACATCACAAGAGTAAGGGCCAAATAAGGTTATTCCACCTACTAGAATAGCTAAGGGTCCTACCGATTTACCACCCTCGAAAGTCCTATTGCCTTATAGCAGAAGTCTTGCAGAAGCTCAAGAAGTAGAACGGTATATCCAAGTGACTAGAGACAAATAAATAGACAACTTGCACAAGCCAGAACCCCGTCGAGAAATTCAAAGAAAGGCCACAATAGCGGAGGCTGGAATTGTTGAGAAATCTGGTCACTTTGAATTGGTGGAAACAAAAAGTCTAGCAATAGGTAGTGACATTGTGTCTACTTCGAAAGACACCTCTAATGGACCAAACTTTGATGTGTTATTTCTCAAAGGCACAATAGCATATGATTTGTGATGTCATCCATAGGATTGTCCAAAATGAGAGGCATAATAGAGAGATAAATATACCTTCAACACATCTATAAAATTATTTGATACTACCAAGGCAACACACCAACACTGTCACAAATGGAGCCCCCTCTATGAATCCAATAGACCCATCATACATTGTTTCTCTTGGCGTTTCGGCACAGTTTGAGAGCACAAGAAACAACTTTACTTTTCTAAATCTAGCTCACTTTCTCTCGGAGACACTACGACTACCATGCTTACTCCATAAAGTGCATCCCTAACATCTGTGGTGAATGCTGCACCAAAACCTGCTTATCTTATGCCTAGAACAATGCCCACAATGTTGGGAGATATGGTAGCGAAAGCGTCTTCCTAATCACCAATGGTTAGTGTTGCGCTATGGTGGATGGAGCCTTAGCTTCACCATGGTGTTAGAATTAGGGTTAGGGAGATGGAGATTAGGGTTTAGGCTATGGAAATAGCAATAGCATTAGGGTGAGAGCACAGACACAATGATAGAGTCAAAGTGGAAAGATTAATTAGAAAATAGCCTCTAATATAGGATTGGTAGTTTACATCCATTGGCTAGAGAGGTTGCATCCTTTTCCTATTGGACCAAGTCATCATTCATCCATTCTAGTAGACTAGGGATCTTTGCCATGTGGTGCCACTAGCATGGGCTTACCCTAACAATCACCCCCTTAAGACAATGCTTGGTGCAAAAATACAAAGATGCAATAATCTTCATGTCATAGTGTACTCCTAGGTTCTACTAATACATCTAGGCGTAGTACATGATTCATCATGGCGGTTCTTATAACGGATTCATCATCCATGGTTCAATAGTACTCATCCTAGGCTCACAAGGTAGACCTATGGTAATACAAAATTATATTCATGTCATAAAGTATCGATTCATTATAGAAGAGAGGTTGTCGTTATCTCCTGTTGTCGTTGTCGTCATTGTTGTTTGTTTCATTTTCATGTTGTGTTCGGTGGCCCGTTTTGTCAAGGATGCAGCTTTCATGGCCAATATCATAAAGTACACATACATATCATTTACAATGCTTGTGTCTGTGCTCATAATGATGGGTGGTCTTACCACGAAGGACTCCTTCGGGCACTTTCTAGAACCCACGTGTGATGTTCTTTTGTACATGAGTGTCACATATATATCAAGGCGATCTTTGGAGAGAGAGAGAGTTCTTCCCTAGTCAAAGTGAAGCACCTCTTCACCGGGGTGAAGTTACTCTTCATAACGTTGTCGAAGTGCGCGTCTCTCCAGGGTCGATCGGGAAAGCGTCGGGCTTCTGGTTGTAGATGGAAAAGTAGTCGAGGTGTAAACCAAGTGAAACTAGTGCGGTTAGCAACGATTTAGTGTTGATAAGACAATATAGAGATGCTTAGAGAGAGTTGCAAGAGAATATCACATGTTGGAATAGAGTTAATGGCTAAAACCCAACTTAGAAAAGATATTAACACTTAATTGAGGTTGGCAATCAGAAGATGTTTCCATTAAACAGATATCTCGAACCCTTGATACAAATAGGTTACATACGCCAATGTCGGTATGCCTGTTGATTTGAAATCTCCTATTCAAATAACCCAAACCTGATAGAAGAAATTTGTAATTGCCAAACAAAACACCCACCCTGTACTGTTCCTTTGCTATTGAATCCCATGCTAGACGCTTCTTGAATGAGAATCTTGCTGATCAAATTCGCCTTTTTCCGTTGCCTTCTCCATCCGAGAGAGTATGAGAGAAATATGGAGCCAAGCTCCCGTCCATTGATTCCCCACGACCTCCTCCTTTGTTGCTTCAAGATCCCGAGAGAGAGAGAGAGAGAGAGAGAGAGAGAGAGAGAGAGAGAGAGAGAGAGAGAGAGAGAGAGAGAGAGAGAGAGAGAGAGAGAGAGAGAGAGAGAGACCTTCCCTTCTCCTCTTCTTCACACTTGCCCCTTCCTCCTCTTTTTTGACTCCTCACGCTCTCCAAACAAAACCTCCCAATGCCCAAAACAAACGCCTCTTGGGGCCTGTGCACCCTTGCTTTTTTCTATTTTTGTTGAATACCCCCCCTATTTTTGACCTCTTGACTGCATGTGAAGGTAGCCTCTTTTAGTGCCTTCCTTGAGCTTCACACCACACATGTTCAGTCCCTTAAGTGAGAGGCATCGACGGCGACGTCGGTGCCCTCTCCCTTTACTCTCAAAAGAGTTGGGTGCCGGAACGGGCCACGCAGCTTGCTACATCATCACATGTATACGCCCGACGGACGGCACTATCGCCAATGACCCACAACATCACGACCACTAGCGCCGCCCTTGACATCTGAAAACCGCCGCCAGTGATTGGCTTCCCGCTTTTATAGTCTACTTTCCTTAATGTAGGAGCCTCTTGTAACAACTTCTTCACTTTACAAATAGCCTTCAAGTGTTCTTCTTTCAAAACAAATTTTTGTTCCTTTCTGAGCAATTGGTATAACACCTCTGCAACATGTGAAAAATGGGGTAACCATACCAAGTTAAAAATGCATGCACCTAAAAATCTTTTAACTTCTATAATTGAATTGCATGTCTCTTTCATATTTTGAATACATCCACTTTCACAGGGCTGAGTCTGTTAGGAAATAAGACGTAACTAAATAGATAATTGAGTAGATTACTTAATGGAGAGAGACAGATTTACATACACGAGATTATAGAGAGAGAGAGAGAGAGAGAGAGAGAGAGAGAGAGAGAGAGAGAGAGAGAGAGAGAGAGAGAGAGAGAGAGAGAGAGAGAGTACACACGATATACGTGGTTCACCCAATGTGGGCTACGTCCACGGGAAAGCAGCCACTCAATGGCTTTAGTACTTCAAAACAAGATGTAGTTTACAAAGGGATTATACCCTTAATGGAGCTCCCGCCTTGCTTCACTCTCACCACCTCACACTCACCTTGTTGCATCAACTTCACACTATGAAATGTGTGTAGAAATGGACTCCTTTTATAGGCCAAAAAGGCTGCCCTCTCTCATGAGAGGCAGCCATGTGTAGCCGCCCTTGTGTAGATAAGTCCAAATCGGACCCTCCAATCCGCCTATGTGTGGCCGCCCTTGAGAAGACAAGTCCGCTTTTGAATTCGGCCACCGACCAACCGACGGTTGTTTTTCGACCACTTTTCGGCCGCCGTCCAGCCATAATATTCCGGCAAGGGAAAAAAAAGTGTCGGGGGCTTCCGCCCCCGAGGCCCCTAAAGTTGCCCCTGATTTTTGGCCGTGAAAATTTTGGGTTCCGGCGAGTGATTTTCCTTCACGCACGATGGCTTCTCCACATAATGGGGGCCTTACAAATGTGCGCTTTTACGACAAA
The DNA here is from genome assembly GCF_014529385.1 of Adiantum capillus-veneris. Lineage (NCBI taxonomy): Eukaryota > Viridiplantae > Streptophyta > Polypodiopsida > Polypodiales > Pteridaceae > Adiantum > Adiantum capillus-veneris. The sequence continues at coordinate 122,744,428 of NC_140959.1, forward strand.
AAATTACAAGGGTAAATTAGGCTCCATACTTAACAGAGTCTTCTACCAGATGGTCCACATAAGTGTCCCACAATCAAGACTTCTTTTACCCAAACATAGATTTTTGGTATGAGAGTGTAAGGTTGACCTCTTCAAGCCTTGACAATATCCTGTCACAATCAATAATATGGTTAGCCACAAACTGTCTGCACCCCCTCTTATCTTTGGATTCATATTTTTTATCCTCTTCACACCCTTTTGCCAGCACGTTGCCAATAAAAGGCATGGTAACCTGAGGAATAAATCCCGCAACACTTTATTCATCCCATTCATCATGTGAGCAACTGAATTGGCTGCACCCTATGGCAAAGTACACATTCTTACTAATCCTAAAGGAGTACACATGGTTGTCATATCCCTACTTTCCATAGCCAGTTGAAACTAATCATAGCCTGAATACAAGTCTCCATGGAATAGATGGCTCTTCCTACAAAAGCCTCTGCAAAATCATCAACCACTGGACCTATTCTCACATTTCTGATAGTTACCTTGTTTATGAGCTGCATATCCTATATGAACCTCAATGTACCATTCTTCTTGGGAACCGTAAACCACCTGTTAGAGTAAGGAGCACAAGAGGGCTCCAAAATGCCCATCTTAATCTTCTCATTCAGCAAATCAACCAACTTAGGAAGATGAGCCTTTGGAACAGAAATAGGCCATAAATTCCAAGGCAAGTGCGGAACAATAAATATCACCATGGGAGGTACAACACTAGGATCAACACAACCGATCTCACATGGTTGAAAAGCAAAAACCTTCCCATGCTTCTTTAACATTTCTCGAAAACATTATATCTCTTCTTGATTTAAAAAATCCGCATCACCAATCTTTAATTCCTGTAGAGTTTCTTCAGTAAATGAGTGCCCAATTTTACCTGGATCTCGAAAGATAGGTTATTGAGATGCTTTCTCCAAAATTGTATCACTCTCTTTTGGCAACGGAATGGCCACTGGTCTGACCTTCTTTGCCACTGTTTTGTATTTCATATTCACTTGTACCTCTTCTGCATCTAACTCTTCTTTGAATTGCAAAATAACATCATACATGTTAAGAGAGTTTACCTTAACCATATTTATCCCAACTTGATCATTTCATTGTATGACTATATCAAAATTCCCCATTGTATACAGAAACGCATATTCATAAAAAATACCTGAAATTGCTTCATCTGGGTCCAGTATTTCACATCCTTGAAGTATGTCTTGGACATTGCAAACATGTTTCCTCTCCCATTTTCACAAATCATTGAATTTTTTGTAAGATACCAAACCCTCTGAAGCCAATCCTAGAAATCCTGAAGAAAAAGTCTCTTTGTAGACATCTGCTGTCAGCGAGAACTTCTCCTTCAAAGCACCATCGTAGTCCCGCTTTACAATGACACTTGGAAAAATTCTTGAAAAATCCTGTTGTCTTTGAGTTCTTTCGTCAACCTTGGCAATGGATGATCTCGTAAGGTATCCTTCTTCTTGGCATGGTCCACACAAATAATTAGAAATTGTATTACTCTCTTACCATCACGAGTTCTGATCCTAGCATACACAGATCCATCATCCAAAACCTTGGTTTCCATCCGCACTGCCGTAATGTAAGGATTCCCTAAGATGACTGGATATGTAGAGTGATCTTGTACAAAAAAAAATTTGTTCATTGCTTACACCCCCTATGGTTATTTTAACATTAGGGCATGCACCATACAAATCCCCTGATTGTGCATTGGCAGCTCAGATACGCCACCCATGTTCCACATCAGTATGCCACTTTCCTTTCAAGAATAAGCCCTTTGACATAAGGTCTACTTCTGCATGATCTACCAATGCAACAACCAGATCTTCCGAATCACCCACCTTTACCAAAGTCTCAGTAGTAGCCCTAGCCCAATGATTTCATGTAAAATGACTACGAGGTACATCTTCTCCATACTCATCCTCATGAAATCTAACGTGCTTTACCCGTCTTGGAAGCTCATTGCTGTCTACTATGATTCCCCGTTCATTTTCACCTAATTCTTCTTCATTAACAGTGCTCAAAATAGCTTCAATCTGTTCATAAAATACTCTACACCCCCTGTGACCTGGTTGGGTCATTTTCATTCCCGTACAATATTTGGTGCTTTCTCTTCATGAGATCAATGATATTGTCATGGAATTCCCGTTTCACAATACATAGGATCTCGCCTAGGGTGAACTCCACCCTACTATTCAGAATGCGCTCCTCAAGAACGTTCCTCACATCAGTAGCATGTTTAATATCAGATCTCAGCTTATATGAAGGACCTCATGCTTTTCCTGCCTTTTTCTCCTTCTCAACCATTGAGACATTGGACGGGGTAGGAGGCACTCCTGAGCTAGACTATTTTCCCTTTGGTACCTCTGATCTCGTCGTTCTCTTTGAATTTCCTACCAAATCCTCTTCCCTCTTTCGCTTTTCTTCTACAGAAGCCTCATTGTTTTGAGATTTAGCTACGTATGTATATAATGATAGGGAATCTATAGGGTCTTCCCACCCAATAGTCTTTCTAATACAATTTCCCACTTGACACAACTATTGATAACTTTTCGTTTTTTTGTTGTTGTCATAGCATACGGCCAAAAGGCCCCATTCCTACTAAAACCTTTAACTGGTTTTTAATGTATTTTATCCTCAATCTGCACACCATAAGTCAGTGCTTCAGCTACACTCACATGGTGTTCTTGCAGCATCTCTTCCATGCTTTTCTTCATACCACCTCTTCCATATTTGGTCTTTAGAGGCAACCCTATTTCTCGCAAGTGTATCAGTCAATCCTTCCAAAAACCCACATCTTTACCCTTGGCTTACTCCTTGCACTCATTCCTGACATGACCAAGACTGTCACACCACATACAGTTTTGACTCTCACTTTATTTTTGCGCCTTGTCTCGATCGAGAAGTTGAACCTTCTCTTCAAGCTTTGCAGCTTTCAAATTAATGTTCAATTCTTGGATCCCCTTCGCAAGATCATCCATGAACGACTCCTCTAGCTTCAGAATCTTCTCCGTTATTGGCACAAGAACCTCTTCTTCCTTTTCTCCCACATCTGCATTCATCCCAACCAACTTATCCAGTCTTTTTTGCCATTTCACCACCATATTGACTGCTTCAATCAATTCCTTACAAACTGACTTCAACCCCAACTCCCCTGTGGGATCCTCGAGGAGATCCACTAAGCTTTTTTGCAATTTTAGATCTGCAGCCTGCATAAAAAGTTCTACTTTCTCCAAATTAAGAGTAGCCCATTTGGTTGCAGACAATTGGACAAATCTCTTTTCAAATTCCATTAACAATTCAAGAGCAGATAGCCCCTTATTATGCTGCTGCACCCACTTAAAAAAACTCTTCTTTGTAACGTGCTCCTTATCTTCAAGAAAATATTCATCTTTGAGAGTTTGATTAAACGTTGTCCACGTAGAACTGTAGCAGGCTACAGTGTCACTTTCACAGGACACATAGTTAGTACAGTTGGTCTGGTCTGGTTCACACTGGACGGGGACTCTCTAGGCTGATAGTGACACATGGCAGGGATACGGATGGTGGTCTAGTGGACATCATGTCCAAGTCACCACCACCACTCAAGTTTGGAGATAGACTTAGGTGGCTGACATTTATGAGCCGATGGTGGATCTTCTTCATATATGGTCCAGCGTTGTCATCTAGAGGAGCGAGTCTTTACACATAGCACATCTTCACCATCCCTGCACATCTGAGCCTTGACACCCCCCTTGTACCTGTGAGTCTGGGCTAGAGTTGAGTGTGCTGCCACGCCAGAGTGTGTATCGGTTCTTTGAGATAGTCGAGTCCTATGTTCTGGTCTACTGTTGTGTCTCTGTGTGATGAGTTGTTATCTTTTTTCCCTTTGTTTTCAGTTGTTTGAGTGAGATTGTCACACACATAGCACTGAGGATCACCCATTGTAGAGAGCACGACACACTATCTGTGCTAGAGGTGCTCTCATTTTTGGTGACCACGATGGGATCTCAATTTGCACCTCGCATTCTAGCTAAGGTGAATATTAAGTTTCCGACTTCCAAGGGTCTCTCCTCAGAGGATGCTGACGACCATGCCCGAAGGTTTTTTCCTCTCTGTAGAGGTCGTGGCCTCAACTGAGAAGATGCCTACTTAGTACTCTTCCCATCTACCTTGGATGGTTTAGCAGACAAGTGGTACAATCAATTTGCAGAGAACCACTTTGCGACTTTAACCACTTTATGATAGCACTTATGTGCAGCATTCAGGCCAGGCGACTACCAAGAAAAGGTTTTGGACGAGTTGGCCAACATGGTGCTCCAGCAAGAGGGGACTTTTGCAGAACTCATGACTAAAACCAAGTCTCTTGCTGCCAAGCTTTCTCAGCAACCAGGGGAATTTTGGTTAAGAAGTGGGTGGAGAAGGCTCTTCCCAAAACTTCCCAGCAAAAACTCTGAGAGAGTCTCCGACCTGACGCAACTTTGGAGGAGTTTATCGTGGTTGCTACTAGGATAGAGGGAGCTAGGAAGCTGTTCACCAACTCCCCTCAGGTAGAGACCACCTCAGTGTTTTTGGAAAGTCCTTCTGATCCGTTAACTTCTTTACGCAGGGAACTAGAAGCCCTAAAGTTACAGCGAGCTCTTCAAGAAGAGAAATCAATCTCCCTCAAACAGGAGAAGTCCCCACATCACGACGCTTTGGATCAAATCAAGAGAGAGCTAGAAGAGCTTAGGTCTCAATAGGAGACTAAGGCTATGGTATGGTGCAGCTTGTGTCGCTCTCTAGAACACCCTCCACAGGATTGTCCCCTTCGGGTTTACTGCCATTTCTATGAAAAATTTGGTCATGAGGGCAAGGATTGCTACTACCTCAAGGGATTGCAACAAATAAAACAAAGTCTTGGTCATACTCTTCAACAAGGGGCAGCACTGGCATCCAATATGGTTTCTCCTTGTGGCCATCCACACCACATTCCACCTTTATTGACAGCCCCTCCTATGCAAGGTATGCAAAGTACTTTTCCCTCTCAGAGCTTTCATCATAACCATGCTCCCTCATCACCTCAAAGCTTCTATGCTTCCACCTCCAACTCCATGCACCAGGAGCAAAGACCACCTTGCCCTTCGACTCGCCCATTGAATCGGCCCATTTTGTGCTACAGATGCGGGGAATATGGGCATTACCAAAGCAAATGCCCCCTGCCAGAAGGGTCCCCTCCCTGCCGTCATTGCCCTGAAACAAAGGATCACTACAATAAGGATTGCCCTAAACTTCATGCATCCACGGCCTTGAACCCAAGTCAAAGACAAAATTAGTTTACCTTTCCCAAGCTCAATGTGATAGCAGTTAGCACCGTTCCTCAGCCGCCCCCTGTTACCACGTGGTTACCCCTCAAGATAAGCTGCAGTTGGTAGAGGATCCATCGGGTGTCCTCACTCAGGCCCAGAGAGCTGCCCTAGGTCTTAGTATTTCAACACGTTCAACTCCCCCACACATTCTCCCAACAGTGGATACCCTGCCTTCAGCTACTGACAAGCCATCACCGAATGGCAAGCAAGAATCCAAATCTTTGCTCTCTAATCTTGATGAAGCTTTCTTGGAAGCTGTTTCCGATCTACAAAAGATCAAGGTACCAGAGAAACAACAAGTAGAAAAAGAGAACCTTACAACGGAGACAATATTGAAGAACACCTTCCAACAAGTGTCCCTCTATGACATGCTGCGACTAGATGCGAGTTTCAGAAGTTACACCCTTGTTGTTATTCGGTCACTTTACCCCGGAGTAGGTCCTAGTGGTGGGAACCTCCCAGTGTTACCATCAAAGTCCTATATGATATCCAATCCCGTTGCTCCACTCACTAATTATAGAAGCCCTCACCTGACAGTGTCCGTTTTGGGTCGGCAATTCTCAGGAGTGATAGTGGATGGTGGATCTAACATCAACCTGATGCCGGAGTTCACTATGCTCTAGGTCTACAACCTACTCGCCGTGATCCCTTCACAGTTATATTGGCTGACCAGCGGAAGGTCTACCCAGTGGGCATAGTGGACAATGTGCCTCTGCAGGTACAAGACTTTACTTTTAACTTGGATTTTGTTGTGGTTCGTCTTCCCCAAGTTGAGGGTGGATTTCCCTTGCTCATTGGAAGACCATGGCCACGACACACTAAAGCACTTCATGATTGGGGAAATGATGCCATGTGGATACATACTCCTGGCTCCCTGATGCAATCCATTCGCCTAGAAGGAGGCATGGATCCCCTCGTGCAACATAGTTCTTTGTCTCTAAGAACCAACCTTGAATTGGAACAGCCTACTCCACCTGACGGGTCAGACGAAGTTCTGTTGGAGTGGTTGGAGGCTACCAAATCTATGCCCTACTATGGAGTCTCTATTCTCTCTTTGCCTGAAGGTACACCCTCTTCCAATGTTTCCACGGGAACTATACCTAGTGAGCCACCTGAGCCAGCTCAAAGGTTGAAGGTCATAGAAGCTACTCCTAATGTGCCCTGTGAATTTAGTGCACCTATGAAGAATCATAGAAGCGTGAAGAAATCTCTCCGACAGGAGTTCACTCCCCCCATCATCACCCCCATTGGTGTCTGCCTCTCGGACCATAACAAAGCTCTCCTTTGTGTCTAGCAAACTCCCTTCACAAAGCTTCCTCAATACGGACACAAAAGAAACAATGTTGATTTCAAGCTTGATGAATTATCTGATCATGATATCTATATGCTGGATGGCCATCTCCCCTCATTACCCCCTCCTTGCCTCCTCGCCCTTACTCACCCCCTCTCGCCCCACCCTGCCCACCCCTAGACCCCCTATCTACCCCTCACCCCTACCCACCCCTCGCCCCTACCCACCCCTAGATCCCCTACCAACCCCTCGTCCCCCCTATCCACCCCTAGGACCCCTATCTACCCTCGTCCCCTACCCATCCCCTAGCTAGGGCTCCCCCCCCACCCCCAAGCCACCCCTCGCCCCCCTAGCCACCCCCTACCCAGGCCTTGCTCCTACCCACCCCCTCTCTAGCCCCCCCTCGCCCCTATCTATCCCTCAACCCTCCTACCCACCCCTCGCCACTACCCACCCTTTCCACTCTGCTCAGCCCCACGGCTGCTAGCTTTGGAGTTTCTGAAGCAGGTCTTTTGGTGTTTCACAGCAGACGAGCAAGATGAAGATCCTTTTAGCTATTGAAGCGGTCCGGGGCGGGCAACAAGAAGAGCAACCTCTATACACCCTTCAAGTCTCCCGTGCTGCTCAATGGGGCTGGGGCACAACACAACACAAACCAAAACAACAAACCCACAACCAAATCCCAACTACACAAGGGGCACCACCTAGTTTAAGAGCGAACTAGGACGCAAAAGAGGAGAATCGTTAGAGCAACCCACAAACAAGCAAGGAATTTACACTAACCCTAACACCAATGGAACACTCTCACACACTAAAACACGAGAGAGAGAGAGAGAGAGAGAGAGAGAGAGAGAGAGAGAGAGAGAGAGAGAGAGAGAGATGGTGCTCGGGCTGCTTTGAAGTGTATCGTTAATGATCAAGCAAACATAAATATATATATGTAAGAAAGAGAGAGAAGGGGGAAGGGGGTGCTTGTTGCACTAATGCCTTCTTACAAATCTGTCATGACCAATCAAAGTGAGATTAGTATTTGTTCAACATAGCCTGAGTAAATTACACCACAACATATCACAAGAAAAAAGCCACCCCAATCACTGTCTTAAGGCCAGGGGAGTCCTCTCCACCCTGTCGCCCTCTTACAGCATGTGGGATTTATGGCTAAATTGATAACAATACCCGGAGACAAGCTATCAAGAACTTAAATAAAACACCAAGACACTTACACATCATTATTGTCCATGACTTCACGTTGGAAGGGAGACAAGGTATCCATGCTTAGTCCAAATTCACCCTCCTTGATTCAGCAAATGTTGGGCTTACTCTGGTAGGAGAAATGATAGATTTCCTACTCTCAATTTAATGATCACTCTCTCTTACAATGGCATAGAGTTCCCTTGCTAATCACCCCTAATACAACACATACATATGCCTAATGCCAATGAGATTCCACTCAAGAGATCCTTCTCAAGAGGTTGAGCTTGGCTTCTCAAGCTATAGCATAGTGCTCTTTCTTTTCCCCCCTTTTTTGTGCTAGCTACACCCTCCTTTTATAGAAATTTTGAAGGCTAGGGTTACTCCTCTAACCATGGTTGGGTTAGATTTTCAGCAATTTATCTAATTTCTTTTGCTTAGAATTATCAAGAAGTTGGTGGGGAAAGAGAGAGGAGAGAAATGGAGGTGATAGGACTTTTCATAGTGGGTTAGTGTTAGTAGAGTTAGTATTAATTTACAAATGGAATTGGATATTTACAATGGGAGTATCCATGTAGGATACAAATAAGGAAGAAAAACTCTTAAGAGGTAAGAAAAGGTGGATTTCTTACAAGGTTGATGCTCCAAGTGTCTTGAGTAGGGCCAATTTTGACGCTTGTTGACGGTCCACTAGCTTTGACGTTACATTTTTTCTCCACTCTTGACCTTCCTTGAGAGACAAGGTAATTGAAGCTGAGTAATCAACCACCATGATGCTGTCTTTTAAGAGAAGAGGCTGAATTTTGTGGTTTTTTTGATAGATATGGGTAATTTGGAGGAGGAAAAATGAGACTAGGCGGTCAATTTTGGAATGGAATTGTGTGTGGGAGGTATGAGTTCACCATGGTTTCTCTTATTCTTCAAGGTTGAGGAGAAGGTGAGTAGGGTGCAGAGAGGAGTGGTGAGAGAGGTGGGGATGATGAGTGGAGAAGTGTGTGTGAAAGAGGAAAATGATAAAGTGGAAGAGAGAGTGTGGCTGCATAGCATGGGAAAACTGGGGTCCACTAATAAAATCATAGCTCACAGCTCGTATCTCAAAAAAATATGAAAAAATTTGGGGCAAAAGTTCAGCCCACGAGCTACAACTTTTGTTTGTATCACCTTTTCAAATTCGGAGAGCAAGTGAACTTTAAAAATTCAGCAAAACCGACCGTTTTTTTCCACTGCACAAGGTCCTTGTGGGGTCCTTCTTTGGATGATTCTTTTGAATACCTCCAAGAGTGAGCCCTCCATAGTGCATGTATGCATGCCACCTACCCTTGACCTTATTTGGTAGGTCTATAATTGAAGATATTGTTGAGATCATGATATAAGTGAATAGTACAACTAAGAAAATCAAATATTGAGGGGTCTAAAAAAATATGTACATGTCAAATATAAATAATATAAGTGGAAAAAATATAAAGGGGTCAAAATAAATCTCTCTCATTATGAGGCTACCATAAAAAGATAAATATTTTTGGTGTTCTAATTTTTTAGAAAAAAAACAAAATAGATGTAGGAAGGGAAAATCACAATAGTGAAAAAATATACACATAAATAAAACTAGTTTTTTTGGATTTTTGTTGGGGTGGAGTTACACCAAATATAAGAGAAGCTTACATGAAAATATTTCTATATGGAATAAAGAGTATGAAAAATGGTAAGAAAAATTGTGGTAATGGTGAGGCAATGTACAGAGCATAAATAACACACACCTAGGTAGAAATATTTAAATAAATACCAAAATAATTATGAAAAAATATTTTATTTAGGCCCTATATACAAAGAAATATTTACATACGCATGGGCCATAATATACTTATATTATTTATTTTTTTGGCTCAACTAGCCCAATGACTAGCTAATTGAGGGTTTTTTATTTCAGTAAGGAGATATGGCAAAAGTCCCCTAACTCACACGCACCTATATACAGTGAAAGGGTGAGGGTAACCACAGTGTTTGAGTGATTTGATAGGGGGGGATAACTCACTATGGCAATCACAGAGAGCCGAAAAACGGCTATCATTAGCCCTCCCCCAGGATGATGGTATATTCATGTACGATCATAAAGAATCTTTTCCAAAGAGAGTGCTTCAGAGTCCTTGACAAGATCTTCATTGTTTGGCCCCTTGGAATTTTGGTTTGTGTTACAGTCATGCTTCATGGAACAATACTTGCATGGGATAGTTGCATTTTGCTCTGGTAGATCTTTTGGTAGAAGGCGACTCAAGTAAGGCTTCAAGCGATAGCCGTTTACCTTTCTGGAGTGCTTTGTCCCATTCAAGTCCATAAGTTGATAGTAACTTGAATTGAAAGCCTTCTTGACTATGTATGGCCCCTGCCATCTTGTTTCAAATTTGGCATCAAAACGATTATCGAGTCGATTGTCATACCTTAGCACAAGATCTCCTTCATTGATGCCTTTGTCCTTCAGTTTCTTGTCAAGCTTCTCCTTTGTCTGTGTGGCTTTCCTCCTATAGCACTCGTATGCTGCTTCTCTTTTCCACTCAAGCTCAGCTAAGGTAAGAAGTCGATCCATCCATGCTTCTTGATCATCTTGTGGTGATTTTCCATGAAGTCGCATTGTTGTAATGTTTAGCTCAATTGGCTGTAAAGCCTCTTGACCATAGACCAAGTGAAATGGTGTGAACTCCGTGGCTTCCCTATATGTGGTTCGATACGCCCACAAGGCACCATTCAAGAAGTCATCCCACAACTTTGTCTTGTTTTTCACCATCTTTCTAATGATGCCTGCAATGACACCATTAGCTTTTTCTACCAAACCATTTGATTGGGGATAGTAGGGTGTACTGTGACGATGTAGAATGTGAAGTTCTTCATAGACTTGTGTGAGCAATCCCTTTCTAAACCCTGGACCATTATCAGAAGCAATCTCCAAAGGTGTGCCAAATCTACAACAAATGTGAGTGTAGACGAATTTGCTCACTGTCCTCTCATTTACCTTTGCCACACTTTGTGCTTCCACCCACCTAGTCATATAGTCTACAGCCACTAGAATGTAGAGTTTACCATTTTTTGTCCTAGGCAGAGGACCCATAGCATCAATGCCCCACTTTTCAAAGGGTCCATTTGCAAGCACAATTTGCCTTGGACCATAAATCAATCTTCTATTCCCATTTACCTGACAATTGTGACAACTTTTACACCAATGTTGGACATCCACATCCAGACTTGGCCAAACATACCCCGCAAGAAAAATCTTCTTCAAAGTTAATTCTTGGGAAAAATGACCACCACATGCCTCTTCATGCAAACCTTTTAGAATGGCTAGAATTTCCGCGATAGTTGGTACTCTTCTGCACACTTTATCCTTCCCTCTTTGATAGAGGGAGCCTTCTAGGAAGAGATACATGCTTGCCTTCTTCATGAGTCTCCTCTTCTGAGCTTTTGTGAAGTCTGGTGGAAACTCACCCTCCAAAATGTAGCCAATGATGGGAGCCAATGACTCCAATTCCTGGTACCTCGGTTGCTTCACAGCAGCCGCCACCATGATGACCTGCACTTCTTTCTTTACACATGCAACGGATTGTTGTGCAAGTAAATCATCATCTTCATTTTGTTTCCTAGGAATATGATATAATTGCACCTCCTCAAATTGATTAAATAGCCTACGGATGGTATAAACTTTGGCCCTTAGTCTTTTTTGCATGCCCAAATGCCTAAAATCTGCTTCACAATGAGAAGTGCATCCCCTTTTACCATGAGACGTTGTATACCATGGCCAATGCATATTTTTAAACCATGAAGTAGTGTGTCATATTCTGCTTCATTGTTGCTAGCTGAATTTGGTAGATTGAACTTCTCTTTCATGACCACCTCTCCACTTGGGTTGAGCAACACTAGCCCTCCCCCTGCTTTTCCTATGGCTCGACGAAAAGCTCCATCAAAGAACAAGGTAAAAGCATTAGGAATACTTTTTGGTGGTGGCAATGGTAGGGTCTTTACTTCAGGCACCTTAATCTCCTTTTCATGCACCCTATAAGTGAGAATCCCTGCCAATTGTGCACGCACACTATCTTCTACCTTGAAAGAGTATTGAAACTCTTGCAACTCCATAATCCACTTTGAGATCCTAGTACTAAGATTCATTTGAGATGACACCCAAGGGAACAAATTCTCTGCGGTGAGGATTACAAAAGGTTTTGGGAGCAAGTAGGATCTAAACTTCCTTATCGCAAACATGAGAGAAAGAATCATGAGTTCTGCCTCCGTGTAGCCTCTCTCTAAAGCATTCATGACTCTACTAGCAAAGTAGATGGGCCGCATCCTGGTACTATAGGGATCTTGTTGTAACAAAACTGCACCAATTGTTTCTTTCCCAGCACTAGAGCTAACAAAGAATGTGTACTCCCAACAAGGAGACATGAGTGTTGGTAGCTCTGACAAAATGGCTTTAATGTTATAAAAGTACTCTTCAAGCTCATCAGACCATGCAAATTCTACTTGTTGTGTCAACTTTTGCAAAGGGTGAAGTAACTCCGAGGCTAAGTGAATGAAGCGTGACATATACTTCACCTTTTGAATGAATGAGATGACCTCCTTAAGACTCTTGGGTGATGGTAGCTCAATAAGAGCCTTTGCCTTTGAAGGATCCACTTCAATGCCTTTGTAAGAAACTTTATGACCAAGCAAGATTACTTCATCCTCACCTATATGGCACTTGTCGGGGTTGAGTTGACCTCCCATGTCGTAGAGCTTATTTAAACCTTCTTCTACCCTTTGTAGATGCAATGATTTTGAGCTATAAATACAGAAATCATCAATGAACACCCTAATTGACTTTCCAAAGAATGCTTGAAACACCATATTCATGAAACGTTGGAATGTTGCAGGAGCATTTGTCAGACCAAATGGCATGACTCTAAAAGCATAACAACCCCAAGGAGTGATAAAGGTTGTTTTCAATTGATCCTCCAATGCAATCCCTATTTGAAAGTAACCTGAGTAACCATCGCACACAGTGTACTTCTCATGACCAGCTACCTCATTTAGTATCTCATCCTGGAATGGGAGGGGAAAGTGATCTCTTTTTGTTGCCTCATTGAGGGGACGGTAATCCACACACACCCTCCACTTGCCATTTTTCTTAGGAGTGACAACAACAGGAGAGACCCACTCTGAATTCTCCACTGGATAAATGAAACCTGCTGCTAGAAGCTTTCTTACCTCCTTGAGTAGAGCCTGTTCCTTTATAACTCCTAGCCTTCGTAGCTTCTGAGCTTTAGGTGTGGCCTCAGGCTTTAACTCAATCTTGTGTTGAACAACATCTACCCCACGCACGTCGGTGTAGTCTTTAGCAAAAAGCCTAGGAAACTTCCTTAGCACACATTTGAACTCCTCTCTTTCATCCTTTGTAAGTGTTGTTGATAGCATACCTTCCAGCATCCCTTCATCTTGAACACCTTCGTTCTCTTGAGGACCTACCTCCTCCAAGCCTTGACAAGAGGTCTCTTGGTTGCTTGGCTTAAACCTTACCCCCATGACTTCGATGGAAGACTCCTCTTCAGTAATGCTGTCGCTACTTTCTTCTTCTGAAGTGCTATCGGTCCAACCTTCTTCCGTCCCACTTTGAGATGATTCTTCATGGAGCTCCTCTTGGCGTTGCTCCTTCATGTCAAAGACAACCTTCTTATGATTGTCATTCCTGCAAATTAATTTCCCACTCTCCCAATCCTGCAAAGCTCACATTTTCATTAGCCATGGTCTTCCTAGGATAAATGGATAACCACATCCCTTGGTCGACATAACATAAAAATCCACCGATTTCTTAATGCCAAAGGCCTCTACAAAGACATTTTTACAAATGCCTACACACCTAGCCTTGCTATTGTTTGCCATCTTGACTTTGATTTCAGGTGTCTCATGGATGTGCATGCCTAGTCTTTGCATGAGTCCCTCTATCATGATGCAAATTTGTGCACCCCCATCCACTAGACCTTTCCTAACCAATCTTCCTTTGATGTAACAGTCTAGCACCGGTGTAATGTCCTCATTCATTTCAGCTTGTTCTTTTTTTACAACAGGCACACTCTCTTTTACCTTTCTCCTAGTGCTAATTGCCCTTGTTAAATCCCTCCTAACTTGTGGACATAATGCAAGAAATTGAGGCCATGAAATATCAGGACCCTTACCTCTCATGTCTTCCAACAAGTTGTACGGAGCCATACCATGTCCAAGAGGGAAGTCTTGGAGGTTGATACGACGTCGAGTCCTATTGGTTTCCTTGGTCTCCTTTGCCTTTTTGCCTTGTCCATGGTCACTCTGTGATGTGACTCCTTATTTCTCTTTACCTTTCCCTCGGCCACGCTTAATGCCATTGGCTTCCATGTCAACTTCATTTGAATTTGTCACCTCTACCACATGCACATTTGGATCTGGCAAAGGTGGAACTCCTTCTACCCCTTGTGGAGGTGGTCTTGGTCCATTTGGCCTTTGTAGAAGCCTTGGTTGTTGACCAGCTCCTTCTCCTGCATTCATCACTGGGTAATTCAAGTTAGGTCTCCCTGGCTCTCCACGGGGCCAAGGACAATTATACATCCCATGTCTAGACTCTCCACAATTCCAACATTGCAAGACTCTCCTAGTTCGTGGCTCTCTCTCTTCTGACTTCTTTGCTTGTCCCTTTGGACCTACAGCTTGTGCAAGGTGAATTGACAGGCTGCTTAAAGATTCATTTAACTTCTCAATCACTTCAGCCGTTACCTCAGGAAGCTCCCTAGATGTTGATGCTTGTGACTTACCTTTGGGTCTAAGATCTTCTATTGGAACCTCTCCCCTTAAGCACTTGAGTTTCCTATACTTCTCAGCAGCCCTAGTTTCAACTGCATCAAAAGTAGCAGGTGCACCTGCCTCAACTTTTACCTTAAGGTCAGGAAAGAGTCCGGCTATGAACCTCTCCTTCTTTAAAAATTTTGCACCATCACCAGGGTTAGCAACATTTCGTATCCATAGAGCCCAAAGACGTAGAAACTCTTGCTTGTACAAGAAGTAGTCATCTAAGTCTTTTTGCTTATGAGAAACAATGTCTTGCCATAGTTTTTGAGTGTTTTGGGGATCAAAGAAGTATCTCTTAAAACTATTCAAAACTTCTGTGTAATTCCCCTTAACTTCCTCAGGCAAAGAGTCAAATCAAGTACTAGCATCTTTCCTAAGGACCACCTCAAACATTTCTACACGTTCTTGATCGGTTACTATCCTCTTGATACGGCAAGACATCTTGAAATTTGCTAAAAATAATTCTGCATCCTCTCCAGGCTCTCCAAAGAAAAGAGGATATCCAGACATTTGGCGTTGGCTCTCCATTATTATGAAAGATTACAACACGAGTTACAATAAGGGATACAATAGAGATTTAGAACCACTCGCCTGCAAATGAAGAAGTAAGAAAATACCACTCTAGGTTTTCTTCTTCAGCTATCCAAGCTTCAATGAGGTATCGATTTTTTTGATCAAAACAAAAAGGTAGACTATTGATGAGCTCTAAGAAGGGTTGAAATTCTTCAAAGCTAAGGCGATAAACAGAAATCTCTAGAACTTCATTTTCTGGATCCAAAAGAGCAACCACGTCCCAAGTGATAAATTGCACTTGCTCTACAATTCCCAACGCACAAGCGGTTTGTATAAAAACTAGATCTTCATGCTCGTCGAAGGCCGTGAGAAAGTAGCAATTGACTAGGAGCTCCTTTCCTTCGAGTTCCACACAGTCGGAGTGAGGCAACCTTCTCACAATTTCATAAAGAACATCCTCATCAAGTCCAATCAAGTTTGCAAGATTTAAAGACTCCACTTGTGCTACAAAATTCCTGGACAAAAACTCCTTAGGATTATGGTTAAATCATTCAAAAGCATAAAGAGATTTACAATGTCTCTATGAACAAAGTGTCATAGAAAGTAGAGAAGGATGAGAATTTATACAAATTTTCAATCTTCTCTATGCTCTCTTTATTAAGACAAGCTCTGAATAGCTCCCTATCTCCTTTGTTGAAAGCAAAAGGAAGACTATTAATAAGACGCAAATGAGGGAAAAATTCACCAAATGTGAGTCTATGAAGCATGAACTCTGGCCGCAAGTTTCCTGAAGAGTCTTCCTCAATGGTGAAATGCACTCGCCAAACACTAAATTTCACTCTATTTACCAATCTTAGGGCACACACTAGTTGGATGAATGCGCGGTCTTCCTTAGTGCCCAAAAACAAGAGGAAAATGGAATCCACGCGTAGGACCTTTCGTCTTAACTTCACCACCCTCTTGTTATGAGGGTGACGCCTTACTACTTGCTCCTGCAACTCAATTGGTAATAGAGCTAGATCTCTAAGGAATGAACTTTCACTGCACACACATTCCCTGTTAGAAAAAATGATCTTTTTTTGTTTCTTGTAACAACTTGGACAAAGAAAAAACAAACATACACACTATTTTGCCGAGCTGCACTTCATTTTAAAATAAAATGAACACATGTACATCAAAAGAAGTGTGGTAGTTGATGAGAGGTAGAATGACAGGGTTTGGTGATGCAAGAATTTCTCCTACTCTTTGGGCACCAAACATGAACACCATTCGTTGTTGAAAATGGATCTTTCTACTAATTGCAACGTTTATTCTAGTGTGTGGAGTAAAATGAAAGGGAAAAACCTCTATTCCTGGGCCATTATCCATGGCCTATGCATGTCCTAATGCTTAAAATAACACAAAAATATAGACGTCCAAGCTAATATCGTACTTAATGAGAGGCAAAATAAAAGGATTTACCGAAGTGTTTATCTCGGCTAACCTAACAGGACCTAAAATCCTACGAATTATCCGTTGAAATTGCAACTTAGTATTAACAATTATGTGTATCTTTTGCCTTGAAATGGGAATGAAAGGATCATACAAACTCTCGTGATTCATGTAAACTACTTGACTATGCTAAAAGTTGATCCTACACAAAAACATACACGAGTTGTTTTCCTCAGTGGGGGCACCAATTTGAAGCGGTCTGGGGTGGGCAACAATAAGAGCAACCTCTAGACACCCTTCAAGGCTCCCGTGCTGCTCAATGGGGCTGGGGCACAACACAACACAAACCAAAACAACAAACCCACAGCCAAATCCCAACTACACAAGGGGCACCACCTAGTTTAAGAGCGAACTAGGATGCAAAAGAGGAGAATCGTTAGAGCAACCCACAAACAAGCAAGGAATTTAGACTAACCCTAACACCAATGGAACACTAAGAGAGAGAGAGAGAGAGAGAGAGAGAGAGAGAGAGAGAGAGAGAGAGAGAGAGAGAGAGAGAGAGAGAGAGAGAGAGATGGTGCTCGGGCTGCTTTGAAGTGTATCGTTAATGATCAAGCAAACATAAATATATATATGTAAGAAAGAGAGAGAAGGGGGAAGGGGGTGCTTGTTGCACTAATGCCTTCTTACAAATCTGTCATGACCAATCAAAGTGAGATTAGTATTTGTTCAACATAGCCTGAGTAAATTACACCACAACATATCACAAGAAAAAAGCCACCCCAATCACTGTCTTAAGGCCAGGGGAGTCCTCTCCACCCTGTCGCCCTCTTACAGCATGTGGGATTTATGGCTAAATTGATAACAATACCCGGAGACAAGCTATCAAGAACTTAAATAAAACACCAAGACACTTACACATCATTATTGTCCATGACTTCACGTTGGAAGGGAGACAAGGTATCCATGCTTAGTCCAAATTCACCCTCCTTGATTCAGCAAATGTTGGGCTTACTCTGGTAGGAGAAATGATAGATTTCCTACTCTCAATTTAATGATCACTCTCTCTTACAATGGCATAGAGTTCCCTTGCTAATCACCCCTAATACAACACATACATATGCCTAATGCCAATGAGATTCCACTCAAGAGATCCTTCTCAAGAGGTTGAGCTTGGCTTCTCAAGCTATAGCATAGTGCTCTTTCTTTTCCCCCCCTTTTTTGTGCTAGCTACACCCTCCTTTTATAGAAATTTTGAAGGCTAGGGTTACTCCTCTAACCATGGTTGGGTTAGATTTTCAGCAATTTATCTAATTTCTTTTGCTTAGAATTATCAAGAAGTTGGTGGGGAAAGAGAGAGGAGAGAAATGGAGGTGATAGGACTTTTCATAGTGGGTTAGTGTTAGTAGAGTTAGTATTAATTTACAAATGGAATTGGATATTTACAATGGGAGTATCCATGTAGGATACAAATAAGGAAGAAAAACTCTTAAGAGGTAAGAAAAGGTGGATTTCTTACAAGGTTGATGCTCCAAGTGTCTTGAGTAGGGCCAATTTTGACGCTTGTTGACGGTCCACTAGCTTTGACGGTACATTTTTTCTCCACTCTTGACCTTCCTTGAGAGACAAGGTAATTGAAGCTGAGTAATCAACCACCATGATGCTGTCTTTTAAGAGAAGAGGCTGAATTTTGTGGTTTTTTTGATAGATATGGGTAATTTGGAGGAGGAAAAATGAGACTAGGCGGTCAATTTTGGAATGGAATTGTGTGTGGGAGGTATGAGTTCACCATGGTTTCTCTTATTCTTCAAGGTTGAGGAGAAGGTGAGTAGGGTGCAGAGAGGAGTGGTGAGAGAGGTGGGGATGATGAGTGGAGAAGTGTGTGTGAAAGAGGAAAATGATAAAGTGGAAGAGAGAGTGTGGCTGCATAGCATGGGAAAACTGGGGTCCACTAATAAAATCATAGCTCACAGCTCGTAGCTCAAAAAAATATGAAAAAATTTGAGGCGAAAGTTCAGCCCACGAGCTACAAATTTTGTTTGTATCATCTTTTCAAATTCGGAGAGCAAGTGAACTTTAAAAATTCAGCAAAACCGATCGTTTTTTTCCACTGCACAAGGTCCTTGTGGGGTCCTTCTTTGGATGATTCTTTTGAATACCTCCAAGAGTGAGCCCTCCATAGTGCATGTATGCATGCCACCTACCCTTGACCTTATTTGATAGGTCTATAATTGAAGATATTGTTGAGATCATGATATAAGTGAATAGTACAACTAAGAAAATCAAATATTGAGGGGTCTAAAAAAATATGTACATGTCAAATATAAATAATATAAGTGGAAATAATATAAAGGGGTCAAAAGAAATCTCTCTCATTATGAGGCTACCATAAAAAGATAAATAGTTTTGGTGTTCTAATTTTTTAGGAAAAAAACAAAATAGATGTAGGAAGGGAAAAATCACAATAGTGAAAAAATATACACATAAATAGAACTAGTTTTTTTGGATTTTTGTTGGGGTGGAGTTACACCAAATATAAGAGAAGCTTACATGAAAATATTTCTATATGGAATAAAGAGTATGAAAAATGGTAAGAAAAATTGTGGTAATGGTGAGGCAATGTACAGAGCATAAATAACACACACCTAGGTAGAAATATTTAAATAAATACCAAAATAATTATGAAAAAATCTTTTATTTAGGCCCTATATACAAAGAAATATTTACATATGCATGGGCCATAATATACTTATATTATTTATTTTTTTGGCTCAACTAGCCCAATGACTAGCTAATTGAGGGTTTTTTATTTCAGTAAGGAGATATGGCAAAAGTCCCCTAACTCACATGCACCTATATACAGTGAAAGGGTGAGGGTAACCACAGTGTTTGAGTGATTTGATAGGGGGGGATAACTCACTATGGCAATCACAGGGAGCCGAAAAACGGCTATCACTATTTCCTTGTGGCTTTCAAGCATTCACCTGGTTGCCATTCCGTTGCTGTAAATGCTTTTTGTTCTGCCATCACGATGGCACTTAACCTCATTTGCGGTGTTACTTGAGCTTCTGGTCATCCCTCTTTTCGAGAAGAGTGTTGTTGCAGAAGGCGTTGCAAAGATCATCTGCAAGCATGGACCAGGTCATTTTCCTCTCACTATGGGTATGGAGGATAAAGATGTGCTGGATCCAAACCGAGCATATCTCTTTGCTGCGTAGCCTCATTCTATGTTTCCAATTGGGATTCTTGGACTATGCAATCATACTAGGTTCTTGCCTATTCAAAAGGCTTAAGGCGTTTGCAAGCAGTGCAGTGTTTTTAACTCCACTTTTGAGACATGTAAGGTCATGGTTGGGCCTAGCACCGACTTCAAGAAAGACGTACAGATGCGGTACCTACTGGTTTTCTTTCATAGTTTTTCAGTATTCCCTCTCACTGAGACAGTGAGCGGTCTTGTGGCGGGAAACCTATAGCAGGCTACAGTGTCACTTTCACAGGATACACAGTTAGTACAGTTGGTCTGGTCTGGCTCACACTGGATGAGGACTCTCTAGGCTGGTAGTGACACGTGGCAGGGATACGGATGGTGGTCTAGTGGACATCGTGGCCAAGTCATCACCACCACTCAAGTTTGGAGATAGACTTAGGTGGCTGACATTTATGAGCCTTTGGTGGATCTTATTCATATATGGTCTAGCGTCGTCGTCTAGAGGAGTGAGTCTTTACACACAAAACATCTTCACCATCCCTGCACATCTGAGCTTTGACACCCCCATTGTACCTGTGAGTCTGGGCTAGAGTTGAGTGTGCTGCCATGCCAGAGTTTGTATTGATTCTTTGAGATAGTCGAGTCCTATGTTTTGATTTGCTATTGTGTCTCTGTGTGATCAGTTGTTATGTTTTGTCCCTTTGTTTTCAGTTTTTTGAGTGAAATTGTCACGCACATAGCACAGAGGAGCACCCACTATAGAAAGCATGACACACTATCCGCGCTACAAGCACCATGTCCAGTTCTTAGTTCCTCAATCCGTGCATGTAATTTTGAGCATGACAACAAGTACAAAATTATCCAATGTAGCATGCTCCTCTACTCCCTTGTCTTCCATAACCTATTCATAAACTTTGCAAAATTTGGAAATATCACGTCCTTCAAATCGCCCCAATTTATCTGTCATTGCTTGTCTAGCTTCACAAATTTGAGCTTCCATTTCCCTTTTTGAACTTTGAGTCATCATATGCTGATGGTGCAGATGATGTTGATGCATAAATGCATCAAATTGTTGCATACCATTATGTTGGCCTGTCGATATCTCTACTTGTGTCTACCTCGGTCTTGTTTTCGCATTGGGTTCACCAAATTGTTGGAGTGCCCGTCTCTCCAGGGTCGACCAAGAAAGCACCGGGCTTTTAGTTCTATAGACGCAGAAGCAGTCGAGGTGTAAACCAAGCAAAACCAGTGCGGTTAAGGCCGATTTGTGTTAATAAGACGATATAGAGATGCTTAGAGAGAATTGCACGAGAATATCATAGATTGGAACAGAGTTAATGGCAAAAACCCAACTTAGAAAAGATATTAACACTTAATTGAGGTTGGCAATCAGAAGATGCTTCCATTAAAGAGATATCTGGAACCCTTGATACAAATCGATTGCATATGCCAACGTCGGTATACCTCTTTATTTGAAATCCCCCATTCAGATAACCCAAACCCGATAAAGGCAATTCATAATTGCCAAGCAAAACACCCACCCTGTACTGTTCCTTTGCTCTTGAATCCTATGCTAGACGCTTCCCGAAGGAGAAGCTTGCTGATCAAATTATTCTCGTGGTTGCTTTTCTTCTTTTCATTTTGATTTTGCGTTATGATCCATGACGTGGTTGTCTGTCTCACTTTTTTTGTTTTCAAGATCACAATTTTCATTATCTTCCTTCAACACCTTTATCATAAAATAGGTAGCTATGTCATAGCCATCCTCATCACAAAACTTCGTAGATATTGTTTCATTTACACACACATCTAGAATAGCTAGTATTTGGTCCCATCCAAAAAGCTCAAAAAAATCTTCAATAAATGTCTTGAATGTAGTGTTTATTCACCTATTGATCTCTCTAGGATGCAATTTTCTTTCATCAGGATCTTGCATTCAAACGCTCCACACATCCAAATATGTGTTTTGTTGTGTAACCATGCACGTATTTTCTTTACATGGACCATGGTTGAGTCAAATTCCTCTACAAGAGTTTGATTGGCATCTTTGTAACTATGGTCGTTGATGCTGACCCTCAAGGTAACATTCGCATGTTGAGCCTCATAGTAACCGCCACAAGTAGAGGTGGTTGTAGCCCCAATCTTGCACCATTTTGAGTTGATGCATGAATGGTTGCCTCAAAATGATGTCAAAGTTGTTGCTCTTTCCAAAGTCCACTATAGCAAAGGTATGCTCATACTCAATTCCACATGATGATTCTATAATCTGCTCAAGTATACCCACATACCTCTCTAAAAATCCATCTGCATGTTGTAGTTTCATTTGTGTTTTTTTGACAGTTTGTCTCCCCCATTTCTCCCATATTTCTTTTGTCTCCATGGCTACTCCAGCCCCATTATCAAGTATGACAATTTTTTTTATTCTTATTTGCTCCACTGGTAAGGTGATGTTCCCTTACTCTCCCTCACAGTAATCTCCCACCTTGTTTACAGGTATTGGTTTTGCCTTTGAATTATCTAGTGTCATTTTACGTGTGTGTTTATCTAGGGGGATATCTTGAAAAAGAATTTTCAATACCATCTTCTCTAGATTTTTGCCCACTTGTCCCCATATATGTGATCTGATTTTCAACAACTTTGAGAGAGTAATAGTGTATTGTATAGGATTTGGCATTACTTTATGAAGGCTTTTGGTGCATCATCTTTGGTGTGGCTTTCCACTGTGATGGTACCACTCTAACGTCAGATTTTGTTTTGTGTTCTCCTGTGAAGGATGGAAAAGTCCGTAGGGAGTGTGGTTTGCTCTCTTTAAAAGATATAGACCAGGAATCACCATATAGAGATTGTATATCTCTAGGGTAAAACTCATGATCCATGTTGATTGTAATGCCTAATGCTCCACAATGGAGAAATAAGCACTATGGGAATGGATACCCTCACGCTGCCTTACATTATATAAACATTAAGGTATATGAAGGGAGAATAGAAGAAAATACACAAGAACAGAACACCATCTTCTTCATTGATATGTAGTAGAACACAGAATTACATGAGAAGGATATATTGATTGCATGAAAAGAGATATCTACAAAGACTGGTATGCCCCCCCAAATACACCAGCTACTCTAGCACAAATTGGGAACGGTGCAAAACCCCGTCCTGTCTCATGATATCCCATGAAGAACTATCCCAAAGCTGCATGACGCCTAGTCTACAATGACCAAACATCCGTAGGACCACAATGTGCGGCAGTGGATTGCACAAACCCACAGCTTTAGCCTCTTCGTGTCGAAGACTCCGGTTGATGTTCCTCTTCCCGCTCTGGTGACGAGGAAATATTGATGTAGCCAAATCCTCGAAAATCTTGCCGATGGGCTCTATAAACCTCCGCCAACAACTGTGGATCTATCTCAGGCTGCTCCGGCCAAGGATCCCATAGAATGAATTGCATTGGCAAGGAAATATACTGAGGGGAGTGTGGTAAAGGGGCAAGAGGTGTATGAATAGGGTAATACCGAGCCAAATATCTATTTAGAGCAGGCCAAAAAGGTAGACATGGCGGGAGACTGAGCGAAAAAGAATGTGTCTCCGCCCAAAAACAGACTCTGCACTGGTTCCTACGAAGACGACGAATCACTCGTTGTAGATGAGAGACATGAGCCTAGGCCTCAACACATTCTTCTGTAGCTTTCGCCCAATCAAAAGTATCAAAACCCTCTTGGACAATTTTCTTACCTCTGTCATTAGTCGGCGGCTCAGGTTGGCTCACCACAACTTGTTGAGTTGGTTGGTGTGTTAGCGCCTCATCAGATAGCCGTGACCTCCAACTCTACATTTGACCTTCCAAAAAACTGTGCAGGTCCTGCTGCATTTCCAGTGCTAAGGCATCAAGATCATTCATATTGATCATCACATCACCATGATGTGATGCTAAATAAGTTGCCATGCTATTCTGTATGTGCAATCGAAGAAATTAATCTTGACCAGAAGCAACAAACACAGAGTTGGCCCCCCTCAAACTTGTATTTCATCAGCCTACTGCTGTCGACGAGCTGTACTATCCAATGTTGCATTTTGATTTGTCAGCTCCGCATTGCGAGCCTGCAAGGTAGCCACCTATGTTTTGAGCTCGGTAACGCGTGCCTCAGTTGGCTGGAGCTAGCCAAACCAAACGTAGGGACTCCGCAATGTGCTGCAAAAATGATCCGCACGCCTAAAGCTAATCTGAGAGATTTGCGGCACTTTTCTCCCAGGGTAGAGCTTTTGGAATAGTTCCCCCCGTCGTGGCAGCTGTTATATTAACACCGAGATTTTTTGGTTTCGAGGAAGTGTCCACACCCATAGAGCCAGTTCCAGCCGGAGTGGCACTTGCAGCCCACTCCTGCATTTTTTGCCGCCAGCGCGCAACTGCCGAATCCTCCGGCAGTCTGCCACTAATTATAGATGATGTGGCAGCAGGAGGTGGTGTGGAAAGCAGGACTTCCTCCCGTCCTCACTTTTGGCTTGATGTCCCTGCAGTGGCCATATCTTGTGAACCAGAGGCTACCACTGCAGTTGAAGTACCCGGCACATCCAATATTAGAGCAGGTGTTTGAGACACCCCCACAACAGGCATTGCAGAATTCTAAGCCTGTGCCAACTGTGTAGTATCGCGTGCGAGAAATTGATCATCCTCAAAGTGGCACAGAGAGAGAAGGGCAAGAGGAAAAACTTCCCACAAGGGAAACACCAGAGTAAGAAGTTGCTCGACCTTGGTATTCTTTGGGGTACTGCACCCCATCTGCCCCACCACTCTTTGACATTCTGCTAGAAATTGTTCTCGGACTATCGTTGCCCAAGCCACTGGCCCAAAGTTGGCTGAATGCAACTTTACATTACGTGCTTTAGCTGAAAGCGTGTAGGTTTTGGATTGCAACCAAATTGCCCCCAAGAACCAGTGATATGGATCTCTTATCATTGCATTAGTGAGCCTTGATAACTTATATTCACCCTTCACTTTCAAGCCAAACTCCAGCATTGCCTCTGCAACAAGAATAACATGTGATGCTCGCACAACACCATCGCTTGGCAGGCAACAGCATCTTGAAATTCTTTTGACCGTCAAAACTGAATTTGCTGATTGTTAACCTGCACCATATCACCAATAGCTAACTGCTCAATCAATGTCGTGGCCTGCGGGTGAACATGAATACCTTGCCAATCGAGGTTGGCGAAGACACGGAGGTGTAAATCTTGTAACCAAGCATCCACCCTTCTGAGAGCCAGCTGCTTCACAGGAGTAAACAGAATGCACTATAACAAGGAGGCCGTCATGGTGGCGAAGGCACAGAGAAGGATAGAAGAACACTGCAGTGCAACCTTGCAAAATCCCTGCAAATAACGCGAGAAAAGTATAAGGTATCTACTGCATGCCGAAACCACTCACAAAGAGTTCTCAAAATAGGGCGTGCCACGGTGTTGCAACTATCATAGCCCATTTCCCGCTTTTCAAGATTGCATGTTAAAGAATCCCCAATCATGATTAAGACGGCTTCCGGCTCTTGTACCACAACAAAGGGGCAGTGAATCAAGGAGGTGAAAAATAATGGTGCAGTCGGAACCCATTCACCGGCATAGAAATCACCTCCCCCCACAAGTCAGCCAAATAAAAAGAGGTAGGCTCACATGACTTAAAAATCCAGAACGGCCCAGACCACCATAATTTTAGCTTTCCGGGCATCTTCCCAAGGCAGAAATTAAATACAAGAACCAATTGACCCCGTAAAAATTTCCGTGCTTTAGGGCGATCCAACCAACACTGCAAAATTGTGCAACCACTCTTCATCTAATTCCTGCAAAACATCCAAACGATAAACAATGGAATCTTCCAGAAGAAGCCTATCCGCAGTAAGCATCCGCAAACTCGGAACCACATGCTCCACTGGGGTAATTGCCTCCATTCCAAATGCAAATTTGAAAGGAGTTAGTCATGTTGCCACTTATATACTGTACGATAGGCCCATAATGCGGAAGGAAGTTTGATATCCCAATCTGTTCTATGCATATTTTCTAGCTTTGTCAAGATGCAAAACAATTTCTTATTAGTTGATTCAGCCTGTCCATTCACCTGAGGGTAATATGGAGAAGATTTCTTGTGTAACACAAAGTAAAATTGTAACATTCTCTTCATCACCTTATTCAAGAAATGGCTACCGCGATCACTAACCAACTCAATAAGACAACCATATATGGAGAAAACATCCTTATATAAGCACCCAGCAACAGAAACCGCTGTATTATCTTTCAAAGGCCATGCTTCCACCCATTTAGTTACATAATCTGTGGCCGTCAAAATATACCTATTACCAGTGTTATCTGCTACTGGTTTAAAAGGCCCAATAAAATCCAATCCCCATTTTTGAAAAGGCTCCAAGGATAATACTGGCTATAAAGGCATTCTGGACATTTTAGTAGGTTTCCCCAATCGCTAACACACATCACAATGTTGTACGAAGCCCCTTGCATCTTGAAACAATGTTGGCCACCATAATCCAGATTGTAGCACTTTCCTTGCCGTGATCAAAGCTGCAAAGTGGCCCCGTGCAATGCCGATTTAGACCTCCTGCAGAACAGATCCTTTTCCTGTGGTAGGACACATCTTAGTAAGACATCTGCAATCGTACAATAATACAACTTCCCCATGCCAATCTCAAAATTGCGGCTTCTAACAGCCATCCGACGCCGTTGATCTATGGACAAGAATGAAGGCATTTCTCCATTGTCGAGAAAATGGAACATCTTCTTATACCAAGTCCATGGAATGCTAGGGATTATCCTAGGTGGTTGCGTAACTGTAAGGTCATCCGCAACTGCTCTTGTCAAAAAGAGAGACGCATCCTGAAATTCATCAGCCACCCTCGTCGGCGGCTCGCCAGAATCTAGCTTGGACAGGTAATTAACAACCGCATGCTGGGCTCCTGGACGATGTATTACCTCAAAATTAAATTCTTATAACAAGAGCACCCATCGATCCAATCTTCCTGTCAAATTATGTTGGTGCACCAGGTATAAAAGAGCCAAATGATCCACATGAAAGAAGAACCGCCGGCCCAACAGATAATGACGGAACTTTTTCACCGAGTAATCATCCCTAAACATTCTCTTTCTGTCACTAAATATTTTTTTTTTTTGCAGATGATAATCTTCTACTGGCATAATAGATAGGCCGAAACCACCCTTGAGTTTGTTCCTGCATCAGCACACTTCCAATAGCCTTGTCAGAAGCATCCACAAAAACATGAAAATCCTGACCCTAATTCGAAGGGATCATGATCGGAGCTTGAATGTTTAATCTTTGAAAGGCTAGATCACATTCCTGCATCCATTCAAAAAATTTGGCATGTGCTGCCTGATCAATAGGGATTGCCAAATGCGCGACAAACCTCAAATGCCTCCCATGCCAAAGAGCTTGGCCTAGAAATACTGCACACTGCTTCGAATTCACCGACGGAGGTGCTTCCATAATTGTGGCTATTTTATCTAGATCCACTGAAATGCCTTCCCCAGAAATTACATGACCCAATAATCTCCCACTTCTCACTGTGAATGCACATTTTAGAGGATTTAAAATAAATTTCACCTCTCGACATTTCATAAAACATAACCGCAATTGCTTCAAATGCTCTAATTACTCTCCAAAGACACTGAGATCATCCAGAAAGATTCACATAAAATCTGCCAAATAGGGACCAAAAATTTGAGACATATCCCTTTGAAAAGTTGAGGGCACATTCCGTAATCCAAACCACATTACTATGCATGCGAAAACACCCCATGCTGTAATAAAAGCTGTTTTAGCCTGATCACCTATAACCATCTGAATTTGGTTATATCCACTGAACCCATCTAGAAAAGAATACATCTTGTGTTGTGCCACATCATCCAAAATAGAATCCATAATTGGAAGAGGAAAAGGATCCAGAACAGTAGCTGCATTCAGCTTCCTATAATCCACACAAATGCGAATTTGCTTGTTTTTCTTTGGTACCACCACAATAGGAGAAATCCATTCAGGATTGTCAATAAGGGTAATAAAACCCACCTACAACAGACGATCAATTTCCACCTTGACTTGCTTCACTACATTCGGATTCATCTATATGAATGCTGCTTCACTGGAACTGCATCTGGTTTTAAATGAATCGTATGCTGACAAAACTTTGGATCCAATCCTTTCATGTCCGCATACTCCCATACGAAAACATCTTTGAATTCTATCAACAAATTAATCAAGTCTCCTCGAAAACTTGCCTCAAGCTATTTATTAATATGAATGGGCTGAGACTCCGCTTGATCTCCTAGAAAGACCGTCTCCAATTCATCTCCCCTTGTTATTTTACTCATCTGTGCTTCAAATGCACGTTCTTGCCTAATAACTTCCTCCAATGATTCGGGAATAGGCAAGACTTTTTCTTGCCCCCCTGGCTCTGCTATTCCTGGGACCCCTAAAGATTTCCCCTCCTAAACAATAGAAACATCTGCAAGATAGAGAGAAACTAAATCCGGGTTAGCCTTCAAGAATTGCTCCTCTTCATCCTCTTCTAATCCTTCTACCATATTCGCTGTCTCCACTATCACAGGCCATGCTTCTTGAACTGGTTGTCTGCATGTTTGCAACATCACCTGAACTTTCCTGTGACCCTTTTTAACTGTAAGCATATTTGCCTCCCAATTATGCTTTACCCTGGCTTGAACTAACCATGGTTTCCCCAAAATAATATGATAATCCTGACTGTGATCCTCAATATTTAAGACTACTAAGGAAACAGCAAAAGACAAGCCAGATACATCCAGCACAATGCCTCGGAGTAATCCTATTCGCTGTACTCTTCTTTGATCTGCCATGTGACCTACAAAGGGTGCAGGTTCCCAATCACTAAGGCCAAAGCACTCACAAGACGCTTGAGTAATAATATTCACTCCCGCACCTCCATCTAATAGCACTTTGTCGATGTATGTGCCATGATATCTTACTGAAAGCTTTGGAATGCGAGTATCCATAATCCTAGTTGCTGGCAATGGGTCTGAATCATCCCACTCACCCTTAGTTACCGCAATATCAACTTCCATCTTATTCGTTGCTTTGAACTTCTGACTTAGCAAAGTGTTATGAAAATTTGGAATCAATTTCAATAACGATCCCAATCGTACTTGTAATGGTGATTCTAGAACCTCTTTCCAAACTGAATCCCAATTATCCTCTTTCATTAGTATCTTCCTTGTTTCGGAATTTCCCCTCTTTTTTTCGAAGAGGAGGTCGATGGTCCTGATGATTGCAATGGTGGTACTAAATGTGGCATCCAAGTTACAGTGTTTTTACGTACATTTTCTTGAGTTGCCCAATTCGGAAGCTTAACATCGGCTGCTGGTACCACATTTTTACCAGACAAGTAATCAATGAAACCACCGGGTCTGATTCCTCCAACCCCTCAATCTGAACCATACCCACACTCGACTGCTTTCCAGCAGCACGTTCTTGTTTCTTTCGATCATACTCCATAGCCTCTGAACACTCAGACCGCCAATGCCCATCTCCCAAACAGAAAAGGCAGGTCTTGGGTCAATTAGGATCTCGACCACCTCTTCCGCGATCGCCGCGACCCCCTCCTTGATCCCGTCCACCGGCTTGTCCTTGAAAGGGCGCCTCTGATGTATGAGCATGAGCCATTGCCACCACAGGCTCTTGTCCATGCCCTGACTATTGTGACCGCCATGTAGAAGAATCCTGAATCCTACGGCCACGACCATTGTAATAACATTCCATTGTATTATGAGTGTTGGCTGTGCAAATTGCACACCATTTTTGATTCATTGCACACTCTTGAGCGGCATGTCCCGGATTCCGACACTGAGTACACCACAGTTCCTTCAAAATTTTAACCACCGTAGAAGATTCCGCCGATCCAGATGGAACACCTTTCCCTTGACACTGGGACTTTTTTTTGAGGTGGTTCCTCTGATTCTTTCACCGAACCACTGTTGCCTGAATCTGAGGATTCTGAGTCTGCAGTCTCCGACTCCGAACTATCACTACCACTTCCCTGAGATTTACGATGAGATTTCTTGTGATCCTTTTTTTAAAATTTCTTTGGTGATTTCGTATCCTCTAAATCCTCTCCTGCTACAACAGCCCTTGCAATCACATTATCCAGTGGAGTGGTTACCTTATCTACTATTGCCATAGCAGTTCTGAGATCCTTATTGAGTCCTTGCAAAAAATAATCATTTAACACCTCGGCTGCTGGACGTTGTGCCTGAGGTACCCGCTGCAAAAGCATCCAAAAATTTGCAGCATAATCCTCCACTGGCAACGACTTTTGATGTAGCGTCCGAAGCTTTTCCAAATGTTGAGGGACCGTCTTTTCCGTTCTAAATCATCCCAAGAATGCTCTGGACCCTTCAACATACGTCTGAAAGTGATCGTCAGGATATTGTGACAGCTATTTTTCAGCTTTCCTTGAAAGTGTGGATTCAAACATCGAGAGGAACCATAGCGCCAGGATGATTCAATCCATACACTTTTTAAATTGTCGCAAATGTGCATTAGGGTCTTCCTTTGAAAGACCTCAAAAGCGGCTATACTTAATCTAACCACCTGCCACTGGCTGTGCCATAGTTCCTTGCCCAACTGTACCCCCTCCTAGAAACAGCTATCGAACAATAGGAGGCAGGGACGATGGCGGTGAAACCCTAGGACTACTTACTGGAGTTGGTGGTGGAGCAACATGAGTGGGTGAGGGAGAGTGCACGGCAAGAGGACATGACTGACTACGTGGAGTACATCGTGCACGCCAAATACGCCTACCATGCACCGGGCTTGGCGACGGAGACACATGTTCCTTAGCCTCTGGTGTAGAAAAAACAACTTCATCCGAACGGCCTCGCCTCCGACCTCTCCCCAAAATTGGAACCACAGGGTCAGGAGGACCCTGCGACCTAGTGCACATGCATGTTCACGGCAGGTCGCCCATCGTGCATCGTGGTCGCCAGATGTAATGCCTAATGCTCTGCAATGGAGCAATAAGCACTGCGGGAATGGATACCCTCACGCTGCCTTACATTATATAAACATTAAGGTATATGAAGGCAGAATAGAGGACAATACACAGGAACAGAACACCGTCTTCTTCATTGATACGTAGTTGAAAACAAAAGCACATATTGATTGCATGAAAAGGATATATTGATTTCATGAAAAGAGATATCTACAAAGATTGTTATGCCTCCCCAAATACACCCGCTGCTCCAGCGTAGATCAGGAACGGTGCAAAACCCCGTCCTGTCTCATATATCCCATGAAGAACTGTCCCAAAGCCGCATGACTCCTAGTCCGCAATGACCAAACATCCGCAGGACCGAAATGTGCAGCTTATTCCGTAACATTGATTACAATGATAGGTACATACCTAAAAGATGCACTACCATCCTTTGCACTCCTAGTTGCTTGCCATAAGGCTTGTGGCCATGGCTCGTCCACTTCTAGAACTGACATCATCATTGACTTGGAGTCATCCGTGGTATTAACCGTGTTTCAATCTCATGCTTAATTTGATCATTCATTTTAGTTTATTTGTTCTCAATTTCTTTGTTCCTTTTCTGGATTAATACTTCTTGTTTAGGAATGTTCTGTTTCTCTGGCTCCATTAGAGCTTGAGCGGTTTCTATGTGCTATTTGCACATTTTCAATCTCTGTGTTTCAAATTCAGGATGCAGATATGTCAACCACCTTTGCTCCATAGTTTGGTTGGTCTTCAGTCTGGCCTCGTATGCCTACAATAGAGCTTGTAAGGGCTCTAGCACCTTGTACACTAAGACTAAACCACTTGATGATATTTTGGAAGACAATGCTCCTTCTGTTTGATTCTTGTTTTCCCTTTCTTGTTTCAACCACTCTTTGGTTTGTTGCAGCTTGTTTCTAAGGCAATTTTCTCTTTTAGAGTTTTTGCGTTCATTTTTTCTCGTTTAGCTTTCCACAACTTTCTTTGAATCCTCACTAATAAGCTCTCAATTTCCGTTTGAATAGCTGTTTTCTTTCCTCCTTTACAAGTAAATTTCTCTCAGTCTCTTGAGCTTGAGCTCTAGTTACTGCATTTATAAGAACTATGGGTTCTACCTTAGATCCGCTGGAAGATGGCGTCACTTCCACAACATTCATTGTTGCCTTCCCCTTATTATCAGGTTTTTTGGGACAGTCCAAAAGATCATGAGTGATTCCACATTCATCAAAGAATCCAAAAAATCTTTTTACGTTCATCCTTGTGTGGACAATTCCTTGCCCAATCATTACCTTCACACTCATAGCACGATTCTACTTGTTGTGTAGCTGGGGGTGATTTCTCATGGATTGACACATAGGATGGTTGTGACCAATTTAAGGTCTCTTACAAAGACTTATCTCACTCTCTCTTTGTATCTTGGAGAAAATCTTGGTGGAATCCTCTCTGATATATGCTTTGGTCTCATTTTTGGAAATCTATGTCCTGATGGTCTCAAGGATCACTGATGCACTTACACGGCTAAAAGGAATAAATGCATCAATGGATTATTGTAGAGTTCTACCTTCAACAAGAAAGGATTTCAAGGGACTATATACAAAATTGAAATCAGTAGGGTAGGTTACCAAAGATATTCAAAATCATGAAAAAAAACTGGAAGCAATAAAGAGTGAAGGGCTCCTTGCTACCAAAGCCATCGATTTTTCAATAGGCAAGGCTTAAAAATAATTCTAAGGTCACGGAGATTCCACATCAATGACATATATCTTGGTAATATGAAGAAAAACCTCAAGTTTAACTCTCTCAAAAATTTGTTTGCTAACTTGAAAACTTTGAAGAGGGCAATGATAAAATTCTATGATCTTCAACATACGAAGTTGAATGGGAAAGCCATTTTTGAAGGATATAAAACTTGAGAAAGCACCAATAACCCTCATGAATAGAGCTCTTGATACCGCAAAGGAAAAATATCCTAAAAATTTTAGTGTGAAATCAAAGAATAGCATTTGGTGGTTGGGTAATTTTGAGGTTGATAGTGAGGATTTTAGTGTGCTAAATTGGGTGCTCCACCACACTAGTACCCTGCATTAATCAAAACCCAATAGGCTGGTGATGAGTTATATGTTGCAATTTTGGTGGATACTAGGTGGAATGGCACATAGGGGGATACCTAATGACACTAAACTATACGTATAATTTGTCAAAAAGGTTCCTATTCCAAATGCCCTTGTATTTACTGCATTGGTGTAGCAAAGGAACTGAATCCTGCTACTTGGAACAAAGACCTAGATAGACACTCTTAAAGATCAAGTTGTTTTAGATATTCTCCTTTCAAATGTTTACTTCTACACAATGCATGCACTATGCAGAATCACTGAGAAGATTGCAAACCTTTACATAAGGTTTGCATGGAATCTAAAACCTTTATCAACCAGAGAAACTACCAAAAAAATATTGTAAGGGTATTTTCTAATATTCACTTCATGGACAAAATGTGGTAATATTGTTCTTATGAAAGCTTCTATTGGTGGGGTGAAGGCTAGGACCTTCTTAGGATTCCATGGAAAACGGGGTAAGGGTGCTTCAAAAGTTAAATACAACCAATGAAAGACTCTACACAATTCTGTAAAGGACCATGGAGCTGATAATAGAGCAAGAAACCAGAGGGCAGAAGTGTAGGAAGCCTTAGATGCATTCTTCTCTTATTGTGATAAAAGTTATTGGGGAAATAATGACATCTCCAACTTCAAGAAAGAGCTCAAAAAATTTAAAAGATCTATGAGTGTGTTAGGGTTCATGCCAATCGGGTGAACACCCATCACACTGACCATACCAACCTTATCTATTATTTTGATCATATAGAACAATAAGGAGTAGTGAGGAAATTCCAACTCCTCACTGAGAGTTCAACCCACACATTGTGTTCTCTCTCTCTCTCTCTCTCTCTCTCTCTCTCTCTCTCTCTCTCTCTCTCCCCCCTCCCCCCCTTCTCCCTCTCTGTACATGCACCACATTTGCACACACTTCAATTGGCATCAAAGACATGTCTTGGTAATGGCATAGAGCATGGTGATGTGGAGAGCTCTAAAGCAATAGTTCGCTCGCTCTTGCGACGGTGGGGAGATCAAGAAATCTTGGAAGATTTGTGAGGACGCAATGGGAGATTGTGAGCTCAACTGGGAGTCATGCATGCTCTTGTGAAACCACTACAGGTGCTCAAAATTGAGCGCATAAATTTTGAGTTGAAGATAAAATTTCAGCTTGTGTAGGGCTTGATGATCTTGGATGTACTAGTGCTTGGCAATGATTCTTGGATTATCAAAAAAAGGTAATGTGGTAATGTTCAAAGGCCAAATGTCTGGCTCATTGTACTCTTTGTATGTCTCTAGTGTGAAAGAGAAGTCTATCTATAGAGCCGAGATATCTTCTAATGAGTTGTGGCATAGCCGGCTTGGTCATATGAGTCAAAAGGGAATGAAACAGTTACAACATTTTAGCTATGTCCTTTTGTTAAACTATTTTGATTTTAGTTTGTGTGAGCATTCCATATATAAGAAAGAGACTAGGCTTACCACTTTTCCATTATAAAGTTGGAAAAACCTTTAGATTTCCTAACTTTAAATTTGGTTCAGAGTGATCTATGTGGGCCTATGCCACATAAGCCTCTAAGGGGGGCATCATATTTCTTAAACATAGATGACTCAACTCAAAAGTTGTGGGTCTACCTCTTGAAGAGGAAAGACAAAGTTTTTAGTGTCTTCAAAAAGTTCCTATCTATGGTCAAGAACTAGTCAGGAAAGAAGTTGAAGACTTTACGCACTGTAAACAGGGGAGAGTACACTTCCACTGAGTTTAAGGACTTTTGTGGAAAAGGAGGCATTAGGAGGAAAAATACTACGTCACACACACCTTCTTAGAATGGAGTTTCTGAGAGCATGAATAGGACTATTCAAGAGAGGGGCACTTCCATGCTATCTATGGAAAATTTACCTCAAGAGATTTGGGGAGAGGTTGTTATGAAAATAGTGCATTTAATACATAGGTTGCCTATTACACCATTGAACTACAAGATTTTTCACGAGATGTGGACATGCAAGAAGCCCAATTATGAAAGATTACTTGTGTTTGTGTGTGAGGAATTCTCACATGTGCCTAAAGAGCTTAGAAAGAAGCTGGACCCTGTTGGAATTAGGGTTGCAGAGAAATGCACACAGCTTGGAGAAGACAAAGGAAGCTCAAGGCACACAACAGAGAGTATATTACTTAGTGTGCAATGGAAAGATAGATAGCCCTAGAATGAATTGGTGTATATACAATGCACGGGGGAAAAAACCTCCTAAAGAGGGAAAAAATGCCCCGGTGGTCCTAAGTGTGTTCACACACATCTCTACCACACATATATGATAAAAAATCCCCCTTGGAGTGATGTGGTGAATGAGAGCTCGCATATGAATAAAGGGAAGTGCCATGCCCTGAGGACATGATCAGTCCACAAAGGAGAGTAAGCCCAAAGCTTTAGGGAAAGCTTCAAACTTCTCATCACGAGACAATGCCTTTATGAAAAGATCTGCAAGGTTGTCCTATTTTGGCACATAAGCCGGGATGATCTCTCCTGCTGAGATCCTCTCCCTGACATAGTGGTAATGCACCTCAATGTGCTTTGTGCGAACATGAAAAATTGGGTTCCTCGGGACTGCAAATGCACTCCGACTGTCAGTGTAGATAGTGTTGGCAGTGTCATGTCCAACACCCAAATCAGCCATAAGTCTGAGCCATACCCACTCGACTGTAGCTGTGAAGACTTCCATGTACTTAGCCTCACAACTAGAAGTCACCATAGTAGGTTGCTTCTTGATCAACCATGATATACATGAGCTGCCAAGCATGAAACAAAAACCATTTGTGGATACTCGCCTGTCAAAACAACTAACCCAATCTGAGTCTGAAAAAGCATGTAAGTCTGGCGGTAATGATCTCCCCTTGGGATAAAACAAGACAAGATGTAAAGTGACACTCAAGTAGTGGAAAATCCTCTTGACAACATGCCAATGCTTGGACCCCAGGGTGATGCATAAATCTACTGACCTGTGAGATTGCGAACTGAATATCTGGCCTCGTGCTGCATACATAAATGAGGCATAAAGAGTGACATCAGTAGGATCACCAACATCATGTAGACTTAATTTCAAACCTATTTCAATGGGAGTGGCGATAGGTTTGCAATCCTCAAGTGTTGAGAGGCACATCAATATGACAATTTAGTGGTCAGTCAGATCTGTTTTGCTAGTCAGTCGGATTCTGTTGGTCAGTCGGATTCTGGATTACTGCTGAATCACATATTGCTGAATCAGATACTGTTGAGTCTGATATTATCAAAAGTCAGATTTTTGCTGGGTCGGATTTCTTCTGAGTCGGATTTCTGCTTAGTCAGATATTTGGCCAAGAACTTCTTTTGGGCAGTTACAACTGTTTCGTGTTGGATAATTCATGGTCTTAGAGGACGACTTGGAGAGATGATCTCTCGAG
Organism: Adiantum capillus-veneris; assembly: GCF_014529385.1. Lineage (NCBI taxonomy): Eukaryota > Viridiplantae > Streptophyta > Polypodiopsida > Polypodiales > Pteridaceae > Adiantum > Adiantum capillus-veneris. The sequence continues at coordinate 122,780,830 of NC_140959.1, forward strand.
CTGTAAGCCTTTCTTGAAGATGAATATGAGTTCTGAGTTTACCCTAATCTCTCCTCCTTGCTTTGTCTGATCTTGTCTCTGTGTTATTCTGCTGAGTCTGATTCTTGTATTAAGCATTATGAGGACTGTTTAGCTTGTTTTTCTTCATGTGTTGTCGAACGCCAACACATTTGGCGATCCTGCTGAGTCCGTCTCTCTACTGTGTTTGTTTCTCTACTGAGCCTATTTCTCTGCTGAACCTGTTTTGTTGTTGTGTCTGATGTATTACTGTGCCGGAATTGCGTGAGTTGGGTTGTCTGTTCCATTGGGAGATGCTGCATGTCAGAGAGACCATTTGATGTTGCCTCAGGGGGCACCATCCATCCCCAACAGTCATCTGTAGATTCAGATTTTCAGCAATTCAGAGAATCGGGGGACTGTACCTGAATCGTACCATTCACTCTAATGGAGGCATTCAAATTAGCCTTAAAATCAGCAATATGTGCCTAATTGGGACGAGTGGTCAACAAAATCATCCACATAAAGAACAACAATGAGAAGTACATCGCCCTCACACTTGACATACAATGTGATTTCTGTTGGACTGTTTTACGAAAGCCTTGTTTGACCAAATTAGTGTCAGCTTTCTCATACCAAGCACAAGTAGATTGCTTCAACCCATACAAAGCCTTCTTACATCTGCACACATTGTCCTCTTGTCCTTTCTTGACAAAACTGCGAGGCTGCGTTACATAAACTTTCTCAAATATGTCACCATTCAAGAAAGCAGTAACAATGTTTGATTGATGTACATCCCAATCAAAATGAGCTGCCAATGCACATAGAAAATTCACAGTAGTCATACAACAAGTGGGAGCAAAAGTTTTTTCATAATCTATGCCTTTTTGCTATGCATAACCGTTTGCAACAAGTCGAGCCTTATGGTGATCAACCTCACCATTCGGCTTGCATTTCAACTTGTAAACCCACTTTGTACCAATGGCCTTTTTTCCAGGAGGCAAATCACATAAAGTCCATGTGTCATTTTCTATAAGTGCATCATATTCTGATTGCATGGCAACCATCCAATTTTTTGAATTTTGTGCTTCATCAAAAGATAGAGGTTCCTCAATATCATGTAGATTAGACACAACCAAAGCATAACAATTTGATGCAGAAGATGCATGGTGAGAACCTAAACGAGTATGACTAGACAAAGGTGCATCCAATTTACTGTCACACAAAGTATGCACCAGCCATTTTGGCATACCTCTAGCCTACTCATTTTCAGTCCTTTCCTCATCAAGCACATCATGTACATGTACATCCATAATAGGATGATCTGTAACATTTTCAAAAACCCCCATAGGTTGTACATTTGCCTCATTGGAATTTACATTCGTATTTCCACCACTAAAAAGAGGCAACAAAGTGTCATAAATGTCCTGTGAGCTTACATTACTATCTCTAGTACATGACAACAAGGGCTATGAATAGAATCTTCCACAAACACAACATCCCATGAAACCATAATACGCTTTGTTTATGGATGATATAACCTGTAACCTTTTCTTTCAGCACTATAACCAACAAAAATACATTTGACATCCTTATCATCCAGTTTTTTGCGTTGTGTTTGTGGCACCAAAGTATATACCAAACAACCAAAAACACGCATGTGCTCAATAGAAGGCTTTCTATCATGCCATGATTCATATGGAGTAATAGACTGCAAGTCTTTCATAGGACACTTGTTTAGTACATAAGTGGCACACATGATGGCCTCAAGCCAAAAAGAATGCGACAAAGTTTGACTTTTGACCATACATCGTGCCATTTCCGTCGTAAGTGACCCGTTTTTCCTCTCAACAACACCATTTTGCTGAGGTGTATAAGGCACTGTATATTGATGTTTTATCCCACGACTAGCCAGAAATGCATTAAATTCATGAGACATATACTCCCCCCCTCGATCGAAACGGAGGGTGCCCATAGTACATTTTGAGACATTTTCAGCCATAGCCAGAAATTTTTTGAAGCACATAAAAACTTTGGACTTTTCTTTAAGCGGAAATACCCATGCATTCTTGGAGTAATCATCAATGAAAGTCACGAAGTAAAGGAAGGACGGAGTTTGCATGGGCCCACAAACATCACTATGCACAAGCTGCATTGTGCATGTGGCCCTAACTGAAACTTCTTTTGGAAACTTAGAACGCTGCATTTTATCCAAAATACAACCTTCACAAACATGTTTGTTGACAGGTGCTTCAAGAGGCGGCAAGAAGCAACCATATCAGATTTTTGTAAACACAGCAAATGAAGCAAAATTTGCATGCCACAGTTTTGCATCTGAAACAACCCTTGAATCTGCAATTGCATTTGCAAAATTTTGTTTGCACTTGTCATACAAAGTGATCTTATATAGCCCACGAAAAAAAAGGCCAAATGCAACAATTTCATCACCAAAACTGAGACCATGAATTGTACATCTTTCATCAAGAAATTTGACTACAAGTCCAAGTCTAGCAAGTGCACATACAGGCAAAAGATTCTTCTTGATCCGAGATACATAAAGTGCATCAACAAGTGTAAAGGAACTACCATTTACAACAATAAGCACAATCTTTCCAACTCTTGAACTCGATAAGAGGCATTGTTGGCACAAGTGACTGAATTCCCATGAGGGACAGACTCGAGAGAGGTGAAAAATTCACGATGTGAGGTAATGTGCTTTGTAGCACCACTATCAAAATACCACACATGTGAATCTGTAGCAACTAACATGCATGCATCATGGACAACAGGATTGTAAGTGCACTCTACACTAAAAGCCCATTCTGCATCAACATCAACATCACAGTCTCCTTTCACAGAAGACTCAACAATGACTTCATTTGTAGTGGAACCAGCATTTGCAGTGGAACCACCGTCTTTCTTCTTAGCCTCTTTGGCCTTCAACTTAGAACACTACTTGATGAAGTGATCATCACCTTTACAATAATGGCAACGCATCTTCTTTTTCCCTTATCACCAGAATTTCTAGATGAATTGCTACCAATAGAAGCATTAGGAACAAGTGATTTTCCACTCACAGGAGGAACCATATAAGGAGTATAGGCAAGGGGGGAGTTTTATGGGGAGATTTTGAGGTAAATGGACGGGCTAGAAAATTTATTGAAAAAGCTCTCTCTATGAGCATTGTGCTTCCTCCACCAAACGATGAACTACGTCTTATTTTGCAGTCCGTTACCTAACAATGTACCACCACATTAATAGACAAGGAGATGGGGGGATGATTGGTTCGTTGAAGGCTATATTTGCATTTAGAACCATGTGCGTGCAAACAAGATATAGTAAATGTGAAGACAATTGCATTAGTCCAGATTTAAAAACAACTTAACTAAAATATGTGGTTCAAGGTGCTGGACATAACTTATCTGACGCAACGCACGTTGCGTGGGGGGAGTTGAGAGAGATAGATAGAGAGAAAGAGAGAGATGTACTTGAAAATTCAAGAGAGACAATAACACCGCAATCGCATGTTACAATAGGTGCGATTGTCAAGAAGACCTGTCATACTTCATCTGCAAATTGTTTTTTAATAATTTCTCAAATATCCATTCCCGACAATGTGACAATGATGGACAAAGGGAGAGATAGTTAGAGAGAGACTAGACGAGAGAGGATGAATCTTGACTGCATAGCTGCAAATTTGTGATTGTAAGCACAACTACAAAAAATGTAGAAACATAGTGATTGCAAAGCCCACTGAAACATGCCACAACAATGCGAACATTTATTTACAAAAGACTACGAGAAGCAATCATTCATAGTGACTACAAAGATTATCAATACACTATGCGAGTCGAAATTTGACATGGTTATTTGATTTGAGTGCTGGGAGGATCTAATTCCACAATTTTTGGATGTGGCTCAATCAATGATGCTTCCTGTAATGCTCGATCCACCTCCTCAACAAGCTTTCTATCTCGCTCTTGAATCTCTCTTAGCCATTGTGCTTGCATTTCAAGATTTGGGTGCAGTTTGCTGGAGAACTCCTTGTTGCTCTCATATATTGTCATCATTTGACTCATCTGGCTCCCCAACAAAGCCATTGCTCTAGAATCACCTCTGTATTGCATGATGAGAACGACATCATCGTTCTCATTTTTATATTGGGCAAGAAGCTGCCAAAGAAACCAATGTCCACGTTCCATACCTCTTGGATGACAAACAATAATCAAAGATAGTAGAGAAACTTTATTATGATATAGGGGTGCCAAAGTGTACCTCGCATAGGTGTCCCATCAGCTCCTTTGTCCAATCACTCTCTTCTAGCCCATTGAACCAGGCATTGTCCGATGGTTTGTCAACTACCTCTGAAGTCCAGGTGTGCTCTTTTCTCATTGCGGACACCAACAATGTGCACACGGCTCTATTATCTTTCTTGCATATCGATGTCTTGCAGACAACCACATTCACGTGGTCTTCATGCCATCCAATTGCAGTGGCAATATCATGCACTATTCCATAGTTATTTGATAGACAGACAACTATGAACACACCTCTGTCATTTGATGCAGACAGTGCTAGATGGGCAAGCTGTCCAAACTTGCATACCTCCATGCTATTCCATTCAGGCACTTCAGTATTTGACAGCCCATGCACATATGTATTACCCAGATCATACATGACTATTCAAGCTTGGTGGGCTTCTGGAAAAGTGTCACACTGTAACTTGTTGCAAATGGATTGCTGGCTAAGTTGGTGGCATGTGCGCTACCCTCGTTGGAGAAAGCACTTTGTTGGGGTAAAACAATGTATTTTAATGGAGATTAGTATAATGTTGCTTTTGTACAATATCTTGACAACAATATGATGTAGGAGGTTCCTACTACAAACCTTGCTGAAACAAAACATGAAAGTTGGCTAGCTGACGAGGGAAACAAAGAAATGCTGAGCTTGTATGATGCTTGCGTTTTTTATCTTTCAAACATTCTATTGCAAACTATAAAGATGCTTGATTTTTTTGAAGGTAGATATCATGGAGCTTGACCTTCTGCTGAAAAACTTGGTTGTAGGGCTCAGCAGGGTCGAGCACTGGGTCCAGGTGTTGTAGCTAGAGAGATTGAGGATGAGCTAGTAGGTACACAACTCTATTGTGCACCAAAAATGGAGGGAGATAATATTATAGTTGCCAAGAAGCAAAAACATACTGCAACTGTGAGCTGTGAGGAAGAGAATGCGTCGCATAGATGAGAATATCTCACACATAACATCCCGCGAAGTCGTGGGGGACCCCAAAAAACACCCATTCGAGCAAATAATGTGGTCGAAGAAGAAGACGGAGGGATGATGGTTGAGGAGACATATATTCACAAAACAATGTGGAAAATCCATGGTATTCCGAAGGGGAGCAAGGTATAATGCCAGGGGTGGTTAGGTTCTAGATTTAACAAATGCAAAAAATATAAAGAACACGGGTGCGGGTTCAGTTGCACCATCCTTCTGGGGGACTTGCACTTGAAGATGGCACTGGTCAAGGGACTGGTACAAAGGCACAATTCATGTAGTTTTGCAATAATAATGTGTGTTTTAGGGAAAAACTACTCCCCTGTTCATACTCACGAGCACGACACAGACAACATACTTATCATCCGATGACACGACTAACCTGTAGGTGCACGTAGGCAATCTCGTTAGCTTGTCAGGCTGAGACCAATCTACACATACGCACTTTTATGATGCATCAATCACTAACCCTGGTAGAATGCAACCCACTCTATCCCTAGATGCTCACAAAACCGTTTACACTTCCAATGAACTCGGAATCGCATCAAACTTACTAGGCATCATCCTCTCACTAGGACATACTTACCTATAAGTCTAATCTCCCCAAATTTGAACCCTAGCTATCTCGAATACTGTCGCGATAGACCAACAGGTCATAATCCAAAAGTGGGCAAAACTTAAGTTTATCAGTATCTATGTGTAGCTAATCTCTTTCTCATTCCATGAAGCACTTGATTATTGAAAACAGACACCGTTTGTGCTACTTACAAGCAAAACAAGCTCGAGGAAGAATCGATCGCGATCAACTCGAAACGGCGAATGCGTGGCGTGGGCGCGTAGCTCTCGGAGAGACTACCACGATGGTGTGGTCGCATCGTGAATCCGGTAAGGGAGAAGCGGGTAGCAAAGAGGATAAGACACACTCACTCTCTCTCTCTCTCTCTCCCTCTCAGACTCATACGACACAGGATTAATGTTCAAAAAAATGTTGTCCAAAAAATGGTTCTAAAGTGACTTTTATACTTTAGTCACCTTAGCTCAAAAATGTACATGGGGTTCTCTTGCTCATGATTACAAAGTGGGAATAAATCTGAGTCCTGACTAACTGACTAATATTTACATAATCCAAACGAATGGATCAAAATGATAAGACGTCTTTGACATAAAAAATGGAATTTGATATGCTTTACAAGATGGGATCATTACAATAGTTGGACCAATGGGGCTCCAACACTCCCCCCCTCCTAATTCATGTTTACCACGACATGATCATCTTTGTCTTCATTGTCGTTGTCGCCTTTCTTGGGTGATTTGATGTAGAAATGCATCATAGCGCATAGACTCACTTGCCATTAATGGGCCAAATTTTTTTGACTTGTACATGAAGAAGCCCGTGTAAAATGATTCTTCAAAGGTTTGGAGATGGTAGCTTGGCAGAAACATCAGTCGTTTGAAATAGGCATACAATGCTGGCTCTGTCAGTGGCCCACTTAGATCATATGACAACTCTGAGATGCTTCTTTCAGTATTCATATACTCTGATGTCCAGCTTTCTGAGAAGACTGTGAGACAGGACAGAAATGTTCGAGCTATCTTACATAGCATCTTGCAGGATAGGTCAGGAGAGCCTCCGGATTCTGCTATGGTGCCCTGCAGGGTTTTCACCATGTAAGAACCGGATATTCTCTCTCCCTCTGCTGGCCCTGGCATTACTGGATAATTCAGCCATGTTGGATTTCTACTCTGTAGTGCTTTATGTTGGCTGTAGGTGTATGTTCGGGGAGTGGGGCAAAACGTTCTGTCATTCCTCAGCTCAGGCGGTGCGTTGACTAAGTGGATCAGGTTATTAGGGTTATCCAATAGCCATTGACGCCTCCACTTTGGCTGGCTGTCCACTATTCTGTTTTGCTGTTCCCTATCCTGTACTTCTCCTTCAAACAGTGGCACTTGTTCTTCTTTTTCGAGCTGCCGTTGATGTGTTAGAGTTTCGTACTTCAGCAGAGCATAGGGTAACATAGGTGCATTCCATTCCTTCCGTAGCTCTACTGCTGTTTTGCCCGATCTGGAAAGCCCTTGTAGCAACTCCTTTTCGAGTTGCATAGCCTTGTACCATATCATTTCTGTTTGTTTTTCCATCTGCTCGGCCAACCTCTGCTCTTCCAATTTCATGACTGAATCTTCTTCCGTCTCTTGGTCTTTGGAGCCGGTTTGATCCGTCTGCGTATCTGGTGCCTCCTGTTCATCTGAATCATCCTCGTACTCATTTTGACCCCCATATACTTCGGCGAGTCCAGCCAAATTCGTTGTTGCTGGCTCCATGTGCACTCGTACCTGTCCTTGGTGCTGCCCTGCACTTTGTAGACTTGCGATTTGTGCGGCCATTGTTCTACTATTGATTTGTAGAGCTTGAAATTCCATTTCTTTTTTAGCGGCAGATTCCTCTAACTGTTTTAACCTGATGTGCAAGTTTTCATTTTCTTCTCTGAGTGATTTGGAAACAATGCTTTCCATTTCACTGTCAGGAGCTGGTCCTTGTTGTTGTTCACTTTGCAAGTCTGAAATTTATTTTTGTAGTTGATCTTCTACTCTAAGCGCACTTTCAGCAATCATTAAACGCTGTTTTCTTTCCAACTCCAGCTCCCTCTTTAGTGCATCCACTTCTTCTTCTGGGTGGACTATTGGTGTTGTTGGTAGTGACGTTTTTTGCTTCTTAGCGCGTTCGATTTCTCTTGCTTGGATATTTGTTACTGCTCTCAAATCTTTGACTGCAATTTGTAAGTCATCGATGACGACTTGCAAACTTTTGATGATCTCCAACGCATCTTGCTTTTCCTTTTCCAACTTTTGGATGTGTTCGTCTCTGTCACTGACATCTTCAAGGAATACGTTTATTGTATCTTCACATATGGCATTGAAGTCTTCCGACTCCTGTAAATTGTCTTTGAGAAGATTTACTTTGCCTTTGAGCCCCAATATTTCAGCATCTCTGATGCTGATCAGCTTTAGAGTTTCCTCCCTTTGCTCTTGCAGTCTCAGAACTTCCTCATCAGTTTTTTGTAGCTTCATTTTGTTGGACCGGTTCTGATCAGCTAACCATTGACTGTGCAGTCTTGTTCGGTTTAGTATTGTCGCCATTGACTGTAAATCTTCATCTATAGTAGCTTCCAGCTCAATTTCTTGAGAGGAAGAAGCTTTATCTTTAGTCTGATCCACCTCCTTTTGCTTGCCTTTATCACTTTGTGATATGACTCCAGTGTTTGGGTGTCTATCTGTTCCTTCTTCTTCTTCTTCCTCTTCTTCTTGTTCACTGGGCGGTGTGTGAACTCTGTCATCACGATGTGAGTTTTCTGAATGCGAAGTAGATTCAGCAGATGGGCTAGATTTCCTTTCACTTGTATCTGGCCTTGGAGATGGCGGCAGTGTTTCCTGATCACGCGAAGTTGGCCTCAGCTGATCTCTCAAATTTTGGAGATCCTCCTCTTCTAGTAGCAATTCTGGTTCATCCCTAACATTTCTTTCTTGGATGTACCTCTCGAACCAGTCTAGCTCAAAAGCTGGGTTGTTTCTATTCTTCGTTCTCAGTGTGAAAGTGCTACTAGAAGGTTTCCAAGTGGCGCCTACATTGCCTCGTAGAGATCTTTCTAGAGCAAACCCTTCTAGCATCCTTTCCATTTTTGCTATCTTTTGCAACCTGGTGTTGTTTTCCATTTCCGCTTTCCGCTTCTTTAGTCGGGCATCTTCCTCTTCAGTTCTTTTTTCTTCTTCCATCTTTTCTTGTGTACTTCTTGTCACTCTTTCCAGCTTGTGTCCTCCAATGGTGTTAATAGATGCCGGTACTTTCCTTTGTGATCTGTCTTCGCTATTTTCCCTTAATACCAGCCAGTCGTTCTGATGAGGGGCAAGTAGCAACTGATCTGCCGCGCCTATGGCATGGTATATTACTCTGGTTAAGACTTCTCCTCCTGCAATGTAATTGGGTCTGTCCTGCCTTAGCTTTGTCATTTCTTCAAACAGATATGACGCGTGATCTATATAGAACTCACAGGTCATTCCCATAGCCCATGTCAGTGTGGTTGAGATGCTCCCATGCGGTGTAGTGTATCTTGGCGGCCTTTTGATGTAGCTCAACAAACAATGACTGTAGATCTGTGTCAGTTCTCTTACTTTCAGGTTTGCTATGAGTTCGAAAGAAGGTAGTTTGGACTTTTGCAAGTAAACTGTGAGGTTTTTCCTTCTTTCTCTCATGTTTGCTCCTTGATCTGACAATTTCAATGCCTCTTTGATGATCTCTTTGGTGATCTGGATCTCCATCACTTCATTATCCATGCCTACCACTCTGCAAGTTCCATCTTCTTGGATAGTCTCTATTAGATGCTGTACCCTCTTGAAATCTATCCCTACTGGTGGTAGTGATACGAAGTTCCACAAGCCGACTTTTTTGAGCCATGACCTTTGCGGTGATCTTTTCAAGTAATTCTCTACCTCCTTGGGAATCATCACTGTATCCACTAAGTTTCTTTTGTCATCCACATATGAACCTTGATATATCTGAAAGGCCGCTGCCTATTGCACATCTGCAGGTATTCAGGTGGCTGCTGGCTTTAAAGAATTGGGTAGAAGTGCATAGGGTACTTCCCCTTCCGTTGCCAAGTTCTTGCCTTTTCTTTTTCCCGGAGAAGCCTCCATTGATCCTATCATCACAATTATCAGCTAATGCACAAACATAGTACTACTCTCCTAAATTGATTACCACTTAATCATGCATCTAGATGAGCATTCTTAATCCCAAGATTAGTTAAGATAAAATGTTAGCAGATAGACAAGCTCTTCCATTGTGCGACTTTGGCGGCTTCAAATTGATGTTGTTGGTGAAGGAGAACAAGTACAAATGCCTTGAAATTTTGTGTGGTTTATGCTCTCATGGCATGTAAGGTCACTCCATAAGCCAAAGCTCAAACTTAGTGGGTGGTCATCTTGCATCATGTTGAAGACAACTGATAATTCAAATTTTTGATAAGATGGTCCAGTATCCCTCTGCTTGGTCTATCGCGATAGACTGGGACTTAGTGCCAGTTTGTTATTTTTTGGCTTTGTGACCATCTGTCTGCCTTCTCCGGGTTGATGCAAGGTTTCTTGACCCCTCACATGTAAATTTTACCTGTCTGCCCTTGAGATGTCCTTTTCTGACTCTGAGTTGTCTGCATGTCTTTCTCAGCTTGCCATATGAGTCCATCTTGGCACCAAATTTGGTGTACCGCCTTCATTTGCTTCCCCAAGTCTAGCTTGTAAAAATTTGAAAAGTCTTTCCCCCCAATAATTGTTGTAGCAAGTCTATCGCGATAGACTGAGTTTTTGACCAAAAAAGATTTTTCTTGCACTTTGACTTGATATTGGTGGTTAACATTCCTTGTTAGCACCCCTCATGAAGCCAAAGTCAAAGTTTCCCTTGTCTAAGTGTAAGTTCAAGTCTATCGCGATAGACTGGGCACTTTGTCATTTTTACCAGTTTTTTGATGTTAGTTGACTATCATGGTTTTAATAGGCCCTCCTAGACACATTTTTACCAGTTTTTTGATGTTAGTTGACTATCATGGTTTTAATAGGCCCTCCTAGACACACACATCAAGTTTTAATCAATTTAGCAGAATGTACTCCCTGTTTGCAGCACTTAGCTGGTTCTGAAGTCGAAGTAGACCACTTAGGTGATGGTTGTGGTTCGTTTTGGTCTTTGTATGATTCCGCCTGTCTTTTACCTCCTTTTGACCTTCCATCCAAGCAGTCAATTGTTGTTTTGGTGTTTGAAACACCAAGAACAACCATTTGGACGTCTTTCTGGCCTGTTGTCGGCATTTGGCCTAGTGGAAGAACTTTTTTCCGAGTGGACACATTCCATCTCGTAGTTGACCTCCTTTGGATGTTCCTTGTTGAATTTGGTGTAATTTTGTCACTTGGTCGGCCCGTTAGAGTATCGTGACGCTTTGTGCGGTTTTCGTCAGATAGGGACTTTAGGCTCCGTTTTGACGAACTTTTTCATAGTCTAACCCTTCAGTCGGTTAGTTGAGGTTATTGGCTTGCTGTCTATGAATTTTGGCTCATTTCCGATCACCTTGGTTTTGTCGCCCTTTTGCAGGTCCTGCTAAATTAGGGTTTTCTGAGCGGCTTCCTTCACGCTTTTCGAGGTCATAGGCTCGATCCCTAGCTATAAGCATTGTGCCTTTCACTTTTGGTCCCATTTGGTGGCCTCTAGGTCTCCCTAACAACCATTCTACCGTATGTGTGCACAGGTTGTGATTGTGATGCCGGCGAGGTTTTGCGACTAACTGAAGTAAACAACACTTAGAGTCAGTGTTGACGAGCATACCTCTCATATCTGATGTCGATCTGGTGACCATGCGCAATGGATGAGCTCTTGGAAGTCTCAACTGTTGTAGGGAGCTCTCTCTCTCTCACACTATGGAAAATGACTCAAATGAGGGATTTCTAGCCTAGCCTCTCTATATGTAATCGAGACTCCGACACCAAATTTTCCCATCTTTTACCTGTGGCCATAACTTTTTGCGAGATGCGGTTTAGGCTTGAAAATTTCTTGATTTGGATTTCGGTTGCTTTAGTTTTACCACTTTTGCAGATTTCTCGAGTTGGAGGTCCCTTCATGACGGTGGTCATTTTGCCCTGTCACCTTTGCAGTCCTTATTTTTTCTGTGTCTTCTTTACCTTGCTCTGATCAGGCGTCTCTTATTTTGTGTTTCCATCTAGATTACGGATTTTTTTCTATAATTTTTGCTAGAAAATGGTTAAAATAAAGCAAATAAATCCCAAAATTACCCGAAAATAGAAATTCTAACCTAGAAAAATACCAATGAAAAGCAAAACAATTTGTAGCTCACTTTTCTCTCGTCTATGTACAATCTCGCTCATTATCGTCAACCTTGGCCTATTTTTTACTGTTTTTAGACAGTTTTTGGTCAGATTTGACTCTCTTTATAGTCTATACACATCCCTAGGGGCTCATGAATGATGATTTGGTCCCTAATTTTGATTAATTACGAGGGAATATTCTTTTTCCCAAAATCACACAGTAAAACGCAAAATGGTTGAAAAATTGCTCACAAACATTGCCCTCTAATATATGACATGAGTCCGCATTGGAATGCCTCCCCCCCTCCTAATTGGAGTCCTCCCGGACGACAGGGTATCGTCAAGGGTATGTGTTGTGCATGGGTTTGAACTCGTGCTAATGCAGGCCTTGTAATATACCCCTATATGCATGTGCAGTCAATGCATGTAGAAAGAATTTATGCGGTGGAGGAGGAAGGTATAAGCGATGCGCTTATTGGCATTTGTCGTTGAGGTTTCCTGTGGTATCTTGAATTGGCTGGCAGATTTTCTTTGCAAGTAGTAGTTGTAACTCTGCCGCTCGTTGTTTGATTGTTTTCCACTGGTTTTGAATTGGCGTATGTGGTTCCTTTGAAGTCGATATTGTCGTATCTGGTGGAACATTCTTTCTTTCTACCTTGATGACTTGTGTCTGATACATCCTTGTAGTTTTTGTTGTGGATTCTGTTTGTTTCCTCGTGTTGTTTGCATGATGTTGCTTGACCTTGACAGTTGTAGATAGCTGCACGATTGTCATCTTTGTCCGACCTTCTTGTGTTGTTGGCTCGTTTTGAATTGGCAATTTTGCCCGCCATACCAATATAGCCCGTTGCGTATTTGACAGATTGACTATGTTTCTTTGAAGTTGGGCTTGTTTTCGGTGTTTTGTCTGTTCTTCTGACTCTTTTTTTATAGGAATTAGGCTGTTGTGCCTTATCCAAACTTTGTATTTCCGCTTTTGATGTAATTGTGCCTCGGTCAGCTCTGTACGCCGTACCCAAACTTGCCTGGTTCCCTGCATGGTTGCTGATTTTTTATAAGACGTTGCTGGACTTGTAAACTTTGTTTGTTGTTGGGTAAATTTTTGCGGTTGTATTAACTTTTGTTTCCTCCTTGACATGAATTGGTTATATGATAAGAAGGGTTCTGAAAAGTTTTCCTTTCTGAACAGTGCCTCATTCGTATCCAAATCAATGAGTACCCTGTTAGATTTCATCCATGACACTGCTAAGATACACGGAGTTGTTGACCTACTTGGTGGCAGTACATGGAATTTTGTAGTGTACGGGTGTGCTTGCACTGTGATTGGTATTATAATAGACCACAACGTGGTCACCTCATCACCCGATGCTACTTTCAATCTGTGTGTCTCTGGGATTGTCTTCATTGGTCCAAGTTTCTGAAAGAGCTCAAAGCTGATGACACTCATTTTTGCCCCAGTGTCAAGTAATGCATAGATTTCAACTTGTTTTGTGCCTGCATAAGCTTTTATGTAAGGACTACACCATGTATCTTCCAAGTCGTCGATGATGCTATCGTCCTGAGCCCTAAGGTCTGTCATGGTATTTTCTAATTCGTCGCTTTGTATATCCGCTTCGATTGTTCGGGATGTTGAAAGAGGATATTCGTCAGTCATCATTGGGGTGACCATGTTTATTGTCCTGAGAAACTGCTTTCGTTTAGCAATCCGTTCCTTTGCTTCTTGTTGTGCCTGGTCCTGAATTCTTTGTTGTTCTTGTCTATAGGTTTTTCCATAATGCAGTTGAAACAACAGTTTCGGTGTTAAAGGTGGATGATATTTTTTTAAACGACACCCACTAATCCAGTTCGGCATTTCTTTTCCATCTAGTGTCGACAGTTTTACTGCTCCGCTAGACGATATTTCTTGGATCAAATAAGGCCCCATGCCCCTTTTCTTTAGCTTTTTGGCATGCTGTTTAAGGGTGTATACTAAGACATAGTTACCCGTTTTAAAGTTCTTGTTCTTGACATGTTTGTCAAAAAACTCTTTCTGTTGTCTTTTTTTTGCATAGATGGCCACTACAGCATTGAGTCGTAACTCATCTAATTTTTCAAGGTCTTCTAACCGTTCTGAAAGTTCATGCCCCGTCCAGTCCAATTGTTTTGCTACCCTTAGTGTGGGGATTAAAAAGTCAATAGGCAATATTGCATTTAACCCATATACCATATTAAATGGTGTAGCATTGAGTGTTGTTTTATATGCAACTCGATAGGCCCACAATGCCGAATAGAGCATCTGATCCCAATCTGTTCGTGTTTCACTAACCGATTTCGTAAGAACCGTGCACAATATTTTGTTGGTCGCTTCCGCTTGGCCATTGGCTTGTGGATGATAGGGTGCAGATTTGCGATGAATTACCATAAACTCATTTAAGAGATGTTGGATAACTTCATTTACAAAGTGTGTCCCTCTATCACTCACCAGCTCGATTGGAAGGCCATAATGTGTAAACACATATTCATATAAGAATTGTGCCGTGGTTCTAGCGTCTGCTTTCGTTGTGGCTTTTGCTTCCACCCATTTGCTCATGTAGTCCGTGGCCACTATGATATATTGTGCTTGTGAACGATACGCTGGTGGAGTGATAGGACCAACAAAGTCTAATCCCCGTTTGGCGAATGCTCGAGCACTCATCATTGGTCTCAAAGTCATTTCGTCTCTTTTAACTGGTACCTTAGTGCGTTGACATTCATCACACCTTTTCACGAATTCTACTGCATCTTGAATCATGGTCGGCCACCATATACCTGCAACCATAATGATTTTTACGGTTCTCTCTGTTGAAAAATGACCACCTGCTATGCCTGCATGAGCCTGTTCCAATAATGGAAAGTAGTCATTTTCATGAGGAACTAACCTCAGCTGGTCATCAGTTCCTCTTTTGTACAATTGGTCACTAATGAGGGTATACCTATTCGCTTCGATTTGTAAAGCCTTTTGTCTGGCTTTAGACCAATCTCCTGGCAGCTCCTTATTAGTCAAATAATCCATAATAGCATGACTCCATGCGGGTGCTACTGTTACTTGGTATAATGTGGCATAATCCACAGTGGTATTGGATGTGCAAAAGTCGCATTTCTTGATGTAATTTGCTACATCGCCTGCCATTCCTGGCCAATACACTCCAAGTCTTCTTAATTGTTCATACATCATTTGATTTGCTATATGGAATCCCCCTGTTTGTGTGTGGGTCTCCTCTAGATATGCTTCGTACTCCTCTGGGCCTATACACAACCTTAGAATCCCATCGTTTCCATGATGGTACATTCTTCCCGCAAGCATTGTGTAATTTCGTGCTTGTCTAATGTCTTCTACCGTGTGTTTGTCGTCAAGATTCATTCCATATGTCAGCAACGGAATAATTTTCTCTGACCATTTCGGTACCATCTCTATATTAAACAGGTATGCGTCTGGGAGATCATCATCTACTCCGGTAGCTTTTTCACCATGTAGTAATCGAGAAAGGTGGTCTGCTCTTTGATGAGTTTCTCCTTTCTTAACTACTACCGTAAAATCAAACTCCAGCAACACAATGAACCATCTTACAATTCATCCCGTGTTGCAAGGTTTGTTTACTAAGTGCAAGAGTGCCTGATGATCCACAAAGAATGTGAATTTGTTCACGAGTAAGTAATGCCGAAATTTCTTTACAGCATATATCATACCCAATCCTTCTCTTTCAGTGGTAGTATAATTCTTTTCTGCACTGTTGAGTTGTCTACTAGCATAACTGATTGGAAAATCCGTCTTTCCCTCATCTGGTTGTGCTAATATACAGCCTATTGCAAATGCCGAAGCATCTACATGTACATGGAAGATCTTTGACCAATCTGGTGCTTTTAGAATTGGTGCAGATACCAGTGCATCTTTTAGTTTCTGGAATGACTCCTCACATTCATTTGTCCAAATGAAGAGTGTGATTACAATATACAAGGGTTTTGCGATTACCGCGTACATGTAGATAAAACGTCGATAGTATCCACAATGTCCCATAAATGATTGTACCTCTCGTACAATGTTTGGTCTTGGCAATTCTATGATCACCTTTACCTTGTCTTCATCAGTGGTAATTCCATTAGCCGACACTATGTGGCCTAAGATTTTACCTTGTCGTACCATGAATACGCATTTTTCTGGGTTGAGGCAAATCCTATACGTTCTGCATTTTTCGAATACCTTTCTCAGATGATCTATATGGTCTTCTCTCAATAGAGAATAGACACACAAGTCGTCCATGTAAACATCCAAGAATTTTCGCAAGTATTCTTTAAAAGCGTGTGTCATTAATCTCTGAAATGTGGCTGGAGCATTGGTCAAGCCAAATGGCATTACCCTAAACACATATATGCCCCATTCTGTTGCAAATGCTGTTTTGTATTGATCTTCTAGTTTGACCCTCAATTGGTTATAACCAGAGAATCCGTCCATAAAGCTATAGGATTTCTTGCCTGCCACTCGTTCCAGGACGTGTTCAGTGATAGGAAGAGGGTAGTTGTCTCTTATTGTTGCTGCATTTACCTTCTTGAGATTCACACACACTCGTAATTTCCCATTTTTCTTGGGTATCACCACTATCGGGGACACCCAATATGTGTGTTCTATCTCATAAATAAATTCAGCCTCCATAAGTTTGTCTATCTCCTCTTTTATCCTTTTGGCGAATGTCTCATTATACGTGTAGGGACGTTGTTTGCTTGGCTTTGCATCATACTTCAGAGGGATTGAATGTTCACAAATGTTAGGATCCACTCCCTTCAAATCTTTGTACAACCATGCAAATACATCTCGAAATTCCTTAAGTGTTTTGATCAGTAAGTCCTCTTCTTCTCGACCTAGATCTGTGGCAATGTAAGCAGGTCGAGGATTTTCTCCTGGCTCTGCTAAGTCTATTTTCTTGGCGTTCTCTGGCCCATCGTAGGACTCGTTTTATTTAGGCTCCCTCATTGGTTGTTGAACCACCAATCTTCTTTCCTGAATGGTGTACTTACAATAGTGAGGAGGTACATCTATCTTTTTACTCCCATCACTAGCGTTCATTCCATCGCTAGTTTCCATTTCAGTTGTCCATACATTTTTTATTTTTTGTTTCAACTCATTGTATCTCGTTTTCCGTTCAATTTTCATCATAATTGGACTACCACAGACATTCAGTTTTTCTATTGCAACTCTTTTTTTTGGTTTGCTGGTTTTCTTAGGTTTCAACAGTTTGGACTTAAATCATGAGTCTTTAGCAACCTTAAGAAATCTTCCTGACACTTTATCCTTAGCACAATCAACAACATGAATGTTCATAAGGAAATGTGTCTTACCCTTAAACTCTGGCATGGGTCTCAACCTGGTTGGTGTACTGATGTGGTGTCATTTACTCTTGTATCGTTTTTGGCATCTCTCACTTTGGTTTGGGAAATTGTAGAAGAGGTCATTGTCTTGATCTTGATTGTCGTCTCCCTCTGTATTTTCCGACTTCTCATCATCCGCGTTATCCTTGTTTTCACTTTGATCAGAAGAATCATAAAATTCTTCTCCTTCCTGCTTGATTTCTTTAGTGGGGATGTCCACATAGCCCACTATCTTAATCTCAAGTTTCGTTTCTGTTTTATGGATTCTCATATTCTCAGTATCTACCTCGTCCTCGTCCTCCTCCACAATTTTGCTCAACATGTAGTATGGTATGATATCGTAGCCATTCTCATCACAAAATTTGGTGGGAGTGACTTCATTGACGCATACATCCAATGTAGCCAAAATTTGAGACCATTCTAGGGGTTCGAGCTTCTCTTCAGGAAAAGGTTCTCGTATATAGGCATCATTTTCCAAGACCCTGTCTAGTGTCCTTTCATCATGGTCAAATTCACTACATTGAGATGCTCCACACATCCATATCTCTTTTTTCTTACAAAGCCACGCTAGGACTTCTGATCCACTAATGGTGGCCGAGTCAAATTCTTCCACAAGGGTTCTTGTGAAATCATGGTAGCTATGATTTTTCATGTTTACGCGTGTAGTATTTTCAGCATGTCTTAGATACAAATAATCATACCCCCAGTCCTGCACCATTTTGAGTTGCCTCATGAACGGCCTACCAAGGATAATTTCATAGTTGTTCTTCTTGCCGAAATCTACTATGGCAAAGGTATGTTCGTACTCTATGCCATAGGAAGATACCACAATTGCCTCAAGAAATCCTATAGGCCTTTCTATGTGCCCATCCGCCAGTTGCAATTTCATTCTAGTTGTTCGTATTGCTGGTTTTCCCCATTTTTCCCATAGAAATTTGGTCGCAATGGCAATGCCAGCTCCACTATCAAGTATTGCCTTAGTCTCTATGCCATTATACTCAACTGGTAGGGTCGTGTTGCCGTCTTCACCCTCACAATACTCTCCTACCTTGTTGAGTGGCACTAGTCTAGTGTTGACTTTCTTCGGTTCTGTGTCATTAAGCTCGGTTTCGAAGAACTTAAGAGGCGTCCTTATGCCAAATTTTTCAAGACATTTGCCCACTTCCGTCCACATGATTGGCCTAATTTTTAACAATTCTGCCAATGTGATTGTACACTTGACCGGAGTGGTCAACAAGTCTGTCAGGATTTTAGTGTTCAACTGATTCGAACCGTCTATTCTCTGAGACGGTACTCTTCGAATTTCTGACCTTGCCTCATAGTCCCCCATATATGATGGCAAAGTTCTGAGAGATTGTGGTCTGCTATCTTCGGATGCAACTGAACCATTATCCCCTTGAAATGATTTAACGTCCAAATCCCATGGAGTCTTATTCAAGTTCAGGTCCGAGAAAGGCACTGATTCGACTGTTTTTGTCTCATATTTTTCTTGAGCTTTTCGCACCGTTTCCCATAGCTCTTCAGGCCAATTTTCTTTCACAATAGGGGAATATGGTGGAAAATCTTTCAGTGATTCATCAGTGCTATTAGGTACGTCTTTTGCATCCTCTACATCTAGAAAGGATTTAATGTTTTCTATCTTGTCGGGTATCCTTTGTTCGGTTTCGTGAGGTGTTTCATTGTTTGGTGGTTTGATTACTCTATCTCCTGCTTCCATAGGTGGAGGCTCCAGTAAAGCTTGTGCAGTTTCAATCAGCTGTTTGCACATCTCTAGTCTCTGTTTTTCTATCTCTGGATATGGATATGTCATCCACCTTTGCTCTAGGGTCTGTCTGTTCTTCAATCTTGCTTCATATGCTTGCAAGATTGCATCTAAGGGTTCATTGATCTTATCTACCAATACCGACCCTCCTGAGCTTGCACTCTTTGGTCCTTCCGTTGATTTTAGAGAGTCGGACTCTCTTTGCTGTTTAAGTTGCTCTCGAGCTATCGTTAGCTCAGCTTCTACATCTTTTTGTTTTCGCTCACGTCTAGCTTTCATTTTCGCTCTTCGTTCTTCCAAGGATTATCACGACTGACGCTAGACTTGTCAGTCTTGATTTCTTCTTGATTTTGATAGTTACTCTTGGGCTGATTTTCATTTTTCCTTGCTTGGGCTCTCGTCAAGACCTTAACAGGAATCATAGTTTCGTTTTTTGACCCTCCACTGGATGGTAGCGCTCCCAGCATATTCAAGGTAGTTTTTGCTCCTTTGCTCGAGTTTTTAGGGCAATCAGGGATCAAGTGAGTAATTCCACACTTTGTGCAATATGCGTTGACCCTAATGATTTCGTCATGAGGGCATTCCCTCAGCCAATGGTCTCCTCTACACTTGTAGCATGGTCCTTTAGGCTGTTGAGGTGCTCCTGGGGCTCCTCTTTGTTGGTGTGCAATTCTTTGCCCGCTCATGCCTCCGTTGGCTATGAACAACAATGTTCTTTCATCCAGGCTATATCGTCCTTCTCCCGCTGCCTATGCAGCAGTTGGTGGTCCTGTATTTCCTATCATGCTCCATGGTTCTGGTGTAGAGGGTTCGTCAGGTGGATAATAGACAGAGTTCGCCGCATATCCATTGGACTCATCGTAGTATGCATGCATAGGTACCAAAGCCTTCTCGTCCGACTCAGTTACTGTGGGTGTGTATCTTATGCCGACTGGTCGTAATCCTGGTAGAGGTGGTTGTTGTTCCAACACTGGTTGTGGTCTTTCTACGGCTACAGGTCCTGGTAGGTTGCCTGTTTGATATCTAGGCATCGGTGGGACTTGAGGAGATGTCACCTGAGCTTGCGGAGCATATGGTCGTTCTCTCACCTATCCCTTGTTATAATAACACTCCTCCGTCCCATGGTTTGTCCATTTTTGTTCAATCGCACACCATTTTTGTTGTTTAGCTTGTGGTTATACAAGTTAATCTTTTTAAGCACATCCTCTACAAGCTGCTCTTGGCTTACCGCTACTTCCCCGTTCAGTGTTGTCTTAGCAGACTTGCCTCCGCTTTGTTGTGAGGAAGAATCATCGTCAAGATCCTTGAACTCACCCTCTTTGTAGACCGCACAATTGTCCACAAGGTATAGAGCTTCCTTGGTTAAATCATTCAACGTAGTGCTCCTTTTCATATGTAAGTCCTTTTGAAGATCTGCATTCCTTAGTCCTTGGATAAATATAAGCATAAGTCTGGACTGAGTTGGCAGTTCTTCCATGGGACAGAACTTAACATATCTTTTTAATCGGAGGGTGGCCTTCCGCACGGACTCTCCATCTTTCTGTTTGAATTTATGGATTTGCGAGACTGTATTATGAGCTATCCCCCTTTGTGAGAATTCCTCGATAAACTCGTCAAACACTTCCTCCGTAGACTCAAAGTCTCTTCGCTCCACCGAGTCAAACCATGTAGCCGCATCATCCTCTAAGGTTAAACCGAATCCTACAAATTGGGTAGGAAAGTCTAGCACCTCTTCAGCTCTAATTACACACACGAAGGCTGCTACATGATCTCTTGGATCCCTGCTTCCCGTATATTTCTTGTTTACCCATTTTTGCACTTGAGAAGGTCTAATTCTACAATGGTCTCCAAATCTCATCATGGGATCTCCCCGTCCTAGTCGATATACCTCCTCTGGTCTCCTGTAGTGGCCAGGTTCCTCTCCCAATGGTGCTCCTAATCCATAATTTCTAGCAGTTCTCGTGAGAGATGGTTCATCTCTCCGAACTCGTTCTCGGGGTGTTCTTCCAAGCTCAGTTGACCCCTGAGTCTTTGGCTTACTCTCTCCTTGATACTGTGCATAGAGTGGTGGTTCTTGTAAATCCCTTAACCCTCGTGCGGTTTGATAACCCTCTCGGGTTTGGTCTTGTTCTAATGTAGCACTCTGTCGAAGCCATGCCTGCAGTGATGGCTGAGTAGCTGGTTGGTCCTGGTAGTTGGACGTCGGTGGTCGGGTAGAATGTGAGGTAACGTCATACTCTTTTGAAAAGGGATTAGTCGACTTGCTAGGGGTGTAGGTGGCTCTTGGTACCTCGTCGGGGCCATAGGTCGATGCTCCCGGAACTGTTGCCTTTTCAACCTCTTCTGGGAGAATACGTTTGTATTCTCGCCCGTATCTGTCAACAAAAACAATATCCTTCCCCATAGCAGTTTCATAAGAAAATAAGTAAAGAACCTTGTCTTTGCTTAATTCATTTGGGTAGGGTTCCTTGCATTGAAAGTAAGAGAATATTCCCTTGCATTCATGCTTGTAAATCCCTACATTCTCATTATAGGTTGGGACCCTGGCTGTTTTCTTATCATACATAAAAAGCGCTCCAGGTCGATCAATGTTAGGAGGCGGTTCTTGGGTTTCTGAAACCATTTTCCCTTTTGCCACGTTATCCCCATATGTGTTGTAATCCTCAGGGTTACTCACTATCAGATAGTGGTTTCCCTTTTCATCTTTGAATCTGTCTCCATCATCGTAGACTCAAATTATCTCTAGTCTCTGAGCCTGTCTTTCTTCAATACAAATACATTTGCGTCCCCGATAGTCAGAATAGACTAGGGCTCCCCTCGAGTTAGTTCCTTCCAAGAAGATTATAGTGAACTAGGTTTCGTTTAAAGGATGTAGGGAGGTGCTCCCTCCTGGCATTGGTCCTTCACCGTTGAAACCTACTGGCTGTTGACTCCCCATCATGAAGAAGGACTTTTCCGACGAAGTGTCAGTATCACTACCCTCTTCAATGATTGGTGCCAATGGGTCTAGTCTCGTCTGAGTTACACTCTCTTCTGTGGACGTGGTGCTAATTTGACTTTTGACACTTTTAGCTCTAGACTTAACAAAGGCTCCTGACCTTAAATACATAGGAATGAAAGTTTTGTTGCAAACTTAAAGCTTACCTGGACTCCTTGTTCCTGTATAGCTTTGTGATGACCTCCTTCTGGGATCTACACAAGGATGGTTAGTCTGTTCACAAGTGTTTTCCCTGAATTACCAAAAAATATTTCAAGTATATACAACAACCACTTAGTCAATCTTCTGGTGGTCCAATTTCAATTATGAAATGACCGCTGGGATCTATATAGAGAGTATGTCCTAGCAGTATAGTCACAAATTGCAAAAAGTGTCTGATTCACTACTTCCTTAGTCTATCGCGATAGACTGACAGTTTGCTCTAGCATAAGTCAATTCAAAATTGTGACTTTACCCCTGAGTTCCAGTTACCCTCTATAGCCTATCGCGATAGACCAAGGAAATTTCTGTTACCCTCTGTGACAGATGGTTTAGCCTCCCCTTGTGTAGTGCATTGACCAATTTTGGCACTGTTTGGACATTTGGTCAAAGACTTCTTGCCCTTGTCTCTGAATTCAGACTCCAAACACCAGTTTTGAAGTTTTAGGGTCAAAATTGGTGTTCAAATTCACTCAATTTTTGTGAGTACCCTTGTATTGATGTGTTAAGCTTGTGGTATAAGGGTTTTTTGCTTGTTGCTAGACAAACACCACCTTCACCAGTCTATCGCGATAGACCAGGCAGTGAGCAATGGGGACTTAATTTTTTGTCTGTTTTTGCATAGTCTTGTTCCCTATGTCCATATAAGTCTATCCCCCAAGTTTTATGAAGTTTGGACTTATTTTGACCTCAAACTCAAGCACTTCACAAATTTCACTTTTCTTTGACAATTCACAACTCCATTGCACTTGAAGTGATGCAAATTTGATGACACTGCATCTTAAACTTGTGCACATCAGTCATACCTCATGACATAGTCAGTTTACCCTTGGCTAATGGTTATATCTCATCTTGGCCTCTTTAGGTTCACTTAGTGTTTCCTTATGACAATCACTTGTTTCTTTTTTTGTTTGTTTTTTGCGGTTTTATAGCGTTTTTCTACTCTATTTCTTCACAAGTATAACAAGCACTCAAAACCAAAAACCATAACTCCACATTATCCTATTTAACTAAATCTAACTAATCGCAGACCTTCGGCAAGACACATGCTTCCTAGCTATCCACTAGACCTCAGGATACTCTATCCTGGATCTTGTTCTAAAAGTTTAAGCTCTCTCTAGTCAAAACTAAAGTAAGCTAACCATCACGCGAGTGACGTAGATCCCCCTACTTAAGGTCTTGTGTCCTCAGCAGTGGCGCCAATGTTTTAGGGCAAAACTACTCCCCTGTTCATACTCACGAGCACGACACAGACAACATACTTATCATCCGATGACACGACTAACCCATAGGTGCACGTAGGCAATCTCGTTAGCTTGTCAGGCTGAGACCAATCTACACATACGCACTTTTATGATGCATCAATCACTAACCCTGGTAGAATGCAACCCACTCTATCCCTAAACGCTCACAACACCGTTTACACGTCCAATGAACTCGGAATTGCATCAAAATTACTAGGCATCATCCTCTCACTAGGACATACTTACCTATAAGTCTAATCTCACCAGATTTGAACCCTAGCTATCTCGAATACTGTCGCGATAGACCAACAGGTCATAATCCAAAAGTGGGTGAAACTTAAGTTTATCAGTATCTATGTGTAGCTAATCTCTTTCTCATTCCATGAAGCACTTGATTATTGAAAACAGACACCGTTTGTGCTACTTACAAGCAAAACAAGCTCGAGGAAGAATCGATCGCGATCAACTTGAAACGACGAATGCGTGGCGTGGGCGCGTAGCTCTCGGAGAGACTACCGCGATGGTGTGGTCGCGTCGTGAATCCGGTAAGGGAGAAGCGCGTAGCGAAGAGGATAAGACACACTCACTCTCTCTCTCTCTCTCCCTCTCAGACTCGTACGACACAGGATTAATGTCGCGTCGTGAATCTGGTAAGGGAGAAGCGCGTAGTGAAGAGGATAAGACACACTCACTCTCTCTCTCCCTCCCTCTCAGACTCGTACGACACAGGATTAATGTTCAAAAAAATGTTGTCCAAAAAATGGTTCGAAGGTGACTTTTATACTTTAGTCACCTTAGCTAAAAAATGTACATGGGGTTCTCTTGCTCATGATTACAAAGTGGGAATAAATCTGAGTCCTGACTAACTCACTAATATTTACATAATCCAATTAAACATAAAGAAGCATGGGAAAAAGATTCCACACGTGCCGAGGTAACCGACTCTTCCATGATGGTATCTCCATCATTACTCATCACCTGGAGTAAAATATTTCCAAGGAATCAGAGGTATCTTGAGAGAAGCTGTCTTAAGGATGGTCAAACATTTCTTTCCTGGGTCAATTAGTCATAACCCAATCATTTCTTTCCTAGTTACAATCATTGCTCGTGGGTTTCGTAGAAGTTACCTTCCATTTCAGCCAGTTTATCCTTCCTATCCTTACGTATGCAATGCTTAACTTAAAATGAACTTTAAAATCTATTAGTGAACATAATAGAAATCCACCTGGGACTGCTTGTCCATGTGTTGTGGGCTAGGTGCCCGTAGACTCTCCTCTATTGGCCTATGGCTAGGCCCTGCTTCATGGTCATTAGTTGCTTTGTTTCTCTTGTTACTAACATCTTCTTCTTCAGTCAGAGGATTTCCCCTGGTTCTCTTGGGAGCCATGTCAACAGCCGTTTAGGTTAATCAACTAGAGATTAATCTCTAATGATTTCTTCGTAGTGTTCTCTCTAAATGAGAGAGAGAGTATCAAGGCTCCAAGTCTAAGAAATTATGAAGAGAAGGGGTCCTTTTATAGCTTTTTCTGGGCACCGTGTAGCTTCTGGCAGGTTTCCACACTCCAAGCAGCCCCCCAGCTTGCAAATGGCGCCCCTTGCTGCTATCTCTGTCCCTGGCAGGTTCTCCCAGGTTCCACACAGTCCCCATACCTTCCAAAATTTACTTTGGTTGATTTTTCCTGATTCTAACGATGAAAATTAGATTGCCAATTAATTCTAGAACCTTAGTGTAAAAAGTCCTTGTTAATGATTATTACTGAAACTATTTGATTTTCATTACTAGTTGAATTCCTATTGTAATCTTCCAGGGTTTGTAACTTTTTTCAGTTTTTATCGGATTCAGATTTTGAAAATTACTAAACATAGTAAAGCTCTGCTTATGTTTCCAAAAATACCAAGATTAGTCGTGTTTGAATCCTTCAACAGTTGTTTTCCATTTAATTTTTTAGGCTTTGTACAATTTTTAAGGTTTTGGAAACTGGAAACCTTACAATCACCCCAACTTAAGGAATTGAGATGTCCTCATCTCAACGGAAATTGGGAAAATCTTTGCGAAGTGATACTTCATCCTCCCAGGTGGCATCTTCAGTGGGGTAGTCCTTCCATTTGACTAAATGTTTTCTGATAACCCTGTTTCTCAGATTCCTTTCCCTAGTATCGAGAATACAATCTGGTTGGAGTTCAAGAATTCCTTGCTTCTGCATCACAATCTGTTCGTCATCTACAATGTGATTTGGATTTGGAATGTAGGGTTTTAGAAGACTGATATGGAATACATTATGGACCTTGAGGTGCTCAGGCAATTTTAGTTTATAAGCTTGATCACTGATTACTTTAATCACTTCATAAGGTCCACAATATCTGGGGCTTAGTTTTTTTGTATTTTCCCAAGGATCGAGTGCTTCTTTTTTGCCGTACCCTTAGGAATACTTTATCTCCTTGTTTGAAAACCCGATCAGACCGTTTTTTATCATCATACTATTTCTGGCGGTCCTCGGCTGCCTGAATGTCTTGTCGTATGGCTTTGGTTTGGGCATCCATCTCCTCCAACATTTGTTTTGAAGCTTCTACTCTTGTAGTAGGGTCAGAAAAGTTTAGGGGTGATATACATTCATGCCCATAAAGAGCATTAAATGGTGACATCCCAATGCTTTGATGAAAAGAAGAGTTATAGGCGAATTCCACCAGAGGAAGAAATTGGATCCATTTATGCGGTTCTCTACCACAATAGGCTCTAAGGATGTCTTCAATAACTTGATTCACTCTTTCTGTCTGGCCGTCTGTCTGAGGGTGATAGGATAAACTGAAACATAGCTGAGTTCCTAAGGATTCAAATAAAGCTTTCCAAAATTTTGAAGTGAATTTTGCATCTCTGTCACTGACTATTCTCTTAGGAAGCCCGTGTAATCTGAAGATCTCTTTGATAAAGAGACGGCTTATGCCTGATGCAGTGTAAGTTGCTTTTACAGGAATCAAGTGGTTGACTTTAGTCAGCATATCCACTACCACCATAATGGAGTCGTAACCCCCTTGAACACTGGGAAGGCCTGTTACAAAGTCCATGCTAATGAGTTCCCACTTCATTTGAGGAATGTCCAGAGGTTGAAGTTTTCCTGGCATCATTACACGTTCAGCCTTAATCCTTTGACAGGAAAGACATTGTCTGATGTAGCCAAGTATATCTCCTTTCATTCCTGGCCAGAAATAGATTTTCCTTATGGCATTAAGGGTCTTTGCATAGCCAGGATGACCGACAACTGGAGCGTTGTGTCCTTCATAAAGGATTAACTCCTTTAATGTTAGATTTTTAGGAATGTAAAGCCGATACTTATAATAGAGAAGCCCATGCTCAAGTGAATAATCCTTGATTCTGTCTTTCTCTTTCTCCTTTAGGTCCTGTTGATTGATAACCTGTAGAAGTTCTTGATAATCCTTATCTTCTAGTGAAGCTTCCTTAACCTTGTTTAGGATTGGATTGTCGACTGTGGAAATAGTCCCAAGAAAAACCTTACGCCTAAGAGCGTCAGCAACCACATTCTCTTTCCCTGGTTTATATTTTATTTCAAAATCATATTCCTGTAGGAGTTCTATCCATCCTCTCTGCCTCATGTTGAGTGTTGCTTGTGAGAAAATCCATTTTAAACTCTGATGATCGGTGATCAACTGAAACTTTCCTCCTAGAAGATAGTGCCTCCAGAGTTTTAGAGCATGGATGACAGCTAGAATTTCCAGATCATGAGTTAGATAATTCAGCTCGTGGATTCTTAATTTTCACGAAGTAAATGCAACTGGTCTGCCTTCTTGGTTTAAGACTCCTCCTATAGCAAGACTGCTGGCATCTGTTACTACTTCAAACTCTTAAGTGAAGTCAGGAAGTTTGAGTACAGGAGCTGATGTGAGATTTTGTTTTAATTTGAAGAAACAATCCTCTTGTTCCTTTCCCCATGTAAGTTTGGCTGTCTTTTTAAGTAGCCGCGTCAGGGGTATGGCGATAACTGCATAATCTTTGACAAAGATTCTATACCATCCTGTAATGCCCAAAAATCCTCGAATCTCACTGACCGTTTTGGGTTGTGGCCAGTCTATTATATCTTTAATCTTTGTGGGGTTTACTGAAATTCCTTCAGGGTTTATTATAAAACCAAGATAACTAACTTCTGGCATGGAAAACACACATTTACTCATCTTGGCATATAACTGATGTTGGTGGAAGATGAAGTACTTTACGTACATGGTCTTCATGATCTTTTTCATCCTTAGAATATACCAGGATATCACCAAAAAATGCCAACACAAAATCATCCAGATATTCTCTGAATATATCATGCATGAGACGGTTAAAAGTAGCTGGAGTATTCATAAGACCAAAAGGCATCACTATGAACTCATAATTCCCATACCGGGTGTTGAAAGCAGTTTTGTAAATATCTGCCTCCTTAATCCGGATTTGATGGTAACCTGATCTGAGATCAATTTTTGTGAATACCTTGGCTCCATGTAACCTATCAAGCAATTCATCGATGCGAGGAATGGGGTACTTATTCTTTACTGATACCTGGTTAAGCCCCCTATAATCAATGCAGAGACGTAAAGATCCATCCTTTTTCTTTTGGAATAGAATAGGCACTCCCCAAGGTGAAATGCTTGGTCTTATGAATCCCTGTTCAATAAGCTGACGAAGCTGTTCTTTTAATTCAATAGCTTTAGGGAGGGACATTTTGTAGGGTCTTTTTGAAATTGGTTCACTACCTCGGAAGGTTTCGATTTCGTGGTCTATATCTCTAGGAGGAGGTAAATTTGAAAGATCTTCTGGAAATATATCCGAAATTTTTTTAAGCCATTCTGGAGTTGTGTTGTCCCTTGAATCATCTGCTTTATTAAGTTTTACTACAAAGATCTGTTGCCCTTTACATAACCCCTTCAAAAGTCGACTAGCCTTGACTAAATGAGTCTTAGGCTTCCCATTTAATCCTTGTACTAATGTTTCTTCACCCAAGTGATTTTGAAGGTTAAATTCCCTTGAGCACAGTGAATTTGGGCTTGATTTTTGATTAACCAATCCATTCCTAGAATACCATCATAGAATCCTACTGGTAGAGTTCGCAAGTAGGATGAAGTCAGGGTTCCCCCTAGTTCAAACTCAACTTCCCCAGCTGTAAATTGAGATATAACCTCTTTTCCATTGGCTAGTTCTACTACTAATTTCTTGGTGGGATATTGGTTCAATTTAAGTTTCCTTAAACATTTATGGGAGAGAAAAGAGTGTGTGCTGCCACAATCTAAAAGTAGTTCAAATTTTTCACCTTCTTTGTTTGCATTGGTTTGGATGACAGCATAGTGTTGCCGAGCTCCAGGGTTATCAATAGCGGCAAAAAGAGTAGCTCTTTCATCTTCCTCTTCTAGCAAGGTAGGCTCCTACTGTAGCATAAGCTCTGGCTCCTCTACCTCTTCCTCTGCCTCGTCCTCTATTTCCTCTACCTCTTTGATTATTTCCTTGTCCTATCTGAGTCTGAGGAGTGGTTCCGATAGCAACTTGAGAATTTTGCCCCTTAGGTCATCGACTCCTGTAGTGTCCCATTCTATTGCATCCATAGCATTTGATGTTTGGAAAGGTCTGTTCTATAGTGGCTGCAGCTGACACTGCCCTCCATTGACCTCCTTGATTATAATTCCCCCTTGCTCTTCCTCTAAAGTTATTGTAGTTGTATAGCTCCTGACAATGTTATTTCCTTCAGCTGCAAGTGGTTTAGCTCTTAGAAGAGCGTCTTGAATAGAGGTGGGTCTCATAGCTTCCAAGCGGTTACTCAAGGGTTTGTTTAGACCCTAACATAAACGAGCAATCTGTTGTTCCATAGTCATTGGTGGTGCGTAACGTCGTAAAGACACATATTTGGTGTAATACTCTTCCAAAGTAAGCCCTAATTGTTTGAGGGCGAAGAACTCATTCATTTTGATAGCTTGGTGAGCTGGAGGAAGATATCTTTCTTTCACTGCCTGCTTCATTCTTTCCCAAGAGGGACTAATGGAAGGATTATCTCTACAGTATTGTTTCCACCTGAGTTTGGCATCTCCGGTGAGTCGAAAAATTCCTAACATTGCCTGTTTTTTTGAAGCAGTTCCTACTACCAAGAAATAATCATCCATGGCGTCGAGCCATGCTTCAGCATCATGTTCTAAGTTGGTTCCTTCTCCCTTAAAAGTTGGGAGTTGAACTTGTTTTAATAGTAGTTTCTTCTCCTGGGTGGGAGTATAAAGACTTTTTGCATTTCCCTGAGTTTGTAATTAATGAAAATCTTTTAGTGATTACACTACTTTTATATTGTTATGCAAGTCTTCTAATCCATATACTTTTAAACAATGAAAACAGAAATCTGACAATCATTATCACCATCATACTTAAACTACACAAGCATGTCATAAAACCATGGTATATAGAAAGGTTAATACAACACTTACTCATACTATGTACAAGATGGACTCATACTATGTACAAGATGGACTCATACTATGTACAAAATGGACTCATACTATGTACAAGATGAACTCAAACTATATACAATGTATAATTCTTTAGATCAACATCCTCTTTACCACTGGTGGGTCTGAAAGGGGATCAAAAAAGTCTTTTGGTCCCCTAAACTTTGGGCCTACCCTCATGGGCCTGATCCTACCTGGGTATATTACTGTGGCTACCTGATCATAGACCCATTGATTCTGTGACACTTCTACCCCATCTACAACAATGGTCTGATTTGGATCTTTAGTCCCACTGAAGAAGAAAACTTTGATGGTCCGAAGTGTTTCTGCCCACTTGAGTCTTTTAAATTGAGTGTCAACCCTTCTAACTGTCCCGCATCAATCAGGAAAATTCCGCCAAACTGTGATTAACTGATTCCGCATGTAGGAGGAGGGGAAAACATAAGATCTAACAATTGCATGATGCTCTTGCGAAGTACAAAGTTGTTGGAGCTGCAAGCAGCCTCGAACATGATGTTGAAAATCACAAACGTTTGGTAATCTTGGAGGATATTTTCCTGTATTGATAGGGAAATTCTCATTTCACAATATACCATAATTAAAAATGCAATACAACTTGTGCCTATTTCTCAACTTTTACCCTCCTAAGGTCAGGACCTTATTAAACCATGCTCTGATACCACTTGTAAGGTCCCCAATCCCACCGACACCAAAAACGGGATGGTACCATTGACAGTTCTCTAGGCCTACTAAGTCAGAGTCCTTAAACAAGAAACATTCCAGGGAATTCACCCTTACCATGCACAATGGTTTAGGTTTATAGCCCTAGAAAGAGACCTAGTCCTGTCTCGCAGTAGAAACGGGACCATTAAAAATTTTCCGGCCCTATAACTTCATCCTTTAGATTTTGGTTTTCCTTAACCAACACTTTTTTCCCCCTAACATATGTGAGGGCACAGCCATTGGTGGATTCCTCTTCCAAATGACGAAGTTTCTAATCATTTTAGTGCGCGGGAATGGATAGTTACCTGACTAATCGGTTCCACCCGTCCATGATTTACAACCTTAGTCAATCCCCACTTACCACCCCGCAGTCACACATTATTTCTGTGTTGTTTAATTACTACCACATTCTTTTCACAATTAAAACAATGATTCCTTTTAACTTTCATAACTGCATTTCATTAAGACAACCTTTGAAAACAGTATTGAAGACATTCTTTCAGAAAACAAACATCTTTAGACTTAAAACAAGGTACTGTCATTCTGAAATATCTCCGAACTTGTCTCAAGACCACCTATACAGGGGTGAAAAATGGCACCCATTCATTATTTATAAAAACCGGGGTGGAAAAAGCCTTCACCCAAAGTCCGGGCGCCCATACGCCAAAACCAGTTGCCCATACAACCAGGCGGTTCCTCTAGGATAAACTTGAAAGTACTATCCATAAACATAAACAAGCACGGGGTAAGGACTCCACATGTGCCGAGGTAACCGACTCTTCCATGATGGTATCTCCATCATTACTCATTACCTGGAGTAAAATATTTCCAAGGAATCAGAGGTATCTTGAGACAAGCTGTCTTAAGGATGGTCAAACATTTCTTTCCTAGGCCAATTAGTCATAACCCAATCATTTCTTTCCTAGTTACAATCATTGCTCGTGGGTTTCGTGGAAGTTACCTTCCGTTTCAGCCAGTTTATCCTTCCTATCCTTACGTATGCAATGCTTAACTTAAAATGAACTTTAAAAGCTATTAGTGAACATAATAGAAATCCACCTGGGACTGCTCGTCCATGTGTTGTGGGCCAGATGCCCGTAGACTCTCCTCTATTGGCCAATGGCTAGGCCCTGCTTCATGGTCATTAGTTGCTTTGTTTCGCTTGTTACTAACATCCTCTTCTTCAGTCAGAGGATTTCCCATGGTTCTCTTGGGAGCCATGTCAGCAGCCGTTTAGGTTAATCAACTAGAGATTAATCTCTAATGATTTCTGCGTAGTGTTCTCTCTAGATGAGAGAGAGAGTATCAAGGCTCCGAGTCTAAGAAATTATGAAGAGAAGGGGTCCTTTTATAGATTTTTCTAGGCACCGGGCAGCTTCTGGCAGGTTTCCACACTCCAAGCAGCCCCCCAGCTTGCAAATGGCACCCCTTGCTGCTATCTCTGTCCCTGGCAGGTTCTCCCAGCTTCCACACAGTCCCCATACCTTCCAGAATTTACTTTGGTTGATTTTTCCTGATTCCGATCGCCAGTTAATTCTAGAACCTTAGTGTAAAAAGTCCTTGTTAATGATTATTACTGAAACTATTTGATTTTCATTACTAGTTGAATTCCTATTGTAATCTTCCAGGGTTTGTAACTTTTTTCAGTTTTTATCGGATTCAGATTTTGAAAATTACTAAACATAGTAAATCTCTGCTTATGATTCCAAAAATACCAAGATTAGTCGTGTTTGAATCCTTCAATAGTGGTTTTCCATTTAATTTTTCAGGCTTTGTACAATTTTTAAGGTTTCGAAAACTAGAAACCTTACAAGCTCTCTCCATTCCCACGCCCCATAAGAAGTGGCTGCATTGCTGTTACCACCCTTTCTTTGAGCAGCAATAAAATCCTATTCAGCTGCAAGCTGTCTAGTTTTGTTTTTTCTAGAAAGTGAATCTTTCAACAACAATGTGCATAATGCATCAAACTTGACAACTTCAAGATTTCCTTGGGTCATAAGTCCCCAAGTACTAGCAAAAGTCTCGTAAAAATCTAGTAAGGCATCAAGGACAGTCTCCGCAAGGGAAGTGTCTGAAATGACTTCACCTGCAGAAATAAGTTGCTCATCAAGTACTAGCAAAAGTCTCGTAAAAATCTAGTAAGGCATCAAGGACAGTCTCCACAAGGGAAGTATCTGAAATGACTTCACCTGCAGAAATACTTTTCTCATTGATATCCTTGACACTAGCAAGGAAAGTGCCCATATCATCTTCCTCATGCATAATCTTTGACTCCAGCTCCTTACATAGCAATGCAATTTTTGCCGCATTGTGGCTTGCATAAAGACGAGCCAAAATATCCCAAGCGTGTTTTGCAAATTTTGTTGAACGAATGTGAGGAATAATGGTGCGCTTCACAGACAATGCAATCAACACATGAGCCTGTGCATTCTTTACATCCCAATGAGCTTGTTATACACACTTGGGGAAATAGGGGGACGACCTGGGTAACACTTGAGGGGGATGAAATGCCACAACTTGTACATTTAAATATGATAGGAGCAATGCACATAGCTTTTGATGACCTACCAGATGAAGGCTTGACTTACATTGGAATCAGTAGCATCTCAAAAGACTTATTAACCCATAGAATTTGGATTCGGAATTATCAATTGAAATTGACTTTGAGGACGAAGAATCTGAATTAAATCTTGATGCAAATGTGGGCACAAACCATTCAGAGCCCAATGGTACCCTAGATGACAATCTATCCGGGAGAGAAGAGGACACGAGTAGTTATTTGTCTAGTGACTCTTTACTGGAGATCGGACATAATAAAAAATTAGAAAGAGGAGTAAAAGATATAAGAGGCAACGATATCGAGTAAATATTCCTGCTAGGATAAATGAAAAGAAATCTACTGCAGAATGACTTAATTATATGGGGGCATGTGATGCTCATCGAAAGTTGGTAGATAATTGCGGTGAATACCTTAAAAGCGTCATGTGGTGTAGTCCACAACCCATTGACATAGCAAAAATAGAAGCTACAGAGAAGACAAAGTTGAGTTGTACTATAAGGAGACAACAAACTTGAGAGCTAGATCAATAACAAAAGGAAGCGAGAGAGAAATCACAGTCCATAGAACCATGAGACCCCATAGATTTACATCCTGTACCTGAGAATTTCAAATCCTACACAACGAAGGAGCATAAGGTTGTGTATATAAAGACCCAAAGGACACCTATTGATGGAAGTAATGGAGTCTATGATGGTCCCATGATAATTAAGAAAATAGAGTTAGCAAACCCAGGTGAGGAGTCCAAACCTGTTTTCATTGCCTAAGATCTGACAGAGACTAAGGAATATGTACTTAAGGATCTTCTCAAGGAATTCAAGGATATATTTTCTTTGACATATCATGGTATGAAGGGTGTTCCACCGTTCGTCATGCAACACATAATTCCCATGAATAGCATTGCTAAACCAGCCTAGCAATGACCCTACCCAATGAATCCTAAGTATGAGAAGATTGTTCAAGAAGAGATTGAAAAGCTTGTCAACTGCAGATTCATATATCCTATTGAGCAATCAGAATGGGTGTCTCCAATATTTATTGTGCCAAAAAAGAATGGGAAGCTCAGAGTGTGCATGGATCTCAAGAAGGTCAATGCCGCTGAGAGGCGGAAGTGAAAAATAGACCCGGTGGCCTCTACATCAAGACTATGCACAATGGCCTCATCATGGGGGATACACAATAGGGGCACCACCTAGCAAGATATGTGGCTAGGACGCATACATATACACAATGAAGCATGCCATGCAAAACAATTTCAAGATCCACGCCCAAATGTGGAATGGGGTGGTCGGAGAATAAGGTGAGAGGAGTGGTGAATGAGTGAGAATGGACTTGCTACTCGTGCATGTTAGTAAGGAAGATAATGAGGTAGGGGAAACTTGCGAGTATGCTCACTTATCATACAAGAGGTGGCGAATCCGCACACCTCAAGATGGAAGTAGTAAGATGATAGGAATATGAGAGGGAGAGAGAGAGTGTGTGTGTGTGTGTATGGTGGCGAATCCGCACACCTTTAGATAAGTAGAAAAAAAAAAAACAAGGAACAAGCATATACCATACTCACAATGAGATGTATCCAAAGCGACACAAAGTATGGCACCAAGATGGAGTGTGTTGATTGCTTGCAAAAGATGAATACAATAGGTAGCGTATGGCAGGAAAATGAGAAGGGGACAAGATCGTAGGAGGCATAATGGAGAGATGGGAGTTGATGGCGAGGAATATCATGAGTGTGTCCACCCTTCTTCTTCTTGAAATTGTGCCTTCAACCCTTAATTACAAGTGGTGTGGAGGTGTGGTGCTCATCTTTTGTGCATGGTGATGGTGATGGTGTTGTGATTATGTGATTAGGGTTCATGCTACAAGCATGTAGCACAAGAGTGTGTATGGATAGGTGTGTATGTGTGTGTTCTCCCCCTTAGTGAGCTCTCATGGCCTCCTTATATAGGGAAGGAGGGGAGGATTTAGCAATATTTCTATTTGAGGTGAGTGTCCCACTTTGGTGACTAGTAAAATGGGGTGCATGTGACTGTGGCTCCCATATTGTCTCCTCATTATTTAAAATACCAGAGTCAATAGAGAGAGAAGACGAGAGAATGTGGGTAGGATGTAGAGGATAGGAGATATTTACAATAGTCTAGCTTTGGCTAAACATAAGCTTATTAGGGAGAGAAGAGAGAGGTAAGATATTTACAATAGTTTATCTTTGGCTAGACATAAGCTTATTAGGGAGAGAAGAGAGAGGTAAGAAATTTACAAGAGAGATTGTCAAAGGTGGATAGTTGTTGATGAGGATGGATCCTCCAGAAATGGTGATAGAATCACTCTAGACTTGCCAAGACCTCATTAAAAGAGCCTTGTCTCTTGTAATCATGCTTGAAGACTTGTAGAACCATAGCCATTCTAGAGGGAAGAAAATTGGGGATGGCCTGTGTCACCATTACACGAGAAAACTGGGGTCCACTACAAAAATCATATCTCCGTGTTCATAACTCCAAAAATTCTGAAACAAATTGAGCTAAAAGTTGAGATTACAAGCTACATCTTTTATGTTGAATGCTCCTTCAGATTCGGGGTTCTTCTCTACTTAAAAAATTCAGCCAAACAATGTATTATTTGTGGCTGCAAAGGTCTTTTGGTGGTCCCCTTTGAGTGGATTTCTTTTCTTCCTTCAAGTGTAAGCTCCTTCATGTGTATGAAAACATGACCTAGAGTTTTGAAAAGATTGGCAATCATCTAGATGGAGGTATTATTGAAATTTGAAAGTGGGGTTGAGGTTTGAAAATGAAAACTAGTGAATAAAATATTTGGTAGGGTGGAATAATATATATACATGAAAAATATATTAGAAAATACTAAAATATATAATGTAATTTAGAATATATATATTTAATATTTAAGGTCAAAAGAGAGAAAAACAAAGAAAGCTTACTTATTTATGCTACATCGTGATTGGTTTAGCATAAGTCTTATTTATTTAATAAAGGCTAAAACATTTGTGAAAAAGGGAAGAAAAAATCAAAAGTAACTTATATAATAGGAAATATTTTTTGGTAAAAGGGAAAAAATATATGGGGGTTTCCATGCATGGAAAAGCATGCCTCATTAGCCCTCCCCCTAAGGCTAGAGGTATTCATGCCTCTAGCACTGTACTTCTGGAGCATGTTGAAATAGAGTAGGATTTCTCCCTTGTGGCTGGTAGATCCTTGTAGGGAATAATGGATCCCTTGGAAGCATGAGGCTCCCCAAAGTTCTTTTTGGTTTCCACCTGGGTCCCACACTAAGCGTAAATCCATTGTATGCAATAATGCCTTCTTCAGAAGATCACACTTATAATGATTCTTGAGTCCACAAGCTGCACAAGAATTAACTCTTGCATAAGTGATAGAAGGTATGGGAAGAATTTGATCAGTCCTTGAAAGTATTCCAAAGCGGGACCATGCATGGCTTCCTCGTCCAGACACATAGCCAAAAGTGAGTAAGAAACCATAATCCTCATATCTTGCTTGTTGTCCTTCTTGATGCCAAATTGATAGACACATGTTTCCCACATGGATAGATTGCATGGTTGATTCTTGTTGCACAAGAGAGCCCACCATGTACAAAAGATAAACTGCAAACCACATTTTGAAAAATGACTCCATGTTACCACTAGTATGCAAAACCATTCTTCCTTGATTGGTGTGTCCTAGATTGATTCCACTGGTTGTTGATGTCAATCCTTCCACTCTTGTCGCAACCCAACTTAAAGAGCTTCCCAAATTAATGTTACACACAATGTTCACAGTTAGAAAGGAAAACCTAAAGTGCTAGTAGACCTCAATTGCATTTCTCTGCATGAGTCTTTCACCAATATCGTGCCATAGGGGTAGTTGAAGTGTCTTCACCACTTTCACATGTGGTTGCAAATTTGAAGGGTCCACCTTGTTGTGGTTGAATGTGAGGCCCATTACCTCAATGGAGCTATCACTTCCTTCACTCCCTGTTGACTCCTCCTCTAACGTGGTTGAAGAGTCACCACTAGAAAACTCATCCATAGAGGTTTCTAGATCCATGTCGCATTGTTGACCTTTCTTCATGTCGTAAAGTATTGGCCTCCCTTTTGCATCCTTCATCTGGATTATGCTGGTGTCCCAGTCCTGCTTAGCTCTCATAGCCATAAGCCAAGGCCTCCCTAGAATGATAGGATAGCCCTCCCCTTTGTGTGGCATGACAAAGATGTCCACATCTACCTCGGTGTTGAATGCCGTTATCCTAACTGCATTTATGACACCAACACATTGAACTTTTAAATTATTTGCCATTTTGGCTCGGCATGGTGCCGGCCGACTCACCTCTAAACCCAAACGGTGCATCATTTTTTCACTCATGACGCATATTTGTGCGCCACCATCGATGTAGATATTGGAGATGTGTTGCCCTTTGATGTAAGCATCCATCACTGGTAGTATGTCATCTAGATTCCTCCCAGAGATAGCCCCAGCTATCTTTGGCTTTGGTCGTCTCGTGCTAACCATCTTTGTCCATTGTCTCCTCACCCTAGGTGCTAGGTGGAGTAATTGGGGCCAGGTGATTTTTGGGCCCTGCAAAGAAACATCTTGAACCAAATCATATGGTTTAGAACATTCACCCAAAGAGAAATCTGCAATGTCAATTTTACGTCGTAGGCTTGGACGGCTTTTTGCTAGATTCCCCTTTAGTCTTCATCTTTTCTTCCTTTTGGGAAGATTCACCATGCCTAGCACGTTTTACCCCTATGGCATCTACTCCTTTAAACTTGGTCTTACCTTTTGCTACTCCCTTGATATCCTCCTCCACTTTCTCCTTTCCTTTACCTTCAAGACTGATGACGCTTACTGTTTGATTGCCAACTAGTGGTGGGGGTAAGGGTGGAATGAGAGGTTGTGGTGGTGGTGGTGGTTGTGGTTGAATGGGTGGTTGTAGGATTTGCATGGGTGGTGCTTGTTGTGGTGCCCTCGGTGGTGGTGGTCTTGCTCTCGGTGGTGAAACCTGGTTTTGCCTGGCTCCTCTATTGAAATTCTGCCTCCTTGGGTGTGGACAGTAGTACATGCCATGACCATCCTCCCCACAATTGTAGCAGTGGTATTCTTGGTTTTGCCTTCGTTGTCCTCTTCCTTGCTCTTGGTTGCGATTGTGTGCATGCCCTTGTTGTATCAAATGGACTGAGAGATTCTCAAGTTGATTGGTGATTCGATTGAGCAGGTCTTGCTGATATTCAATTGGTTCTTGTGGTTGAATCCTCTGGGCGGCTGTTGTAGGTGGTGCTAGAGGTGGTCGGGTCCTAACGGCTTCCTCTTCATCGATATTCCTGGCTTGTAGGCGCAACTTCTTGTCTTTAAGGCAGGCCACTTCAACTGCTAGCTCATACGTAGCAGGAAACCTTCCCTTCACCTTCTCTTTAAGAGTTGGCCATAACCCAGCCACAAACCGATCCTTCTTTAGGAAATCAGGTGCCCCCTCATCCTCTCTTAGCGATGCAACCCATCGCCCCCATAAATCTACAAACTTTGACTCATATGATGCATATTCTAGCATACTGCCCTGCTTCAACACTGTCAACAATTGCCATAGCTTCTCTGATGTTGTGCCCTCTCCAAAACGCTTGACAAAGGCTGCTCTTAATAAGTCCCACCGTTCCTTGGTTTCTTGTGCCAAGGCATTGTACCATGATCTTGCCTCCACCTTCATTAGAAGTGGGAAGATGCGCAAACGCGAAGCATCATCATCTCTCGCAGAGATGACACATGCTATTTCCAAGTTGTCTAGAAAGTCTGCAGAATCCTCACCCACCTTACCAGTAAAGGTTGGAAATGCTACACTTGCCATTGTGAGAGTCAGAAAATTAACTCGACTTAGATTTTTTTTTATTTTTTATTTTATAGAGATTCAATACATGGGTGCTCGGTGGATGGAAAACATACTATACAAGGATGAAAATAACTACATCAAAAGACACTTCATGATTAATCATAGGGAGGATAAAGGGTAGAGAAGAGGTGTTTATCTCTTGCAGTCGTTCTCTACCAAACATGGTTGTATTGATCTGCTGATAAAACATCTTGCGGTCCAAGATTTCTTTGATTGATTGAATTCATTGTGGTGCATAAGTTTGGTTTCTTGCAAAAGGTTGATGTGCTGGGTCCATCACATGATAATTCGAAAAGGCTCTCTCCTTCGTGGTGGAAGGTTATAGTCGGAGGTGTAGAGCTCTTGGTAGTTGAGGTCAAATTTATAGTACCACAGGACAAGGTTGTCTTCGTCTTCTAGCTCTAGGACTGCCCCTCTAGCAAGCTCTTGGAAAAGCTTGAACTCTCTCTCTTTGAGCAACTTCACTTTCCTGCAAGATAGAGTGTCCTCTAGTGTATACACAGGTGTGAGGAGGTAGGTGGTGAGTCTTACCACTTGTATTAATCCAAGTTGGATGGATACATAGCAAGCTGTAAAGTCGTCATCATAGCCTTGATTCACAAGCAACACCCCTTGAAGGTGGAGGGTCTTGTCTTTCCGCCAAGCAAAACCAGTGTCAAAGACCTTGTCGATGACAAGCTCCGCCACTTCACTCGGTAGACGACGTAGAATCCATGCTGCTATTTCTAGTTCCTGGCTCATGAGATGAGAGTGAGTTATAGAAAGACTTTAGAGTATTTACCCTTTTGTTTTGGAGACGGGGTGATTGTCGGCGCTGGAAAACCCTTGAATCTTTTGGTGCAAGGGAGAGGGAGGGACCACGCATTCGTAGTAGCTTCCTCAAGTTGTGAAGGCTTGTTGTGGGCGTAGGTGGAATAGGTGGCAAAGATGTGGACGTAGATGTAGAGAAGCCTGGTGCTACTTGAAAGCCTACTAATGTGAGAACGTCTGTGCGAATGTCGAGGGAGAAAATGATGGCCTTTTCTTCACTTTGGGTTGTACTCATGTCGAAGGTGCGGTTTCTGGCTACAATGTGAGCATGATGCAGCTTGTGCCTTGCTTTTACGCTTGCGGGGATGATGAGAAATGTAAACAATCTGAGTAGGGAAAGAGGGTCTTACCACTTCTTCAATGCTAACAATACAACACCCTGGCAAGAGTGTCTTGATGACTTGAATCAAACCTTCTTGAAGCTCCTCCTCTTCAGTGATCCAATTAGAGAATTCAAGAAGCTACTCGTCCATGAAGAGAAGTAAACATGTCAGCCTTGTAACTGAAGGTTTCAAGAGCCCTCCTCAGTGGGGGCACCAAATGAGAGGCGGAAGTGAAAAATACACCCGGTGGCCTCTACACCAAGACTATGCACAATGGCCTCATCATGGGGGATACACAATAGGGGCACCACCTAGCAAGATATGCGGCTAGGACGCATACATATACACAATGAAGCATGCCATGGAAAACAATTTCAAGATCAACGCCCAAATGTGGAATGGGGTGGTCGGAGAATAAGGTGAGAGGAGTGGTGAATGAGTGAGAATGGGCTTGCTACTCGTGCATGTTAGTAAGGAAGATAATGAGGTAGGGGAAACTTGCGAGTATGCTCACTTATCATACAAGAGGTGGTGAATCCGCACACCTCAAGATGGAAGTAGTAAGATGATAGGAATATGAGAGGGAGAGAGAGAGAGTGTGTGTGTATGGTGGCGAATCCGCA
Organism: Adiantum capillus-veneris; assembly: GCF_014529385.1. Lineage (NCBI taxonomy): Eukaryota > Viridiplantae > Streptophyta > Polypodiopsida > Polypodiales > Pteridaceae > Adiantum > Adiantum capillus-veneris. The sequence continues at coordinate 122,821,945 of NC_140959.1, forward strand.
CACCTTTACATAAGTAGAAAAAAAAAAACAAGGAACAAGCATATACCATACTCACAATGAGATGTATCCAAAGCGACACAAAGTATGGCACCAAGATGGAGTGTGTTGATTGCTTGCAAAAGATGAATACAATAGGTAGCGTATGACAGGAAAGTGAGAAGGGGACAAGATCGTAGGAGGCATAATGGAGAGATGGGAGTTGATGGCGAGGAATATCGTGAGTGTGTCCACCCTTCTTCTTCTTGAAATTGTGCCTTCAACCCTTAATTACAAGTGGTGTGGAGGTGTGGTGCTCATCTTTTGTGCATGGTGATGGTGATGATGATGGTGTTGTGATTATGTGATTAGGGTTCATGCTACAAGCATGTAGCACAAGAGTGTGTATGGATAAGTGTGTGTGTGTGTGTGTGTGTGTTCTCCCCCTTAGTGAGCTCTCATGGCCTCCTTATATAGGGAAGGAGGGGAGGATTTAGCAATATTTCTATTTGAGGTGAGTGTCCCACTTTGGTGACTAGGAAAATGGGGTGCATGTGATCGTGGCTCCCATATTGTCTCCTCATTATTTAAAATACCAGAGTCAATAGAGAGAGAAGAGAGAGAATGTGGGTAGGATGTAGAGGATAGGAGATATTTACAATAGTTTATCTTTGGCTAGACATAAGCTTATTAGGGAGAGAAGAGAGAGGTAAGAAATTTACAAGAGAGATTGTCAAAGGTGGATAGTTGTTGATGAGGATGGATCCTCCAGAAATGGTGATAGAATCACTCTAGACTTGCCAAGACCTCATTAAAAGAGCCTTGTCTCTTGTAATCATGCTTGAAGACTTGTAGAACCATAGCCATTCTAGAGGGAAGAAAATTGGGGATGGCCTGTGTCACCATTACACGAGAAAACTGGGGTCCACTACAAAAATCATATCTCCGTGTTCATAACTCCAAAAATTCTGAAACAAATTGAGCTAAAAGTTGAGATTACAAGCTACATCTTTTATGTTGAATGCTCCTTCAGATTCGGGGTTCTTCTCTACTTAAAAAATTCAGCCAAACAATGTATTATTTGTGGCTGCAAAGGTCTTTTGGTGGTCCCCTTTGAGTGGATTTCTTTTTTTCCTTCAAGTGTAAGCTCCTTCATGTGTATGAAAACATGACCTAGAGTTTTGAAAAGATTGGCAATCATCTAGATGGAGGTATTATTGAAATTTGAAAGTGGGGTTGAGGTTTGAAAATGAAAACTAGTGAATAAAATATTTGGTAGGGTGGAATAATATATATACATGAAAAATATATTAGAAAATACTAAAATATATAATGTAATTTAGAATATATATATTTAATATTTAAGGTCAAAAGAGAGATCAACAAAGAAAGCTTACTTATTTATGCTACATCGTGATTGATTTAGCATAAGTCTTATTTATTTAATAAAGGCTAAAACGTTTGTGAAAAAGGGAAGAAAAAATCAAAAGTAACTTATATAATAGGAAATATTTTTTGGTAAAAGGGAAAAAAATATATGGGGGTTTCCATGCATGGAAAAGCATTCCTCACCGCCACTAGAAGAGACCATTACCCTTGCCATATTTGGAACATGTGCTTGAAAGAGTTTTAGGGAAGGAAACTTATAGCTTTTTAGATGGGTAAATCAAATCACAATTGCACTAGAGGACCAAGCTACAGCTGCTTTTATAATTGATTTTGAAGTTTTCGCATTTTGTGTTATGGATGTTGCCTTAACCAATACCCCTGCTACTTTCCAAAGATTAATAAACACTGCCTTTAGGGAGTATTTGAGGGAGTTTTGTGAAACTTTCTTAGATGAACTTTGTGTTTATTATTATTGGAAAGAACATTTATCATGTTTACAAAAAGTGCTTGAAAAGTAAAAATTGTATCGCATCTCATTAAAACCTTTCAAATGCCAATTTTGGGTTAAACATGGAGTCATTTTAGGACATATAGTGTCCAAAAATGTAATTTCCATAGATGAGAGAAAAATTAAAGCCATTTCCAAATTTTCACCACCTACAAACTATAAAAGGAGTTCAAAGGTTCATGGGCCATGCTGGTTATTACCGACGGTTTATTTTAAACTTTTGTCGAGATAGCTCGCCCATTGTACAAGCTTCTTATTGAGTTCCACTGGACCATAGAGTGTTACCATGCTTATGAGTTATTAAAAAAGGCCTTGACAAGTGCTCTCATCCTACGAGTTCCCAATTGGAATGGAATTTTTCATGTGCATATTGATGCGTCAAACTTTGCTATTGGGTGTGTTCTAGCTCAACCAGGAGAACATAAATTAGACAACCCCATTAGCTTTGCAAGTTGTCAATTGAATGATGCTAAGGGGAACTACACCACTACAGAGCGGGATGGTTTAGCTATGATTTATACAGTGAAGAAATTTTGCTATTACCTTCTTTCCAGCAAGTTTGTTTGCTATGTGGAATCATCAAGCGTTGTTGTATCTAGTGAATAAATCTTGTTCCACGAGAAGAATTACATGATGGTTATTAACTCTTCTTGAGTTTAATTTTATCGTTGTGGTGAGACTCGGTAAAAGACGTGTCATGGCGGATCATTTGTCTCACATACCCAATGGTGAAGCCTCTATTGGAATCGATGATGAATTTCTCGATACTTCCCTGTTCGTAATCGAGACCATGCCTGAATGGAGTGAGAAGATTGTGATCTTTTTAGTTAATGCTTTCCCACCCAAAGAGCTTCGTAAGGATATATCTCAAAAACTATTAAAGGAATGTGAACCTTATTCTCTAATTGCAAGAACTATCTACAAACTAGGGAAGGACAATATTCTTAGACATTGTGCTTGTGAGGATGAATATTTATACATACTCCAAGAAGCCCACATGGGTATAGCCGGAGGACATTTTTCAACGGAACTAACTAATAGAAAGGTGTTGTAATCAGGGTATTGGTGGCCTACCTTATTCAAGAATGCATCACTTTTTTCAAAGTGTGTGATGAATGCCAATGCTACAAGTTCACACAACAAAAGGATAAGATGACCTTATATCCTATCAAAGTGACCAAACCATTTGAAAAGTGGGGTTTAGACTTTGTAGGCCCAACTAGTTCAGCAGCTCGTAACATTCAATCTTGATATATTATTGTTGCCACTGACTATGTGACAAAGTGGGCGGAAGACAAGGCAACATGCAAGGCTGATGCAAAGTCAACCGCCAAGTTTCTCTTTGAGAATATTATAACATGATTTGGTTGTCCCTTTGAGATTGTGAGTGACAATGGTACTCATTTTATAAATGGAGTGATAAAGGAACTGACAACAATTTTCATGATAGCCCACCATAAGTATACACCTTATTATCCACAAGAAAATGGCCAAGCTCAGAGCACTAACAAGACTTTAATTTCTATCTTGACCAAAACAGTGGAAGCTCATTGCATAGATTGGGATTTGAATCTGATATAATCTCTATGGGCTTATCGTACTACTTACAAAGTGGCTATTAATTGTACACCATTCAAAATGGTATATAGCCAAGAAGCAGTTATGCCATGGGAGTTTGTAATTACTAGTCTGTGGGTAGCTTCACAAGAAGGTTGGGATGGTAACCTTTTAGTTGAGTGTTTATATATCCTTGAGAGTTTAGATGAACAAAGACAATTGGTTGTGCAAAATGCACTTGTGGAGAAAGAACTGGTTTGACCATCATTTAAAGAACAAGGATATCAAGGTTGGAGATAAAGTCCTTACGTATGGAGTGCATAACGTGAAGAAAAAGTTGAAAAAATATGCGGGACAAGGACGATATAGAGTATTCAAAATCACCCCACAAGGTACCATTCATGTGGAAACTCTTTATGGAGTTGAAACCATTGGATTCCTCAATGGGAGTAAATTTAAAAGATACTATGATCCTTTAAGCCAAGAGGAGCTACGTGCCATCCATAAAAAAAAGGCATCCAAGGCACAAGTAGGATTGAAAAATATACAAGCTCAAGGTGAGGCTAAGGAGCGAGAGCTACGTATTAGACGCCAACGAGAGGCCAACCTTGGAGTTACACATGCATTTCAAGTTGAAATAGAGGATGATTGGTTGGACTCTGACACACCTCTTCGATACTCTATTGAGTTAAATACTGCCTATGGGAAAGTGCTATATAATGCCTTATTGGACACCGGTGCTAAATATAATCTACTATCATATGGAGTGTGGTGTCAGTTAGGAAAGCCATCTCTATCTGAGAGTAACATCCAAGTCAAGGATATCACCAAGAAAAAAACTACTATTTTTGGAACCTGACACACTTCTGTCAATTATGACAATGGGGTCGTAGCTTAAGACTTTTTGGTCATGCCTGTTGGAACTATGGAAGGCAATATAAACCTAGGGTGCAAGTGGATGTTAGCGACCAAATGCACTATTGATTGGGGGACTGGGTCACAACACAGAAAGAAAATCTTAGCCCTGCCACTCAAGCGATAGTCCCTGAGATATCACCTCCTGAAGAAATACAACCCAAAAAATTGCATGTCCAAGAGGTTGAACCATTTGTACCTATAGCCCAATCCTCTAGAGATTCATCTTTTGTAGCTAAAACAAAGCATGAGACACACAAGACTCATCGTAATATAACAAAGAAAACATACAAATGGGTCTCTAAAGCTTCTTTAGAGACCATTTCTGATGCTAAAAAACAAAAGCCTTGTAATAGATGCCCCACTCGCTCCAAGAAATGTAAGAAAAAATTGCATTGGATTCCTAAACAACTATAGGAAGCCCAAGGCTACTATGAACGGAATGATCAAATCTGGGTGCCTAAACGTAACTTGTGTTCTTACTTGTCACCTATTGACATATGTGAGTCAAATCTTGTAGCAATAAAGCCAATTGAAGACCTTGGGAAGGGAAAGATCACATAATACTATACACCTGATCCGGAGATAGTTTGGGTAACGAAGAAAGAACAATTTTTCACCAAGCTTCCACCTCTTCATGTAGTTCATATACGAAAATACAAGCTTCAACACAGCCTCCACCTACCATTGTAAATATCCATACAAATAAGAAATAATTTGTACCTCCCATTGTAAGTTCACCACATACAACAACGTTGCAAATAAAATCATGGGAGAGTACCTTACCACCCTTGCAACTAGATGAAACGCCTAGGGTGGTGAAAAACTATTGGTCAAAGTCTTCACCCATAACTTAGAACAATTGGTTTCAAAAGGTGATGACATCTTTCCAAAAGGTATGATCTACCTAAGGAAGGGGGAATGTTTGCTGACATTCATCATTTACTTTCTCCCCTCTTAACCTTCCTCCTGACCTCTCACTCTCTCAATCTTAGGGAATGTATATATATAGCCCTATACTCAAGAAATAAAAAATAAAAAAGGAAAAGAGCAAGAGCCACCAAAAAAAAAGATTAAAACCTAAAAATTCTAGTACATTGGAGGAATTATAATGGATGATACGCCTCTTGACCATGACTAATCCCTAATAAGTAGAGACGTCTCTCCGATTGCACAAGCTTACCCTTTTGACAAGGATGACTATACACGCCTAGTGACATTCTTAGTGAACATACGTGCATCTAATGATGAGGAGGATTTACATGATTACACCGATGGAATTTATGGTCTCATGGATGATGAATTTATTTTTCTTGATGATGAAGAGGATAGGGGTTTAGACTTAGAGCTACCCGTCCATCTCTACAATCTCCTATTCCCTTGACCCTTGAGGGGGGTGCAAATAATTAGGTTAGGGTTCTTTATGTTGTTTTGATTGTGTTCAATAAAGGTTGGTGCCTCTTCCCACTGATGTGCCTCCTAGAGATACTCCTTGTGTTTTCTACTGTGTACAAATATGCGTTGCAGTTGTTGGTATTTTGAACTTTATGCAATCCTTGTCTAGTTCACTCTTTGATTAGAGAGCCATCATCAACACGAACAGGTGTTTCTTGTCCATTATCATTGCTTCTTGTTTTCTTTTAGCTTCTATGTTATGAATGAAAGTGAAATATAACATTGTGGAGGTGAATATATGTGTACACCACGTTGCGGGAAGAGAGAGAGAGAGAGAGAGAATATAGTGGAGGGTGAAATAGAGTGCATAGAGACATGAGAAAATGACAACAGAGAATCTTTGAATGCCCCGTCTAAATGAAACAAGCAAGCCTGTATTAATGCAATGACAAAATTTGGGCATACCATAACATCAAAAAATTTATGACAAAATAACTAGCAGAGCACCGGACCTTGTGTAGGGATCGACTGGTCCACCAATCCACTTCCGATCTACTACAGACATAGAGAATTTCACTTCGCCGGGAGTGAGATAGAACACCTTCAACCTACCTGAGCCAAACATAGATTGAGACCGCTTCACCTCCCTCCATGAACCCAAGTTGTGAAAGGATCCGAAGTACCAGTAGGTGGTATCAACACCAACCATACCAGTTTAGGCGCTACGCCTCTTAGATGCCCAACACCGGGTGTTTAGGCAAAGCCAAGGAAAAATCCCCAACCTCCATGAACCCAAGATTAGAAAGGATCCAAAGTACCAATAAGTGGTAGGGTATCAGCACCAACCATAACGGTTTAGGTGCCACGCCTCTTTGATGCCCATCACCGGGTGTTTAGGAAAAGCTAAGGCAAAATCTCTGACTCGTTAGCCATGTACGTCATTCAACCCCCGATGCACTAACCATATAGACGAGCCTAACAAAAAGAAGAAGACCTAAGCAACACCCCCGATCCAGCAAAGCCCCAGGTCAACGACCCTTTAGTCTAAGGCTAAGCGATGTAGGTGATCCTAGTCTTGTAGCGACACTGCCATGAGAAACATAACACGTGACTCCAATCACAATAGCACTTTCCATATGCACAAACAATATTTTCCAAGAATTTAGACTGCACAGGGTCTCTACCCTTACACGTCTACCATAAACCATCTAGATGACTTCATGATCCATTCCCAAAACCATAAACCATAATCTAATCATATCACACGGGTGAGCACTCCACCCAACTTGGGTGAGGCACGACCAATCCTGCATAACCACTTTAGAACATAACATGGTTGCAAAAATTTTGGTAGCATAACCATATCTAGAAAAAAACCATGAGCCACACCGGCTTCCACCATAAAAATCATAACCATAATCCATAAGGGAATATCAACCCTTAACCACCAATCATAATCACACTAAACCAACTTCCACACTTGGAGTTTGACATAACCCCTGCAATCAATTGGAAACAATACACATGTGATTCTTAAGACCTGATTCTTTCATGCATAAATAGAGTCCGACCAGAAACTAATCATGATATAAAAATCCAATTTTGACAACATCCAACCATGCAATGTTGATGCATCACATCTGCACTTCACCTTTCTAGCACATAGAGCTAGTTTTGACCTAGAAAGGTGGAAAACAATCATAACCATGCATATGAGACATCCACATCAATCCATAAGTTCCCATACATCATATTATAACATTCCAACACCATAAAAATGATGCAAAACAACTCTGACCTTTAGGTCAACCATAAACCATAACTTCACACATATGTAAAAAACAAATTTTTGGCATTTTTGGGAGTATGCAAAACATGCAAATGAAAGTATTTGACTGTTAATCAACAAGTCAGACATTGGAGTCAGCAATGGGCAAATTGGAGGCTTGGGGATTGCCCAGCCTCTCCCTATCGCTTGGTGTTGACCTTGATGTTAAAGTCATTACAAGAGGCAGTTGAGTCAATACTAGGCAAATATGAGGCTTGGGAACTGCCCAACGCCCCCTATCACTTTGTGTTGACCTTGGTGTTGCAGCCATAACATGCGACAGTGAAGTCAACACCGAGAAAATATGAGGCTTGGGGACTGCCCAACATTCCCTATCACTTGGTGCTGACCTTGGAAAATAGGAATCGACCTAGTAAACATCCACGAATATCACATTGTTTTGAGTCATGGGCCGGGCTTGTCGGTCCAATAGGAAAAGGGTAAGAGTGATCGCCGATGAGAGGTGAACTCTAACATGAACATTCAAGGGTTAGTTGGCTAAGCATGTTCACCCAATGTGAATGGGTGATTTCATATAAAAGTCACCTAAACCTAAAAAACACTTATTCTCTCGTTTGTGCAATTGAGGAGTGCTCTTGCTCCATCTCCATCTTCTTCTTCATCTCCTTGTGTGTGTGTGTATGCATGAGGGGGAGAGAGTGGGAGGGGGGGGGGGGGGGGGGAGAGAGAGAGAGAGAGAGAGAGAGTATGTGTGTGATCAAGCATTGCAAAGGCACGACGGCGGTGAGGCAGTTGAGCGCGGCACGGAGGTAGATCCCTTTTTTTCGCGACGAGGAATCCTCCACAAAGGCGAGCGTAGGGTGGTGAGTGACACACCCTTGCTGTCTTGAGCTTGCTAAATTAGTCTGGTTTTGTGCTTGTAGCCATTTGTGGCTTGCACACAGTGTACGGCAAGTCCCTTGCATTGACACGTGTAACAGATGTGCACATTTTTGGTGCCGTTACCGGGGAAATGCTCTACACTAAGCTTGAATATCACTCTATGCTACTTTGTGGTGCATTAGAAAATGTAGGAAATGTAGAGAAAGAAGGTGTGTGGCTTGTTGAGAAGGATTTGTGACCTTTGTTTTGCTGCAGGGTACTGTTTTTGTTAATAACGTGTTGCAATGAACTGTGTTTTTTATTCATAAGGTGTTAGAATTAAGGTAGTAGATCTATAATGTTAGCTCTGTAAGGTACAGTAAGTAGATCTGTTAGTTAATTAGTTGCTATAGTACTGTGTTACGTATGTAACAGTAGCTCTGTTAGTTTCAAGTAGGTAGGTCAGGTGTGTGTGTGCTCGCGCAAAAATTTTTAAAAAAAATACTCGGGATATTTGGGACCAAAAAGAAATTTGGGAGTTAAGATAAAACAATTATTATCGGGATCATTCCCCAAGCCCAAAAGCCCAAGCCCAAGCCCATGCCCAAGCCTAGGCCCAGGCCTCAGTCCTCAATCTTATGATACACTACCTTATATATAAAGACTAGGATCTCAAGTGAAGGGAGGGTATGTGGGACAAGTTCCTCAAGTCCTCCACCATCCCCTTCATACTCACCCTTTGGACTTACTAATTCTAGTCCTCTCCCCACCTAGGAAAAGACTAGTTTTAGGATTTCGAGGCCTGTATATAACCGAATCGGGGGCTGTAAAGCATGGCACATGCCTTTAGCCAAGAAGATTGTTTTGAGCTATCACATGTCATATTCTGTGGATTGATTTTTTAAAAAAGGACCAAAAATACAAAAATTGGGTTGTAAACACCTAAAAAACTAGGTGAGCGGCCTCCATGGGGCATCACCAACACCTTTAGAGTGTCGAGGTCACATGCACCTACGCTCTGGTCGTGTGCTAGAGGAGGAGCATATCAAGAGTGTCTCCGTTTATGCAAGCACTCATTATTCCTCTACTTTAGGTTCCGGGCCCTCGATGGGGAGCCAAGATAGTATCACCCAAGACCCACATATAATTTCTAGTGAATCTTCCTCTGACTACGACGTCATGGAGCGTTACCCAATGCCCAATTCTGATAGTTCAAGCCCTCGATGGTCGTCCGAGCGTACAAACCCAAGTTCGGCCCTCGACGGTCTGGGCCGAGCGTGCTTAGCCGCTTGAAGGAAACCTTTAGTAGAGCCACTTGCTCCAAACATGGAGCTAAGAATGTAAATGAGGGGGTGGGAAAGTAAATTTTCCATTCATGACCAACGTAGACCCCATGTCTTGGAGAGTGTGCACGTGAATACTCCATTCACTACACCCCCTGACTCTTCAGAGCTATTTCCCTTCGAGGTTATATTACCTAATGGTAGAAACCTCGTTGAAGTGCAAGAGGTTGAGCGATATATCATTAACACTAGAGAAAAGGAAATCAAGAGCTTACGCAAGGTAGATCAATGAAGAGAGTTTAAAGCAAAAGCCCCTATGTCAATATCCTTGCTAGGAGAGAAATTGAGTGCTCCTGACTTAGCAACCATTAAGGGTCAACCCATAGAGAGCCACATTGCATCTAGTTCAAAAGACACCCCTAGCACCTCAATCCTAGATGCAGCGTTCCTAAATGAGAATTGGGAGTACAAACTACAAACAAAAACTCTAGCCGACCTATACACAGGTCACACCTATCACGTGGGTTGGTTAGATGTCCTACAATCCACAACGGGTGCTACTAGTGTAGAGGACCAACAACAAAGAGTTTGTGATGTTATTCATAGGGTTATTGAGCTAGAGAGACAGAACAAGGGGATCCACATGCCTTCAACGGGTCTCACTAGATTCTTGGATATAGGGAAGTCTAAACAAACAACCTTATCACAAATGGAGACTCCCTCGGTAAGTTCGATGGATCCTCCATATGTTGTTTCGCCAGGGATCTCAGTGCAATCTGAGCCCACGAGTGATAGCTTTACCTTTCCAAGTCTAGCTCATCTTTCCCTGGATAACACCATGTCTACCATGCCTACCCCAATGATGGGCATGCTAAGAAAGACGCCATGGACCTCATTTGTTAGTAAAGCACCGCTACATGGTAACTCAATGCCTGCAACAATACCTACAAGTGTGTAACAATCGTATACACCTATAGGTCATCGTACTCATGTAGCTCCTACCCCTCCCATTGTTTCAACAACCTATGCTCCACAACCACAACACCCAAGCTCTTTTTTCCAAGGGAACATATTGGCTAGCATTAGCATGTCACATCCGACGTCTTCTATGCCTAGGGCCACACATATGAACTTTGGGCCGCCACATGGCACAACACCATACCAAAAGTGGAACCCAAGGTCTTCCTATGCGCCAAGGCCAATGCCAATACCTACTCCACATGTAGTCTCTGGAGCGCCTTCACCCACGGTGCCTACTCACTTAGGTGACTTTCTATGGATCAATCTATTGTTGAGAATATGCGTAACACGCCTGATAGAGAGCCTAGAAGTAAGGCAATACAAATAGTCAAGCTCACACAAAAATTTAGTGGAGGCAGGGATGTGAGAAAGCATATCAAAGTGTTTGAGCAAATATGTGATTCTATAGGAGAACACAATGACCTGCATAAGAGTAATTCTTTAAGCCTAACCTTAAGTGGGAAGGCTAGGGATTGGTATAGAACCCTAAGGGTGGAAGAAAAAGTGATTTACCCTACTCTTAGGAGACTGTTCTATAAATATTACATACGAGACGGAGTTCTTTGGGGTGTAGCCTCTCAGCTCCAGAAAGCCCAACAAGAGGAAGGAGAGTCGGTGAGAGACTTTATTAGTCTCTTGAAGCATTTGAATTCTCGTTGTAATCCAAATGAGTGCTCCAATAATAATCAATTGCTTGATAGATTCATTAGGGGATTATGACATGAGGATATCTACAATGGCCTAGTCATTAGAGGTATCACCACTTGGGAAGTAGTCACCAGTAATGTGATCCAATTGGAGGATAATTTAACAATTCAAGGAGAAAGAGTGTCTGTTGAGCCTAAATCTACTAGCTCGCAAGCATCGGGGCATTTTCCAATGACCCTAAAACCTATTGCTAAGGAGCCAAACATATCTGAGATGACTTTAGCAGATCTCACCAAGGCCATTCAAGAGAGTCTTAAAGACAATTGTGCTCCACAAAGCAATCATATGTATCCAAGAAGGGAGCAACAATGGTGATCATTATGCTATGGCCTGCATAGTACCAGTAAATACCCTACTTTTAGAGTAAAATTAAATGGGAATTGAAATGCCTATGGGAGGTATGGTCATCAAGATAAGGATTGCATAGTATTTAAGCGTGCAATGGCCAATAAACCAACCTTAGCATGGACAGACACACCTTGAGTGCCTGCATTGATGCTCACCCCACCTCTTGAACAAACGTCAAAACACATGGTCCCTAGGGCGTAAAATGTTGTTCAAACAACACCCATACCACTCCAATGCTAGGACCATAACCACCACATCCGAGAATCACTTCTGTGAATCAAGTGGGTTGTCACTCATTATTTCTTGTTTGGAAGGTTGTGAGGAAGATATAGACCCTAATATTGCCTATGGGATTTTTGCCCTTGAAGAAAGTCCACAATACGACATGGAGGACTATTGGGGACAAGTCAAACCTGTCTATCAAGTAGCTGCTCTTGCTGCAAGAGCCCAAAATATCAATTATACTGCCAAGAGACCACCTCTTTAATGTTATGAGTGTGGAGGTCCACATCGTGTAGCCGAGTGTCCTAATAGGCTACAACAAAATGCCACACTAATGCAAACCAATCAAGCAAGCACGTCTACAATGTCGATACTCATGTGTAATCAATGTGGCATAGATCATTTGATTGCCCAATGTTTGAATAATCCAAATGCACCAAAGATCACGCCATTAAACTTGATTGAGGCTACCGAGGAGCCATCACAAAGTACACATGTGGTACCAGTAAACGTACTCACACGATCGATGCTCCAAAGACAAAATTATATTATTGAAGAAAGAGACACGGCATCAATTGCCCAATCTCAAAAGAAGAAGAAAACATGAAGGAAGAGATCGCAAAAAGCAGTGAAGTTAGACCCCAGTTCAAAGACCAACATAGGGACTGGTGACAACCCTGTATATATGAATGACGCCGAAGAGGATTTTGATTTAGGTGAAACCATGGAGACCAAAAAGACCACTAAGATAGAAACCAACAAGGAATATTGTCATGAGCCACAATGGCCAGGATCCAAGAAGAAGATAGGAACTTATCCAAACCCTACAGAGGAGATAGAGCAAGTCAAGCAATAAGGAGTTTGGTAGAAGATACCCAAAGGGATCTAGAACCAGCACCTAGGAAGATCTAGAATACAGACACATTGTTCCCTACGCAACAAAAACCTCACAAATTCCATAGACCCCTAGCCATACCTAGTGTCATCCAAGAAGAAAGTGACTTAAAGTCATGGGAAAGTGGGCATACTCACTTCTTGTTGGAAAGAATGTTTACAGAGGGACCAGAAATGGAGATCCCATCTTCTCCATGTCAAGGGACTGAAGCCCAAAAGGTGCCGTTAAATATTTTCAAATTGATGGATTTCATGGCTTCAAAAGTTAGAACCACCATCATGTCCAAACTGTATGGAGACCCTGCGCTATTCTTAGCTCTTTGATCTTTCCTCAATGGAAAACTGAAGGTCGGGTTACCGCAATTTGCACATATGGATGGAGCTAGGGAGATGCCAATAGATGAGGAACACTTAGATCCACAATGAAACCTAGATGAGGACCTTGTTGTAGAAAACATGTTAACAAGTTGGGACAATACTTTGAGGGTGATGAATCCAATGCAACCATACCAATCACTACCAAGGGATTAACTATGAAGGGAATCCTTGATGGTGGTGCTGGGGTTAGCATTGTGACTAAAAATTGATGGGAAACTATGTGAAGACCTCACCTTGGGACCACAACTGTCGTAGTAAAGATGGCCAATGGGTCTATTGTTAAATCTATTAATGCTAGAATATCTCAAGATCAAGGTGTTTGGACATAAAATAAGAAATACCTTCATTGTTATGATTTCTCCAAGAACACTATGGCATCTCAGATGATCTTAGGATGTCCTTTCATGAGGGAAGAAAAAATGGTGCATGATTGGTCTAAAAACCATGTCTACTTGCAGTTCCAGGACTCTGTTATTCGAGTGGATCTTGTAATTGGTCGAGCACATCTCTAGGAAATAGGTTTATAATTGATCAAATATCTGACACCACAGTTCACTCCGTCCCATTGCAGTATTGTTACACATGTAAAGTGGACACTGATATTAGGGAAGATTATCCTTACATGGATGTACTACCTAGGATGACTTAGTCGGACAATGTGGATTGGGACCACTTAGAAGCAACCATATGCACTTGGGGAAACAGTGGATGACCTGGTAACACCTGAGGGGGATGAAATGACACCACTCGTACCCTTAAATATGTTGGAAGCAATTCATATAGCTTCTGATGACCTACAAGATGAAGGTTTGAATGGCATTGGAACCAGTAGCATCTAACAAGACTATAGCCCACACGATTTGGGGTCAGAATCATCAATTGAATTGACTCTGTGGATGAAGAATCTAAGTTAAATCTTAGTGCAAATGTGGGGACAAACCATTCAGGGCCCAATGGTACCATGGATGACAATCTACCCAAGGGAGCAGAAGACATAAGTAGAGATTCATCTAGTGACTCTTCACTAGAGATCGGCCGTAATAAAAAATTAGACAAGAAGAGTAAGAGATATAAGAGGCAACAATATCGAGCAAATGTGCGTGCTAGAATAAATGAAAAGAAAGCAACCAAAGAATAGGCAGAGCTTAAAAAGATCCAAGCAAGAGTTGAGGCTCGAGACATACAACAACGTCTTAGACGCCAACGAGAGGCTAAGTTGGGAATCACGGAAGTTTTTTTTGAAGACACTGATGATGATTCATTGGAATGTGAGCCACCTCTATGATATCTAATTGAACTAAATGGCCTCTATGGGAGAGTACTATATAATGCATTATTGGATACAGGAGCTCAACATAATTTGTTATCATATGGGGTGTGGTGTCAGTTAGGGAAGCCACCTCTATCTGAGAATATTATCCAAGTCAAAGGTGTCAACAAGAAAAAAATTGCGGTCTTTGGAATCTGGCACACTTCTATCAGTTATGACAATGGGGTTGTAGCTCAAGACTTTTTGGTCATGCCCGCTAGAACTATGGAGGGTTATATAAACCTAGGACGCACATGGATGATAGCCACCAAATGTAGTATTGATTGGGGGACTGGGGGTGTCACAACGCAAAAAACAACTCTTAGCCCTGCCACTCAAGCCATAGTCCCTGGGATATTTCCTCTTAAGGAAATAAAACCCAAAACATTGCATGTCCAAGAGGTTGAACCATATGTCCCCATATCCCAACTCGCTAGAGCTTCAACTGTTGTAGATAAAATAAATCTTGAGACACACAATACCCATCCTAATATAACAAAGAAAACATACAAGTGGGTCCCTAAAGCTTCTTTAGCAACCATAGCTAGTGCTAAAAGACAAGATTCTGGTAAGAGACGTTGGAAAGGGTGAAAGGGGAACACACCCAGCACACAACACAATGCCTCACTATAGCCCAGGGTATACACAACGCCCGAATCCACTAGAGTTTGCCTTCAAAATTTGACACTATCCGCAAGAAAACCACCGCCTGCACACGACCATATGCACACATGCCTTGCAATGCACCATACATACCCAATCACTCCACTTTACTCAATTCACAGCCTTCCACACGCACACAACCTCTCTCTATCTCTCTTTGCACGACAAACCTTGGGGAGGCACACACGTTGACACACACGCGGAAACACACACACCCAAGCAGAGAATACAAGGGGGAAGGGGGAATGATGCCAAGTAGACAACAATGAATGGTCTTCTTGCATATACAACCATGTACAACTTGTTAGGAAATAAGACGTAGCTAAATAGATAATTGAGTAGATTACTTAATGGAGAGAGACAAATTTACATACACGAGATTATAGAGTAGAGAGAGAGAGAGAGAGAGAGTACACACGATATACGTGGTTCACCCAATGTGGGCTACGTCCACGGGAAAGCAGCCACTCAATGGCTTTAGTACTTCAAAACACAAAGTAATTTACAAAGGGATTATACCCTTAATGGAGCTCCCGCCTTGCTTCACTCTCACCACCTCACACTCACCTTGTTGCATCAACTTCACACTATGAAATGTGTGTAGAAATGGCCTCCTTTTATAGGCCAAAAGGGCTGCCCTCTCTTATGAGAGACAGCCATGTGTAGCCGCCCTTGTGCGAATAAGTCCAAATCGGACAGCCCTCAGCTCCGCCAGCGCAGCGGCCAAAGGGCACGCCATTGTTGTACGCCAGAGAGCTCCTTTCTCTCTCCTACTCTTTCAAATGGGCCTCACGGCCTGGCCTTTATACATTGCGTCAGCACCCCCAGGATTTTCCTATGGGGTAATAGCCCACCACATGTCACTCTATGGTGAGGCCACCCCCAAGCTCTTTTTAAAAATTCCAATTGATGCCAAAAAATCCCCATAGGGTGCCCTTCAACTTCAAAGTTTTGCCATTTGTGGCTTTGATTTTTGGCTCCTGATTGGCAAAGCCTGGCTGTAACTTCATTATGCCGACTTGGAAACCCCCAGCTATAGCCACACTTTGAGATTACTCGAGACCCCGAACAGAGGCCGCAAAAAACAAGAAAACTACCTGTAGCCAATTTTGAGCAAATGTACCCAACCTTCCGACTTCAATAACTTCCCGCTCCGTGCTCCGTTTAACAAGCATCCAACTCCTGTTAGCTCCATACATCACATAACACCTTCTTGAACCTTGTCAAAACTCAAAAAGTTTCCATTGTCAGGTGGGCACCAACCTAGCCCCCGACAAAACTTCAACTGGCCATATCTTGCAATCGTAGCTCTGATCTGCAATCTAAGAAGATGGGTAGGCTCCATAAATCGAGCACTACGCACCTGTACACTGACATCCACTCAGGCCACTTGTCGCCAGCTGCCCTTCTCGGTAAGGATCTACAAAGCACTGAACCTTCAAACTCCAATATCTTGGGCTCCGTAGCTCGGTTTGATGAGCCATCTGGACCTGCTCCTTCAACACTTTAAGCTCTACATTCTTGGACCCAAAGAGTGCACCTTGCACCTCCTACATTTTCTCCCCAGATCATTAGGACAGAAATGGACTCATTTTTGGGCCTTTTAGCTCTAGTGAGAGAGTGCTCCTTAGCCAATTGGAAGAAGGCTAACGTTACGTTAAAAATCCTTTTGTCTTATTTTTGAAATTATCCATGAAAAACATTTTGGTGAAATTATCATTGTCATGAGAAAAGTGGGGCGCTTGATAATGACATCTTGCACAAGCGTCGAGAGCCTTTTTATGACCAGCTGTTGCTATCTTGCACAAGCATCAATCACCTTTTTATGAGGTACTCGAAATTCAAATTCGAATGGGTTGTACTTGATAGCAATTGATAGGTACTATTTAAGACTGTGGAGGGGTCAGAACCAAGTGAATAAAGGCCTAAGAGGGGTCTTGGGGGCCTCTATTTGCTTGGTTCTGACCTCATGAGGCCCTAGGCTTAAAACGGCTGTATCTTGAGCTAGAGACATCGGATTTCAATGTTTTAAAGTGCTATCCTAAGGTTTTTGGACGTTCTGGATACATCCGTGGTGTTTTTGTTTTTTTCAAAAACATCTCTTATGTGTTTTCTCTCATCGCACATCACATCACTCATTAAGATTCACGGACATGGATTCTGGTGCACACTTAAGTTGGGCTCTCGAAAAGCATTTTGTACAAGCATGCATGTAAGTGATCAAGAAAACTTTTACGTATGTACTATGAGAAATAGATTCCAAAAGACTACTTTTGTATTTTCAGGATTACCTCTCTCTATGCTGAGTTGGCATTTCTTACAAGGCCCAAAATTGAGTCCAACTTTCTCCTAATGTAGCCCCTTATAGAGCCTTTCCCCTAATGTAGCCCCTTATGGAGCCTTTCTTGGCCTGTAAACCACATCAGTCATACATACCCGTTGCTACCTGTCAGTCCATGATCTTTCTAGCTACTCTAGCCCTTTTCCATGCTTCTCCTAGCCTGCACATACCTGCCCATGCCATCTTCTATGGTTGACACACTTTGGATGCACCATCATTGCCCACCCCTAGTTGAGCATTTATGCTCAACCAAAAAAGAGCTTTATTCCACTACCAACTGCAAAACCTGGCACACACTATGAGAAAACCAAAACCTTATTTACATAGTTTTATTGCATCTACTACCAAACCTTCAAGTGGGTTGCCCCACCCCCTACATCACATAGCTTCCTCCTGGATCAAACACCTGCCATTGGTATCTTTCGCCCATCTGTAACACCTCTCAATAGTGTCGTACCCTAGCACATAGCCCATCATGTGTGTAGACTATCCATATCCTACCTTTAGCACTCCCTAATACCAAGCTTGAACACATGTCTGACCCTCCCTCCCAACCAAGTAAAGTGGAGGCCTCAACCATAGACCCTTGCACCTGCTGAACCATCCTTCACATAGCTATATCTACCACCATATTCATCAACCATAGCTTACATACGTTCACTACTTGGTATTCTCTGTTCTCCACCGTTGGACATTTCTGCTGCATCAAAATCTTTACCATCTTTGGCAACACAAACTCCTCTTTGGCCACACACTCTATTCCAGCATCATCAAGCCCTTCCTCTTCAACCGGCCTTTCAAGGTCGATCAACACCATTTTCTCTTCAGCTTTAGTCACCTGCTCTTCAATCACCTCTTCTACTGCTGCATCATTCTCCACCAAGGAAGGGAGAAACTCATTCTCTATTGCATCCACCTTGACTTTGTCCATAGGCACGGCTGCTCTATCTCTGTTGGCAAAATCTGCACCTGTTGCACCACCATGGCACATTCCACCGCTACTTTCACCAGCATGGCCATTAGCATGGCACCACACACTAACTTTTACCTACATTCCATCATCTGTAGGGCTAGAAAACTCCATTTGGTCTTCATCATGCACATCACCTTGATCTGCTCCTTGCTCTTCTTGCACATGGGCTACTACCATATCATCAAAAGATAAGAAGGAAGATTTACCTTTACCAGCTCAGGTTCATCAGACTCCGTCTCCTCATCATAGGATGTGGACTCATCTGCTGTAACCTCCTTGCTTGTCTCCCAGCTACATGAGCTTGTATCTTCATCATCACCGGCATCATATAACAACTCCGTATCTGCATCTTCATCCGCTAGCTGCTCCACAAAAGCTTGACCATCATGGCTTTGCTCACTTTCTCCATCAGCTTCTGAACCCTCGATATCTGCAACCTGATTGCATGCTACTACCTTTTCATGCAAATTTTCCACAAGAATAGGCTTTACCTCTTCAATTCGCATTGGAACCTCCACATCTGCTACCGCTTTTACACCTTTGTTCACCTCGACATGGAGCTTCTACTTGCTGACAAGCTTGTCGACCCTTGGCACATGCACTTCCCAAACCGGAAATCTCCAAGGAACGTAACCAATAATAGGCCTTACCTCAACATGTTTTGCACTTCAAACACTTGGAACCGCCTTTGGTCAAAAGAACACTTTGCAACCTCCACAACAGGCATGTAATGTGCTGGATTCAACATGCCCAACTCTAGCTTTCGCTTTACCTTCCTGTTCTTCCTTTTGGCCAAATAGACCATGTCTTCATAGGTATATGCACCATCTTTGGCCTTTTCTCTAATCCTCGGATGCAAGCACTCTAGCAGCTTTGACAACTTCAAGTATTGACTGCTTTTGACCCCAGTAGCAACCTCTAACTACTTCCAATAGGCTTCAAACTCTCAACAAAAATGGAGAAATCCTTACTCACATCTTGGCGTACCGCCTTCAACTTTGCACCAGCTTCTTCCGCAGTAATCACCTCTCAAAACCGCTCCAAGAATTGACATTGTAGCCTTTGCCATGATTCTTGATCACTTATAACCATCAAACAACACCTTGGGTCGTCCTTGCATCAACAGCAGCACCGTCTGTAGTTTTTTCACATCCGTCAACATATGCATCGATAGCATCCATACCTCAAAATCTGCTAAACTGATTCGCAGGATATTCAACACCCGTAAATATGTGGCAAAAACCTGGCTGCTCCATCTCTGTCAGCTTCAAATTTGACCATCAAACACCTCGACCATCGGCGAACCGCTTTGTCCCGGCTAAAAAACACCGCTTTAAACCTCAAATTGGAGCATCAGATAGCTCCTCAATGGGCACACCAGAATATGGATAGAGGGAAAGGGGAACACACCCAGCACACAACACAATGCCTCAATATAGCCCAAGGTATACACAACACCCCAATCCACTAGATTTCACCTTCAAAACTTGACACTACCCGCAAGCAAACCACCGCTTGCACACAACCATACACACACATGCCTTGCAATGCACAAGACAGACCCAATCACTCTGCTCTGCTCAATTCATTGCCTTCCACACATACACATCCTCTCTCTATCTCTCTTTGCACGACAAACCTTGGGGGGGCACACACGCCAACACACACCAGGAAACACAAGCACCAAGCAAAGAATAGAAGGGGGAATGATGCCAAGGAGACAGCAATGAATGGTCTTCTTGCATATACAACCATGTACAACCAACCTACACCCCTGCTGGCACAAACCTCGGCAGAAAAACAATGGATCAAAAGCCTACACAAGCCAAAAACCCCAATGGCCAAAAAAATCCCCAATGACAAAAGAGCCCCAATGGCCCCAAAGACCCCAAAAAATGAACGTGTACATCCTTTTATAGGGGGAACTAAACCCAAAAAAGAAAAAAAGGTGAGCTCTCTTGCTCGTGCAGTTCTCTTTGAGCTCCTTTTATAATTAGCTTTCCATTACTAGCACTTGTTATAGTCCACTTTGGCAACCACTACATGGTGCACACCTTTTGTCCTTTATCTGCCCAAATCAGCCGCCCGTTCATGCCTTGCACTATTTGGCCTCTTTCTCTTCCTCTCTTCCCTTGCTTGCCATGGGACATGCCCCTTGAATGGATTTGGACTTCTCTCCCTTCTCTCTCACACTCACTTACTCCACTGCTTGCCACCTATCGCGGGATAGGCCCCTTGAATTGCTAACTCTCTTGTGCTTCAAACTGACTCTCCCTCTCTTTCTCATTGTTCACGGGACCCTCGCCTATGCGGACAATAGTGACATCATTATTGGGGAGGTCCTTTTTCCTTCAAAAAAATGGGCCCATGTGGGCACGTGATCGAACCCCACCCGGACTGCCACATCACCTACTGCACACCTCCGTTCAATCACAGCCTCGCAGGCATGCGCCACTAGTGCGGCTCCTCGCCACCAAAAACCGCATCGAATAGCCCCCGTCTCCGCAGCACAGTGCCCCAAGGGCACGCCATTGCTGCACGCCAGAGAGCTCCTTTATATCTCCTACTCTTTCAAAGGGGTCTCACTACCTGGCCTTTGAGTGCCCCCAGGATTTTCATATGGGGTAATAGCCTGCCATATGTCACTCTGTGGTAAGGCCACCCCCAAGCTCTTTTTAAAAAAGTCCATTTGATGCAAAAAGAAATTCCCATAGGGTGCCCTTCAACTTCAAAGTTCTGCCATTTGTGCTCTAAGTTTTCGACTCCCGATCTGCAAAGCCTAACTGCAACTTCATTATTCCGACTTGAAAAACCGTAGCTCTAGCCGCACTTCGAGATTCTTGGAGACCTCAAATCGAGGCCAAAAAAACAAGAAAACCACCTGTAGCCAATTTCGAGTAAATGTACCCAACCTTCCGACTTCAATAACTTCCCGCTTTGGGCTCTGTTTGACGAGCAATCAACTCCTATTAGCTCCATAAATCACATAGCGCCTTCTCAAACCCTGTCAAAACCCAAAAAAATTCTAGATGGCATGACTCCCTATGTGGTCAGGTGGGCACCAACCTAGCCCCGGCAAAACTTCGACTGGCTATATCTTGCAATCCGTAGCTCTGATCTACAATCTGAAAAGACGGATAGGCTCCATAAATTGAGCACTATGCACTTGTACACGGACATCCACTTGGGCCACCTATCCCCAGCTACCCTGCCCGGCAAGAATATGCAACGCACTAGACCTTCAAACTGTAATATCTTGGGCTCCGTAGCTCGATTTGATGAGCCATCTGGACCTGCTCCTTTAGCACTTCAAGCTTTACATTCTTGGACCCAAAGACTGCACCTTGCACCTCCTTCATTTTCTCCCAAAATTAGTCCCTTCTGGAGCCTTTCTTGGCCTGTAAGCCGCATCAATCATACATACCCGCTGCTACCTGTCAGTCCATGATCTTTCTAACTGCTCTAGCCCTCTGCCATGCTTCTACTAGCCTGCACATACCTGCCCATGCCATCTTCTATGGTCGACACACTTTGGCTGCACCAACGTCCCACTCGTCCCAAGAAATGTAAAGAAACGTTGCATTGGATTCCTAAAAAACTATTGGAAGCCCAAGGCTACTATGAAGGAAATGATCGAATCTGAGTTCCACAACGTAAATTGTGCTCTTACCTGTCACCTGACCCATGTGAGCCCAATCCTGTAGCTCCAGAACAAATTGAAGATCGTGGAAAGAAAAAAATCACAGAATGCTACACACCCGTTCCATAGCTAGTTTGGGTACCGAAGAAAGAACAATTTGTTCCACCTAACTTAGGAATAGGGAAGTCAAATGAAGCTTCTTGCTCTTCATGTAGTTTCTATATGGAAATAGAAGCTTCAACACAACCGACACCTACCATTGTATATATCCATATAAACAAGAAATAATTTACACCTCCCGTTGTAAGTTCACCACCTACAACAACGTTGCAAATAAAATCATGGAAGAGTACCTTACCACCCTTGCAACTAGATGAAATTCCTAGGACGGTCAAAAACTATTGGTTAAAGCCTTCACCCATAACAACTTGGAACAATTGGTTTCAAAAGTTGACCACATCATTCCAAAAGGTATGATATACCCAAGGAAGGGGGGAGTGTTTGCAGACATCCATCATTCACTTGCTTCCCTCTCAACCTTCATCCCTGACCTCTCAATATCCAATCTTAGGGAATGTATATATAAAGCTTTATACTCACATAAAACAAAAATAAGAAAGTAAAAGAGCAAGAGCCACCAAATAAAAATATGGAAACATACAAGTTCTATACCTATACATAGCACAAAATCATAAAAACACATTATGCACAAGGACACGACCTTTTGACACGACCCTTGTAATATTCGCACTCTAACCATCATCTATCTGTGTGTGCAGATATGGCTAGTATGTAGAGTCATCTGCTCTTGCCTTGGGTGAGGATACCCTCCTTACTTTTCACAAGTGTTTCACATGGTCTTTCTGGTGCTTGCCTATGAATGGGATTTGGTAGGTATGCTAGCATGCGAGAGGAATTTCAACGAGTTAGAATGGCTGATACGGCTCTTGACCACTAGATTGATCCATACTTAGTAAAGAGCGTTTCTCCCATTGACAAGCCTACCCTTTTGACCAAGATGACTATAGACGTCTAGTGACCTTTTTTGTAAACATTGGTGCCTCTAATGATGAAGACAATTTACATGATTACACGGATGGCACATATTGTCTTACGGATGATGACTTTGTTTTTCTCGACGCGACGAGGATAGGGGTTTAGCATTAGGGTTCCCCCCCAATCTCTACAATATCCTATTCCCTTGACTCTCTAGGGGGAGTGGAAGTAATTAGGTTAGGGTTCCTTATGTTGTTTAATTGTGTTCAATAAGGGTTGGTACCTCTTTCCACTGATGTGCCTCCTAGAGGTATTCTTTGTGTTTCCTAGTGTGTACATAAACGTGTTGCTGTTGTTAGGATTTGGACCTTCATGGAGTCTTTCTCTCCTTCACTCTTCAAATCAAGTGCGATCATCAACACAAACAGGTGTTTCTTATCCATTAGCATTGCCCCTTCTCTTTTTTGCATCCATGTTTGTCTACTTTACTTGTGATTGGTAGCATAAATATTTAGCGCATTTGCTTAGTATCAAACATTAAATTCAATGTAGTTTTTGGTCATAATCACTTGTCTAGGTTTAAAATTCTTAAAGGTTACTTAGGTTCTTAATCCGATTTAGGCAGCATTGTGTGCAAGGTACTAGGGATTTCTAGTGGGCTTAGTCCCTATTGACCTTTAGCTTAAGTATTTTTAGCTTAAGTATTATAAAGAGAGTTTACTAATGTGATGAGCCTGGGGAGGGTAACAGTGTTATATGACCCCCCAAAGTTACAAAATTAAAATGCTGAAAACAAAAAAACAAAAAAACAAAAAAAAAACAAAAGTGCCACAATGTAAAATCTTAAGCTGGAAGAGAAATCTCAGCTTGACTTGGTACTTCACTCACATGTATCACCTATGGTACTAGAGTCCTAGAGGTTCTTAGTGTGGGCGCTTTTCCTTGAAAAGCAAAAAACCCATGGCATACAAAATAAGCACACACATCAAAATTGAATCAAGGTGAAAAGACTTTGGGGGGTCAAAGAAAAGAGAATCATCCAGGCGATGATTTCATGAGAAATTCCTTTTATCGTATCTTAACTACAAGGTCTTCTAGGTATAGCCTCTAGTCAACCCTTGGACATGAAAATACTTGGCTCTCGCGATTAAACAACTTAACTCACCAGAGAAAATTGAGAGCTTGCCATTGTATTAATAGTTGACCTCTAGTGCCTTTTGACCAGACTTGTTTGGTTTTTGACCTTTACAATTGTTTATGCCTTTGACTATATTAAAATTTAATGTTTATTGCTGACATATGATTTAAAATTCTATTACCAATCAATTTCTATGCCTACAACTGCATATGCTTTTTAATTGTATATAAGAATGCAATTACTGTGCCAATTTTGTTTGATTTTGCAGTGTGACTAAAGAGAGCTAAGGACGTCCATTCATCTCAAATGCTCTTCCACCTTGAACAACGAGCTTCAACACAATAGATTCTGAGGACGGAATCTACATCAGGAAGGGGGCATGTTAACTGACAAGTCAGACAATGGAGTCAGCACTAGGAAAATACGAGGCTTGGGGATTGCCCAACGCTCCCTATGCCCCCTATCGCTTGGTGCTGACCTTGGAAAATAGGCATTGACCTAGTAAACATCCACGAATATCACATTGTTTTGAGTCATGGGCCGGGCTTGTTGGTCCAATAGGAAAATGGTAAGAGTGATCGCCGATGAGAGGCGCACTCTAACCGAAACATTCAAGGGTTAGTTGGCTAAGCATGGGCACCGAAGTGTGAATGGGTGAGCTCATGTAAAAGTCACCTAAACCTAAAAACACTTATTCTCTCATTTGTGCAATTGAAGAGTGCTCTTGCTCCATCTCCATCTTCTTCTTCATCTCCTTGTGTGTGTGTGTGTGTGTCCGTGAGGGAGAGAGAGAGAGAGAGAGAGAGAGAGAGAGAGAGAGAGAGAGAGAGAGAGTGTGTGTGTATGATCGAGCATTACGAAGGCACGACGGCAATGAGGCGGTTGAGCGTGGCATAGTGGTAGCTCCCTCTTCTTCGTGGCGAGGAATCCTCCACAAAGGCGAGCATAGGGCGGTGAGTGACACACCCTTTCTCTCTTGATCTTGCTAGATTAGTCTGGTTGTGTGCTTCCAGCCATTTGTGGCTCGCACACAGTGTACGGTAGGTCCCTTGCATTGACACGTGCGATAGATGCGCACATTGACCTCAAACTAATGCATCAAGCTCAACTCCATAATATAGACTATCACTCTATCACATCACTTCACCCATATGGTACTCACACAACAAAACTTAACCCCAAAAGAAAGCCAAGTTAAATCATATCTACCTATGCGGTTCGGGATGTTTAACCATATACTCTCACATAAGTTTATGGCCATCTAATAGTTTAAATCAACTCACCAAAAAAAACCATAAAACATTTAAAAACATCTCGGTTAACTCACGAGGTCATAAGGTACCTCCCCTTGGTAGCACCCCTACACGTGTAGGTAAAACCAGTTATAGAACGATTAATAACTCGCATTCCCAAGGTGATAATGGAGACCTAAATTCCTTTATCATCAAGTTTCATCAAGCTTTTCAATTGGTTAAGTGGGTTTGCCCATCCAGTGAATCTATATAGTGGTTCTCCAAGGAGCCTGGAGTAAAAAAATCTGGTTGTGCAATGGACAAGAAACTGTTTTTTGACCATATCTCTTAGCTCGTACGTGTTTTTCATATGGCACCAAAGAGAGAAAATGTTTTAAATGATGTGTTTTATCTCCATGATAAAGGGTTCGGGCTGATTCATAATGGTTTGTGATTTATGACCAAAACAGTGTTCCTACCGCCTCTATGATGTGAAACAAAAAAGCGTTTTTTATGCACGCACATGATCATAAATGCATCATGTGCATAAATCAATGTGTTAAACATGATTAAATAATCATGAGGCAACTTCATACGTACTCGGTTAATCCATACATGCACTTGCATGCGAAAAACAATCATCGAGAGGGTGACTACTTAAAAAAACGATATATATATATATATATATAGAGAGAGAGAGAGAGAGAGAGAGAGAAAGAGAGAGATGATGGCTATGGAGTTTAGGTCTTCTCACCGTTCTTTAGAATCGATTAGGGGTTGTCGAAATATTTCTTGCTTTGACGCAAGAGAGTGGTGATGAGAGCTATGTAGAGGTGTCCGCCACGAAAGCTTCTAGAGAGCGCGTACACCGTGAAACGAGAGAGAAGGTAATAAGCAATAGAAAGAGAGTATCCTTCTTCTTATTCTTCTTCTTCTTCTCGAGAGGAGCATATGGAGATAGTGATGAAGAGCTTGCACCATTCCGTATAATAGATACGTATAGCCTTGCGGTAGTAGATGCAACAAATGACACTGAAAACTGAGCACTCTATGCCAATTTATAGGTTCTCCAACTGTCCGGAGTGTGTCCCAAGCTACAGGCAGCGCTAGTTCCCAGTCTAGATTAGCTTCCTACTTTTGGGAAAAAACTCCAGTCTTTTCTAAAAACATGGCACAGCTTTTGGTGGTCAACTCTCCCACTTACCATTCAATTTTTACACCAAAATTGACCAATTGAACAGTATCTGGTCAACTAATGGATACCGTAGCTAGACTCTGCTGCACCGTAATGTCCCGACATAATTATGGATTTCCTATAGTTCCCCGACGTATTTACGGTACCACTCCGTCGGGTCCCGTTTTTACTCCGGGTGATCATTTTTAAATCCGACGGAGACTAACATTAATATTTTTATGTTTAGGTCATCTCATAAAAAGCACATTGCTTGTCAAAAACGTTGAAAAGCATGAAAAACTAAAAATAGTGTAAAAGGAAAAAAAAGCAAAATTTCTAAAATTGAACTATGGGTGAGGGCTCGTCCACTGGAATAAGAAAGCGGACTTGCTTTTCAATAAAAAGCACTAAAAATCATAAAAAGCTAAAAATAGCGTGAAAAGCACTCAAAAAGCATATTTTTACAAAATTGAACAAAAGCTTCCCCGGAACACATACATTAAGGATCCGACCTTGCTTTTTGCAAAAAAGCACCTAAAAGCATAAAAAGCATGAAAATGCTAAAAATAACAGATTTTTTCAAGACTGAACCAAACGTCCATCTAACCTACTGGAACATGGAAATAACTTTTCTTTTTACTTTAGAACCTCCCAATACTGTCAATCAAGCATCTTAAGTCAAAATTTGGCAAAATAGATATTGAAAGCTATTTTTCTTATTTTCAAAAGAGACCCAATAATTTGGGGATCTTACACCAATGTGGGCACTTTTCCTTGAGAAGCAAAAAGTCCAAGGCATACAAAATACGCATACACATCAAAAATTGAATCAATGTGGAAACACTATGGGGGGTCAAACAAAGAAAAAAATTCAGGCGATAATTTCATAAGCAATTCTTGTTATCGTAGCTTAACTAGAAGGTCTTCTAGGTATAGCCTCTAGTCAGCCCTCGGACATGAAATACTTTGCTCTCACGATTAAACAGCTTAATTCACCAGAGAGAATTGAGAAGCTTGACCATGGTATTAATAGTTGACCTCTAGTGCCTCTCGATCATAAAATGAGTGACCCCAAACATGTTTATTTTGTTACCTTTACAAGTGTTTATGCATTTGATTATATTACAGTTTAATGTTTACTGTTGACAAATTGTTTAATATTTTGTTACCAATCAATCTCTGTGCCTATTCACTGCATATGCTTTTTAATTATATATGTTCTATGCGAATGCAATTGCTGTGTCATTTTTGGTTGATTTTGCAGTGTTTGAAGAAAGCTAAAGACTACAAACTCAGATGCTCTTCCACCTCGACGAATGGGATCCACCTCACTAGCTTCCGAGGAAGGAATCTACATCAAGAAGGGGGGCATGTTAACCACTTACGGACACCCTGTCACCTTCGATGAACGCCTTATTTCTTTATTTGAGTCATGGACCGGGGCTTGTCGGTCCTATAGGTGTGTAGGTGATCGCCGATGAGAGGCGCATCACTTATCCCATTTTTACATGATTTTTACAATGATCGGTCACTGTGGACACCCATGTATGAATGGCTCAGATTCTTATAAAAGGTCCATTTTGACCTAAAATCCTCATTCTTTGAGGTGCATGCTAAAGAAGTGCTCTTGATCTACCTCTATCTTCTTCTCCATCATGTGCTCACGAGTGTATGTGTGTTTGTGTATGCTTGAGAGAGAGAGAGAGAGAGAGAGAGAGAGAGAGAGAGAGAGCATTGTGGTAGCATTGGCGATGGTGAGGCGGTTGAGCACGGCGGTGGTGGCTCCTTCTTCTTTGAGGCACAGGATCCTTCACGACGAAAAGCATTGAGCGGTGAGTAACACACCATTGCCCCTTTGAGCTTGCTAGGACTGTCTAGTTGTGTACTTGCAGCCATTTGTGGCTTGCACACAATCTGACACGTGCGATAACAGGATCTTCACTGCATGGGATCCTTCACAACGGAAAGAATTGAGTGGTGAGTGACATACCATTGCCCCTTTGAGATTTCTAGGGCTGACTACTTGTGTACTTCCAGCCATTCGTGGCTCGCACATAGTGTTCAGCAAGTTCCCAGCCTCTAACACGTGCGGTAAAAGCGCACAACCTTGCATCACTTGCTTCATGTGAGCTGCCTCTTTGCAGGCACATAGAGAGAGAGAGAGAGAGAGAGAGAGAGAGAGAGAGAGAGGAGTCGATGTGCCTTCAAAGAGGCGACCTACATGAAGCAAGTGATGCAAGGTTGTGCACTTTTACCGGACGTGTCGAAGGCTGGGAGCTTGTCGAACACTATGTGCGAGCCACGAATGGCTGGAAGCACACAACTAGACAGTCCTAGCAATCTCAAAGGGCAATGGTGTATCACTCACCACTCAATGCTTTTTGTTGTGAAGGATTGTGGGCAACGAAGATCTTGCCCTACAGACAAGCCCACAAACAAGAACCGATAGGTAGGTCGTGGTTTTGTGAGTCCACAAAAATCCCTGCCATGGTTTTGACAGCATCTTGGCTCTGTGCTAGGGTTTTGATAGCACCTTGGTGGCCTCAATAGGCTTGCAGGTTGCAGCCTCGCTCTTCAAGAAGTACTTGGTAGGGGGGTCTCAACAAACCTGCAGGTTGTGACCTTGACATGCAACGGGTTGAGGCCCTCGACGACAGGTTCGTGCCCATGTATGTTAAGGCAAGTACAAGCTTGGATCTAATCGGACTTGTCAACTGTAGCAGGTTGTCACCAGCAGAGAGTCTGCAGAGAGGGCACATGAAGTTTTGAGCAATTTCAAAGGTTGAAGCTTTGAGAAATTTCAAAGGTTTTTCCTTTGGAATTTTCAAATCAATGAGTGGTTCCTCTCTACCTCCTCAAGCATAGGGATGACTACCGCCAAAACACGATCGGGTTTTGTAACAGTGTTGGCAGTCCCTAGCAAACTAGATCGCATCACGCAGTTGCAAGCAGCTCTTGATCGAGTCTTGGAGGAAAACTTTGAACTCAAATCTTGCCTCAGCAAATCAGAAGAACAATTCAATTCTATGGTTGACCTCACTGTTAAGGCGGTTACGCCGCTAGCGGAAGCTAAATAGCGAGAACTCAACCAACAACAGAATTTGTCAGACGAGGACGGAGCTTGACCCGCAGGCGCATGGAAACAACTAGGTGGGTGTCAAATCACCTACTCGACCTTCTAATGACAATCACTACTAAGGAAATCAAATCTAAGTTCTAAAATACGCAAGTGACTGAAATCCATGCTACGAACGAAGGCTATACGAATCAGGATCTTGAATCATCGAATCGATCTCAAACTCAAGGGGAAGTCTATACACTAGGTAAGAACAACACCCTAAAGACTTGAACTGCAAAATCAACCTATAACCACTCCGTGCGGTAAACGCGTATGAAGACAGCCGAAAAATACAGTGACCGAAACTTGACCCCGATGGTACGAATGTGTAGCTCTACTCGTTGTGGTTCTATAGATATGCTGCACACTCTATTCCGACACACGAGTTGGAAGAAAACTCACACCGAAGCTCGTAGGAACTTACCACACGTAAAGCCGATAGCGCGCACTCTTGGTATCTGTGCGTAGCTCTCACCGTTGCTAACACAATGGGGGTGTGGCGGCGCTCCAATGGCGGCCCCGTACTCGCGTACATGAGATTAGAATCTCTCTCTCGCTCTCGTCTCCTCTCTCTCTCTCTCACTCTCTCTCCTCTCTCCTCTCCTCTTCTCTCTCTCTCTTCGCCTCGCTCTCTCTCTCCCTCTCCTCTCTCTCTCAGAAACAGTCACGCGCCTCCAAAAACTCACTTGATTAATAATTGAATCCCCTTTTTAGGTTACAAACTTTGGCTTATATACCTCAGCCTTGGAGGTGAGAACATCTCTAATTATTTACATCAACTGGTGAAATACCTTCGGGATTACAAGCTGGAAACTCAATTGAGTCCCGTTACTTAATGAATGGCTCAATCAAAATTAATGTCGGAAGACATTTATTACAATCAATGTTACAAAATGATGGGTGTGAGCAAAATGCGGGTGTGATCCTCTGCTGGCTCAACACTCCCCCCTCCGCGTTCATGTCGTCTCTGACATGACTTTAGGCTGGTCAATAGAGTCCTGTCGTCTTGAGCATCTGCAAATGTGATTCGAGCGTAGGTGCCGATGGTCAAGGTTGGGCCGAATATTTTGCTTTCGTGAGTGAAAAAGCCAGTGTAGAAAGCTTCTCGAATGTTTGCATGTGGAAGCTAGGCAAAAACATAATTCTTTGGTATAAGAGATGTAACACCTTTGGTGATGGTTGCAATGAAAGATCATACATCATATCCGTCACTGTGTCGGCCGTCGATAGTAGACTCGAGGTCGTTGCTTTATCTGGCGCGAACACTCAATGCATGCTAAGAGAGTCCTGCAATTTTCTTTAGCATCTGACACGGAAGGTCAGGAGAGCCAGTAAAGAGTTTGATGGTGCCCGTTAGGGTTTTCACCATGTAGGCTTTACCTATTCTCTCTCCTGCCTTTGGTCCTGGCATCCTTGGGTAATTAAGCCAATTTGGCTTCTTTTCTGCAATCCTGCCATGCTCTTTCCAGCTTCTGACTCTTGGCACCGGGCAGAAGGTTGCATCCTCCCGAATCTCCTTTGGAGCCTCTAATATATTGATCATATTGATCAACATGTGGCCTGGCTGAGCTGGTTCCGACTTTACTGGGGTCTGGCACCCACATTTCTTCGAAGTCCCCCTTTAGAGCTCTTTCCGCTCTAAACTGCTCTACCAGCCTTTCCATCCTTGCGGCTTTTTGACTTTTGGTTTGCTTGGGATCGGCCTTCTTCTTCACTTTCTTCTTGAGCGGCTCGTCCACAGCCTCTTCAGGTTCTGAAACTATTTCTAGTTTTCAGCGTGCTCTTGTGGACGCCCTCTTGGATACTTCTTGCTGTTCTTCCTCCTCATCGGCTTCTCTAAGCCACTCATTCTGGGAGGGAATCTGTGGCCCTTGATCCCTAGCTCCAATAGCTTCATAAGCTATTCTTGTTAGGATTTCTCCTCCTCCTATGTACTTTGGCTTCTGGTTGTGCATGGCGATTACTTGCTCGTGGATGTATTGAGCATAATTCACCTCTTTTGGCACGTTGCTCTTCAGTGCCCATGTGATGGTTGTGCAATGGCATGGGGTGGTGTAGTATACTTCTGCGGTCTTTTACTGCACACATGGAAAAACTGGTTGTATAATCGGCAAAGGGTTGCCGCTCGTTGATCTGCCATATCTCCGTAGGTTGTATTTTGTTTCTTTGATCCATAGACCTCTATGGCCTCCCTTCTTTCTCTGACAGAACTCCTTTGTTGTGCAGCTTCAAGCATTCATCTGCAATGAGCTGTGGAGTGATCTGTACTTCAACTGTTTCTCCATCCATGGCTGTCAACGTGGCTTTCCATCCTTCTGAATGGATGTTGCCAACTCATACACTCTTCTTGTGTCTACACCTGATGGTCTCGAGGTGAAGAACCTGTGTAAGTCAGCCTTTTCCAGGTATCTGCTTATGTTCTCTGATCTGCTATAATCCACTAATTCTCGTGGGATCATAGGTACATCGACCGATTGCCCTTGAGGATCTCTGAAAGTCCCCTGGTAGATCTTTATTCCCTCTTTTTCTAGTACTGCTTCCTCCACCCAAGTCTTGGTTGGCTTGAGGGTTTCTGTTGGAATATCAAAAGGTTCTGCTCTGCAAGAGCATCCTTGATGGTTGGTCTTTTTCTCTTAGTTGCCGATGACTTAGCGGAATCCATGGATCCTGTAACTCCAATTTCAGAAGTTAGCGTCTTTTTAGTACTGAAAGCCGAAATGAAGCTTTTAACTATTCAAATGACTTGAAAATTGAAACATGAGCTATTCAGGGCCTAAGGATGCAATGTAGGTGAAAAAATATGCAAACTGGGCTCAAAAACATGCTTGAGACATCATACGCGTATGATGTCTTTTGTGTCAGAATGACTTCATATTGGTTGTGCTTGTAGCTGATAGTGTATACATGAGTGTCATATGCTTGGATTTGAGTTTGGATCCCATTTGGTCAAGTTTTGGCCAGTTTAGTCCAGTTCAGGCTCTTGGCAAAATTTTGAAAGGGAAATGGATTTTATGATCCAATTTGGATAAAACTTGGTGGATTACTTTCAAATGGCATGTAGAACACTTCTGTTTGGTGGTTGAAGCCCTGAGGTGCCAAAATCACATAGTGAGACATCATACGCGTATGATGTCTTTTGGTGCATTTTTGGACCAATTTTCTCTATAAGCTTGGATTTGGCTTTAGATAGGCTTATTCAGTGGATTTATGAAGTAGACTCTCCATGTGCTAGTGAAGGACTGTTTATACTCAAATCTTGGTTTGGACTTGAATATGTTGGATTTGGGACAAAACTAGGCTTTGTATGAAGGATTTTCTCTTAATTGGGCTAATGGGGTGATCCACTTGACCAAATGGTTCCAAACTTCATATGTAGCATGTATTAGATATATATAATGGATGTATGATGACAAATGAGCATTTTTGGCTCTGTAAGTGCAAATAGACATCATACGCGTATGATGTCTTTTGTGTCAAAATGGTGCTTTTTGGTTCCAGATAGCTGGTAGATGTGTTAATCAACAATCCTACAAAGTTTCAATGAGTTTGGAGTTATTTTGACAAAATTAGGACCAAAAATCAATTTTATGGCCTACTTTGCGTCTTTTGGTTTTCCTTGGGTTTTCTAACTCCAATTCTCATGATACTTGGTTCATAGGATGTGATTAATATGTGGAATGAGGCTATGCACTCAAATGTTGAAATGGATGTGAAAATCATGCTGTGAGACATCATACGCGTATGATGTCTTTTCTTGAAATGTTGGTCTTTTTGTGCAAAGAATGCTTTGTGCTAGTGCCCTAAGCCCTGCTAACTAGTTTTCAACTTAAAAAGTCATCAGTTTAGCTAAAAAGCCCCCTTATAGGCATTTCAGTCTCCGAAGTCGTCTTTTTGCCTTGGAGTTGAATTTCTTCAACTTTTCTTCTTGAGAGTTGCATTTCCAGCTCATTGGATATGTTGTGAAGCCACCTATTGGTTGAACTTGACTTTGGCTCCCCGTTCTCCATCTTTCTCCATTTGGTTGCCCGAAAGCGTCTTTTTCACCATCGGTAAGTGAATCAGCTTTCTTTTGGGTTTTGCTTGCAAACATAAGTCATCCATGTATAGTTGAAGCTGCTTGTGAAGTTTCATGTCATTTGGTCGTCAATTTTAGCCGTTATGCCAAAATGACGCTTTGTGTGTCCGCAGCCGAATCGGTTGTTCCGACCTACTTTTGGTGATCCAAACCCGGAGATACTCCATGGTTGCATTGCCCTCGATGTTGTTAAGCTTCCTGAGAAGTTTTGTGTCGTTCCGACAACTTTTTTCTGTTTGCCTCTTGCAGGCTCTGTTGACCTAGGGTTTTTCCAGTCGTTCTTTCTCGAGCTTTGAGTGCTAGAAACTCATCTCCTATACTAGGGTAACCCACCTCTAAGTTCTTGCAAGGTTTGGTTAGGCGGTTGTGCCCCTACCTAGCGTTCTTCCCCATTCCCCGTCTGCTCTTGTTTCTTGGTTTTGGTGAGTTTTCGCGACAAAAGTTAACGATAAGCATCAAAAGCTTATGGCAACGAGTCTACCTCTCATGTCTGGTGTCCTCTGAGCTCTCGTAGCAGTCGTAGAAGGCGGTAGAAGGTCGGATGCTCCTGTGTGCTCTTTGCTCTCTCCAAGAAGGTAATAGTGGAAATGAGCTTGATAGTGAAGTGAAAAATACTTAACTTCGGGCTTCCCGGATCACTTGTTACCAAATTTGACATGTGCTCCTATCTCGTCGTGAAATGCACTTTAGGATTTGAAATTTCTCAATTTGGACTCCGTTTGACCTGTTTCTGAGAAATCTGTCCACTTTGCCAAAATTCTGTCATTTCGGGCTTTCCGCAACTTTTTCAGAATTGTACCCAATTTTTACCTGGGTTGCCCTTGTCATTAGGATCATCACCGTCTATTCTTTTCTTTTTTCCGATCTCATTTCACCTGCTTTTTTATTTTTCTTTTATTTTTATTAAGAAAATCATAAAAAATAAAGGAAAATAGCAAATTGAAGCCAAAAAATTCCAAACATACACGATAAATAGCTGGTAACCCTGTGTATATGAATATACACTTCTTTGTGATTTTTGGACTTGGATTACCACTTTTTAGCTCCAAAAACACTCTTATTTAGTGATATTTACACATCTAGAGACCCAAATTCATCATTTGATCTCTTCTTGTTGCAAAACAAGGTATATAAGGGCATAAATATTATCAATATCCGCAATCAAACATAAAAAATTGCAAAATCATGTAAGACACTGCCCTTGTAATATAATTTTTGTTTTTCTTTGTTTTTCCGCTTGTAGCTGCTTTGTAGCTCCTGTATACCTCCCCCCCTCCTAGTCTGAGTCCTCCCGGACGACTATGAAGTGTCTGTGGGTGAAGCATTGTAGTTGTTTTGGTCATAAGTTCCCAATGCAATTGTAGAGCGATGATACAACATTCTTTCCAATAAAGCTGCTCTTTGTTTGATTGAAGGATTGGTGGTCGGGTTTTGGGTTGGTTTTGGCACTTCGGTAGTAGAATCAGTAGATGGATTCTTCGTTACCTTGTTGTCTTTTTTCACAATCCAAATCTGCTTCCGCTTTGCTTGTGCTTGCCACAAACTCTTTGCGACCCAAACCTGCTTTGTTCTGTGTGTTGATTTCCTCGCCTTGAAATACCTAGGAGTTTCCGTTGATTGTATTGAAGGGAGTTCCTGTTTACAAATCTTTGGGATCCAAATTTGCTTGCTATAGCTTTGTGCCGTCATGAACTTCTTTGGAATCCAGATCTGTTTCACTGTCCTTGATTGTCGGGATCACTCTGTTGTCTGGTATTGAAGACTCTGTTTGTTTTTTCTGGCACCACCTTTTTTGGTCTCCATACCAATGTTGACTCCGTTTTTTCCCAAGGTTGAGCTGTTATATTATTGCTTGTCTTCCTTATCCACTGTTGAGAATTCCTCGTCGAAGAGTAATCCGGTTGTATAGAAACTTTTGGTTGCCATTGCTTCTTCTTTTCTCTGTTTGTTGTTTGCCCTTGTCCGTGGATTCTTCCTTTGGAGTTGGCTCTGCTCCTTTGGTGAACTTAACTGATTGACTTTCACCTTCGTATTTGATAAGCACTGATTTAGAACTCCAGTCAATCATTGCATTGTATTGCTTCTGCCATGGTTGTCCTAGCAATAATGGATGTTGTGTAGCTTGGTCTTCAACCACGTAAAACATATGAGGATACACATATTGGTTAATCTGTATATGTAAAACTGTGCATCCGACAGTTTTGATTGAATTCTCAGAGTAACTCTTTAACTCTTGCTTGGCAGTTTGTTAGTTTAGTGTCATTTGTCAATTGTCTATACAAACTGAGTGAAAGTAGGTTAGCTTGAGCTCCTGAATCCAATAGTGCTCTGGCTTTGATTTGGTTGGTTCCTACTTTGCATTCAATGATGGGTTCTTCTTTGTCATTATCCATTTCTGTTATACTGACTGCGTTTATTCGTATTGCTCCTTCATTGCGCTGTTTCTGACGCAGTAGTCTTCTTTTCTCCATTCTTTCCTTCGCCTCGGCTTGCGCTTCCTCCACAATCTTTTTCTTTTTCTGGACACGCAGCTTTTCTTGATGTATTTTGAGAAGCATGTCTTGTGTTAGCGGCAACAGATACTTTTTCACTCTGCATCCACTAATCCAATTGGGCATTTCTTCTCCGTCTAATGTAGCAAGCTTGACGGCTCCACTTGGTGATAGATCTTTAATCACCAGAGGTCCCATCCCTCGCTTTTTAAGCTTCTTAGCATGCTGTTTCAGAGTGTAAACTAGGACATAGTCCCCAACTTTAAACTCTTTAGTCCGCACATGCTTATCAAAAAATTCCTTTTGTCGCCTTTTTTGAGCGTAGATAGAAGCTACTGCTTTTAGGCGAAGCTCATCTAGCTTTTCCAGGTCATCTATTCTATCAGAGAGCTCGTGCCCT
This sequence comes from Adiantum capillus-veneris, assembly GCF_014529385.1. NCBI lineage: Eukaryota > Viridiplantae > Streptophyta > Polypodiopsida > Polypodiales > Pteridaceae > Adiantum > Adiantum capillus-veneris. The sequence goes on from NC_140959.1 coordinate 122,858,739, forward strand.
GTCCACTCTAGATCCTTAGCCACCCTTAAGGTTGAAATCAAGAATTCTATTGGTAAGATAGCATTTAGCCCAAAAACCATGTTATATGGGGTCGTTCCTATGGATGTTTTATATGCTACCCTATATGCCCATAATGTTGAATGCAACTTTGGTCCCAGTCAGTTCTCGACTCAGATACAATCTTCGTGAGGACCGTGCATATGGTTTTGTTTGTTGCTTCAGCTTGTCCGTTTGCTTGTGGATGATACGGGGCTGATTTCCTATGGATTACCATGAATTCATCTAGAAGGATCTCTATCACTTCATTTATGAAATGTGTGCCTCGATCACTCACAATTTCTATTGGCAATCCATATCGTACAAAGACGTATTCATATAGAAATTGTGCCGTGGTCCTGGCATCTGCTTTTTGAGTTGCCTTTGCTTCGACCCACTTTGTTAGATAGTCTGTAGCCACAATGATGTATTGTGCATGAGTCTTATATGCAGGAGGTGAAATGGGTCCGACATAATCAATCCCCCATTTTGCAAAAGCTCTTGCCCCCATCATTGGTCTAAGCGGCATATCATCTCTTTTAAGTGGTACTTTGGTCCGCTGACAGTCATCACACCGTTTAACGTATTCCTCAGCGTCCATATGTAATGTTGGCCACCATATTCCTGCGGCTAAGACAAGTTTTGCTGTCTTATCACCTGAGAAATGGCCTCCACCTACTCCTCCATGAGCTTGCTCCAGGATTATCACATACTCAGACTCTGATGCGCAAATCCTAAGCTGGTTGTCTTTACCTCTCTTATAGAGTTGATCTCCTATTAAAGCGTAATCTCTAGCTTCTGTCTCTACAGATTTCTGACGAGCTTTTGACGTTCCTTCTGGGAAAGTTCTATTTGTGAGATATTCAACAATATACTGACTCCATTCTGGAGCGATCATTATCTGATATAATGTCGAATACTCGGCTGGCGGTTTTGATGAACATACAATACATACAGTGACATATTCATGTACGCTTTCTTTCATTCCTGGCCAATAGACTCCCAATTGTAACAAATTCCTATATGTGTTCCTTCTTGAACAATGAAATGCACATTCCTGAACATGTGCTTCGCGCAGATATATATTATATTCCTCAGGATTGATGCATAGTCGTAAAACATGATCATTTCCCAATTGATACAACCTTCCTGCAATCAATTGAAGATTCTTGGATTGCTGAATAGCAATATGTTTCAGGTTGTATTCTCTTCTATCGAACTCTCCTCCATAGGTTAATAGGTCAACGACATTTTGAGACCACTTAGGTATCATTTCTATGTTGAACAAGTACGCGTCTGGCATGTCGTCATCTACTCCTATAGGGTCTTCTCCATTCGTCAATCGCGAAAGATGATCAGCTCTAAGATGTGTTTTTCCTTTCTTTACTACTACCGTGAAGTCGAATTCCAGTAAGATAATGAACCATCTCACTATTCTCCCGGTATTGCATGGTTTATTCACTAGGTAGAGCAAGGCTTGGTGATCCGTAAAAAACACAAACTTGTTGGCTAGAAGATAATGCCGAAATTTCTTCACAGCATATATCATTCCTAATCCTTCTCGCTCTGTTGTGGTGTAATTCTTCTCTGCATGGTTGAGCTGTCGACTGGCGTAACAGATAGGAAAATCCATGTTTCCTTCTTCTGGCTGAGCCAGAATGCATCCTATTGCATATGCCGAAGCATCTATGTGCACATGGAATATCTTCTCCCAATCTGGTGATTTCAAGACTGGAGCAGTAATGAGTGCCTCTTTCAATTTCTTGAATGATTCCTCACACTCCTCTGTCCATTCAAAGTTCACTATTAGCCTGTAAAGTGGTTGGCCTATTATAGCGTACATGTAAATGAATCGTCTATAATATCCACAATGTCCCATAAAGCTCTGTACTTGTTTCGCATTGGTTGGTCTAGGCATATCCACTATAACTTTTATCTTCTCTAAATCCGTGGATATTCCGTTTTGTGAGACAATATGTCCCAGAATTCTGCCCTGTCGGACCATAAACACACATTTCTCAGGATTGAGACAAATGCGATATGTCCTACATTTCTCAAATACTTTTCTTAGGTGTTCTAGATGCTCATCTCTCAGTAGAGAATGTACACATAAGTCATCCATGTAGATTTCTAGAAACAGCCTTAAGTATTCTTTGAAAGCATGCGTCATCAGCCTCTGGAAGGTTGCGGGAGCATTGGTTAGACCAAAAGGCATAACCCGATAAGCATAAATTCCCCACTCCGTTGCAAAAGCTGTTTTATGTTGATCTTCCAGTGCTATGGCTAGCTGGTTATATCCTGAAAAACCATCAAGAAAGGAGTATGCTGTTTTCCCTGATACACGCTCTAGAACATGATCAGTTATCGACAGGGGATAATTGTCCCTGATTGTTGCAGCATTCACTTTCTTTAGGTTGACACACACTCGGAGTTTTCCGTTCTTCTTAGGTACTACCACAATCGGAGATACCCAATCAGTGTGTTCAATCTCGTATATGAATTCAGCTTCCATTAGCTTATCTATCTCTTCTTTGATTCGCTTAGCAAAAGTATCATTATATGTGTATGGTCTCTGTCTGCTAGGCTTTGCGTCTTGTTTCAGTGGGATTGTGTGTTGGCATATCGATGGGTCAACTCCCTTTAAGTCCTTATAAGACCATGCAAACACATCCCTATACTCTCTGAGAAGACTCAAAAGTCTCTCTTCCTCGCCTGGAGACAAATCTGTGGCTATGTACACCGGTCTAGGCGTCTCACCTGGAGCTGCTAAATCAACTTTTTTTGCATCCTCCGGTCCGTCATAAGATTCGTTCTCCTTCCTCTCTCGAATAGGTGGGGTTAATATCACCTTCCTATCCTCTATTGTGAATTTCCTATAGTGAGAGGGAACATCCATGTTTTCCTTGATTTTGACGTTTTCGTCCTCTCCACTCTCAATTTCTGTCGTCCAAACTTCCTTCAGAGTTTTCTTGAGCTCTCTGTACTTGTTTCTACGTTCTAACTTGGACTCCGTGTGTTCTCTGTTGCGCTTGTTCTTTTCTGATTTTTCTGTTTCAGTTTTCGTTCCATTCTTTTGAACTTGATTTCTTGAGCCTCTTTTGTCTTTTCGTAAGCTCTTTTGATCACTGCCTCTCATTCTTCCAGAAATCTTATCCTTAACACAATCTTCAGCCTTTACTAGCATTAGGAATTGATTTTTTCCTCTTATTCTAGGCATCGGATTGGTTCTAACCCCTTTTGTTTTTTTCTTTGCTCTATAGTGTTTCTGGCGTTGTTTAGTTTGGTTCGGAAAATCATAAAATCGGACATCCGTTATAGTTTCTTCGTTTCCGCTTGAATTGTCCGTTGACTCGTTGTCTGCTTCATTTCCCCACTCTGGATGATTGGGAATGTCGTGAAACACCTCTTCTTCATCTTCTTTTTCCAGTGTATCGTTCTTTTCAGTTTCTTTTTCGAGTACAGTTCTCAACATGAAATACGGAACCACGTCGTACCCGTCCTTGTCGCAAAATTTCGTTGTGGGACCATCCGGAATTGCACAAACATCTAGGGTTGCTAGAATGTGTGTCCATTCTAATGGTTCAAACGTGTCCTCTGGAAAGGGTTCTCCTACATAAGTTTCGTCTTCGATAGCCCTTTCTAAAACACATTCTTCTCGTTTCAGACTTCCACATTTCGAAGCTCCACACATCCATAACTCCTTGGGTTTACCTAACCAAGCTGGAAATTCGGATCCCGCCAAAGTAGCTGAATCAAACTCCTCTACCGGTGTTCGGTTCACATCTTTGTAGCTATGGTCTTTCAGGTTCACACGTGTAGTGGTTTCCATATTTCTCAAGTATATGTGATCGTAGCCCCAATCTTGGACCATTTTCAACTGTCTCATGAATGGTCTTCCCAGTATGATATCATAGTTATTCTCCTTGCCAAAATCGACAATAGCAAAAGTATGTTCGTATTCAATGCCGCAAGAAGTCACTACAACTTTCTCTAATAACCCCATAGGTTTCTCCATGTGTCCATCTGCTAATTGGAGTTTCAACCTAGTCTTCCTTATTGCTGGTTTCCCCCATTTTTTCCAGATTTCTTTTGTAGCAATGGCTACCCCAGCTCCGCTGTCTAGTATTGCCATCGTGTTCACTCCTTGGAATTCAACTGGTAAGGTTGTATTCCCCTCTTCACCTTCGCAATACTCTCCGACCTTGTTTAAGGGTACAGGCTTAGCGTTCTTTTGTGGCTTGCTCAGCTCCTCAATGCTCTCTTGCAATCTCGATGTTGGATCTTTTATCCCGAATTTCTCCAAGCATTTTCCTACAGTGGTCCACATATGTGGTCTTAGCCTCAAAAGCTCAGCTAGAGTGATAGTGCATGTCACTGGTGTTGACAAAATCTCTATCAATCCTTGCGAGTCCATGACTTTTTCTGATGAGATTTTTCGTGAGGGAAGTGCTCTAATCTCGGATTTTGCTTCATACTCTCCTAAGTATGAAGGTAAGGTTTTCAGTGAATGAGGTTTGCTCTCCATTGTTCTAACAGAGCCCCCATCTCCCCAGTAAGATTGCAGATCCAAGTCCACTTGAGATCCTGCCTCAAATTCCACTATGGGAGGATTCCTGATGTCCTTTTCCCAATTTGTCTGATTAGCTTGGCAACTTAGCTCGTTTGCAAAGTTTGCCTCTCTCACTTGTTTCCAAAATTCATTGTAATCCTCATCTTTTCCGTAAATCCTCTGTATGACTGGATGAAAACTCTCTATCTCCTGATCGGTTGTGTTCAATACTATGCGGTCATCCTTTTGTGTATTTTCAGGCTTTTGTGCACTGGGAGTCTTTTCAGCTACCCGTGAAACGATAGTCTCTTGCTGAATTGGGTTTTCCTTTCCACAATTCATTGTTTCTTTTGGTGGTTCTAATAAGGCTTGTGCAGTCTCGATCATTCTCTGGCACATTTCAAGTCTCTGCTTTTCCAATTCCGCGTTTGGGTATGTCATCCACCTCTGTTCTTGTGTTTGGTTGTTCTTTAACCTAGCTTCGTAAGCTCTCATCAGTGCGTCCAATGGTTCGTGTACTTTGTCGACTAGCACTGATCCCCCTGAGCTTAAGCTCGTTGTTTCTTTGATACTCTTTTGTTTCGTTCTTTCCGGGCTCATCTCTCGTTTCCCGTTTTGACTCTCAAGTTTTTCTAATCTAGCTTTAGTTTGCTTTAGTTCCTCAGCTAGAATAGCGTCTTCACGTTCTTTTCTCAACTTCATGCGTGCTTTTCTAGCTTTCCATGTGTTTTTCTGACTCCGCGGTCCTTGACTAACCACTTCAGTCGCTAACTTTCCATTCTCAGGTTCTCTAGTGGTTTTCTTAGCTTGAGCTCTAGTAACAACTTGCGTTGGTATCAGAGTTTCATTTTCAGACCCACTGCTGGTAGGAATAGTTTCTAGCATATTCAATGTCGTCTTTTGCACTTTGTTTGGATTCTTTGAACAATCCTCAATGAAGTGAGTAACCCCACACTCAGTGCAATAAGCGTTAATTCTAATGATTTCCGTATGTGGGCAAACATTCATCAGATGGTCACCTCCACACTTGTAACAGGGTCCTAGTGCTGGTCTTGGTCCCATTTGATTCGTCCTTTGTGGATAGGATGGTCTTTGTCCTGTTAACCCTCCATGAGCTATGAACATCAAGGTTCTTGCGTCCAAATTGTATCTCTCTTCATCAGAAGCACTTGTAATTGTTGGTATTCCAACATTCCCCATCATGCCCCATGGTTCTGGTTGTTTTGGTTCTTCTGGTGGGTAATACACTGTCGGAGACATGTGTGCACCCGATTCTTCATAATAGGCTTGAACAGGCACTAAGGCTTGTTCTTCCTGATTCTCTAAGGTTGGTGCATATCTAATGCCCACTGGTCTTGCTCCTGGTAAAGGTGGTTGTTGTCCCAATACCGGTTGCGGTCTTTCTATCCCCATAGGTCCTGGTACATTTCCCGTTGGGTATCGAGGTACTGGATGTATTTGAGGTGGTGCTAATTGAGCAGGAGGTGCATACTGGCGCTCCCTTACATACCCTTTGTTGTAATAACACTCCTCTGTTGGATGATTTGTCCATTTTTGTTCAATAGCACACCATTTCAGTGTTTTTGGCAATGGTTTTTGGTATGGTGCCATCCTTTTTAGAGCATCTTCTATCATTTGCTCTACATTTGGCATGGTTGTTGTTTGAACATTCTTTTTAGTGGTAGTCTCGCTCGCTACGGAGGAGGAGCTACTGGATGCAAAATCTGTATCCGCTGACACCTCTCCATAAACCGTACAGTTATCCACTAAGTACAATGCCTCTCTCGTTACTTGCTCGAAACTTGTACAAGCTTTCAAGTGCAAGTCCTTCTTGAGAGTGTCGTTCCTCAGTCCCTCAATAAAGAGAACAGATAGTCTGTCATCTTGTGGTCGTTCACGTACTGGACATCTCTCAATGTATTGTTTGAAGCGAAGTGAAGCTTCCTTCACTTTTTCGTGTTCTCTCTGTTTAAAAGCATATATTTGTGAGACCGTATTGTGCTTAATCCCTCGTTTTGAGAATTCCTCAGCAAACTCTCTTAGCAAATGGTCAATGTCATGGAATCCCCCTATGTTCATTGGTTGAAACCATGTCAATGCAGTACCTTCTAGAGTAAGACCAAATCCCTCGTATTGTGTATGGAAATCTGTTATCTGCTCAGCTCTTAAGACTTGCTTAAAGAGTGACACATGTGCATACGGATCTCCTGAACCACCATACTTCTTTGGCATACACTTGGCTACTTGAGATGGTCTCATACGTCTATGATCTGCTACCAATCTCATTGCTCCTGTGTCTCGGCTAAAGCTTTCTCTAGCATCATGGACTTCATGGGTTACCCTTGTCGGTTCCCCTGCCCTGAATCTACTACTAGGAGGTAAATGTGATGGTTCCGCTTCAAACCTTGGACCTGGAGTGGTATAGGTGGGGATTGGAACTGCACTACCTCGATTCGTCTCCATTGACTCTCTGGAATGTAATGATCCCATTGGTCCGAGCTTCGAGTCCCAAGGTTGACTGAAAGAGTCAGCAACCTGAGTTCTTTGTCCTCCTGTTGTCATTGAGTTTTGCACTCCAGTTGTTGGTGCTGGTCTATGTGAGCTAGAAGTAACATAATACTGATGTAGTGGTCCCCCAAAGTATGTATATCCTTCTAATTCTTTCTTGCCCATTGTTGAGTATTGCCTGCCATACTTATCGTAAGCGGCAATTTTCACTTCCGATCCCTCTGTGTAGGTAAAGACATAGAGTCTTTTTTTGTCTGTCAACTCTCCGGTGTAGGGTTCTTCACATCTATAATAGAGATCTTGCTCCCCATTATTATATTTGTATAGCCCCACATAGATGTTATCAGTGTTGATCCTTGTAGTTTCATTCTCTCTTCTTAACCTCGCATTAGGGAAGTTCATTATTGGTGCTTTCTCCTCGAGTTCTTCATCTATTTTGGCTTTGGTGCCCATCAATCCCCACTTGTCCACAATGTTAGGGTTTAGGACTACCAAGTACATGGTACCCTCGTCATCTAGATATCTATCTCCGCTATAGCTCATAGGCACTAAGTCCTTGAACTCACTAGGTCTATCTTCTATCTTTACACAATAGCGGTCCATTCCATCTTTGTAGATCTTGGCACCTTGCTCATTGTCGTACTGGTATTTTATGAACAATAGCTTCATTGTGGCGGAAGGGTTTGATGATCCTGCTGCCATATTTTCTCTGTTGTTCAAGTTCAAGTGTTCCAAGTTTTCCGTGAAAATCTCGTAAGATCTCTCCGAAGAAGTATCAGAAACACTTCCTTCAAAGATTGGCTCTAATGGTTGCACCCAACTTTGGTTTACACTTCCCTCGGTTGATATGACACTTGCTGGTTCCCCTTGTTTTGGTTGATTATTCCGGAGATTCCTGCCCGATCTCAAATTCATCAATTCCCCTAAAGGACTGTAACTTTTCCGTCTCGGCAATTTGTTTTCCCCAAGTTTTTGTGGTCAGAATTGATCCAAACTGACTGATACTTGGTCAATTGTTTAATCTTGTCAGTTGGACATCTTCTGTTTCATCAAGTGAGAATTTTGTTACTGCTATGCTCAAAAAGACATTATACGCGTATGATGTCTTTTTACACAGATTTTGACTATTTTGGTTATGCTCACTCTCAGTGGCCCCTTTATGCTCTGTTCACTCACAAAATTCAGTTTGAACTCTGTTTGAGCAAGTTATGGCTAGTTCAGGCTTTTCTTGGCAATTTTCTGCTTTTGACTTGTTTTTGGGTCAATTGTGATCCAAATGGGATGAAACTTGAAATATAACCTCTAGACAGCTATTACAATGGATCTGTGTTAGCAAAGTATCAAAATATGTCCAAAATTAGGTCAAAGACATCATACGCGTATGATGTCTTTTTCATCAATTTGGGTCCAAACTTGATATTTATGCTTCCAACAGTGATTGTAACAATCTTGTCAGGTCAGATTTCAAAAATAAGCAGTGGAAGTGCCAAAAGACATTATACGCGTATGATGTCTTTTGTCCCAGATTTTGACTATTTTTGGTTTTAAGCCTTCTCCAATGTTTATAATTGAGTTTCAAGTGTTTTTGTCAGGTTTGAATGTAAAAACAAGATTTGAATCCAAAATTTCCTATTCTTTGCGTTTCTTGGACTCCGACTTGTCTTTTTGGGTTTCTTTGAGTGTTAATGCTCTTGTTTTAAGTTGATCTTAGGGTAAAACCCCCCTTCTAAACACTCTGGCAATGTCAAATTTTCAATTTTAGTCTCTGTTTAGGTCCTAAGACATCATACGCGTATGATGTCTAAAGTTGCAGATTTCCAGTTTTTCAGCACAGAACTCTTCCAATAGCTCTTTTAAGTGCTCAGCCACAATCAGTTACACAGAAAATTTTTTGAACTTTGTTTATTGCATATTTCACTACCAAAGCGACTTTTTCAGTGATCTAACATGCAATCAAACACATCAAGCAAATAGAACACCAATTGATAGCTCTAGATCAGGATCAAATCAGGCCCTACCTAAGCTACTTCTAATCATAAAATGGATTTTTTGCAATTGAAAATATAAAGAGATTTACTACCACACAAGGAGTAGCAAATGCTTTTTATGTCAACAACCACTTAAACACCATCAAAAACAATCTAATCTAAGCTAAACTAAAAATACTGTCAACACGGAAGACCCAGGAATACCCCACTTCCTAGTATCTCTCGAGACCTTCGGAGTCCACCACTCCTAGATCTTTTCTAACTAAAGTATACAAAGTAGTTTATACGACTCACCTCGTAGGATTAGTCTAAGGTCACCTACTTAGGGCTCTCGTCCCCGGCAGCGGCGCCAAATGTTGGGGCGGTTACGCCGCTAGCGGAAGCTAAATAGCGAGAACTCAACCAACAATAGAATTTGTCAGACGAGGATGGAGCTTGACCCGCAGGCGCATGGAAACAACTAGGTGGGTGTCAAATCACCTACTCGACCTTCTAATGACAATCACTACTAAGGAAATCAAATCTAAGTTCTAAAATACGCAAGTGACTGAAATCCATGCTACGAACGAATGCTATACGAAACAGGATCTTGAATCATCGAATCGATCTCAAACTCAAGGGGAAGTCTATACACTAGGTAAGAACAACACCTAAAGACTTGAACTGCAAAATCAACCTATAACCACTCCGTGCGGTAAACGCGTATGAAGACAGGCCGAAAAATACAGGTGACCGAAACTTGACCCCGATGGTACGAATGTGTAGCTCTACTCGTTGTGGTTCTATAGATATGCTGCACACTCTATTCCGACACACGAGTTGGAAGAAAACTCACACCGAAGCTCGTAGGAACTTACCACACGTAGAAGCCGATAGCGCGCACTCTTGGTATCTGTGCGTAGCTCTCACCGTTGCTAACACAATGGTGGTGTCGCTTCTCCAATGGCGGCCCCGTAGCTCGCGTAGCAAGGAGATAAGACTCTCTCTCTCTCTCTCTCTCTCTCTCTCTCTCTCTCTCTCAGACACAGTCACGGCGCTCCAAAAACTCACTTTGATTAATAATTGAATCCCCTTTTTAGGTTACAAAACTTTGGCTTATATACCTCAGCCTTGGAGGTGAGAACATCTCTAATTATTTACATCAACAGGTGAAATTACTTCGGGATTACAAGCTGGAAACTCAATTGAGTCCCGTTACTTAATGAATGGCTCAAATCAAAATTAATGTCGGAAAGACATTTATTACAATCAATGGTTACAAAATGATGGGTGTGAGCAAAAATGCGGGTGTGATCCTCTGCTGGCTCAACACTCACCACCGACAAGGTAAAGGAGTTTGAGGCTAAGGTTAGCCAAGCTCACTCAACAACCATCACCCAAGTGAAGATGTGTGTAACAAAGGAACTCTCCAAAAAAAAAACAAGAAGATAATGCCCTCAAGGTCCACATCGGTGGTCTCTTCTCATAGTGGTGCACTGTTGAGGACACCCTTGAAGAGGCAATCATCAAACTCAACAACATTATTGAGCCAGTCAACATCAAGCCAGAGACGGTTGCTTGGATCAATGATTCACATCGCCATGTGCCTCCTGAGCATTATGTTCTTACTTTCAAAAACAAAGAGGAGTGGGTGAAGCTTCTACGTCAATCCCGCCTCCTCAAAGGAACCAAGCTTTGGATTGCAGAAGAACTGACCATGAATCAACTTAAGAGTAAAGCGAGTGAGCTCAAGAAGATGCATGAAGCGTGTAAGCAAAGCAAATGGGTAGTCTACCGAGTGGCAAAGTGATCATCTAGGGATTTTGAAATCCCAAACCGGCTCTCCCTTCAGCCGACCCTTAGGTTTTTGCTCTCTCTTTTTTCCTACTCTACCCTCTTGATGGACCCTCAGTCCTTAATTGATATGTATTAGCATGCACTGAGAATGAGTTATTGTAATGTTGTGTTTTTGGTTGCATCGGTCATGTATGACCTCCATGGGCGATAATTCAATCTCTCTCTCTCTCTCTCTCTCTCTCTCTCTCTCTCTCTCTCTCTCTCTCTCTCTCTCTCTCTCTCTCTCTCTCTCTCTCTCTCTCTCTCTCTCTCTCTCTCTCTTTCTCTCTCTCTCTCTCCCCTTTGATCTTGCACCCTTCACATGACCCCTCCCTCTGCCCCTATCACTTTGTGTGTGTGTGTGTGTGTGTGTGTGTGTGTGTGGGGGGGGGGGGGGGGGGGGGGGGGGGGGGGTGGCTTTTGCTTCAAAAATTTGTGCCTTAATGGCTCTGTGGGACCAACCTCCTCTCGGTCATTGCGATGTCATCACACAACGCACGCCATCCGATGCTGCTAAAGCTAGCTAGAGCCATCGTGTTGGTGCTATCGACCACTACCATTCCCACCCATTGCAGCCAAAACCGCTAGAAGGCACCCTGTGGCACCACCTACCGCCACGAGCAGAGCCACACTAGGGCCACCATCGCCAAAGAGCTCATGAGCTCCCAAGAGCTCATCTTCGACGCTTAGTGGGTGTTCCCCTCTCTAATATAAATCTTCTACCTCTTGGACCCCAAGCACCGCATGTGGGGAAATTCGCATGGCATGTGGAAACTTCCGAGCAGCCCAGCCCTCCAAGCCTCCAAAGACCCTTCAAAATTTTCCAAACAAAACCCCTTTTTCCTTCCCAACTTTGACACCTGAACATTCTTGGTCCAAGAACTTGATGTGCATACTCTAAAATCCCTTCAAAAGTCAGAAACCCAAGCTCTAAACCCCTTCATCCTTGCCACATTTTGGCTTGCCAAGCTCACCAACAGAGACCACAAAAAATCAAGGAAAGCACCTGGCATCTTCCTCCTAGCGATTGCACCTAAACTTTTGACTGACACAACTTCTCTACTCGGACTCCCATTCATGAACTATCACTTCCCGTTAACTCCACATGGTGCGTGCTACTTGCTAGCAAGGCCCAAAGTCCATCAGATGACACATTTTCCAAAGCAATCAAACCAACTTCGGACTTGGCCCCCGACAAAACTTCAAAGCTTCGTATATTGATATTAGTGACTCAGATTGCCGATCTAAAAAGACCAGCAGGCTCCATAATTCAAGTACTTTGCATTTGTCACTGCAAACTACCTTTGACCACTTCCAATTTGCCCTATCCGGATTTGCAATCGCCTCTAGCTTTAAATTGCCATGTCTCACACACCGTGGCTCCGTTTGAGGAGCCATCTCTGGACCAAGTCACTCAGCACTTCCAACTCTACATTTTGAAGTGGAAAACTATCCTTCATACAATATTCCCCTGCCAACCCAATTGGCCCACTTCAAAGCACTTTTGGTCCAAAAAACCACATAAAGAATACATTTTTGTCAATTGGATGCCATAGCAAAATCTGGCCTAAATCATTTGTTTTGCAAAACCTTGAAAATGCAAGTAGGTCCTCTTTTTTCACCCCATGCCCACAAAGAGGCATGACATCCACCCCCTCTAAACATGCACATCCTTTGGTCTGTGCCAACCATTATTCAAACTTTGAAGCAAACCCTGTAAACGTATAAGTAATGTCCCACTGTGTGCATGCTTTGAAAAAATTTCCAACCTGTGGCTTCATTAGAATATACTCCTCCTGGATCATAAGAAAAACATAAGAATTTCCTAATAGTAGAAAATAAGTATGAATTGACCCATAAACCATAATGAACCCCACCTGGATCGTATGGCATATAAGTCAACAGCTCCAGATCAGGAACATATCCAGCTCCACTTGGAGCAAACAACATATCCATCAATTGCCTTGGACCGTGCATATAACCCTCTCCACCTAAATCAAAAGCTAGCAAAAAATCCCCTATATCATGGGGTAGCATCAAATCCCATGAAGCATTAGGAATCATTAGATACTGGCAACTGCCATATCCCTTGTGCAACCTATTCAGCCAATTGTTGATGATCAATTACAAGTAGGAGCATTGGTAATGCAGCCTCATCGCCTTGAGCATTATAATTTAGGTCTTGCACATCTGAATTCGCGAGTGCCCTGGCAAAACTCTCTTCATGTGGTTCTTGAGAATCATCAAGAAAAGTTTCCCTTTTTGGTACATACCCAAAATCTATTAGAACCTCATCCATCAATTGCATAAGGTCCTCATTAACTGCATTTGGATAAACTTGCTTATGCACTAAATGAGATTGCTCCGTACCCTTTGCATCCGTAATTGAGAAGCCTTCCAAAGCTTTGTCCAATAAGCATATAAGATCTGGGTCCATTGCTTAAGAAAAATCTTCTATATTTTAGTTTTCAAGCTCCAAACTAGGCTTTCCATATGTGACTTGCATACTAGCCACATCTACTGTAGACTGCTCATCAATTTCCTCCCCTTCATCCAAATATTTCTGAGCTTTTGTAGCACAAATCTCAACATGCTTATGGAAAATAGCATCCACTACCCTATCCATATGATCAACACAATGCACCCAATCATAGGCAACACCAAGAGATTTCACTTGATCCTACAACCCTCTGAAAAGGCACCATCAAATTGAGGATCAATCTGCCACATTGTGACATCTACACCACCGAAGCTTGATAAAGGAGGAGTATGAACCCCATCTAATCATCAATGCGGATCTTCAAGCACATTCTCTTACTCATTCAAGCCCCCAAAATCTAGTGTATCCAAACCTTATAGATGCTCATGCACATCCACACCCTGTGAACCCTGATGTGTGGATAGACCTTGTGAATCCCCATGCCTTACTCGACCTTGTAACTCTTTAGCTTCAACCTTCATCATGAAATCTGCAATCCCAAGTTTTTCATAGACTACTTGAACAACTTCTTCATCATATTTATCCTATAATAGCTTGTCATCCTCAAGAAAGCACTCATTGATAACAATTTCAAGCTTAGACTGAATCTACTTGCAAACCTCTACATAAGTAGGCACATTACCACAATCCTCATCATCTTCATACATGCTTGGATCCCAACGTTCACAGATGACATCAGCTTTAAACGTGCTCTAGCTATGAAGAGTTTTTTGTTGAAGCTCCTGAACGCTGAATAAAATTTGGAATCACAAACCTATCAAACTTTAGAATTCGGTTCTCTTTTGGCACCCCATGCAGCTCGAGTTCCTCTTCATAGCATTACAAGTAACTTGCTGGATCATAACCATAAAAAATGCTCTGCTAATCAAAAACTGAGCGTTTGGCATTTTCAAGTGCCAATTGCTTCACCATCTCCCGCTTCTAGCTTTTCACTTCTTTAAATTCCCTTTTTCCTATTGCTGACTTTGATACTTGAAGGGTACTTGAAAAATTGTTGCATTATTCTGCTCTTGAAATCCACCTAGTTTACATTTTGTAGATTGCTATGATTCCCAATTCTTGATTTTCAAATTGGTACCCAAGTTTTGGTTCGTAAACTGCACTTGATTTGAATACTGTTGCTGCAAAATAGGAGCCAATAGCCCCATAATTTGCTGCAACTCTTTCTTCTTAGCTTCTCACCATGGCTGACTCCGTCTACCCCGATCAATTTTGCGTCGGGCTCACCAAATTTGTCAAAGTGAGTGGTTCTCCAAGGTTGACTAAGAAAGCACCGGGCCTCTAGCTGTAGGCAAGAGCCTAGCATGATAAATGAGTGCAAATAGACTTAATTAAGGTTTAATACACGTAATACTGGTGATTAGAGAGAGTTTAAGAGAAAAGATTGCAAATAAGAACGCTATTAATTAATGAGGCGATAAGAAACATAGAATTGAGACTCAAGAGATGCTATCAATTGACAGGTGATACAACTTAAGATCTTTGATCGCTCTTTTACAATTCCATTGCATACACCCACTTCGGTATGCCCTTCAAATTGCAACCCTCGGATCAGAAAGCTCTCAAAAATTGAACCACCATCTAGTCTTTTTGTGCTCCTAGCACTTCTTTAGACCTTCCTTGATACTCTCCAACTGCTCTCAAAAACAATAATTGGATCATTACCGTCCATTTCCCAAAAGCTCCTCCCAATATACCCCCCCCCAAAAAAAAAGGCCAATACGAACTTCAAAATGGCCAAAAAACCCTTACAATTTTGTAGGAACTCCCTTTTATAGGAGATTACCAAAAGATTTAATTTTTTATTTTATTTTTTGGTTTATATCTGCTCGTGCAATCCATCCAAAGCCCATGATAGAACTTTGCATATATTCCATACACGTGGCACTCCTCATTTAGTAAGAGTTGCATGGTCCGAACACCTCTCATCACCTATTGCATGTGAGTCGCCTCTTTGCAGGCATGTCGACTCCTCTCTCTCTCTCTCTCTCTCTCTCTCTCTCTCTCTCTCTCTCTCTCTCTCTCTCTCTCTCTCTCTCTCTCTCTCTCTCTCTCTCTCTCTCTCTCTCTCTCTCTCTCTCTCTCTCTCTCTCTCTCTCTCTCTCTCTCTCTCTCTCTCCCCCCCCCCCCCCCCCTGCTCTTGCACCCTTCACATGACCCCTCCCTCTGCCCCTACCACTAGCGATATCGTTTGGGGGGGGGCTTTTTGCTTCAAAAGCTTGTGCCTCAATAGCTCCGCAGGACCAACCTCCTCTTTGCCATTGCCACGTCTGCACATTGCACGTGCCGTCTAATGCTAACAAAGCTAGCCAGAGCGACCGTCAATGTTGCCAACCACTGCGTAGCCAAAACCGCCAGAAGCCATCCATCGGCCCACGAGCACAGCCACACTTGGGCCACCATTGCCAAACAACTCATGAGCTCCCAAGATCTCATCTTCAATGCTTACGGGCTGTGCCCCTCTCTAATATAAGTCTCCTACCTCTTGAACCCCAAGCACTGCATGTAGGGAAATCCACATGACATGTGGCAGCTTCCCAATAGCCTAGCCCTCCAAGCCTCCGAAGACCCTTCAAATTTTTCAACAAAAAAAAACCTTTTTCCTTTACAACTTTGACACCTTAACATTCTTGGTCCAAGAACTTGATGCGCATACTGTAAAATCCCTTCAAAAGTCAGGAACCCAAGCTATGAACCCCTTCATTCTTGCCACATTTTGGCTTGCTGAGCTCACCAACGGAGACCGCAAAAATTTGAGAAAAGCACCTGGCATCTTCCTCTGGGCAATTGCACCTAAACTTCTGACTGATGCAACTCCATTGGGACTCCCATTCATAAACTGTCACTTCCCGTTAACTCCACATGGTACATGCTACCTGCTGGCAAGGCCCAAATCCATCAAATGGCACATTTTCCAAAGCAGTCAAACCAACTTTGGACCTGGCCCTCGACAAAACTTCAAAGCTTCGTATCTTGATATCCGTGACTCAAATTGCCAATCTGAGAAGACAAGCATGATCCATAATTTAAGCACTATGTATTTGTCACTAGAAACCTCCTTTGCGGTTCCCATCTACCTTGTCTGTCATAGATCTACAATGGCTTCCATATTTAAACTACCATATCTCACATACCATAGCTCCGTTTGAGGAGTCGTCTAGACCAACTCACTCAACACTTCAAACTCTACCTTTTGAATTGGAAAACTAGCCCTTCATACAATATTCACCTGCCAACCCAATTGGTCCACTTTGAAGCCTTTTTGGTCAAAAAACCACATAAAGCATACATTTCCACCAATCGGATGCCATAGCAAAATCTGGCCTAAATCATAAGTTTGGCAAAACCTTGAAAATGCGGGTAGATTCTCTTCTTTTAGCCCATGCCCGCAAAGCGGCACAACAACGTGGTGCAGATTTGTATTATTTTTGATAGTATCATTTTATGATGTTTTTATTAATGTGTGTCTCCCTCACATCAGTCTGGAGTATTTGAACAAGCTACCACATCTTTTTTTTTGTCTATGGAGGGCACATTACTCACTTTTTGTGCAGGACAAATACTCAATTGTTTATTAAAAAATTTTCATGCATGTCCCCCTAGCGCAAAAAATAAGTATTCAGACTAGCTTCCCACTACTCAATTTTCACGCAAGGAGGACACTCTCTCTTGTTTTATCAACTTTTAATACATGTGTCCCACTTGCACAAAAATTGAGTAGGACTAGCCTCCAGCTACTCACTTTTTGCACAAGGAAGACACTCACTCTCTTTTATCAATCTAAGACAACTAAGATATGTGTGCCCCTTGCACAAAAATGAGAACGTAGACAAGCCTTGGACTAATCAATTTTTGCACAACAAGGACACTTAATTTTTTATTAAAAAGTTTAATATACGTGTTTCCCTTACGCAAATATAGTGTTTTCAGAGTAGCCTTGAAACACTCTATTTTTATGTAAGATAGACAATCATCAATATATGAGAGTTTTTTCATTTATATTTTTGTTGACTTTATTGTATTGACCTTCAATTATGTCAAGGACCAAACATACTGCAAGGAAGGTCCATAGAGAAGATATCAAGCAAGAAGGAGATGCCAACAAAGAAGGAGCACCTGATGAGCGTGATAAAGGTGAGAGCTCAAAGCAAGGAGAAGAGATAAGTGATGCACCCATATTACATGGATCCGGTCCCCCCTCCAAAAGGCTTTGTATTATAGGTTTCCCCCATCAAGGGAGACATTTTACAATACAATTCTTTGTGTTCCTTCAATAACTAGCTAGTGCAATGAAGATGGAAGCTTAAAGCACTAAGCAAAACACGTATAAAACACAACATCAATTCCCTTACGGTCTCAGACCCAAGACCTCACACACCTTCGAAGATGGTGAGAGCTAGAAGGGTATGAGAGTAGATAGAGAGGAAGAAGGAGTAGTCTTACGAGGACGATGTACATCTCCTCACATAATCACTCATATTTGCATAGCATAGCTTAGTAATTAGCATGGTAGAGGAGATGAGCATGCATTGAAGCTTGGATCTTGGTTGGATTCGCATCACAAAGCCAAGAGTTGTTGGTGTAGGCCTCCCTTCTCACAAGCTTGGAGTAGGTGATAAGCTTTCTATTAAAGCTTGAGAAGGACAAATAGAGTCTTCTTGCTCCACACATGAGATTGTGTGAGTGTGTGTGTGTGTGTGTGATAATGACTTGACAAATTTAGCCCCCTCTCTCTCTTAGTCGACCCCTCTTGCATTTTTCTCATGTTGACACCCCATTGGACCTCTCCTAGCTTAGGCAATGAAAATTAACCAGCATAAGTGATAGCCTTTTGACATGTGTCCCCCTTTCCCTTTTTGTGAGAGCTCTAGTTAGTTAATTAATGCAACTAAATTCTCATTGGACCCCTTTGTCTTCTGGCCAATAGGAATCAGGCAAGCCATTCGGCTTTTGAATGTTCATTGGACCCCTTGGGAGACTATCCAATAGTCTTCTAGAGAGATTAATTCCTATTGGTTATTTTAGTAAGTGTTTTTAAATTAATTATACTAGATTTACTCTAGCCTAATTCTCATTGGTCCACCTCCATGGCCATCCAATAGGATTTGAGTACACCTTGTGGGCATCTGGGCTAGGGAGCTGACATGTGTCCCTCATTCCCTTTGTGTAAAGGAAGCTTGTGAGTGTGTGTAAGTGTGTGTTTCTCTCTCATCTCCTACTTGCAAGGCTCACCCCCTCCTATGTAGCACTATTTGAAGACTTTTTGTACACACACAAGCATCCAATTTTCCTAAGCTTTGACCGTTGGACACAACCTTTGAATTTTGGAACCTTAGCATTTTGGAAGTCTTAATGGGCTGAACCTTAGGGTATTTAAAGCCCATTGTTGCACCTTTCTATTTTGCAGATGGCCCCCCCTTTGGATCCATATTTTCCCTCCTTTGGATCCCTACTGTGGCCAGTCTTCCAGCTTAATGAATATTCTAGCTTTTTCTCCCATGGCACTTCCCCATATTAAATGATCAATTTAACATGAGAAAATCATTTAGGAGAATTAGATATTAGTTATTATGACGTATATACTTTCTTTTTGTCAATTAAATAAGCCTCACCAGCACTTGGCAGTCCCGTTGATTGTGGAATGCATTTAATAGGGCCAATTAGGCAATGGGATTCATTGGGGCTGATGGCTACTAAACGTGATGAGTTTTTGAGGGAATTTTCTAACAAGATGACTAAAGAAGAAGAAAGGGAGGAGTATAACTGAGCATTTTTAGATACATTTTGAATTACTCTCAGATGACTTGATATTAAACATAGCCTTGAGGATCCATCAATAAGGTGAGTTATGTGACCTTTGGGGTCTACAATTTTCTTGAGTATGTGCCTTTTTACTATAGAAATCACATTATTTAATATTTATGTTCTCACAAAAGAAGAAAAAGAAGAAGAATAATAATAAATGCATGAGTGGTTCAGAGGAACAACCACCAACTACCACCTATGGCACCAAATTTCAGAAGAGAAGATGTGATGCCTAGCTTGAAGCTCAAATTCAAAGATCAGGTTGGGATTGAAGAGATGATATCCATTAATTAGGAGTGATCACAAGTTTGACACCAATTATTGACAGAACAGAGTTAGAGGAATTCATCCATACAAGGGGGGACCAAGAACAAGAAGCAAAGGAGAGTTTTTCACCTAAGCCAGAAGAGCAGGGAAGAACCCTACAAGCTCCTGAAGGGTTATCCACACTTGGTCGGAGTGTAGACAGTCCATCAATTTTTGAGGGAAAGGAGACAATTGAAGTTTCAACCACCTCCATTCCAATTATCCCCATTACCACCATTGACATTTAACCCAATGGGAGGTCAACTACCTCCTCAAACACCAATAGTGGCTCAACTACCACCACCAGACAACAAAATTCAATGGGAAAGAACCTCAGGATACTTACAGCCATATGGGGTAGTTTGAGACTAGGTGGTATGCAAGTGGGTATGATGTGTTATACAATGATGGAGAGGAGGCTTGTTAGGCGATGAGCTTCCAAGTAGGAGCTTAATTCAATGGTCAGCATCCCCTCATTTTGGATGTAAGTCCATAGGGATATCATCGATGAACACATCTTGGAATCCTTTTAGAAAATTAGACAAGTCTAATTCTTCTTGATTCCTACCATTTACATTTGACAAAACATTAGGACATTTTAGGGACTCTTTGACAAAAATCATGTACGCATAAACTGAGCTCTTCATTGCAAGAGGATTTACAAGTGGTGTAGTACGACCAGACTCACTAGCATCTATATACATGTTCTTTCCTTGTAAGTGAAGTAGACTCTCCTTTTAGGGGGTTTCATGTTGGCAGCCATGCAATTGAACCATGGTGCCCCTAGGATATAATCCTCATGTTGAAGAGGAGACATGAACAAATCTTCTTTGTCGACATAGATTTGGACATGGAGTCTCAACTTCCCAATCAAGGTAGTAACGGAGGCTCGTTGTCCCTTGAAAGAGGTGTCAGTCATTACAATATCTCCCATCTCAAAATCTTGAATGCCCAACTTGGTGGCCAACTCTGTTGATATGAATTTGTGAGTAGAGCCAGGGTCAAACAAGATGAAGGCATCATGCTCCCTTACCTTTCCCCAAGCATAAAAAGAGAGGTGATCCTTTGCAATGAGCATCCTCTTTTGGAGCTTCGATGGTGGAAGCTCTAGGAGTCTCATTGCAGGCATTTCTCTTGGGGCAAGAACGATAGCCATGTCCTTGCTCCCCACACTTAAAACATTTAAGGTCCTTGCAAAAAGCTTCAAGCTCTTCAGAAGAGAGTTTGTTTTTACCTTTGTAGACTCCCTTCTCCTTGGACCGGTTGTTGTTGTTGGAATTGCCTTGGGAAGCATTTTGGGCATTGGTTTTCCCCTTTGCATCATTTTTGTCTTTGTTTTCCATGGGCTTGACATTCCGTCAAGCCCCTTGTTGGAAATTGATGAGTGAAGCAACCATGGTGTGGTGGATTGCTTTGGTGATAGAACCAGGCCATTGAGAGTTGATGTATTTGGTCATCTCTTCAAGTAATCCCTCACAGAATTGTTGCTTTTTCTCGGTGAAGTCTATCTTTTGAAAGATAGTAGCCTTAATATGTGAATACCAAAACTTGTCTACGTATTTGTGGATAGACATGAGAGAGAAGCTTCAGATTGTGCCATTTGGTAAGCACTTTGTCCTTTGCATCGCTTGTAAGAAATTGCTTCATGATGGAAAGTCATAGAGGTTTCCATGTCTTTGGGGCTTCGTCGTTGCCATGAAGGCTATCCCACCATTGACAAGAAATTTTTTTGGAAGTGCATAGCTACATGGTGTAGCTTGGAGGACTTTGTGAAGCCCTCATCTACAAAGGCCGCATCAAATTGCTAGATGAAGGCCAACACTTTGTCAATAGCACCAAAGGTACCATCATAGGTGAGACAAGAGATACTCTTTCCTCCCTCTTAGAACTTATTTAGATTTTGTGACCTTCACCATGCAGGGTATGATTTACAATGTCCTCCCCTCTTGTATTCTCTAAGAGAATAGCCATAGCTTTCATTGGAAGAGGAGGAAGGTGAAGAAGAAGGAGAAGAGGAGGAGAAGGATTGTGGGTTGAATGGTTCCTCTTGGGAGGAGTTGGCGATCATCTAGACCCCCGTCTTCATGGAGCCACTTCTTCATAGTAACTTAGGGATTCATTTCTTTCTTGTTCTTTGGATTCTTCCTCTTGTATGGGAGAGAGTCTTCTTTTGGTGGTCTCTTCAAGAGGCCTCCTAAGCTGTTGAAAGGACGCCCTTTCAACAACGTTTCCACAAAGATTTCATTAAGATTCCTCAAAGATTCTAAAGATTCCACATGAAGATGGTGATGAAGTAATGAAGATTAAGATGGATGCTGCAACATGAAGATACGAGTTCATGGACGTCATCGAATATCCCGTTATTATTATTTTGAGCCATTACGGCCACTTTTGTAATGTTCACGGGAACCTCATATTTTAAATCGGCACTTGTATTTTGGCCGCAGATGCTTGTATCATGAGTAAAGCCAACTCAGTTTCTTGTAATTAAGCTCTGTAGAAGCCTAGGGACAATTCAGGTCATTTGGTCGGACATTAGGTTTGAAGGCTTTGTATATAAGCTGAAACCTAAGGCTTTGTAAAAAACACATTACGTTATCTCAAATAATATACAGTCGTGGGTTCTGCAGCACACAGTAGTGAGCTTCACGCACACACACCATCGCGCACACTAATCACATTGCAGATATGAGAGTAGGAGCGTGTTAGCATCGAGGAGCTCTCCACGTCGACGCAAGCAATGCAAGCCGAGGACCACATCGCGAGCCCGCCTGCTGCGAGCTATATTTGGTCGTAAGTACCTCAAACGACATCCGTTCTGAATGATCGAGTAGTTGTTAGAATCAGGGTGAGAAGCTCTTCGTGTTGATGTCTTCGTAGATCAGTTCCAGACACTTTGGAAATTGTTTTTTTGAGTCTATCGTGACAACGAATAGAGGTCTTACAGTTATGGTTTTCAGGGTTTAGGTGTTTGGCCACATAGGATATGTCCTTGTGAGTCTTGCCCTCCGATTTCGAGTCATTCCGATATGATTTGAGACTGTTTCGAGCTTGTAGTGTTTCGTAGGATGCGTTGTCTGTTTCTTTGCTTTATGGTAGTGTTGTGGTAGGATTAGTGACTGTAGAGTGTTGTTCGTGTCTAGCTCAGGGTTGACAACCCAGAGATTGCCTCCATGCCCTAGTCGGGTCAGCTACATCCTCGGATTGACAGTTTGTTGGTCTGTGTTCTCGCTGTGCTCCATCGTCCGTCGCGGTGTACCCGCTAACATTGGCGCCGTTGCCGGGGACCGAAGCGCCTAAACTAGCGTAGATCGCATCACTCGTGTTTGATAGTATAGCGTTTCTCTAGAGTTTTCTAGAGTGTTGTCACCATTTGCCTTCTTAGTGGGAAGTCAGAGAGCGGATCTTTTGACTGAGGGATAGCCAGGGAGCCTGCGTCTCGCCGAGGTGGTCCACCATGAGGTTGAGATATGGTTATTTTATTTTGTTGTGTGTTTAGATTAGGTTTTATGGTTTGTGTGTTTGGTTGTGACTTATGGTTGTGAAGAACTCGAAATAGAAAAAAAAACGCAAAAGATAAGTAGGAGGGTGTTTGCTTGCCAGAAAGCAAAAACAACCATTCAACCATCCAAAGTAGGACTTTAGGTAGTGTAGGACATTTGATGTTGATCTAGAGCAATTTTGACATGAAAATGTGCTTGAAAACACAAAAGACAGAATTGTGCTGATTATGGTAAAAGTGCTCTAAAATGGTCGTTTGGAAGCCGATTTGAGTGCTTGTTTTTGCATTGGAGACCTTAAGGTAGGGGGAAAACACAGATTTGGTCCAATCCCAAAAAAAAAAAAAACCCTAAAAAACCCCAAAAAAAATAAATCTGAAACCAAATCTGCAATTTTCAAAAAAGTTGGACCTCAAGACCTTGTTTTGCATATGCTCTAGAGCTTGTATGTGAAATTTCAAAGAATTTGCATCAGTGCTTGTGTATCTAAGTGGGAGTTTTCTTTTTCTGAGTGTAAGGAAGAGAACTGTGAAATGCTTGAATCCAAAGGTAAAGAAGTCCAAATTGAATGAAACTTTGGGGATAGGCTTCTAAGGGCATTGGGAACCAAACTGTCCAAAAACAGAGAAAAAAATCACTTCCTAGTGTCTCTCTACCCAGTATATCGCGATAGACTGATGAATTGAAGATAGGCTCACAATCAGGCAAAACCCCTCATACCACAGGTAAAACACATCAATACAAGGCTGCTCCCAAAAATTGAGTGTACTTGGACACCTGCTTGACCACCAAACCTCAAGTATGGTGTTTAGAGTCTAAGTTCAGAGACACATTGGTAAAAAGACCTTGACCAATAGTCCAAACATGGCACAACTTTATGTATTCACTATACAGAGGATAAGGAAACTAGTTGTGAAGAGAACTTTGTAAAAAGACCAAAACTGGGAAACTTTATGAGCCTATCGCGATAGGTTGGGGATATTTAGATGTGGAACTTATTTTGCAAATCCCTCCTAGGGATAGCTTAAGCAGAGCCTACATAGCATACACACCAAATTTCAAGGTGTTTGGATCACTAGAAGTGAATCTAAAGCCCAGATAGAGATTCAGGTTCTGACAAAAACACTAAAAATGGCCCAAAACACAAACCAAGTGTCCAAATTGCATGAAATTTGAGGGATAGACACAAGAGAGTAAGGGGAATCTAAAAGTGAAGTCACAATTTTGAGTTGACTTTTCCTGCACAATCTGCCTAGTCTATCGCAATAGACTCATGACATTTTGAGTGGGACAGTTTTTGGAAATTGTGACTAGATAGCTTGAATCCACTCCTCACCTAGACCTTAACCATCATTTCAAATTTGAAATTGGACATCAAGAAGACCACCAAAGCACTTGTCTGGTGTTTTGAGTCAGACTTCAGAGACAAATTGGGTAAAGGGACTTGACCAAATTTCCAAACCTTATGAAACTTGGTATACATGATCTACAGAAGGTAGGGAACACATCTGTGAAGAGAAAATTTGAAAAAAATGTCATTTTAGCATACTTGGTGAGTCTATCACGATAGACTAAGAACCCAGTGATAGAAACTGAATTTTTCAAAAACCTCTGTGGCATAGCTTGGAAAGGTGCTATCAAGGACACATAAAAATTTTGAAGTCATTTGGACATCAGAAAGTGGGTCTAAGACCATTTGAGAGGATTCAGCTTGTAGAAAACACCAGATTTGGTCTAACTGACAAAGTAAAAGTCCAAACCACTTGAAAATTGGTAGGAGGACTAAGGAGAGGTGTTGGAACACAATGGTATAGTCAAAGTTCAAGTTTGACCTATAAAAGGGGTACTTGCTGAGTCTATCGCGATAGACTCAAAGCAGGGCCAAAGAAATTGAAAATTTCAAAACCCTCTGGAGCATAGCTTGTTTAGCCTCTCAAGAGGTTACACACAAAATTTGGTGGATTTTGGACATTGGGAAGTCATCCTAAGTCTATTTTCTAGTGATCAGATAGACTTAGAATTCTAGAGTTGGAGTTAGAGACCTAAGAAAAACTCTAAAACAAGTGGAAATTGGTGAGCAAGGTGTACAGAGCATAGGGAACACAGTGGTAAAGAGAAATCTGGAAAATTTTCAAAACTGAAGAATCTGCTGAGTCTATCGCGATAGACTAGGGCTTTTTCACAAAAAATGAAATTTTTGAAAACTGACCTTAGGGTCTTGTTCTACATGTTGTTGTGAGCCTATGGTTAAAATTTGAGTAAATTTGGAGTATTGTAAGTGCATCTAAGAGGATTACTTCATAAGATCAGAAAAGAAACTGTTGTTTGATGCAAGTTACAAAGGAAAAGTATTCCAAATTGGTTGAAACTTGATGAGTAGTATCTCAAGAGATGGGGGAACTCAAATCTGTAAAAAGAGTTGAAAAATTGTATCCCAGTAACTCTGGTGAGTCTATCGCGATAGACTTAGAAATTCACTATAGAAAAATCAAAATTCAAATCTGACTTCATATTTGGGTTCAGAAGGCCCATTATACCTTGTAAACAAAGTTTGAGTGCATTTGGACATCTGCAAGGGGTACTTGGTGAGTCTATCGCGATAGACAAGTGAGGAAAAAATTTTGAGAAATTTTTTGAAACCAAGTATACCACTGGGTTTATCATTGCCTAAGGAGTGCACACACCAATTTTGGGCTCAAACTGACCACTTGCAAAAACATCAGATAGAGCAACTTTCCGAATTACATCTCACTGTTTTGGTCATAACTTTCACATACAGACTCCGATTCCAAAACTTTTTTTATCAAAACGTAGCTTGAGAGCAACACTACAGATCTTAGAGTAAATTGACCAAAATGGTCAGTTTTTAAAAAAACGCTGTTTTAAGGCCTCAAAATGCATCCGGAAGTCAGGGGTGTCTAAGATTGAAAATTTGAGAGAATTGTGAGAAAACGCTCACGATTTTGGACATAGTTTTGGATTTTCCCTGACCAAAACACTTGAACACACTGAGAGAGGTATTACTACAGCAAGCTAGAGCTGTTAAGCCTAGAAGTCATGTCTACATCAGACTCAGACTCAGCTTATACAAGCACATAGATTGCAGGGATAGATGAGCACCCGCCCAGAATAGATCTTCCAAACCTATAGTACATAAAGACCAATTTTGTGGAGAGAGTTTGGACGTATAACCATGAAAGTGAAGGACTATATAGGTATATTAATGGAGATCGATTCAACCTTTACAGTTGCTTAGAGCCTTACCCAGATGAGCTGACAGAGTACAAGCTCTTATATGTCTATACATACGAGGTCGACCGACAATGGACATCTTTATTTGTTGACAAGTATGGACGAGAATATAGAGCTGTAGAAATCACAAATCCGCGAACCAAATTAGAGATGAGTGGATATTTGGTCAATGAAGGACCTCAGATACATCCACCAAACACAGGAACCTCTAAGAGAATTCCAAAGAGGGGACCACCACCTGGATTTCTTCCTAGAGCGATAATGAGAGATGAAATGATACCAGAAAGGAGTATGGTTCCATACTTTGCACCCCAAAGTATAAGACCATCTCAGCTAAGAAAATGGGTAAATAGAAAGTACAATGGCATAGGAGACCCATACGCCCATGTCTCGGCTTTCAAGCAAGTCCTACGAGCAGAATGAGTAGAGGACTTCCACACGCAGTATGAGGGTTTTGGACTTACATTGGAGGACAATGCACAAGCATGGTTTGAACTATTGAACCAGAGAGAGTTCACAACCATTGAGAAAATGTTGGATGAATTTGTTCAAGAATTCACCAAGAGGGGCATAAAACATAACACCCTTCCTAAGATTCAGGAATTTAAACAAGGCGAACAGAAACATTGCGGCATGCAATACTGCGTTTCAAGCAATATGTTGCTAGATGTCCTACCCAAGAGTTACCCACGCCAGAACATCAGATCCTATGCTTCATCAAAGGACTTAGGAATGAGAATCTCCAAAAGGACCTATACATGAAAAGATACCAAACCTTAGAGGAGGTGACCAAAGTGGCAGTTGACCTAGTTGACAATTGAGAATTCTATGAAGATGGTCAGAAGAAGATGAATGATGCGAGTGAGAAAAAGAAAACCGCTGATCTTGAGGATCAAAGAGGTAATCTAGGACAAAACCAAGTAAATGTTGAGGAGCAAATCATAGAGAATGTGATGCAACGCATCAACCACTCTGACAGAGTACCAGCCTATAGAATTCCTCAACAACGAAGGTGCATGACATGTAGAGGGGACCATCCGACGCAACATTGTCCTGACTATAGACCTAAGACTCCACCAGGGTTTGAGCATGTTATGTCTCAACCGCCTAGATTTCATCCTGTAACAAAACAAGTGTTCTTAAGTGAAAGACCCATAGCTGCTAGAAATGCATATGTGAGTCATGAGCTTCAAACAGAAATATATGTGGTAGATCAGAGGTCACTTCAAGGTCAATATCAAGTATTGCCACAACAACCAATACGTCCATGTGACAGATGTGGTAGTAGTGATCACTTGATTAAGGATTTTCCACACCATGATATCATGATAAATAAATATTGTAATGAGTATGCAATCACACATATGATTTTGGATTGTCCTAAGAATCTAAGAAAGAAAGGTAAAATGCAACCACATGTTACCTTTCCTTCTACCATCAAATCAGAGAAATAATGAGCCGCAACAAAAGGAGAGACGACAACAACAACAGAGCAAGAAACAATTGCAAAAGAACAGGTGCTTAAACAACAAGAAGATGAAAGTAATCAAGTTGCTCCAGTAAATGTTGTCACAAGAGCACAAGCAAAAGTGCAAGAGCAGAAGCCTACAGATGGAGAGACTAGTAAGAGTTCCAAAAGCCGTAGAAACTCTAGACGAGCAAGAAGGACTAGAATGAAAGCAAGACTAGAAAGGGAGAAAGGAGAAGAAAAGGATGTTACAGCTGAGTTGGAAACAACTCAAGAGCAACAGACACAACAAAGGGAAGTTGAAACCCTTAAACCAACTGAAGCACCCAAGAGTGCTAGTTCACGAGGATCTGTCCTAGTGGACAAAGTGAATGAGCCTTTAGACGCAATTTTACAGGCTTATGAGGCTAGATTGGCAAATAGACATACCTTAGAACAAAGATGGATGACCCATCCTTTGATCCCGAACTAGAGAAGCAGAGGCTAGAAATGTGTAAGCAGCTCATTAAAACTGCTCAAGCATTGCTAGAACAACCTCCACCAGAATTGAAGGATAGGATAGTCACCCTAGTGCACAAAGATGAGAGCATTAAAGTAGACGAATTGCCTAGAGAAGAGGTAGATCATAGGGAAGAACCACTGCCAAGGTCGCAAGACTCGAGGGTAGTCCAAAATACAAAAGATGAATCAATGAGGGATTTCCCACCCTATGTTCCTAGAGTTGAGGAGCAGTGGCTAGAGGAGTTATGGAAGGTTGTCCGAGATGCCCAAAAAAGAGAAGAGGATGCTGGACCAGCACCATTTCCTGAAATCACATTAGATAGACCACAAATGAGTGTTGATGCGAGGTCATATTATGGTGACGTAGGATCGGTAGCCTCCGAAGACAGTAGACCTGCATCGTTAAGAACTTTTCCACAGTACATAGGAGATTTTGAGGCAAAGTTTGAGATTGTGAGAGTTCCATCACAGAGGCTAGGAGGGACAAAAGAACTGGACACAAAAATTTTGACTAACTTGCTATTCATGCCAGTGAAGTGCACAATTATGTTGGCAGAGATTTTGAAAATCAGGCCAAGTATGTGGATGGATATAGGAAAATGCTTGGAAAAAATTGGGATCAAAAGCCCATTAAGGTTCCTGGAAAAAGAGCTAGATGAGATCGAGAAGCCTAGATCAAATGTAAGACCGGTACCTCTGAACAAAGTAGGAGAGTACTGTGAAGGAGAAGATGGTAATGCCACTTTGCTTATCGAGTACAATGGGATTGAAATGAAAGCTATACTTGACAGCAGAGCAGGAATTGCCATAGCAACAAAACGAATATGGGAGAAATGGGGTAGGCCCGCCTTTAGAACAACCAGAATAAAATTAAAGTTAGCGGATGGGCATGTGGAAAGACCCATGGGATTGCTAGAAGCGATAGTGGTGTCTTCTTGTGGTATAGAGTATGCGCATACTTTTGCCATAGTTGACTTTGGCAAGAAAAATAACTATGAAATCATCCTTGGAAGACCATTCATGAGACAACTCAAGATGGTACAAGATTGGGGTTATGATTATCTATACTTGAGACATGCTGAAACCACAACACGTGTAAATATGAGAAATCATAGTTACCAAGATGTAACTAGAACGCCCGTGGAAGATTTTGATTCTGCAACACAAAGTGGATCAACAGACCATCGGTGGATGGGCAAAAAGAAAGAAATCTGGATGTGCGGAGCATCGGAGTGTAGTGACTTTGGGAGAAATGCGAATGCCTTAGAGAGGGTCTTAGAAGATGATGCTTACAGAAGAGAACCTTTTCCGGAAGAGGCGTTAGAACCTCTAGAGTGGACTCAAATATTGGCTACTTTGGATGTCTGTGTTAATGAGACCACACCAACAAAATTTTGCGATGAGAATGGGTATGACATAGTCCCCTACTACATGCTAAGGGTTCTGGGTGAGACAGATGAAGAATCTGAGTATGAGTTCGAAACAGGGTTATCAGCTATGGGGATAACACAAAGCCAGATACCTAGCCCGAATACTGGTCATATAGAAATAGGTGCTCTTTGCGATCAGTGTGCGATAACACACTTGATTACAAACTGTCCAACTCGAATGCATAGTACAAAGGAGGAGCCGCAAGTCAACGAAGCAAAGTTGCAGGAAGAAGGGCTAAGATTCAAAGAAGATGCTTCAGGTCCAACGCCTACAAACGAGCAATACGAAGACTTGGAATCAATCAAAGAAAAGGTGCAGCAAGTGACAGGAAGTTCAGACACTATTGGTGACATTTCAACAACTGAAGTCGAGGAAGAAGAGCCTATGACTCTACAGGAACCAAATGCTGATTTTGTCTCTCCAAAAGACATATCAGAGGAAATGGTGGTCAAGCAGGAGCTAGAACACACAGATGAACTCAGAAGTGTGAACAATGAAGAAGAAGACGACAAGGAGTCCAGGCCAAAGATTGCTCAAGTCACTCAAGAGAACACAGGCAATCTAGTACCAAAGAAGATCAACTTTTTGCTAAGTGCACAAGACGGAGTCAAGATGAATTTTATGGCAGAAATTGATACAAATTCCACGACTAATGTCATGTCATATGGCATGTGGTTACTTCTAGGTAAGCCAAAGCTTTATGATATTCAGATAAAGGTAAATCCCTCACCTGAAGTAGATGTTGTAAGTATGGGGATTGCAGAAGCTACTCTCCAACTACACTCGCAGAATGTCAAAGAAAAATTCTTGGTGGTAGATTCTCGACAAATGGGAACACACTTGATTTTTTCCAAGCCATGGGCACAAGTCTTTGAAGACGAGCCTGAATCTTCAACAATGGTCATCACGACAAGCTATCAAGTGGCAACAGAGGTCAAGCCTACAACAATTCAAAGATTATTGGCTATTGAAAAAGGCAAAGCTAAGTAAGCCAAACCATCAACAAAACAATGGAAACCCAAGCAAAAAGTTTATCAACCAAAGTTTCCATCGCCCGAAAGTCTCCAAAGGAAGTGAAAACAGGTCAACCAAGTGCTAGTATCCAAGGCACAGATTAAAGTTAATGATCCAATTTGGATACAATCACAAGAACAACCTCAACAAGCAAAGGTAATAGGATGGATCACATCAAGCGAGTAAATTATTGCACAAGGCTACAAGAAAGGAAATTCAGATGTTTGGGTCAACAAGCCCAAGATAACAGCCTGGCGATATCCATCCCATGACAACCACTCAGATAGGAATCAACAAAGCCATCAACGTCAATCACATAACTCAACCAAGAGAAAGGATAGGTACAAAAAGCAAAAGAGAAGGTCTTCCACTAAACAAACCATACGACAAGTTTGGGTAATGAAATCAGAATTCTACCAGACTACCCAACAAAGTCAAGTGAAGATCACCTCCAAGAAAGTCCAAAGATTCATTCCAGTCGAGTTACTCGAAGCACAAGGATTCTATGAGGGTAACTTTCAAATCTGGTTACCTAAGGTAGTAGCTTATCAAGGAATCACCAAGGAAAAGCAAGAAACATTAAGAAATCAAGAGCAGCCACCCGCTACACTCAAGAGTACTACAACCTATAGATGGATCTCTCGTCAATTACTACAAGAGCAAGGCTTTTACAAAAGTAACAGCCATATTTGGAAGTTAAAGACATGGTACCATCAAGTCAAAGAAGAAACAAGGCAAGTGGCAAAAGAGATCACACCAGGCCCAAGAACAATGTGGGTTCCAAAATCCCTGATTGAGGCTCAACAACAAGATAGATACACAACTCCTTTACAGCCTCTTAACAACAAAAAGAAAGAAATGGTAAATGCGGAGGTCACAGTTTTGAAGAACACTATCTGGAAGAAGAAGACTTCATCAACCATTGCTTCAACATCAATACCTGTCTCATCAAGCAACCACAATTTGCTACCAAAGAATGAAGAGAAGATATATGCCAATGTATTGGACAACATGGCATCTCAAACAGAAACTAACGAGAAAGGCCTAAACATCAAAAGCATATGGAATTGGATTTCAAGCCGTGATCAGGTAAATCCAAGTCACCATTAAACTTACATGGCATAAGAGTCTAGAGTCAGGCAACTAATCCACTAAATGAGCGAAGTGTCAGACCCAAGCTTCAAGTTAATATTTTTCTGTGGTCTATGAGTCTAGCTAATAGGTATAAGCTCAAGCTGGAGAGTTGAGCATACATAAATTCATGTCGCTCATGCTGGAAGAGGTGAGCATAAGAGTCAAAGTCCATATAATATATAAGGTGGAGAAGGCGGAGTATTCCAAAAAAAAAAAAAACACTCACGCACTTGACACAGTGAGGAAGAGTGGAGAAACCTCGACAACAAAAACCCTTCTTGTGAGTAGTGAAAGCTTTTGAAGCACTCAGGCTATATGTTTTTCTAGCTACACTAACTCCATGAAGAACCCATCAATACTGTTCTCTCGCACCACATCTTGTTTAACATGCATAACTCTGTGCAAGTATATAGATGTCCCATCATTGGACATATGCATTAGGCACTCTTTTTTATTCCACCCATGCACTTACACAAACAAATGACGATGACCAAGCAGAAACAGGTTCTGTAAGCCTTTGCTCAACAACAATGACTCTGACTTCAAGCTACTAACACGTATCCATGTATATCAAGTCCATACTAGTAGCCATATGGCCATATGTACTTTAACTCAGCATAACTCTATAACATCAGAACCTAAGTACATATAGCCTCGCATTTAATTATGACTAAAGAAATTTTTTCCTACTGGGTTTTTCCCTTTAGTCTTATCCAGGTATCCAAGACCTTCATTTTGTATATAGGCTATATTTTACTTTTACTCTTTTATTTTATATTAAAAAAAAACAAGAAGAACCACGATATCCCCACACTACTAATTGCAAATCTACTGACAAGTCAAAAGGGAGAGGCCAAAAAACAGCTTGACAAAGCTTCAAGTCAACTTACAGGTACAACTGCGAGATAACAACCATAGGAAAAGAAAATACTAGAGCTACAATGACAACGACCTGTTGCACCAACAAGTCGATACAACCTCATGCAATTCAAGATACAACAACCAATCGGAGGGGGAGAGTTCCAGGCTTCAGATACACTACAGGTACAACTTCAAGGCAGCTTTAATATCACGCAAAGCAACCAACTGCAGAACAGGCTACCACAACAACTTCAACCAACACCAAGACATCAAGAACTCGTCAAGGCTAGCAAAGACATAGGGTCTTGTCGGGGACGACAAGAATTCGGAGGGGGAGAGTGTTGAAAGGACGCCCTTTCAACAACGTTTCCACAAAGATTTCATTAAGATTCCTCAAAGATTCTAAAGATTCCACATGAAGATGGTGATGAAGTAATGAAGATGAAGATGGATGCTGCAACATGAAGATATGAGTTCATGGACGTCATCGAATATCCCGTTATTATTATTTTGAGCCATTACGGCCACTTTTGTAATGTTCACGGGAACCTCATATTTTAAATCGGCACTTGTATTTTGGCCGCAGATGCTTGTATCATGAGTAAAGCCAACTCAGTTTCTTGTAATTAAGCTCTGTAGAAGCCTAGGGACAATTCAGGTCATTTGGTCGGACATTAGGTTTGAAGGCTTTGTATATAAGCTGAAACCTAAGGCTTTGTAAAAAACACATTACGTTATCTCAAATAATATACAGTCATGGGTTCTGCAGCACACAGTAGTGAGCTTCACGCACACACACCATCGCGCACACTAATCACATTGCAGATATGAGAGTAGGAGCGTGTTAGCATCGAGGAGCTCTCCGCGTCGACGCAAGCAATGCAAGCCGAGGACCACATCGCGAGCCCGCCTGCTGCGAGCTATATTTGGTCGTAAGTACCTCAAACGACATCCGTTCTGAATGATCGAGTAGTCGTTAGAATCAAGGTGAGAAGCTCTTCGTGTTGATGTCTTTGTAGATCAGTTCCGGACACTTTGGAAATTGTTGTTTTGAGTCTATCGCGACAGCGGATAAAGGTCTTACAGTTATGGTTTTCAGGGTTTAGGTGTTTGGCCACATAGGATATGTCCTTGTGAGTCTTGCCCTCCGATTTCAAGTCATTCCGATATGATTTGAGACTGTTTCGAGCTTGTAGTGTTTCGTAGGATGCGTTGTCTGTTTCTTTGCTTTACGGTAGTGTTGTGGTAGTATTCGTGACTTTAGAGTGTTGTTCGTGTCTAGCTCAGGGTTGACAACCCAGAGATTGCCTCCATGCCCTAGTCGGGTCAGCTACATCCTCGCATTGACAGTTTGTTGGTCTGTGTTCTCGCTGTGCTCCATTTTCCGTCGCGGGGTACACGCAAACATAAGCTCTCTCTCCTCTTGGAGAGGAAGGGTAATCCCATAAGAGCGAAGTTGTTTGAGTAACTTTTGCTTTCAAAGTAGGGTTGCCCATAGCTTGCTGCAACCTAGTAACAAGATAATTGACAAAACATGGGGGCATCATCATTAGCACCTTAATGTGAAAAATCAAAGCTATCAATATTCAGTCTACTCTCTTGGTTATTGTGTCAACCATGCTAATTATACTTATGTGTTTACGTATTGTATTCTTTGGAAATTCAAAACCTTAGTTGCCACTCCTCTTATCCTTTGAAAATTAGCACTTAAGTATCTACACCCACGGCTCAAATTTCTTAATTATAAAGAGTAGTGGAGCGGGTCTACTATTTCAGAGTTGCCGAGGGATAGCTTCTTTCAAAATTCTTATGGCTCAATAATGGTAAAGCCGTAGGCAAGTCTAAAAAGACTCCATTATTAAGAATAAAGCTCCCAAGGTGTGCATCATATCTCGCATAGTGGGATCAACAAAACTGCTAATAGATCCCAGTCCCACTTACCCTCATATAATTAACAAAATCAACCATTAATAGGCTACTTAAGGACCTCTCTTCTTAAGAATTAAAAGATAAACCAAATGCTCTGATACCAATGTAATGGAAATGGCCTATGACTTTGAGAGTAGCGGAATTAGGAAAATAGAGAAAGCAATTTGTGATATTACTTTGTGAGCATAGAGGGTGAACTTAATTGATGGTAGCAACATAAACATAGTACTTAATTAACTTGGCATGAACAATAATTTTGCAAGAGAGAGAGCTTAGAGAACTTGACAACAGTTGAGGACCGGATTTATGTGGAGATGGTCCCCCCTCCAATAGGCATTTGTATTATAGATTCTCCCATTAAGAGAGACTTGGTACAATACAATCTTCGTATTCCTTGTGACCTAGGTGATGCAATGAAGATGGAAAGCTTCATGCATCATGAGAATATCATAAACTTTCTCAAAAAAATTAACTATACCAAGCCTCAGTCCCAAGGCCTCAAACACCTTCGAAGGTGGAGAGAGCTAGCGGGGAATGAGGGTAGGGAAGAGGAAGAAGAAACATTTCATAGAAGAAAGAATCAGTTCCTCACTTATCATCACTCTTCTTGCTAGCATACATAACAGCATAGTAATGAGGATGGAGAAGATGGCAAGATTAAGCATTGAAGCATGGCTCTTGGTTGGATTTGCATTCCATAGCCAAGAGTGTTGGAGTAGGCTCTCAACTTCTCTACTAGCTTGGAGAAGGAGATGGAGCTCTTGCACTTTGCACTTCACACAATGAGAGTGTGTTTGAGTGTGTGTGGGAGAGTATACCCCCCAAGCATGCCCCTAGCTCCCTTGGTTGACCCCCTCTTCTAGCTCATCTTTGAAGCTCATTTAACCCCTGCAATCCTGGCCAATCGCATGCAGAATGCATATCAAGCAACAAGGGTAGGCTTGGGACAAGTTTCCCCCTTTCCCCTTTGAGAGAGAGGACTTGATAAATGCAACAAAAAAAAACTAGTTTATCATCGGATCCCTTGGGAGGCCAACCAATAGGCTTTAGGCACACCATGAGGGGCAACATGAGGAGGAGCTTGACAAGTGTCCTATTTGCTTTCTTTGTACCAAGCTTGCCTTGTGTGAGGGTGTGTGTGTTCTTTCTCTAGCCCCCTCTTGTAGGGATCGCCCCCTCCTTGTAGGGATCTTTTTGACTTTGTGGAGGAACACCTCACCTTCAAGCACCTTAGTGAGCAAGACAAACCAAGCACCTCAAACTTGGGTAGTGTTCCCACAAGCA
Source organism: Adiantum capillus-veneris (assembly GCF_014529385.1). Taxonomy (NCBI): domain Eukaryota; kingdom Viridiplantae; phylum Streptophyta; class Polypodiopsida; order Polypodiales; family Pteridaceae; genus Adiantum; species Adiantum capillus-veneris. The sequence continues at coordinate 122,894,620 of NC_140959.1, forward strand.
CCTCGAGCTCCCTAGTCGGTAAGCACGACAAGCACCTCAAGCATCTTAGTCAGCAAGCATGACAAGCACCTCAAGCACCTTAGTCATCAAGCACTACAAGCACCTCAAGCACCTTAGTAATCAAGCACGACAAGCACCTCAGGTTCCTTAGTCATCAAGCGCAACAAGCACCTCAAGCTTGGGCCGGGTTCCCACCTCAAGCTCAGCCCTAGCTTACCTAAGGTCAAAGGACTTTTAACACTAACCTTTGGCGGTCTTTAATGAAGCTAACCCTGGGGTATTTAAGCTCCATTAGCATTGCTCTTTGATAGACCATATCTCATTTGGACCCATTACCTTTGGTCCCGTGCTGAAATGCATCTAAAGCACATACATATATTCTAACCCTTCTTCCCCTTTATTCTCCCACATTAAATGATCATCTTAATATGAGGAAATCATTTGGGTTGGTTAGATATTAGATTTTATGATATTGATGGTGCTAACAGATTTCAACACTTTGCTTAAAATTTTCAACGCTACACTTTGCCTTACATGTAGCACTATTTTTTGGAGGTATTTAATGCTACTGTAAAGTTTCTTTAACACTACCTACAAAAGTCAAGGTCCAAAAAATTCTCTTTGCAAAGTGTTGAGCTCCCACTACTGAGAGAATTTCTCTATCTACTAAAAAGATTTGAGCCTTAGCTCAAAACCAGGTCTTGTGCACACGTTGCCGGACTAAAAAAGAACCACGGTGGCTTTGATACTACTTGTGAGTGTGCACGAGAGCATGTGCATTAGAGTGCAAGTGCAAGTGCAAGGTGTAGTGCAGCAGCACATAGGTGTTTGGTGGAGATCTTGGTACTCCCACCAGTTGACCTTGGAAGGTTGAGTTCAAATTTAGTCTGATGACTTTGATTGGAAACATGAACTGATAAAAAAAGGTGTTTTTGGGTCAAGGGTTCCATATGAGAAAAGTAAATGTTATCACCCCCTTGCGTTGGCACCGAAGAGCAGCAAGAGTCGTGTCTTGGTGTCGATCTCAAGCGAGAGGGATTTCAAGAATCATGGTTTATCCATTTGGAGATGGTGCAGGCGATGATCCCTGCCAAGGCCCTCACAACCTTCAACAACACAAAACGAGCACTTAAACACACTAGGAAACGTAGAGCCAAAACCGCTCATTGTGTCGCACGTGTAGACACACACACACACACACTCACACTCAAACATAGTATATTGAACATGTGCATGATGCCAATAGCATGAAGAAGCAACACATGACGTTTCATTAGCAATGCTTATCAGTACAATGATTAGTGAGCATGCAAAAATAGGCATACTCTTCATTACCTGAGCTCCAAAGTAAAAATAGCCCCCCTAATAATTACAAACTTTGGCTTATATACTTAAGGTGTAATATTGGGTTTTTAGCTAGAAAGGGGTAGTTGCTTCAAAAAGCGATGGGGTATGGCATCTAGACACTTCATTAAGTAAAAAATAGTTTAGAAATAATCAAACTCTTTTGAGTTCATGATTTACAATGCCGGATTAGGCAAAAAAATAATGAGTGCGGGAAAAAGGTTTTGTTGGCCTGTTTGGATTGGCATGATTGGTCTCCTTGCTTCAACATTCCCCCCTCCCAGCTTCTTGTCATCCTTGACAAGACTTCAATCTTTTAGCAGGGTATTTCTTTGCTTTTGCTCGTCGACATACTATTGGAATGCCAACATCATCTGTTGCACTTGGTATTCTTCTTGTGGCTTGTAGATTTTGGTTAAGGGGTTTTCTCGTTCGTGTAAGGTGTATTCCACAAACCTTAATATGAGATCTTTACAGATGGGCATGAACATGATTGAGTCCATCTCAAAGTAGCTCGTATAGAATGCCTCCTCAAACAAAAGTCAGCATGTAGCGGAGGCTGAGTAGGAACATGATCCTTGAGAATAGGCCATAAATTATCTTCATCTTGGGGGTATCAGTCAAATTGAAGATCAGACCCTTGTAGCCCTCCAAGAATGAAGCGCATTTGACTTTAATGGCCTTTATGTTCCTGAAACTGTTGATGCACGCTGAGAGCATATAGCATATTTTTAGCATCATCTTGCATGCGATGTCTGATTTTCCTCGAACCAGGTTGATCATTTTGTTGATGGCCTTCCTCATGTAGGCAAGTGAAGGTGCCTCTCTTGGTTTGGGAAATACTGGGTAATTCAACCATATTGGGTGAGATACAAGCAGCTCTACTGAAAATCAACCCACCTTCTCCTCCTAATGATTGGACAATATGTTGGGTCAATATGAAGGTGGGAGAAAATGAATTTATTGTAATTGCTTGCTTCTTCTCCCCCATGAATTTCTCTTTCCATTCAAGTCTGACTTCCTTGATTTTCTCTAAGTTTCATTCATTTGCTTCTTTGTAGCTTCCCTCGGAATCTGGTAGAATTGATGGTAGCAGTTCTTTCTTCTTCTCTATTGTTAGTCGGAAGTTCTGGATTAGGAAACTCCTCTCATAGCTTCTCTCTAATGGAATTGGCCTGTTTAACTTGAGAGTAGAAGAAATTAATGAGATTACTTTTGAGAAATGACTTTGTGAGCATAGCGGGTGAACATAATTGAAGATAGCAACATAATCATAGAAATTAGTTAACTTGGCATGAACAATACTTTTGCAAGAGAGAGAATTTAGAGAACATGACAACAGTTGAGGACCGGATTTATGTGGAGCCGGTCCCTCCTCTAATAGGCATTTGTATTATGATTTCTCCCATTAAGAGAGACTTGTTACAATACAATATTTGTGTTCCTTGTAACCTAGGTGATGCAATGAAGATGGAAAGCTTCATGCATCACAAGCATAACATAAACTTGAAGAAAGCTTTAACTAATTCTTTCTCCTATGAAATGTTTGATAAGCTACAAGGCTCTACCTACTTCAATAGGATTGACCTTAAGAGTGGCTATCATCAAATAAGGATAGTGGATGAAGATATCTTAAAGACCACGTTTCGCACAACGTTTGGTCTTTATGAATATCTAGTCATGCCTTTTGGTTTGAGCACCAGCTACATACAATCGTCTAATGGAAAAAAAAATTAGACTATACCGCAAATTCACTGGAGTGTTCTTTGATGATATCATCATCTACTCCAAGTCTTTGGAGGAACATACACAACATCTCCAAGTTATCTTTCAAGCATTGAGGGAGAATAAGCTTTTTTTCAACCAAAAGAAAAGTGAATTTTTCCTTCAAGAGATTCAATACTTAGGTCATATTATCTCTCAAGATGGTATCCGTATGGATCCATCAATGTTAGAGGTGATAAAAGCATGGCATAACCCAAGGAATCTACATGAGCTAAGAAGCTTTATTGGTATGTGTGCATATTATAGACGCTTCATAGCAAAATTCTCTCAAGTAGCAGGACCACTACACGACTTAACTAAGAAGAATGTTAAGTATGTTTGGACTGCTAAGGAGAAAAATTCTTTTGATAAGCTCAAAGAGAAGCTTACTTCCCAACCCTTGTACTTCCGGATCTCTCAAAACCATTTGAGATCCAATGTGATGCTTGTGGTGATTGCCTTGGAGCAGTTTTGCTTCAAGAAGGGCATGCCATAGCATATGAGAGCCGAAGGCTCAATACTGATGAACGAGTCTTGAGCATTTATAAGGAGCTTTTAGCTGTTCTACATGCCCTAGACAGATGGAAGCACTACTTACTGGGGACTCCATTCATTCTACGAACCGATCACCAAAGTCTCAAGTATTTCATGACGCAAACCAAGCTTTCTGACAAACAAATGAGGTGGGCAAATTTTCTTTTGCAATTTAATTTTCATATTGCTCACATTGCTGGTAAGCACAATCAAGTGGCCTATGCACTTTCATGACGACCAAAAGTTAATGTGGTATCTATAGCTACTCACAATGCTCTATCTTCTATGATAGATGAGTATGCTACTGACTTTGACTATAGAGACATAATGTCAGCCCTTGCTTTGGGGAAGAAAGAGGAACCATTCACCTTGCAAGATGGTTATCTTCTCCATAGCAATAGGCTATGTGTTACACATTCCCTTCATGATAAAGTTATGTATGAATCCCATGCTCCTCAATATGCGGGGCATAAAGGTATTCAACCTACTTTCCGAGGAGTAGAGACATACTTCTATTGGCCTACCATGAAAGTGGACATACACGAGTATGTTTCAAAATGTGTAGTATGCCAAAAAACCAAGTATGATAGAGGGAAGCAACCTGGATTACTCCAGCCATTGCCTATCCCAAATTCACCATGGGAGAGTATATGCATAGATTTCATCTTTGGATTACCCAAGTCTATCCATGGGAATACGGGAATATGGACAATAGTAGACAGGTTTAGCAAACAAGCACATTTTATTCTTGTCAAAAAGACTATTAAGACACATCAAATGGAAAATCTCTTCATATCTCATATTTTCAAGCACCATGGATTACCCACATCCATCGTGTCAGATAGAGATCCTAGAATGGCCAGTAATTTTTGGAAAGGCCTCTTTGAAAATCTAGGAACAAGATTGAATTTCTCTTCGGCCTATCACCCACAAACGGATGGCCAAAGTGAGATAGCCAATCTTACGATACTCGATCTACTCAAGACGTATGTTACCAAAGTAGATCAATGATCACAATGAGAAAAGTAATTACCTTTTGTAGAGTATGCCTAAAATAATATTGTACATAATCCTATGGGAAAATCACCATTTGAGATCATTGAGGGAAGACCTAAAAGTCCCTTGCTACTCAAAGTACATGGGAAGATCTTTGCTGCCGATGAGTATAGCCGTGACCTACAAGAATATTTTCAAAAGATTAAGGAGGCTATATCCATCTCTCAACAAAGGCAAAAAGTTGTTGCTGATAAGCATAGAAGGGCCTTAATGTTCAAAGAAAATGAATGGGTTTTACTCAAGTTTCCTAAGGCTCGATTAAGGCAAACGACGAGCAAAAATCCTATGGGCCATCAAAAGTATTATGCTAAACTAGCAAAAAGATACTATGGTCCTTTCCAAATCTTGAAGCCCATCAATGAGACGGATTATCAACTCAATTTGCCCAACCATTGGCTCATACACAATGCCTTTCATATAAGCCTACTTAAGCCCTACAAAGGCGAGCCACCAAGTGAGCCAATTATTGAAGACCCTCCCAAAGTTGAAGACCAAGAAGAGGTGCTACAACCCGAAGCTGTCCTTCTGCATGAAGACAAGGTACTACAACATGGTAAGATTATCCAACGGTATCTTATTAAGTTCAAAAATTATCCTTTTTAAGGTGCTAGATGGATGCAAGGAATACAACTTTTTTAAGATGCTAGATGGATGCAAGGAATACAACTTAAGGATAGTATGAACCTTGTCAATGCTTACAATGCTACATCACAGTAAGCAAATGTACAAATTTCTTTTAAATGACTCATGTTTTTGTCTTATAAGACTAGCCCTCTTTTCAATTGTGCACAAATTTAACTAATATGCATGCTTAGAATCATGTTTGTGATGATGACGTCTCTCAAACACCAAGTAGAATTTGTCACTCTACTTTGGGAGAATGAAATGGACTAAAGAGCAGACATGCTTGCGGCAGCTATGTCTCCCAAGCACCAAATGGATTAGTCATCCACCTTGGAAAGATGTCGTAGGGTAAAAAGGGATCCTCTACCCGCTAAGTAAAATTGACTAATGTCTCCCAAGCACCAAATGGATTAGTCATCCACCTTGGAAAGATGTCGTAGGGTAAAAAGGGATCCTCTACCCGCTAAGTAAAATTGACTAATGACTAAGGATTTATCTCTTCTACCTCAAAGTCGAGGATGACTGATTTCAAGAGAGAGTTAATGTCATAAAAGATAATATCTAATATCTAACCAACCCAAATGATTTTCTCATAGTTTAATGTGGGAGAATAAATGGGAACACGTGTTAAGATATAGACATGTGCTTATAGATCTATCTCAACACGGGACCAATGGTAAAGGGGCTCAAATGAGAGATGGCCTATCAAAGAGCAAGGCTAACCAATGGAGCATAATACTTTAGGGTTAGCTTCATTGAAGACCTTCAATAATGTGTGTAAAAGTCCTTTGATCTTAGGTAATCTAGGGGTGAGCTTGAGGGGGGAACCCGACCCAGATCGAGGTGCTAGTCCTGCTTGTCATGCTTGATGAGGTGCTTGAGGTGCTTGATGATTGAGATGCTTGAGGTGCTTGGCATGCTCGAGATGCTAGAGTTGCACTTGAGGTGAGAACCTAGCCCAAGCTAAAGTGCTTAAAGGCCAAGCTTGTGGTGGGAGATGGGCCTATGCATGAGGGTCTTGAGGTGTCAAAAAGTCAAATATTCAATACCTACAAGGAGGGGGCGAGCCCTACATGAGGGGGGATGAGAGAGAACACCTACACACTCACACAAGGCATGCATGGTACAAACAAAGGAGAAGGGACACTTGTCAAGTTCCTCCTCATGTTGTCCTCATGGTGTGCCTGAAGTCTATTGGTTTGCCACCCAAGGGGTCCAATGATAATTTAGGATATTTAATTAATTGATTTTGTATTTATCAAGTCATCTCTCTCAAAGGGGAAAGGGGGACACTTGTCTCAAGGCTACCCTTGCTGCTTGTAATGCCTCCTGCTTGGAGGGGTCCAATGAGCTTCAAGCATGAGATACAAGGGGGGGGGGGGGGGGGGGGGGGGGGGGTCAACCCAAGCAAGCTTGGGGGTTGCTTAGAAGGTATACTCACCCACACACACTCACAAACACTCTCATTGTGTGCTATGCAAAGTGCAAGAGCTCCCTCTCCTTCTCCAAGAAAGTAGATATTGAGAGCCTACACCAACTCTCTTGGCTATGGAGTGAAAATCCATCCAAGAGCCATGCTTCAATGCTTAAAATTGACATCTCCTTCTTCTTCATTACTATGCTATTATGTATGCTAGCAAGAAGAGTTATGATAAGTGAGGAACTAATTCTTTCTCCTATGAAATGTTTCTTCTTCCTCTTCCCTACCCTCATTCCCTGCTAGCTCTCTCCACCTTCGAAGGTGTTTGAGGTCTTGGGATAGTTAAAGCTTTCTTCAAGTTTATGTTATGCTTGTGATGCATGTTCCATGTTCATTGCATCACCTAGTTTACAAGGAACACAAATATTGTATTGTAACAAGTCTCTCTTAATGGGAGAAATCATAATACAAATGCCTATTGGAGGGGGGACCGGCTCCACATAAATCCGGTCCTCAACTGTTGTCATGTTCTCTAGATTCTCTCTCTTGCAAAAGTATTGTTCATGCCAAGTTAAGTAATTGCTATGATTATGTTGCTATCTTCAATTATGTTCATCCACTATGCTCACAAAGTCCTTTCTCAAAAGTACTCTCAAAAATTTCCGCTACTCTCAAGTTAAATAGGCCAATTCCATTACATTCTCTAAAGTGATGTACTTTAATAAATTGAATTTTAATAGATGGTGATCATAGTGGAGGTTCATGACCACAACGTCCTTAGTCACTACCCAATGTTCCTTTGATAGATGTGAGTACTCTTAAGGCAATTTGTGGGGTTCAGTTGAAGTACCCACATATACCGGGCCTTAAAACTACTTGTCCTCTTGCTCTATTTACTCTTCAATTTGCTCAAACTTAGGCCCTGTTTCCAAGGGTCCTTTCTCTCTAGTTGGGAGATTTTGGAATTGATTTATTGTTGATAATTGTTTCTTATCTCGTCCACTTCCTTCATCAGCATCTTGATGCCTTTGTCCTTTGCTTTTCCCTCTTCTTCCATGGCTTTGCTCTTTGTGCGTAGAGATTCTTTTAAGGTGATTCTCGTTGTTTGGGAAACCTCTAAGGCCCGTTGCAAGTCTGTTATCTGCTTTTTATAGATGTCGGTCTGATAAAAACTGCTTGTTGGGATAAGCAAAGGATCTTCCATGAATGCTACTGGCTGTCTATTCTGATCAGTTATTCATCTTTTTAGTACATCTAGTGAGATCCTTTGCTTCTCTGAGCAAGTGCTGCAGATTCCTTGGCACTTTGGTGTGCTTGTTGATATTGCTTCTCTTTTTGTTCCAAGGCAAGCTTACTATTTTGAGCTATGCCCTCTTGTACTTACATGGGCATCTTCTCTTTCTCGTACATTTCCTTGTATTTTACTAGCTCTTTGCTGACATGCTCTAGCTCTGCGTCCCTTCTATGAAGACCTTCTACTAGAAAATTGTTGGTTGCTACCAATTCCTTGTTCTTACTCCTTGTTTTCTCCATCTCTTCTTGTACACTGACCACCGCTAAGCTGAGTTTGATTTTTTTTTTCTTCTTCTCTCTCATACTTGAGAGCTATCTACATGATCTCTTTGTTTAAATCCTCAGCTAGCTTGGATAGAAGTGCTACCTTGGCCATACTAGACATTGATTTATGGATTATTGGCCCTTGAATAGTAACTTGTGTCGTCTCAATGGTGGGTTTTAGCCTAGATTCTTTGCTTTCAAATTTCTTCATGAGAGTGATCTCCGTTGGAGTGGTTGTCTTGAGTCATTTCTCTGGTCTGCCTCCAATGGTGGGGAGTCTCCTTGAGAGAATGTCGGGGCAATTACTTGAGTTCTACCTCTCGTTCTTTCTCCACATCTCCAGGATCTCTTTTACTACATGGTTTACTTGTTGTTGGGTTTTTGATAAAGTTGGTAAACCAACCATCTTGAGGTTTTCTTGTACTTTTAACAAGCCTTCAGACTGATTTATTCCATCTTGTACTTGTTCAGTTTTTAGTTCCTCTTCTTGACTAGTCATCATGGGGTTTCTTGTGTTTTTTTCAAGCCCTCTAATTGATCATCTTCACATGTAGTTTGCTTGGGTATTTCTGGCTCTGGGATGAGTACTTTTAAGAAGGACTTTGGTAGTTCTACCATAGCCTAGGCCTCTTCTAGGCTATAGCCTACATCTAGCAGATCTTGGATGGCCTTTTTGGCATGTTCTTCCTAGGTGAGCTGCCTTGAGACCTTCATTTGTGGGTTGGACTCCATGTGAATCAAATTTGTGGGCACATGACTGGGCATCTTTGGTTCTACTTGTTATTGAGTCTCATGTTGCTACCCTTGCCTTGCCTACTCCTCCTGATGGTAGATATGGTCCATCATATCTATGACATTTTCTTCATCAAAAGTTTCTTCTTCAATAGTGGTCTCAGTAGGTTGTTGTCGGTCTAATCTTCTCTTTGTCCTTAGTTCTTCGGTGGAGGCACCTTCTTCCGGCTGATCTTGAGTCTTCATTCTTTTTGGTTCCTCCCCTTTTTCTCCTTCTTCTGCAGGTCTTTTTGATGTTTGGCCAGTTTGTTCTTTCATTTTGACCCTCATCGTATCTGATAAATTCTGGGCCTCCTCTTCTTTTCTAATTTTTTTTGTGTCTCTTTTTCTTTGAGAAACATCTATTTCTTTTCTTCTTATGCTTTCAAATTTCTCTCTTGCTTATCCTTAGCCTTCTGTTCCCTTTGCTCCACCCTCCTGGTGTATGAAGACATTAGTTTCCTTTCTTGAGTAGTGGGGTCTAAGTGCTGGAGCTCTATCTTTTCCTCGTCAGTCTCTGATCCTACTAACTCAAAGCTAGTGGTCCCTTCATCTCTCACATATTCTGCTTGTGTTGTCTTTTTAGCTCTGGTGGTACGTGCAGATGTAGATTGTGCTACCACCTTCTTTACTTTTGGTTGCCATACTCTTTCTGCCCATTCATTGGATTTTGGGACATCTTCTAGTGAGTCATGCTCTTTGACTAAGCATACCACAATCTTTGTTCATAATTCAGCTCCCGAACGGTTTCACCCATTGCTTTTTCTCGGCCACTGCTACAAGCCGATCGAAGCCTCATTTGGCTAGATCTAGAGGCACATGATTGTGTTGTGGTACTGACTTGTGGAAGGTTGAATCCAAATTCCTATTGGGCCTCATGTATTTGGTTTTTCTGTCAAAGTGTAGGTGCTAGTGCAGAACCCTCATCAAATATAATGTCCTTCTTTCTTTGATGTTGTTGAACGTAGGTAACTTCATAGAATTGAAATCTTCATCAACATAGCCTTGTGGCTTTATTGGTCCCCTTGGTAATTTTGTGATTTTTGCTATGGAATCCGGGGTGGTCTCTACTGTAACCTTCTCCTTGTCTGCTTTTGTAAGAGTAGCCATCATCTTTTCTTCATCCACCTTCTGGAGAGTGGTGATTAACTCATGAGCCCTTCTATAATCTACCCATACTATCGGCAAGGAGAGGAAATCCTTGACTCCTAGCCTGGATATGGCTATGTCAGCATTTTGTGGTGTGTATGCAATGGTATTGACTTCTTTGGGCATCTGTGGTGCCTTCCATCTCTTTCCTTGCTCGTCTTTCCATACACAATTAAAGACTCTGAGGTCGTGCTGAGTTTGAATGGCCTCATCAATAAAGCAAGCCCTTGACCCTCTAACGTGGTCCATGTAGACCTGATAGCTTTCCTTTTCTTTGAGTTTGTAGATGCTCTAGTGTTTCTTTTTCCTAGGAGTATCTGAACCTAGGAAAAACAAATGACAAAAATCCAATTTTTACCTGGATAATCATCAAATGTCATTCAATTGTACAGTTAGTACTCTGAAAGTTAGTTTGGTCAATATCTTGAGCTTAGAGTGTCTAATTTTGGCATATGAGGTGTCATTGGAATCACTTTGAGATGTACTTCATCATGGTCAACTCCAATCCCAAAAATCTGACAAGTGGCAACAATTACAGTAGGTGTCATATGTGCCAAATCTGACATTTTTTCACATATTTTGTACATTCACCTCTCATTGATCCCATCCATACTAAAAATGATCAATTTGGACACTTAAATCTTCAAATTATGCCCTAAAAGTTTTTGGATCCCTTCTAACTTGGTCTTCAAGTTGGATTTTTTTATTTTTGACCTGCCTTGTGACTTTATTTTTGCATTCTACTCTTCAAATGGGTTCTCTGGACTGGAAACATGTTATAGTTTGTCAACTTTCCTAGCTCAAGTGCAATTTCCAAGTCATGTGGCAGCATCCGTAGTACTTGTCAATTATGCCCAATTTTAGCATGAGGGGTATCCTCTAATTCCCCTTGATGTGTAGACTCTATTGCCACCCTGTATGGTCAATTTGGATCATTGGTTTGGTCACCACTAGTTTTTTTTTTTCGAGAGTTTGGTTTGTTAAGCAAGCCCTAGTTATGGTTTTGCAGTTGGGTTCAAGCCTCCCCTGTAGCTTCCTAAGGTCATTTATGTGCTTCTTGAGGGTTGGGTTGTAAATTTTGTCCTATAAGGTAGCTACTTTGCCCTTCTTTAGAAAAAACACATTGAAAATGCACTTTCTATGATAAGTTGAACTTCGATCAACTTTTTTCCCTATTCCTTATGGCAATTGGATTGTACATATCCTTGGTCTCCCCAATACGATTTCATTTCTAGATTCATTTGAGATCCAACCTCAAATTCCTCTATTGTGGCAGGAACACCCCTCTTCTATCATTGGTCCAGTTTGCATGTTTGCTTGGCTCACTAGCTTCGTTGGCCTCTCTAACTTGTTTCCACAATTCGTTAAGACTATCTGTTTCTCTACAGCCTTAAGGTATAGCTAAGTGAAATCCCTCTGAAGAGTTACCCATGGTATTCAATACTATCTTTGGTTCTTTTTTTGGGTCCTTGAGCTCTGGTTCGTGCTCATGACTAGGATCTGACTCTATTTGCTCCTAATTTAGTGGGATTATTGGTGTTGGTGGGACAAGGATCACATCCTTAGGTTTTCCAACTAGTGGTTCTAGTAAAGCTTGGGATGTTTAGGGATCATTTTTTGGTAGATTTCAAGCCTTTGCTTCTCTAGCTCTACAGTTCTCATTGATACTTTAATGTGACAACAATAAACACTTGAAAAGAGGGTTATGACACCTTTCTTGCAGCCTAACATATACTTGAGAGTTTTCAAGTCTTCTACCAAATGCCATTCAACTTGGAACGTACCCAAACTTAAAACCTACAATTGTTCGTCCTTCCTATTATTGCTCATTGAAATATCATTTGACGGACTCATGTGTCTAATGCAGGAGATGAAAAGCTACAAGCCACCAAATATTCTTCTCTGATTGAATAGCAAAACATGTGTTTCCCTTTTTGTTTGCATGTAGCTCAACATCGACGTCCACCAAGGCCCTATTCATCAATGTAATGCTTACCATTTCAAGATGTTGACCTTTGACAACCTCGCACTCATCAAGATTTAGGTTATTCTACTATTGGTGCATATCTGACTCCTTCAGATCTTGTTCCTCATAGTGGGGGTTGTTGTCCTAATACTAGCTGTGGTCTTTTAACTCCTACTGGCCCTGGAAGAACTCCTGTTGTATATCTAGGAATTGGTGGGGCTTGTGCTTGGGCTACTTGGCATTGTGGGGAATACTGGCATTCCTTACATATCCCTTGTTGTAATAGCACTCCTCAGTCATGTGATTTGGCCATTTTTGCTCTATTGCACACCATTTGGGTTGCTTAGCTTGCATCTTAGAAAATGGATTGATCCTCTTGAGTACCTCTTCAGTGAGCCTCCTTCACCAATTCATTTAATGTAGGGAGGGTTGCTTAGTACTTGGTTTCTTAGTTCTTAAGCACATAATGGCATATAGACCTCCTTGAGTCCCTATGTTTATGCATGTTCCACATTAATGCATGTCCCACATGTTGAGAAACCATCATAGCACATTCCCCCTAGAACCCAAAATGTCATCCAAACCACACCATTACCACCTCTAGTGCTAGGACCATAACCTCCACATCCAAGAGTTGCCTCTATAAACCAAGTAGCTTGTGATCCATCTAGTGCTTGTTTGGATTGTGAGGATGACACACACTCTAGTGTTACCTATGGAGTCAATATGCTTGAGGAGTGTCCGTAGTACTACATGTAAGACCCTTGGGGACCATTCAAGCATGTATATCAACCGGTTGCCCTTGTATCAAGAGGCAACAACATCAATATCACTTCTAGGAGAGTATCTCTTCAATTCTACAAATGTAGTGGACCACATCATGTATCTAAATGTCCTATTAGAATGCAAATAAATGTTAGTGTAAAAAGCATTGTAACAATTAACAATGCCAATACTTTTGTGTAATTGTTGTGGCATAGATCATTTTATTTCCTAATGTCCCAATAATCCAAACACACAATTGGATTTTGATTGAGATTACCAATGGGACACCACAAACTACACATGTGGTACCAGTAAATGTACTCACACAGTTGATGCAACCAAAATCAAAATTTTATCCTCCAAGACAGAGATCTCTAAAGGCTACAAATTTAAACCCTAGTCCAAATATTAACGTAGGGATTGATGATGACCCTGTGTATATGAATGACCCTAAAGATGATTCAGATTCAATCAAGACAATGGAAACTAAGAGGACGCCATGAGAAAAAATCCAATGGGGATCACCCTATGAGGAAGTTGAGCAATGACACCACTAGGAGAGGACATAAGAAAACCACTCCCATACCACCAGCAATTCAACTTGTGTCTTCAAGGCTAACCAACAAGGACAAGAACCTCCAAGAGGAGCCACAAACCTAGGAAGATTAGGACTATGGACATAGTGTTTCCATGCAATCTCAACCTTACAAAGCCTATTAGGAAAATTATGAACCCCAAAAGGGCCTTGTAAGAGCAACCAATAGATTTTGGTCAACAATAAGACATAAAAAGGGGGGGGGGGAGGGGGCATGGATATCCCATATCTGCGTACCTCAAAACTATATCATGTAGCATATGTATGGAAGGAGCTCAACAATGCGATCCAAAAGCACTATTGTTTGACTAATTTGAACTTAAAATGCTCAAGTTGTGGCCATTCAAAAAAATACAGAAACTGGTTCAATCGTGGATTCCAAAATCATCTTTGACCCTAAAGGGACCTTTTGGGGTTCATATTTTCCCGACCATAAACCATTGGCCATACCTAGTATTATCTAGGAGGAAAGTGAGTGTAAGACATCATAAACTGGGCATACACATTATCTGTTTGAGAGAATGTTTAGTTATTGAGGGAATACCTGGCCCCATTAAAGAAGTGGAGATACCATCTTCACCAACCTTAAGTCACCAAATAGAACCTCAAAAAGGACCATTAAATATTACCAAATTAATGTATTTCATGGCTTCTAAAGTAAGAATCACTATCATGTAAGATTGTATAGAGATCCCGAGCTATTCTTTGCTCTCAAGGCATTTCTCAAAGAAGAACTAAAAGCTGGGTTACCTTAATATGCACAAATTTATAGGCCCAATGAAATTTCAGTTGAGAAGGAACGCTTGGATCCACACAAAAAATTTGTAATATACCAAACATTTTTCAGTAGAAATATTTTATTTATTTTGCAAATATTTGAAGTTTGCATTTTATTAAGTCAAAGAGCATTCTAATGGAATGATCGAATCAAAAATCAAACTTTAGAACTATTAATTATGACCCTTATTCACTTGAAAACAATAGGTTGATGGGAAACTTAAGCCTCAAGACTGTATCTAGAGATAAGAGTTGACCCTTGGGAAAGAAGGAGCAATTTTAGGAAAGAGAGAGCAATTTTAGGAAAGGACGAGTAATTTTATAAGAGAAGGAGTAGGACAAGTACTTTTAGGAAAGAAAGAGTCTTTTTAGAAAAAGAAAGAATGAGTTTAGTTTAGAGTTCTTTTCTTGAAAGCCAAACTTCTTCTAAGAGGTTCGAAATCGCACATTGGAATCCGTGTCCGCAAAAAAGAAAAGGCCACGAACATACACGAACTTATCTCTCCTTGCTTCTCTCTATTCTTAGCTGGCCTTAAGAGCCTATATAAAGACCCCTCTCCCTTCACTTTGAGGAAACACACTCTCAAAAGCAAAAGCTCTCTTGCCTTGACATCGGAGTTACCTTCTCTCCCTCAACCTCTCTCCCTCAAGCTCTTACCCTCAAGCCATCTCTATCTCCAACTTCTTTCTCTACCATCATCGTACTGTCCCTCAAATTCTTGAGTTCTCTTTCTCACTTTCTTCTTTCTCTTTTTCAATACGATGGCCACGAAGCGAGTGACTTGAAGCTTGAAGGACGCTCATGTCGCTCCAACTCCAAGAAAGGTGCAAAGGAAAGCATCAACTACTCCAAACATTGCTCAAGCGGAGGTATTGGTCGCAGAAGAAGTCGAAGCCGTCCAACCTCAACCACGAGAGGTAGTTGAACGTGTTGCTAATCCTGTAAGATGAATTTATAATTCTATATCATTATACATGATGACCGGTAAGTCAAGCCTAGGAATTCCCTTAAACTGTCCAAGAAACGTGATTATATCACAAGAAACAAGCATATGATTTCATAGAGTAGATAAAGAATTGTTTGATTTTTATGGTTATTGTTTGATAAACTGTCTCTGTTTGATATGAGTAGTTAATTATGTTTGAGAAATCACATAAAGAAAATAATTGCTGAAAGAATATCTTGTCTCTAGATGGAACTCGCGGTTAGCGAGGTGATTTCGTGATTAGCGAAGAATAAGTTGAGGTTATCAGCTCTCTTTTTGTCTCTTGTAGTTAGCAAGATACCTTGCAGTTAGTAGGATGCCTTGCGATTAGCGAGATGTTCCCTTGCGGTTAGCGACTGGGAAAATATGCGCCTTTCGGGGTTAGCGAATAAGTAAATCCTTTGCAAAGGCTCTGTTGTTAGACAAATAAAGTCTGTAGGTAGTGGAAAACTCTTAAGAATAATTGAAAGATTCATTTTTGTTGAATTATAGGATTGTCTTCATTAGACCATGTTTGAGAAAGAAATGTTTTGATGATGTTTGAAGGGCTAGATGAAAGAACCTGTGCCTGGAATTAAGAAAAGAATATTGTTTGTATATGTAAAACAGTGTGGTAGCAATCAAAAAATAAGCTAAAAAGTGTGAGTGTGGGGTGGAAAGTGGGGGCTGCTGGCTCAGGTTGCTAGTCAAGGATGGGTGGTCTTGATTAGTCAAGAAACTCTCTCTTATTAAGAGAAGTGAAAGCTATGGACCCAATTAGTCGGGTACTTTTCACAAGATTACTAGTTAGTTTAGATTAAGTCTCATATCATATTTATGGTTTATGGATGGCAACCATGCCTCTTAAATGTGGGGAAAAAAGCGTTGTTTATGGATTCTAAATATGTCAATGGGATTTCATCTTTATGTTAGGAAATAACTTTCATTAGAATCCTAGATTTATCGACCTGGCTTGTGGCATATGACCGTTATAACCACGTAAACGATGGATAGAGGACTTCCTCTCTTCTGTTGCTCGTATCTCTACTTTGTGGAAATGGAGGAGGGTGTCGTCAATGGAAAAGGAGAATAAAGGAAGGCCATCTGTCAAGTCGCCCCAATCTTCTCGGGGTTGGAGACCTCACAATGGGTATCAGAGCCTTAGGTTTAAAGTTTGGTTTCTTAACCGTCTGTACTATTCTTGGGCTTGATTGCATGAATCCTTGATTGAAATTGTTACCCTATCTGTTTTATAGCACAAGTTCATGGATGCCAATTGTTTAACTATCTTTAAGGAAATATATCACACTGCTTGCCAATCACCACTGTTCAAATTTTGAGAGAATGTGTTCCACATTCTTGACAAGATTTTTGCACCTCACATCAATTTTGATCCACCAAATACATGGTTATATACAAGTTGTTGGGTTTGTGGAACAACCTTTGCTATCCGAGCACGTCACATTGAACACTTGGAGGTTGACCTACATCGAATCAAGTGGGCTCAAGAATTGAAGCCGGTTTCATACTTTCAATTTTATGAAGCACCACAGACTGTCATGGCCCCGGATGGAGTCAAAATTCGTAATCGATGGGTTTATGACAAAGTGACATCAGTTATCCTTGGCAATCGAGTTGTTATTGACAATCGCACTCGACCAACCTTCAAGGAAAAAGTTTTCATTGGCTACCCCAAGCTTCCTCTTGTGTTTCACTTCTTACATCCACATCACCAACCACCAACCTTTTACAACATGTCAGATGACGTGTATTACAACTATGGTTGAAATCTCTATTATATATTCTCATGGAGAAATCTTTTGTAGACCCCTATATGGATTTTTGATGAGTTTATGAGTAGTAATGTTTTGCTTCAAAAGATTGTTGACTGGTTAAGTCATTTGATTGAGTTGTTTTTCTTCAAATAACTTGTATGGCTGGTTAAGTTGTGTGATTGACAAGAGTCATAACTGGTTAAGTCATGTGACTAATTTCTGATGGGTTGGGTAAGTCATGACTGATTAAGTCATGTGACTGAGTTTTGATGGACTGAATAAGTCAGAATTGGTTGTCATATGGTTAAGTTTTAATAGACTGGGTAAGTCATAATTGATAAAGTTATGTGGTTGAACCTTTAGTGGATTGGATAATTCTAAGTTTAGAAAATACCCTAATGTTTTGGGTTTTTATGAATATTAATGTTAATATATGCGTATACTCAAGAGATCCCTCAAATCAGTCCTATAATGGAAAACCCTCAGAACGATGCTATCTATACGGAGATTTGAGAGAACAAGTTATTGTTGAAACAAATGCAACCACCTTCTTTTAAAGGAGAGGGTGATGATATTAAAAAGGATGCAGAAGTATGGATTGAAGCTATGGATGATTACTTCTTGGCTTCAAAGACTGCACATGAAAATCAAGCAATGCTAGGGATGTTTCATCTCTTTGGTGAAGAAAAATTATGGTGGAAACAACATTGTCGTGAAATGGGAGTATTGGATAACTTTCATAGTTGGAGAGAAATTAAACAGGCTGTGAAGGAAAGATACTTACCTCTTGCACACAAAGCATTGAAGATGAATGAGTTCTTTAGCTTGAAGCAATATAGTCTACCTTTGGAAGAGTACTACTCAAAGTTTGTAAGTCTTAGGCGTTATGCTCCACCAATGACCATAGAACAACAGGTAGCCCGTTTCTGTCAAGGTTTAAGAGAACCAATCAACTCGCAATTAGAAGCCATGAAACCTACTACTGTGTAAGATGCGTTACTACGACCTAAGCCCTTAATGCAGGAGTAAGGGGTTAGAAGAAGAGTTGAACAAAATCAAAGTTTTAGTGGAGCGAGACAACCAATAAGGATTCCAAATAATAATGGAAAACCACAAAGAGATTATGTTGCTAATGCTCAAAATCCTTCATATTTGGATGTTAGATGCTTTGAATGTGGAGAGTTGGGACATTATCGAAATAGATGTCCATGTTTGACTAATAGAGCAGCAACAACAACTGAAGTAGATCAAAGACACAACAATGGACGAGGTGGTGGATGAGGTAGAGGACAAGGAAGAGCAGCCAGAGCCTTTGGAAGAGGTCAAGGTAGGAAAGCACATGCACATGCAGTCATAGGAGAGCCTACCCTTGGTGAAGAAGAAGAGAGAGCAAGAATTTATGCAGCTATTGACAACCCTAGAGCCCAAAGACAATTTGTTGTTATTCAAACACCAGCAACCTATCAAGGTAAACCTTTTAACCTCCTCGTCAATTGTGGCAGTACTCATTCTTTTCTATCCTCAAAATGCTTGCAAAAGTTGAACCTAAATAAAAAACAAGCTAAACCCATGACAGTAGAGTTGGCTAATGGAAAAACAGTGGTATCACAATATTCTATGGGAACCCTTGACTTTGAACTAGGAGGCTACTTCAACTTTCTTTAGAACCTTATTAGTTGGGATGTTTGATGGAATTCTTGGGATGGATTGGTTATCTAGGAATCACACTAGCATCCACTATGGCCTAGGTAGTATGAGCTTTAGAGATAGTCCAGCAAATCAAGTTGAAGCACAGGGAAAGAATGGGATTCAAAGATTCAATTAGTTAAAGCCAGCCATATACTCAAAGGTATGAGGACCGAACAAAAAATATTTGTGGTCAAGATGAATAAGATGGATTCAAAATCAAGCATTAGAAAACCCTCTTGGCTTCATGATGAATATTTGGATGTCTTCCTTGAAGATCTTACCTCTCTTCCTCCAAATCGAGAGATTGATCATAGATAGAGATTCTTCAAGGAAGTGAGACAGTGTCAAAGAGACCTTACAGAATGGCGCTACCAGAGGCCATTGAATTGAAGGAGCAGCTTAGTCAACTTATTAAACAAGGATTTATTAGACCGAGTAAATCAAGTTGGGGATCTCCAATACTCTTTCAAAAGAAGGAAGATGGGACTTTACGACTCTGCATTGATTAACAGAGGACTAAACCAGGTAATAGTTAAGAACAACTATCCTATCCCACGAATCAATGAATTGCTGGATAGGTTACATGGTTCCAAGGTCTTCTCAAAGATAGATTTAAGATCTGGTCATTATCAAATCAGAATAAAGGAATCAGATATTCCAAAGACAAATTTCAACAAACGATATGGACATTTTGAGTTTATAGCAATGTCATTTGGTCTCACTAATGCTCTGGCTACATTCAATAGATTGATGTAGGATATTTTCAGGCTGTTCCTAGATGAATTTTTTCCTGTCTTCTTTGATGATATTCTAATCTACTCAAAGGATGAAGAAGAACATGAAGACCACCTGAGAAAGGTGTTGGATATTCTCTGATAACACAAGCTATATGCAAAGATGAGCAAGTGTTCATTTTTCACTCCAAGGATTGAGTATTTGGGACTTATTGTTTTGCATGAAGGAATCTCAATGGACCCTGCTAAAGTTCAAGACATTGTTGAATGGCCTCAACCATCAAATGCAAGCGAGCTTAGAGGATTCTTGGGAATCACAGGATGGTATAAAATCTTTATAAAGGATTATGCAGTGATTGCTTCACTCTTGATCAATCTTCTGAATAAAGGAGTGAAGATAAGCTGGGGACCACTATACCAAGAAATATTTGACCAACTCAAGCAGTATGTGACTACAGCACCATGCCTAAAGCTACCAAACTTCAATCAGGCCTTTGAAGTCGTTAGTGACGCTAGTGGAATAGCAGTTGAAGGAGTATTAGTTTAACAAGGTAGACCAATATCTTTCACCTCATGTAAGCTTAAGGTTCATGAAAAGAACTATCCCACCCATGACCTCAAACTATTGGCAATCATTCACGCTCTGAAGCTGTGGAGACACTACTTATTGGGAAGGAAGTTTCAACTTATAACAGACCATAAGAGCTTAAAGTGGATTTCCACCCAAGCAACTTTGAATATCCAACAAAGGTGATGGGTAGAACTTTTGCAAGAATTTGACTTTGACATTATCTATCGTCCCGAAAAAGAAAACATGGCTGCAGATTCACTTAGTCAAAAACCTTTTTTGAGCCTCATATCTATACCCAACAACCCAGTCATTGAAAATATTAAGGAAGTTGCATCATCTGATCCAAAGTATCAAAGACAGCTTAACCTTGTTGGATCTGGGGATTCAAAGAATATACCTTCAATGTTACACTTCTTACATGATGGACCTTGTCTCTACTATAGAGATAGGTTATGTGTACCAAAGGACCATAACTTAAAGAAGGATATCTTATTTGAGGCCCATGATAGCCCTACTTCAGAACACCTAGGATATACGAAGACTCTCAATGCCATATGAAAAAGTTTCTATTGGATTAGGCAAAAGGCAGATATTCTACATTATGTTCGTCAATGCTTGACATGCCAAAGGATTAAAGCTGAGAGAGTTAAACTTCCCGGTAAACTTCAACCATTGGACAGTCCCCAAATGAAGTGGGAGTGTATAAATATTGACTTCATCATTGGATTACCTACGGTACAAGGAGGTTATAATTCACTTATGGTACGAAGGTTGCACATCTCATATCAGTCAAGACAACATTTACCGCCTCTGACATTGCATGACTATTTGTTAAAGAGATTTTTAGATTCCATGGATTCCCCAAACGGATTGTAAGCGATTAAGATGTGAAGTTCACTTCAAACTTTTGGACCTCACTCTCAAGGAAATTGGGATAGAGTTAACCTTTAGTACCGCATACCATCCTCAATCAGATGGTCAAACAGTACGAGTCAACCAAGTCATCAAAGATATTCTTAGAGCTTATTGCAGTAGAGAACCTAAGCAAATATCCATTTCTTTGTTTTAATTCAAAAGATATCCTTTGGATTTCTTTCTTAATACTAGAGGTTTGACTCCCTTTAAACTGCCAAATAAAGAAGCCCTTCTAGACCCCATTCTCTTCCTAATAGTGAATAGATTTGTAATTGAAAATGAATCTTGCACCATGACTCACTCAAACTACTTTTAAGAAAGATACATACATTGGGAAGAGCTCACCTTATATGGATGTCCTACATGGATTGACTAAGTCCGACAATGTTGACTCGGTATACAAAATTGAATCATACTGCAAGGAGATGCCAAAACCAAAAGTTAGCTGAACAACAAAAGGAAGCAAAATTAAAGCAAAAACCCTCACACAACAAGAGCCCATAGACTTACATTCTACAACTAAACATTTCAAAGCTTATACCATGGGAGAGAAAAAATTTGTGTACACTAAAGCCCAACAAACACCTATCAATGGAAGTAGTGGAGTCTACAATGGTCCGGTGCTAGTTAAGGAGATAGAATTGGCAAACCTTTATAAGGAGTCTAAACCATTTTTTATCACCCAAGACCTTATTGATATTGAAGAGGTTGCATTGAAGGATCTCTTCAAAGAACTCAAAGATATACTTTTTTGGACATATCATGATATGAAAGGCATTCCAACTTTTGTAGTGCAACATACAATACCAATGATTAGCACTACTAATCCATCCAACAATGAATCTACCCAATGAATCTTAAGTATGCAAAGATTGTTCAAGAAGAACTTTTGAAAACTTAATCAAATGTGGATTCATATACCCTATTGAGAACTTGGAATGTGTTTCTTTGATGGTCATTGTACCAAAGAAGAATGGAAAACTCGGAGTGTGTGTGGACCCTCAAAAAGGGTAATGAAGCCACTAGGAGAGATCATTATTCTTTGCCATATTTGGAACATGTGCTTGAGAGAGGTGCAAGAAAGGAGGCTTATAGATTTTTAGATAGGCTTTGGAGTGTTTGCATTTTGTGTCATGGCCTTTAGCTTAATGTATGCCCTTGCTACCTTCCAATAGTTTATAAATAGTGCTTTCAAGAAGAATTTAAGGAAATTTTGTGAATCTTTCTTACACGACCTTTCATTAGAGGGCAACATAAACCTAGGGCATAAGTGGATGTCTACAATTAAGTGTACTATTGATTGGAGACCCTGATATCACAACACACAAATCAACTCTTAACCCTATCACTCAAGGAACGACCCTTAGATATCACCTCTTGAGAGAATAGAAAATAAGAAAATATGGTAGATCTAAGAAGTTAAAGCATCCTTGTTTGTGGGACAAACCTCTAAAGCTTCAACTCCATGGATAAAATAGATAGTGTTGCACCCACGACTCAGCATGACTTGACAAAGTGTACATATCAATGGGACCTAAAGGCTTCCTTAATGGCCCCTTCTACTCTTCATTGTCATTAAAAAAAGAAGCCTCGTACGAAACCATCCACTTACCCCAAGAAATTCAAGGCTACAAAAATCCTAAACGTCTTTGGGAATCCCAAGGCTATTATGACAACAATAATAAAATTTGGGTACCTAGACATAGATTATGTTCTTTCATGTTGCCTATAGAACCATGTAAGACAAATCCTATAACTCCAAATCCAATTGAGGATTGCAAGAAGGGAAAGATTAGGGAATACTCCACACATGTTCCAAAACTAGTTTGGCTTCCGAAGTGAGAATGATATATTCCACCTAGCTCAGGAAGGGGGGATTCACATGAAGCTTCTAGATCCTCATGTAATTCATCTATAGATGGAAAAGATTCTACACAACCTCCACATACCACTATCAATCTCCACAAAAACATAAATGAATCAATGCCTTCCCTTGTACATTTATTGCCTAAAGAGACATTTTGAGTTAGTTCATGGGAGAGTACCTTACCACTATTGCAACTTGATGAAGCACCTAGGGTGGTGGGAAACTCTTGGCCAAAGTCCTCACCTATTAAAACTTAGAAAAATTGGTTTCAAAGTGTGATGACATCTTTCCAAAAGGTATGATCTACGTAAGGAAGAGATCAAACATTCGCTCACTTCCCTCTTAGATTTCCTCCCTGACCTCTTGACTTCCAAATCTTAGGGAATGTATGTGTGTGTGTGTGTGTGTGTGTGTGTGTGTGTGTGTGTGTGTGTGTGTGTGTGTGTGTGTGTGTGTGTGTGTGTGTGTGTGTGTGTGTGTGTGTGTGTGTGTGTGTGTGTGTGTGTGTGTGTGTGTGTGTGTGTGTGTATATATATATATATAGCCTTATACTCAGACCAAAACAAAAATAGAAAGTCAAGGAGCATGATGCATCTAGCAATGAGAGTGAAGCATACAAGGTCTGACCCATAGACCAAAACTCACAATGTCACATCACGCACAATGAAATATATTATTTGCAACCTAATCAAAATCTATATGTGTATACAAATATTTCTAGTTCACCAGTCATTTACTACTAAGTTTGGTAAGGTATCCTCTTTACTTTTCTCAAGTGTTTCACATGATCTACCCTATACGTACCTTTGAATGGAATTGCTAGTTCACTAGAGTCATCCACTTCTAATTTTGGTGAGGTGTCCTCTTTACTTTTCTCAAGTGTTTCACATAATCGTACTTACTTTTGAATGGAATCTAGTAGGTCAACTAGCATGTGAGGAAAATTTTGAGGAGTTAGAATTCCAGATACATCTATTAACCACCATGAGTGATCCCTACCTATTAGAGAGTATGTCCCCAATTGCACAAACTTATCCTTTTGAACAAGATGAGAATCCATGCCTAATGAAATTCCTTGTGAACCTATGTGAATAGGATGATGAGAAAGATTTATCAGATTGCATGAAGAAAACTCATGGTCTAACTTTATTTATCTTGACGATGAGGATAAAGATTTAGACATAAGACTACCAGCCAATCTGTACAACATTCACTTACCTTGATCATTGTTAATGCGGTAAGTGATAGGTAGATTAGTGTTCTCTAATTTTTTTAAATATTTGCTTCTAGTGAATAAATGAATTCTTTTCACACTGATGTGCCTCCTCAAAGTATAGTTTTGTTTTGTTATCTTTTCTTCAATGTATAAGATCATGGAGACTAGCTTGGCCATCTATTGTCATGCAACTTCTAAGCGGACATTTCCATCCACCAAGGTACATATTGACAATAACAATAAGTGTAATTCTTCCATGCCTTGCTTTCTTGTTTGATTTTATTGCTTTCCATTCATGTGTCTATGTTGCTAGTATGGTATCCATGAGATCATCCTATTACGTTTGCATGCTTGGCTAACTGGATGAGTATAAATTGAGAACCATTAGTAAATCACATAACTTAATTAGTTTATAGTCTAACTTTATTAGATTTTCCTTTGAGAAAATTACATGACTTTAAGTTAAATTTTGATCTTTGACCAACTAGTCTTGTGCATAAAATCTATTATTAATGGTAGAGATCTTAGCAAAATTTGGAGGTAGAAGTTGACTAGTAGTTTAGAAATAAAGATGGACCCTAGCTTAACTCTAAAGAAATTTGTGTTCAAGGGTCATCACATCACTTCATGTTTGTGAATAAAATATCCCTTATGGGTTCTCTCTAATCAAAAGTAAATCAAGTACTGAAGTGTAGTGAGAGCCTACCCATGGTGTTCGGCAACCATGCGTTCTCTATTGACAAAAGAAAAAGAAAAAAAAGAGAGAACACACATGAAATTTCCAAAATCTTTTCTTGAATATGCATTGCATTATGCTCATCATATCACTTTCATAAATGCATAGATTAGTCTTGAAAAACAATGAGTACCAATAGGGTAACTACTCTTAATACACGTGATTTTTAAAAATTATTACGCAGGTCTAGGTAAAACTTTAACCTTTAGTGTAGTTACTGAATGCAAGACAAGCTAATAATTCCAACACTCTAGCTCATTAATTTATGTAGGTCCCTAATTGATCCTTGATCTATACTCTCTACTTGGTAATACAGCCTTCATAATTTCATGCATCTCATGCTTACCATTGTCTGCTTGTTCTTACATTTCCATTCTTCAATGACTTGCCTTAACGGTTGAGCTAGCATACTCTCATACTTAATTGATTTTTGCAATGCTCATATACAGTTGGAGGTTTGTGCTATTATAGAGGATGCGTGCATCATCTTTAGTATTTAACTTCTTGATTGTGAGCATGTCCATGGGCCAAAACACCATATTAAAGAGTTTGAGACTTCAGAGCCAATTTGAGAATCACCAATGTTCTAAATATTTGGCCATATGGACAAATCTCAAACTATTTTTTAAGGCCAAATCCTTCCATAAGGTACTACTTGAGAAGCTCTTTTGAGCCATCAAAACCTTGGCTAAGATTTAGCCATGTGGTCAAATCTTAAGCTTATTTTGAAACTGGGAATTGAGAAATTTCCAAATTCACTAATATGGTGTACCAATACTTTCATCAAGATGTGTAAATACTACAAGATCCATACAGAGTGGATGGATCAAGTTCTTCATTCTCATTTTCCACATTCATAAATTTCAAGGATGAAATTTACATCAAGAAGGGAGGCATGTTAACTTAGAATGGCTTTCTTCTTATTTATCTTATATTGAGTCATGGGATGTGTTTATTGGTCTTGTAGGTGTAGGGTCAAGGATTGGGTGATTGTTGATGAGAGGCACATCATAGACTAGTTTAGATAAGAAATTAGTTCCAATTGTCCAAATGTGGACGCATGCATGTGAACGAGATGACCCACATAAAATTCTTTTAGCCTAATTTTTATTCATTCTCAAAATACTAATGTAGTGCTCTTGCTCTCCTTCTCTCACCTTATCGTATTGCTCCCTATGAGTGTGAGTGTGTGTGTGTGTGAGAGTACAAGAGAGGGGTGTGAGCAATAGGGTAGCAGAGGTGATACAACGGCGATACGGTGGTCCAATAGCAACATCAAGCTCCCTCTTCAATGCAATGTGAGGATCACTTGGCTGACGGTGACATAGTGAGATGAGTGCAAGAGCTTGGTATCCATGGAACCAAACAAAAACCCAAGGCTAAACATGGTTGAAATGTCATAACATGAGAAAACAGGCTCACATTGGGGAAAATCCACAAAATAGCCCTCACTCCCTAACACCTGTCCTTGGGAGAAAACTGGGATCGACTTGCCAAATCTAGAGAGGACCATAAATCTAACATATATTTCTCCACAAGAGCATTTTGCACAACCAATTGTCTTTTCTTCTTCAAAATTTGTAGAGTATATAAGCACTAACCTAAGATATTACCATCCCAGCCTTCTCAAGTAGCCACACAAAGATTTGGAATGAAAAACTCCCAGGGCATTACCAATTCTTGAATATATACCATTTTAAAAGGGGTGCAGTTTTGTTAATGGTATGATAGGCTCAAAGAATTGATGTGAGCTTTATGTCCCAATATGTACAATCATGATTCAACCATCTTGGTCAAAATAGAAATTAGAATCTTGTTTGTTTGTAGATAATAAGGTTTAGACTTGTGATGTGATTTCACGAAACTTGATGTGAGTTCTTTTATCACTCAATGTATAAATGGGTACCATTGTCACTCACAATCTTGATGGAATATTCAAATAAAGTATTAATGTTTTCAAAGAGAAACATAGTTGTTGTCTCATGTCAGCTTTGCATGTAGCCCTGAATTCAATCCATTTTGTCACATAGTAGTGGCAACAATAATATATCAAGATTGAGTGTTATGAGCCACAAGACTATTCTTTTGAATACACCTTCTCAAAATCTAATATATCCCCCTCTTATAAAGAACACCCATAATGACTGTAAATGTCCTTCTTCTCCATGCCAACTTTTTCCTTTCACCACTAAAATTTCTTTTGGAAGGAATCCCTAAAGAAAGAAATGCAACATTTCTTCATACCAAGAGTCTTCAACATTAATTAGCTCTATTGGAAATAGGTTTGCATCAAAAAGCTCATCCATTGTTACAATAGGGGCTTCTCCAGTGGCCAACCTACTCAAATAATTTGTTATCACCTACTTTTAGCTTGGCATGTGTGTCATTGAATAGTCAAGTTCCTACATCAACAACACCCACCTAGACAACCTTCCTAAAAGATGAGGCTTGATAACTAGATATACCCAAGCTTGATGGTCCACATGAATCACTACCTTGTTTGCCAAAAAGTAGTGCCTGATTTTTTGCATTAAAAAATCATCCCAAGGCATTCGAATCCTTTTAGTCACTATATAGTTTCTTTATGTAGATGTGAGAACCCTATTGGTATAATAAATTGGCTTGAACCACCCCTTTTTAGCTTCCTACATGAGAACTGTTGCATGGGATGCATCTACAAGAAGGTGGAATGGTAATTTTTAAATTGATGTAATCAATTTAGAAATTGATGTTATCAATTTAGAAATTGATGTAATCAATTTAGAAATTGATGTAATGAATTGAGAACTGCTGCATGGGATGCATCTACAAGAAGGTGGAATGGTAATTTCTAAATTGATGTAATCAATATTGGTGTAGTCACCAACATCTTCTTTAGCATGTTGAAAGCACTTTCTTGTTCCTTCTTTCACACAAAATCCATATCTTTTCTAGTTAAATGTGTGAGTGTGCGTGTCTGTCCCACATGTCAATGCAAGGAACTTGCCGATACACTCTGTGCGAGCCACAAATGGCTCCAAGCACACAACAAGCCTAAACTAGTAAGCTCAAAGATGGCGATGGTGTGTCACTCACGGCTTTACGATTGCTCTTGTGGAGGATTCCTCGCCGCCGAGAAGAGGGAGACGCCGCTATGCCGTGCTCAATCGCCTCGCCACCGCCGTGCTGCTGCAATGCTCGATCGCACTCTCTCTCTCTCTCTCTCTCTCTCTCTCTCTCTCTCTCTCTCTCTCTCTCTCTCTCTCTCTCTCTCTCTCTCTCTCTCTCACGCATACACACACACACACACACACACACAAGGAGATGAAGAAGCAGAAGATGGAGATGGAGCAAGAGCACTCTTCAACTGCACAAATGAGAGAATGAGTGAATTTTAGGTTTAGTTGACTTTTATATGAGCTCGCCCCATTCACACTTGGGCACCCATGCTTAGCCGACTAATCCCTTGAATGTTCCAGTTAGAGTGCGCCTCTCATCGGCGATCACTCTTACCCTTTTCCTATTGGACCGACAAGACCGATACCTGACTCTACCAAATAAATAATATAGCGTTTGTCGTAGGTGATAGGAATGTGCCTGAGGGTTAACATGCCCCCCTTCCTGATGTAGATTCCATCCTCGGAAGCTATTGAGTTAAAGCTCATTCGTTGAGGTGGAAGAGAATTTGAGATGAATGTCCTTAGCCTTCTTTAGTCACTGCAAAATCAAACAACACTGGCACAGTAATTGCATTCTCATATACAATTAAAAATCATATGCAGTTTTAGGCAGACAAATTGATTGGTAGCATAATTCTAAACCATATAATCAAACGCATAAACAGTTGGGAAGGTAAAAAACTAAACAAGTTCGGGGTCGCTAATTCAACGATCGAAAGGCACTAAAGATCGACTATTAATACCATGGGTAAGCTTCTTAATTTTCTCTGGTCAATTAAGTTGTTTAAACGCGAGAGCCAAGTATTTCATGTTCGAGGGCTGACTAGAGGCTATACCTAGAAGACCTTGTAATTAAGCTACGATAAAAGGAATTTCTCATGAAATCATCGCCTGACTGATTACCTTTTCTTTGAACCCCAAAAGTCTTTTCACAGTGATTCAATTTTGATGTGTGTGCTTATTTTGTATGCCTTGGGTTTTTTGCTTTTCAAGGAAAAGCACCCACACTGGGAACCTCTAGGGCTCTAGTACCATAGGTGACACATGTGAGTGGAGTACCAAATCAAGCTGAGGTTTCTCTTCCAGCTTAAGATTTTACATTTGATTTTTTGTTTGTTCGTTTTCAGCCTTTCAATTTTGGGTCATATAACACTTTACCCTCCCCATGCTCATCATACTGTTGGGTTAAAGGCCCGTGTGCCCGGCTGCCCGTTGTTCAGCCACCCATGTACAGCCATTCATTTACTCATTCATAATAACTATACTCATAACTACACATTGTAGTGTGAGTACCGCCCCGCCACACACTGTGTCTATCTCCTTCTTCGTGCTGGCTCTCTGTGTGTGTGCTCTCCGATCCCAACAAGTGGTATCAGAGCTTGGTAGTGAGAGCATTGAGAGCTTCATCATCATTGTTGAGTGTGTTGAAACTTGCTGCTGTTTCATTGCCGTTTTTCGGTTTCGCGCACGCGTGCATTTCCAAAGAGCAGAAGGTTTTTCTGAGCTTGGCATTGGAAGGTTCAGCACTCTGCGAGTATTTTCATCAGGTGTCCTTGGGTTTAACCCCCCTTTCAGAGCCATTCGTGCCATTAGAAATCCCATCCGAGCTACAGACTAGGAGCTACGTTTTTCATCTCTCTTTGGTAGTTTTCTGCTGCCAGAGCTTCCATAGCCATTACAGGTGCCATTGTTGTAGTGTCTTCCACTTACGTGAGCCCACAACTCATTTGAGAGTGTGTAGCCTCTTCTTGGAGTGGCCTCATACACACAGATAGAGTGGGAGTTTGGCGACATTGTCTTCTTCGACTACAGGTACAGGTACAGGTGCAGGTACAGGTACAGGTACGGGTACAGGTTACAGGTTACAGGGAGCTTTGGATACAGGTTTCTTCTGTGGTTCCAAAACATGTATTTTGACTGTGGGACAGCCATGCATATGGTTGTGGTTTGAGTGGGAGCTTCTACTCTTCTGGGCAGTCTGTTTATGCGTGTTCTTGAGCTACAGGTTGACATCATCTATGTATGTTGATGGATGTGGATATGGCAGTTTGACAGACACTCTTTATGCATGATATTGTGGAGATTTGGTTCACTTATACATAGAGCGGGTTTGCTCTTGCTTGCAGTGTTGCGGTTTGAGTACGGACAGGTACTTGGTTGACAGTAGAGATTGGACTTCGTTGAGCTTGTGCATTGGTTATATGCTCACTTGGATCCATTTATGCTCACGGATTTGTGTAAGCTTGGTCAGCTTATGTCTCTATTGTGGTTATTCAGACATGGAGTATGTTTATGCCTCTATGACAGCTCATTGTTGATGCATTTTGTGGCACGGTTTGCCTAGGCCGGTTGAGTTACAGGTGTCACGGGTTTATGCATTTGTTTGTGGATTTCTACGTACGTTTTTTGACCATATTATGGGCTGATTTATACTCTATGCGTTTGCTCTTTGATTGAGCAGCAGGTTTTGTCAGATTTGCAACACTACTTTGTTGTGGTAGTTTGTTGGTTGGTTACAGGTTTCTCATTGTTGCATTCTTGTTGTAATGGGCACTAAAGAGGACACAGTTTTCAATATTGAGAAGTTGGATGGTCCTAACTTCTCATATTGGAAAGATCAGATTTGGGATGTCTTGGTGCAGAAGAAACAGATTCGACCTCTAAAGTTGTAGGGAGTTAAGCCAGAGAACATGGAGAGGGATGATTGGGAGGAGTTGGATGAGATGTGCAGGTCTACCATTAGGCTTTCCCTTTCAAAGTCTGTTTATTACAATGTGAAAGATGCACAGGGTGGAGCTTATGAGCTATGGCAGCGGATTTGCGATATGTATGATAAGCATTCGGCTGCTTCTATGGTGTATTGGCTTAAAAAGCTTATTGATTTGCGAATGGAGGAAGGTGCTTCCATGAATGCGCATTTGAATGAGTTCAATACAATTTTCAGCCAACTTGCTACGCAGGAAATTACGTTTGAGGACAATGTAAAAGCTATGTTTTTACTTGTCACGTTGCCTGAGTCATGGGACACATTTAGGACAGCCATAAGTAACTCGGTTCCTGCGGATGAATTGACAAGTACTAATGTGGAGTCTAGTCTTCTCACGGAAGAGATTAATCGAAAGAATAATGCAAGTAGTAAGTCTTCTAGTGCAATGGTTGTCAGAGGCTGGACTATGGACAAGTATAAGTCCAATAGGGGTAAATCTAGAAGCAAGTCCCGTGTAGGCACAAGTAAAAAGGATGTGGAATGTTTTCATTGTGGTAAAAAAGGCCATTTCAAAAAGGATTGCTACAAGTGGAAAAGGGAAAATGGAAATGGTAAGAAGAAAGACTATGATGCTAAGGACAAGCCTAAGTCCAATGTCAAGATTGAGGAGTTAAATGCAACACAGGGAGAGTGTAGCTCTCAAGATGACCATGTATGTGCTCCGACTAGTGCTACTAGTGAAGAGCTTGGAGATGTGTTGCTTGCATCCTATTTTGATGACGCTTTTCTTCTCACTCATGAGCGTAGTATGCCTATGGATTGGGTCATTGACAGTGGTGCTTCTTTTCACGTTACGCCTCATAGGTCGTGGTTTCATGACTATGATGCTTCGAGCACAGGTACTGTCAGGATTGCCGATGGGCGTTCTATGCAGATTCATGGCATTGGGGATATTCATTTGGCTATGCCAAACTCTACTACGTTTTTCTTGCAGCGTGTGCGTCATGTGCCGGCTCTTGCAAAAAGCTTGATTAGTGTGGGTCAGTTGGATTCACTTGGTTTCAATGTATCTTTTGGTGATGGAGGTTGGAAGCTCACTAAGGGCAGCCTTGTTTTGGTTAAAGGTTCTAAGAGGAATACGTTGTATTCCCTTTGTGTAGCTAGTGTGGCTGATCACATTGTGGGGATCACTGAGCAACCTCCTGCTTCTTTATGGCATCAGCGTTTGGGGCATATGTCACTAAAAGGTTTGAAGTTGTTGGCACGTGCGGATTACATTCCCGTTTCAGATTTTGGTGGTTTTGAGTTTTGTAAGCATTGCCTTTATGGTCGACATGCTCGGTCTTCTCATAAGAAAAGTGTTCCACACAGATCTTTGGAAAAGCTAGCTTTGGTGCATAGTGATGTATGTGGGCCGATGCCCAATGCTTCTCTTGGAGGTGCTATGTACTTTGTTACGTTCATTGATGATGCTAGCAGGAAGGTATGGGCATACCCCATTCGTAAGAAGGATATGGTGTTTGATATATTTAAGCAATGGTTGGCTCTTGTTGAGAACCAATCAGGTTGTAAGTTGAAGTGCTTACGTACGGACAATGGGGGTGAATTTATGTCTCATGCTTTTACAACATTATGTGTTGAGAAGGGTATACGGCGCGAGCTTAGTGCTCCCTATACACCTCCTCAAAATGGTGTGGCAGAGCGCATGAACAGGACTATACAGGAAAAAGTCCGTAGTATGCTTTCTATGGCTGGTTTGTCAAATGGATTTTGGGCTGAAGCTGTTGCCACTTCTGTGCATTTGATAAATCGTTCACCTAGTGTTCCTTTGGGCTTCAAAGTGCCTGAAGAGGTATGGACAGGTTTGCCACCTTCGTATGGTCACCTTCGTGTTTTTGGCTGTGAAGCTTATGTACATGTACCTAAGGCAAAACGCAGCAAATTGGATCCAAAGAGCAAGAGATGTATCTTCTTGGGTTATGGTAGCTCTGGTGAGATGGGTTATCGATTGTGGGATCCTATTGACAGGAAGATTGTGCGCAGCCATGATGTTGTTTTTCATGAGGACTCTATGTATAGAGCATCACCGCGAACGGTTGAGGTTCGGCGTGTGATATTTGAGGAGGATGGTCATCGGTATGATGGTCCCATGGCTGCTCGTGGGCAGCCCATTGACCCTCAAGTGGGAGATCAGCCCTTGTTGGGAGATCATGTAGATGTGGGACAGCCAGATCAGCCCTTGTTGGGAGATCATGTAGATGTGGGACAGCCAGATGTACCTCCTGCACAGTCTTTGAGGCGTTCAGAGCGGCGTGCAAGACAGCCTCAGCGTTTTGTACCTTCTATGGATTATGTATTGTTGACTGATTGCGGGGAGCCATCATGTTATGATGAGGCCATGTCTAGTGTTGACAAGCTCAAGTGGGAGCAGGCTATGCAGTCAGAGATGGATTCGTTGATCCAAAATGAAACGTGGGAGCTTACTCCTTTGCCAAAGGGTAAGAAGGCAATACCATGCAAGTGGGTTTACAAGATAAAATTGTGTTCAATGGATGCAAAGCCTAGGTACAAAGCAAGGCTTGTGGCTAAAGGATTCAAGCAACAGAAGGGCATTGATTTTGACGAGATCTTCTCCCCAGTGGTGAAGATGTCTACTTTGCGTATGTTGTTTGCCTTGGTAGCTACAGAAGACATGGAGTTGAAGCAAATGGATGTAAAGACAGCTTTCTTACATCCGGACTTGCACGAGGATTTGTACATGGAGCAACCAA
The DNA here is from genome assembly GCF_014529385.1 of Adiantum capillus-veneris. Lineage (NCBI taxonomy): Eukaryota > Viridiplantae > Streptophyta > Polypodiopsida > Polypodiales > Pteridaceae > Adiantum > Adiantum capillus-veneris. The sequence goes on from NC_140959.1 coordinate 122,928,046, forward strand.
GTGGGTTTGTTATTCATGGCTCAAAGAAGATGGTATGCCGGCTCCTTAAGACCTTGTATGGGCTGAAGCAATCATCTCGTGAATGGTATCGTAAGTTTGATGCATTCATGAGTTCATTGGGCTATGTACGCAGTTATGAGGACCCATGCCTCTATACTCGCAAGGCTGCAGATGGTAGTCTTATTGTTTTGGTTTTGTATGTGGATGACATGCTGATCGCAGGGAAATGTATTTCTGATGTGGATGCCTTGAAACATAGGCTACATGAGACCTTTTCCATGAAGGATCTTGGGGATGCCAGTCATATTTTGGGTATGCGGATCACTCGTGATCGTTCTCGCAAGATGCTCTTTCTTAGTCAGAAAGAGTACATTGACAGGGTGCTTGAGCGTTTTCATATGGAAGGGGGGAAGGCCATTAGTACCCCGTTGCCTCCATATGTAAAACTCAGCCATGATGACTGCCCTCAGAAAGATTTGGAGACTACAGAGATGTCTCATATTCCCTATGCGTCAGCTGCTGGTTCCTTGATGTATGCCATGGTGGCTACGCGTCCAGATCTTGCTCATGCAGTTGGTGTGGTTAGCAGGTACATGTCTAACCCGGGCAAGCGTCATTGGGATGCAGTGAGAGGTATTCTCAGATACTTGAGAGGGACTTCAGAGTTGTCCCTATGTTATGGTGAGAAGGATATGTCTGTTTGCGGATATACAGATTCAGACTATGCAGGGTCAGTGGACTCGAGGAAGTCTACTAGCAGCTATGTGTTCACAGTTGCAGGTGGACCGGTTTCGTGGGCATCACGTTTACAGCCATGCGTTGCTTTGAGCACTACAGAGGCTGAATATATGGCTGCCACTGAGGCTGCCAAGGAGGCCGTATGGCTCTCACGACTAGTGGGAGATCTTGGTATGGCTGGTGATGCTCTGATTCTACATTGTGATAGCCAGAGTGCCATAGCATTGGCACGGAATCCTGTCTTCCATGCGAAGACAAAGCACATTGAGGTGAGGTATCACTTCATACGAGAGGTGCTAGAGGACAAGCGCATAGAGCTTGTCAAGGTACACACTGACGATAACCCTGCTGATCTACTCACGAAGTCGTTAGCCTCACAGCGGTTTGCACACTGTAGATCGCTGATGGGTATGGCTTGACTTCTTTTGCTATACTTTGGCCACTTTAAAGGCACACTGCCTTTAAGTGGGAGATTGTTGGGTTAAAGGCCCGTGTGCCCGGCTACCCGTTGTTCAGCCGCCCAAGTACAGCCATTCATTTACTCATTCATAATAACTATACTCATAACTACACATTGTAGTGTGAGTACCGCCCCGCCACACACTGTGTCTATCTCCTTCTTTGTGTTGGCTCTCTGTGTGTGTGCTCTCCGATCCCAACACACACTAGTAAACTCCCGGTATAATAATTAAGCTAAAGGTCAATAGGGACTAAGCCCACTAGAAAGCCCTACTACATTTCACACAATGCTGCCTAAATCGGATTAAGACCCTAAGTAACCATTGATTATTAGAAAGGCATTCCCCATGGTATTAAGAGAAGATCTCTAACACCTAACTTGGTCAAACTAGCTTATTTGGGCTGCTTGATTTTTAAACCTAGACAAGTGATTATGACAAAAAATTACATTGAATTTAATGTTTCATACTAATCAAATGCGCTGAATACGATGCTACCAATCACAATTAAAGTAGACAAACATGGATGCAAAAAAGATAAGGGGCAATGATAATGGACAAGAAACACCTGTTTGTGTTGATGATCGTGCTTGATTTGAAAAGTGGATGAGAGAAAGATTCCATGAAGGTCCAAATCCTACCCACAGCAACACGTTCCTATACACACTAGGAAACACAAAGAATACCTCTAGGAGGCACATCAGTGGGAAAAAATAACTTTGTTGATCACTAAACTCTAAAACATAAACACTCCTATTGTACTAATCCTACCTACCCTCCATCACTCGAGTGATCAAGATCAAAGGTGTTTAATGACATAGGTCTTTGTTTCAGTGTACCAGATGTGAATGTGTAGGTCTGCGTCAATGTTTTGATTTTTATTGTGCATACTCATTTGCTAATTGCTCTTTCTCTTGACTTTTTTCCTTTTTTGTGAGTATAAGGATTTATATATACATTCCCTAAGATTGGTGATTGAGATGTCAGGGAAAGAAGGTTGAGAGGGGAGTGAGTGAATGATGACTGTCTGCAAACACTCCCCCCTTCCTTGGGTAGATCATACTGTTTGAAATGTGCTCGTCACCCTTTGAAACCAATTGTTCCAGTTGGTACTAGGTGAGGATTTTTGCCAGTAGTTTTCTATTACCTTAGGTGCCTCGTCGAGTTGCAAGGGTGGTAAGGTACTCTCCTGGGATCGAACTTGAAGTGGTTCATCAGGTGATTCTTGAACACTGGGAGGTGTGGATTCCTTTGTAGCTTCATGAAGGTCCACTATTGTAGGTGGAGGCTGTGGAAAATCTTTTAACTCTATGGATGCATTACATGAGGAGCTAGAAGCTTCATGAGACTCCCCCCTTCCTGAGCTAGGTGGAACAAATTTTTCTTTCTTCGGTACCCAAACTAGCTCTGGAGCGGGTGTGTAGCATTCTATGATTTTTTTCTTTCCACGATCGTCAATTCATTTTGGAGATGCATGATTGGGCTCACATGGGTCAGGTGACAGGTAAGAACTCAATCATGTTTTGGCACCCAGATTTGATCATTTCCTTGATAGTAGCCTTGGGCTTCCAATATTTGTTTAGAAATCCAATGCCACGTTTCCTTACATTTCTTGGGGCAAATGGTACGTCTCTTACCAGGCTCCTGTCTTTTAGCACTGGCTATGGTCGCTAAAGAAGATTTAGGGACCCACTTGTATGTTTTCTTTGTTATATTAGGATGAGTCTTGTTAGAAGCTATATGCATTGCTTGTAGAATATTTAAGGGTACGAGCATTTCATCCCCCTCAGGTGTTACCCAGGTCGTCCCCCTATTTCCCCAAGTGTCTATGGTTGCTGCTAGGTGGACCCAATCCACATTGTCCGACTCAGTCATCCCAGGTAGTACATCCATATAAGGAGAATCTTCCCCAACATCAGTGTCCGCTTTACACATGTAACAATACTGCAATGGGGTCGAGTGTCAGATCTATGATCAATTATAAACCTGTTTCCTAGAGGATGTGCTTGACTAGTTACAAGATCCACTAGAATGATAGAATCTTGGAACTACAAGTAGACATGGTTTTTAGACCAGTCATGCACCATTTTTGCTTCCCTCATGAAAGGATGTCCTAAGATCATCTCCAATGCCATAGTGTGTTTGGAGAAATCCATAACAATGAAGGTAATCCTTATTTTATGTCCAAAGACCTTGATCTTGAGATCTTCTAGCATCCCAATAGGTTTAACAATAGACCCATTGGCCATCTTCACTACTATGGTTGTGGTTGCAAGGAGAGGTCTTCCCATAGGGTAAGGGAGCCAGTTTAGAGGCGTTTTGTGGAAACGTGATGTTTTTGGGGGGGATTTTGCAAATCTCATCATTTTCAATATTTACGCATTGCACGAGATTCCTCATGAAAAGGTGAATCTAATGATACCAAAATCAATATTTTTTAGATTTTATTTGAATGCTGTATTTGAAACAATTCAGCTTTTGAGGCATTTTGAAGCATTAGAGACACTCAAGACCCAGTAATGGTACACTTTTCAGCAAATCACAACATGACACATAAGCAAGATTCTTGGAATATGCCAAATTTCTTGCCTTTAAATTGGGGGTGGATATGTATCTAACCTGGGGGGGTCAAAAAATTTCGTCTCTAAACTGGCTCCCTTACCCTAGTTTCCCAGCAATTTTTAGTCACAATGCTAACCCCAGTGCCACCATCAAGGGGAAGTCTATGGACTTGGTGAGGTTGTTGTTGCATAGGGAACACGGTGTCTGTAATCTAGATCTGCCTAGGTGCTGGTTCTAGATCCCTTTGGGTATCTTCTACCAAACTCCTTAATTGCTTGACTCGCTCGATCTCCTCTGTAGGGTTTGGATAAGTTCCCATCTTCTTCTTGGATCCTGGCCATTGTGGCTCATGAAGATCTTCCTTGTTGGTTTCTATCTTAGTGGTCATTTTGGTCTCCATGGTTTGACCTGAATCAGAATCCTCTTAAGCGTCGTTCATATGTACGGGGTTGTCACCCGCCGTCCCTATGTTGGTCTTTGAACTGGGGTCTGACTTCGATGCTTTTTGCGATCTCTTCCTTCGTGTTTTCTTCTTTTTCTCAGATTGGGCAATTGATGACGTGTCTCTTTCCTCAAGAATATAATTTTGTTTTTGGGGCATCGATCGTGTGAGTACGTTTACTGATACCATAGGTGTACTTTGTGATGGCTCCTCGGTAACTTCAATCAAGTTTAATGGCGTGATCTTCGGTGCATTTGGATTATTTGGACATTGGGCAATCAAATGATCTATGCCACATTGATTATACATGAGTACCGGCATTGTAGACGTGCTTGCTTGATTGGTTTGCATTAGTGTGGAGTTCTTTTGTAGCTTAATAGGACACTTGGCTACACGATGTGGACCTCCACACTCATAGCATTGAAGAGGTGGTCTCTTAGTAGTGTAATTGATATTTTGGCCTCTTGCAACAAGAGCATCTACTTGATATATAGGTTTGACTTGTCCCCAATAGTCCTCTATGTAGTATTGTGGACTTTCTTCAAGCACATCCATCCCATAGGCAATATTAGGATCTATATCTTCCTCACAACCTTACAAACAAGCAATAGATGACTCACAACCCACTTGATTCAGTGAAGTGATTCTCGGATGTGGTGGTTGCGGTCCTAGCATTGGAGGTGGTAAGGGTGTTGTTTGAACAACATTTTGGACCCTAGGGACCATGTATTGTGATGTTTGTTCAAGAGGTGGGGCCGGCATCAATGTAGGCACTCGAGGTGTGTCTGTCCATGCTAAGGTTGGTTTATTGGACATCGTGCGCTGAAATACTATGCAATCCTTCGCTTGATGACCATACCTTCCATAGGCATTGCAATTCCCATTGAATTTTACTCTAAAAGTTAGGGCATTCACTGGTACTATGCGGTCCATAGCATAGTGAGCACCATTGTTGCTCCCTTCTTGGATACATAAGATTGTTTTGCGGAGCACGATTGTCTCTAAGACTCTCTTGAATAGCCTTGGTGAGATCTGCTAAAGTCATCTCAGATATCTTTGGCTCCTTAGCAATAGGCTTTAGGGTCATTGATTGATGCCATGATGCTTGTGAGCTATTACATTTAGGCTCATTAGACACTCTTTCTTCTTGAATCATTAAATTATCCTCTAATTGGATCACATTGGTGGTGACTGCTTCCCAAGTGGTGATACCTCTAATGACTAGGCCATTGTAGATATCCTCAAGTCGTAATCCCCTAATGAATCTATCAAGCAATTGATTAATGTTGAAGCGCTCATTTGGATTACAACGAGAATTCAAATGCTTTAAGCGACTAATAAAGTCTCTCACCGACTCTCCTTCTTCTCGTTGGGCTTTCTGGAGTTGAGAGGCTACACCCCAAAGCAGTCCCTCTAGTATGTATTCTTTCAAGAACAGTTTCCTAAAAGTAGGGTAAATCATTTTTTCTTCCACCCTTAGGGTTCTATACCAATCCCCTGCCTTCCCACTTAAGGTTAGACTTAAAGCATTACTCTTATGCAGGTCATTGTGTTCTCCTAGAGAATCACATATTTGTTCAAACACTTTGATATGCTTTCTCTCATCCCCGTCTCCACTAAATTTTTGTGTGAGCTTGTCTATTTGTACTGCCTTACTTCTAGGCTCTCTATGAGGCGTGTTACGCATATTCTCAGCAATAGATCAACCGATAGCTTGAGAAAACGTTGCCAAGTCACCTAAGTAAGCAAGCACCGTGGGTGAAGGTGCTCCAGAGACTACATGTGGCGTAGGTATTGGCATTGGGCTTGGCGCATAGGAAGCCCTTGGGTTCCACGTTGGGTATGATGTTGTGCCATGTGGTGGCCCAAAGTTCATATGTGTGGCCCTAAGCATAGCAGACGTCGAATGTGACATGGTAATGCTAGCCGGTCTGATCCCATGGAAATAAGAACTTGGGTGTTGTGGTTGTGGATCATAGGTTGTTGAAACAATGGGAGGAGTAGGGACTACATGAGTACGAGGACCCATGGGTGTATACGATTGGTACACACTTGTAGGTACTGTTGCAGGCATTGAGCTACCATGTATCGGTGCTTTACTAACAAATGAGGTCCATGGCGTGTTTCTTGGCATGCCCATCATTGGGGTAGGCATGGTAGCTGTGGTGTCATCAAGGGAAAGATGAGCTAGACTTGGAAAGGTAAAGCTATCACGTGTGGGATCAGATTGCACTGAGACCCCTGGTGAAACAACATATGGAGGATCCATCGGACTTACTGAGGGAGTCTCCATTTGCGATAAGGTCGGTTTTTTAGCCTTTCCTATATCCAAGAATCTCATGAGACCCGTTGAAGGCATGTTGATCTCCGTGTTCTGTCTTTCTAACTCAATGACACTATGGATGACCTCACAAACTCTTTGTTGTTGATCCTCCACACTAGTAGCACCCATTGTGGATTGTAGGACATCTAACCAATCCACGTGATAGGTGTGACATGTGTATAGGTCGGTTAGAGTTTCTGTTTGTAGTTTGTACTCCCAGTTTTCATTTAAGAACGCTCCATCTAGGATTGAGGTGCTAGGGGTGTCCTTTGAGCTAGATGCAATGTTGCTTTCTAGGGGTTGGCCCTTAGAGGTTGCTAAATCAGGAGCACTCGATTGATCTCTTAGCAAGGATATTGACATAGGGGCTTTCGCTTTCAACTCTCTTCGTTGCTCCACCTTGTGTAAGCTCTCGACTTCCTTTTCCCTAGCCGCAATGATATATCGCTCAACCTCTTGCACTTCGGCAAGGCTTCTACCATCACGTAATATGACCTCGGAGGGGAATAGCTTTGAAGAGTCAGGAGGTGCAGTAAATGGAGTATTCACGTGCCCATTCTCTAAGCGCATAGGGTCTATGTTGGTCATGAATGGAGAATTTACTTCTCCACCCCCCTCATTTACATTATTAGCTCCATGTTCGGAGCGAGTGGCTCTACTAAAGGTTTCCTTCAAGCGGCTAAGCACGCTTGGCCTGGACCGTGGACCCATGGCATGCATGCCTAATCTTGAGCTATCAAGATTAGGCATTGGGAAACCCTCCATGACATCGTATTCAGAGGAAGAGTCACTAGCCGCTATGTTCGGGTCTTTGTTTGTACTACCTTGGGTCCCCGCCGAGGGCCTGGAACCTAAGGTAGGTGGATATTGAGAACTCGCGTAAGTCAAAATTCTCTCTAGTTGCTCCATCTCTAGTACACAACCAGAGCATAGATGCATGTACCTTTGGCACCCTACAAGCGTCGGCGAATAACCTCGAAGGTTAACCGCTTACTTTTTTTAGGCGTCCGTTTTCACTCGTTTTTTTAATATTTTTTAATGATCGGTTTTTTGAGTAAAGTGTGTGATAGCTCGAAATGACCGTATCACTCAGAGGGTCGTGGTGTGGTTTACAGCACAATGTTTGGTCACCTGAGGCTCCGTTGGTCCTCAAAAAAGTCGATTTTTAGCTACGTGGAAGCTAAAATACGTAATTTCAAAGGGCGACTGAGGCCTGAGCCTGAGTGTGAGCTTGGGCTTGGGCTTGGGTCTGGGAGATATTCCCAATCCCGGTCCTACCTTTAAATTTTTTAATTAATTATATATATATATATATATATTGGGATAAGGTCGCCGCAGCCTGCGCGCGAGCGCACACACACTCTACCTACCTACAACTAATACACCTACTGTTACACACTAACAAACTTCATTAGGTCTCACAGATCTACTTTCTACTTATTGTACTTTGCAGTACACAGAACTAACAACCTTAATACTAAGACCTTACACAAAGAAAACACAATAACCTTTCAAAACTTCATTAACAACGAAATACACAGTAGCAACACAAAATCCTTCTTCTCAACACACACACCTTCCTTCCTACCTTTCCTACAATTGAAATTGCACCACAAAAGAAGCACAGAGTGCCATTCAAGCTTAGTGTATTGCATTCCCCAACAGCGGTGCCAAAAATGTGTGCGTCTGTCACACGTGTCAATGCAAGGAACTTGCCGATATACTGTGTGCAAGCCACAAATGGCTCCAAGCACACAACAATACTAAACTAGTAAGCTCAAAGTTGGCGATGGTGTGTCACTCACCGCTCTACGCTTGTTGTCGTGGAGGATTCCTCACTGCGGAGAAGAGGGAGACGTCGCTACGCCGCGCTCAACCGCCTTGCAGCCATCGTGCCGCCGCAATGCTCGATCACACACTCTCTCTCTCTCTCTCTCTGTCTCTCATGCATACACACACACACACACAAGGAGATGAAGAAGAAGAAGATGGAGATGGAGCAAGAGCATTCTTCAATTGCACAAATGAGAGAATGAGTGAATTTTAGGTTTAGTTGACTTTTATATGAGCTCGTCCCATTCACGCTTGGGCGCCCATGCTTAGCCAACTAATCCCTTGAATGTTCCAGTTAGAGTGCGCCTCTCATCGGCGATCACTCTTACCCTTTTCCTATTGGACCAACAAGCCCGGTACCTGACTCTACCAAATAAATAATACAACATCCGTCGTAGGTGATAGGAATGTGTGTGAGGGTTAACAGTGAGTGGTAAACATACATGAGCCAGGTACCTCAAGAACCTGCTATGCCACTTCATCTAACCAATGAACCTCATTAGTTGTTTCACTATCTTTGGTGGTGAATCCTTCAAGATTGCCTCCACTTTTCTTGGGTAAATCTCTATTTCCTCCTTACTGATGATATGTCACAATAAAATGCCCCTCTTCATAGCAAAGGCACATTTTGCAAGGTTCAATGACATTCTGGATTCTTTGCATTTTCAAAGAACACCCTCAAATGCTTCAGGTGATCCTCCTTCTTTCTTGAAACTTTAAAGTCATCCAAAAATACCTTCATGAAGGTAGTCAAGTAAGGACCAAACACCTCCATGATCCACTTCTGAAAAGTAGGTGGTGGATTCTTCAATCCAAAATTCATCATTGTGGAGGCATACACTCCCCATTTAGTTATGAAGGTTATTTTTTCACTATCCTTCAGGGCCATTCTAAACGAATTATATCCATTAATTCCATCCAAAAAACTATATGGTTACAACATCCAACATTGTTCGTAGTATGGTAAAGGAAATGGATGAGTAATTGTTGTAGCATTCAACTTCTTGTAATCTACACACACCCTAATTTTCCCATTCTTCTTTGGGACAACCACAATTGGTGATAGCTAGGTTACTTTGTCCACTAGGTAAATGAAACCAACTTCCAAAAAAATAAAATCTCTTCTTTCACTTGTTTGGCATAACTGGGGTTCATCCTGTATCTCTGCTCCTTCACTAGCATTGCATCTCTTTTCAAATTAATGATGTGTTGGCATACAACTAGATTTGCTCCTTTCATATCATTATATGACTAAGCAAACACATCCCAAAATTCTAATAACAAAGACTTTAATGAACTTTTAAACTCAATATCGTATTCAGTAGATACTTTTACCACTTTAGGGCCATCTTCATCTCCCAAATACATATCTTCCAGTTCATCCTCTCTCACTTTGGAACTCTTGGATGTTTGTTCTTCAAACATCTTCTCTGCATCCCTAATGGCTTCACATGCTTCCTGCTCCTCCTCCAATCTCTGCTCCATGGATGTTTTTAATGCTTTCTTTCAGGTTCAATTCAGGCCCATTGTTTCTCATTTTCTACTATTTCTGCTATCTTTTGCACAATTACCTCAAAACTTGGGACGATTGTTTCATTCCTCTAAGAAAAGACCTCCTCCTCATCGGGCCTCAATAGCTTCTCTCATATTAATCCCTTTGGCATACAAAGGTTTGAATCTAGGTGGGATGGTCTTCTTTGGAACCATCTACATCCTTACCTTCTTTTTCCTCCATTTAATCACAATTGTATCTGTACCCTATAATTTGTTTAACCTTGGCTACCCTTAGCCATGTTCTTCCCAAAATCATTGGGTAAAATTATGTTGACTCTTCTAGCTTCAAAACGAAAAAATTGACCACAAAGTTAATCGTGAAACACTTTTTCTTTGATTTTTGAGAATCCCAAAATGTTACACTCTCCTTTGCACAACCATCTTGATCTAAAAATGTGATGGCTCCCACTTCATTAGACTCAAGTTCTTACTTAGGGAGAATGGTTACTTCTGAACCTCCATCTACTAACACATCTAAAAGGTAGACTTTTCCAATGGATTACAAGTACTTTGTAATCCACATCCACTAGAGTTGCATCTCTAGGATCAATCTGGGCCAAATCAATTTGACTACTTTTCCCCTTCTACTTTCCTTCTTTATCTTTAATTTGGCTTGTCAATTTTTTGCAAATTTTTGGGCTAAAATCAAGGACCAATTTTAGTATTTGACCCACCTTTATCGAAATGGGTTCTTTTAACAAAGCTTCAAAGACATCATCTAATAGCCCTTATCAAGAAATTACTTGGAATTGTCTGCCTTCTCTAAGGAACTTGATTTCCCAATTTCTAAAGGTCCACTACCTAGATTTTTATGCATTGCCTACATAGTCCCTGCTGGCCATGAACTTGGAGATTTTGTAGTATCTTGGTATTATCAAGTTTCTTTCAGTACACCGTTTTGATATTATCCTGGGCTTCCCAATCAATGGGTTCCTTCAAGAATATTCTCTTGCTCTTCCTATTTTTCCTTCAATTTTCCTTTGACCTAGTAATTGTTATTCTTTTCAACTCTAAAGTTTTCTCCAAAACATCTTCAATCTCAATGCATGTAGGGAAATCACATTGAAAGCAATGTAAGGTATCACCACCTTCTTTTGTCAATTTTGTTTGGGACATTTTAGGGGGGGGGGGGGGGGGGGGGGGGGGGGGGACCTCCTCCAAGGGTAGTGGATTCACTTGATCAGGTGCCTTCATTATACCATCATTGGAGAAACTAGCTCCTGCATTTGCAGGTGTATAGCTCACAACTGGGATTTCCCTCTCATTTCTATGCTTGCACCACAATTCACATGTAGGTCCCTACCTATGTTCCAAAGTTCCACAATAGATGCATGGTTGCAATGGGTTGTTTTTTTGCTAGTATCTTTGCACATTCTACCAATTTCCTTGCCGAAATGTCCTTGGTGGTCTTGTGTTCTGAAATCTGGTCTTGAAGGGTTGTGGTGCCACCACATTTTCCCTTGATTAGGATTATAATAGTAATTATCATAATCATGCTCAAGTTTGTGGCATACCTGGAAAAATGATGGTTTGGAAGAATTTGCAAATGGTGAAGGTTGAATCTCCTTCAGTTTTTCCATCATCAATTTTTTTATATTGAAGGCATCTTTAGAATCTGATTTACCATTTTTCTTCTTTTTCTTGCTCTTCTGCTTCTTTAAATTGACATCTTTCTTCTTTGTTGATCTTTTTTTGTTCTTTGCACTCCATGTATCTTCTTCATCTTCATCAATATTTGACTCCTCATCTGAATCAGTACGTGATTTTTCATCTTCATCCTCATTTGAGTCTTCCTCTTTTAAATTTGAATGTCATTTGATTTCCCAAGCTCTTTGTGGTTTTCTTCTGTTCACTTATCCCATACCTCGTTTCAGCCCTCATTGCTACATCCACCAGATTACTGAAGATACACCATGATTCTTGACATCCTCCCTCTTGACACCGACACTAAGTTAGAACTTCTCCTGCTCTTTGATGCCAACTCTTTAAATCAATAATCAAAGAACTAGAGCAAAGGTCCAACTAATGAGGACAATTGTGACGGAATAGCCCATTTAGGTTCCTAGCCTTTCCAAGGTTCCTTTTCAGCAAACAATTGGAAGAGCTTCTTAATTAAACCACATCCTCCTCCCTTATCAGATCCCTTCATGGATCTATTTTGCTTCCTCCTTTCCCATTGGCATCAAGCCTACCCACACTAAGTCAATTTCTAGACGCATTTGCGAGTGTCTCACCACCCACCAACAGGGATTCACTCCCATCCAATCCCATTTCTAGGGCATTGAATGAACCCGAGCTCAAAACCTAAACCAATGGTTATCAATCTTAGCCAAAAAGGACCATCCCACATTGCATCCCAACAAGTAAACACATGAATCAACCAAGTTTTTCCGAACATGTAAGACAAGTTTTACACTTAAAACTTCTATGTTATGCTAGGGCTATCCACCTTGAATCTTCTCTGTAAGTTTTTAGTCCTAGTTGAAATTTAGAGTGAGCTCTTTGAGTTGCTATAGTCCCTTAGTTCCTATTTCCTTTTAATGTCTACTCAAAGAATACCTTAAGAAATACAATGAGTCTCTTGGGGTTTTAAGGTTTTTGTCTCGACGTAAGTTTCAAGTTAGCCCCGTCTTGGGCAATTCCCATTTGTTTTCTTTGTACCATTTGTCATCCATGGAGCATTTCCATGAAAACGATGGGAGTTTTATGTTCAAGCAACATGGTCATCACTTCCATGAATTTATCCCATTACTCCCCCAAAATCGCAATTGCAAAAAAAGTTTGAAACAATACAAACTTAAAACAAACAATTGCATATGCTCTACACAATGACATTTGTTAAAGTGTGTACCGTGAGTAGTAAAGACTAACATTTAGAATGCATCAATTAATGATTTATAAGACAAATAATCTAAAAATTTCTTAAATTGATTGGGAAAGATTAAATGATGGTTTATGCAAGCGTAGAATCCTTCGATGAATGATAGTCTAAGAGTAATTTGTGAAATTTCTAAGAGTGGACATACTAGTGTATTGAAAAAATGCCCATGCAATGGAGTACGAACGATTATCAAATTCTTCTCAAGATAGGGTTTAGACTTACCTCTTGCTTCGCTGGAGGGGATTAATCACACAGCTAGGAGAGGCTTAAAGATTTGGGATTTTCCAATTGGCAAGCGGGAAGGGAGGGAATGACCTCATTCAGAATGGAAATCTTCTTTTTCAAAGAAAAATTCTTTGGTTATGATAAACTTACCCTTCAAAACTCAACTTCCTTTTGAAAATTAGATATTAACTTAGTATGTCACTAAAAATTTAACACATATAATTTATGCAAGATCAAGAGCATTTCTTTTGAAAAAATTATAATTCCTCTTTTAGAAAATAAGGTTAGTTCAAAAAACAATTCCATTACTTAGCTGCCTTTGATTTATGGAATTACTTTTATAAGATTAATTTAGGTAAGAGTATAAAATAACTTAAAAATCAATAAAAAGGTTTATGCACAAGATTAAGGGATAATTAAGGATATTAGTCACCATTCAATCATGCATACTATTTAGGTAAATATGATCTTCAGTTGTCTATGGTTAAAGAGAGTGCTTTCTACTCTCTCTATGCCATATTAGTCAAGTAATATAAGACCCTTGAAGTAATGGAAATTGAAATATTTAGATAATTATGACCTCCAGTCACTTATGGTTAAAGAGAGTGCTTTCTACTTTCTCTATGCCATAGTAGTCAAGTAATTTAGGAAGCTTGAAATAATGAAAATTGAAATATTTAGATAATTACAACCTCCAGTCACCTATGGTTAAAGAGAGTGCTTTATACTCTCTCTATGCAATATTAGTCTGGTAGTCTAAGAAACTTCAAATAAGAGAACTTGAAATAACATTGTGGTAGTTGTTAGAAACATTGTTAGTTATGATTAGTAATGAACCACAATTATAAGGAAACAACAAAATTAAGAAGTTATTTCTTCTTCCCAAGAAAAAAGGCTTGCTTATGAAAATGTGAGAGCTTAAGCATGAACTCAAGTAAGCATCACTTTCAAGAAAGTGCAATAGCATAAAGAGAACAAGAAAACATTACCTTGTGTGTATGGTAGAGTCTTTTCCTCTATTTGGGAGAGTATGGAAGAGTGTGTTAATGTAGTTGGCTCTTTTCCTCTTCATTTTGCTTGAAGACCTCCAATTAGACCACTTGGAATTGTAAGGTCTCCACCTTTCTAGTTGTAAGTAAATGAACTCAAAGATTTAGAAGAAAGCATCGGGCATACAAATAGATAAAACGCTATCTCAAAAGCAGGTAAAATTGGTATTTTAAAAATCTTAAGCACAACAAACCTATAGTTAGGAACTTTCAAAACTAAATACAAGTAAAAACTGACACTGCTATCCTCTCTAAAAGATTCACTGCCACTTTAAACTGTAAAATAATTGGATGGTTTTTAGTCATCATTAAAGCTAAAGACTTTACCTTAACCTCCTAGATATTTATTAGATAATATTTACAAAAAAAAGCATAAAATCCATCCAAAAATGGTAAAATAGACCAACCAAGTTGGGAAGGTACTAGGGGAGGCCATCACTAACCTGCCCGGGACACAATTAGCAGCAGGGGGTGCCATCTTGAGCCTGGGGGCTGCTTGAGCTACAAGAAACTATCATATTCAGCCTGTGAGAGCCTGTAAGTGCCATTAAAAAACTATCAATAGGACCCTACGCTTCTCATTTTCACTTGAACTTGGACTTCTGGCAAGAAATCTCTCATGCAAGAGAGATACTTCTCAAAATTACTAAGAGAGAAAAATACAAGTGATTAAGCGAGGTAATTATGTTAATCCTAGTTAATTAGCAATTTAGGTCAAATTTTTCTTAATTAATCTATTCATTAAATAATATTATATTACTCTATACTAATAAACACTTTATTATACATTATTTATTTGTTGATTACCTAATCTTAATGAAGATTAATAATTACTTAATTACTAATCCTAATTAGGACTTAAATTGATTAATTTTAGCCTTAAATAATGGGAATTATAAAAAACAAGCTTAGTTAGCTCTAAGATAATTATCAAAGCTTAGCCATACTATTAAAGTCTAGGAAAATTACATCATAATTTTCTCATTGATTTTTATGATTATTTGGATAAAAACTAATTATTTTTAGCTATAAAACTAATAGAAAATTTAGTAAAACAACTTAACAAATCATAAGATAATTACAAGAGTTAGACAACATTGTCAAGAATATGGGATAATTATCTCATTAGCAGAAACTTAACCTAGCTATTTAATTAAGCCAAAACATACTGATTTTAGCTAAAAATAAGAGGGAGAAATTATATAATCAAGTTAGATAATTATCAAAGTTAGTAAATATCATAAGTAATCCGTGGTAATTAGCTTATGGTCAGAAAGATAATCTAGCAATAAAACGAATGGGATATTTAGTAAAACAACTTAAAAAATAATAAGATAATTATTAGAATTATAAAACATTGTTAAGAATACGAGATAGTTATCTCATTAGCAAAAACTTAATCTAGCTATTTAGTTAAGCCAAAACAAAGTGGTTTTAGCTAGAACTAAAAGGAAGAAGTTAGTTAATCAAGCTAGATAATTATCAGAGTTAGTAAACATCATATGTAAGCCGTGATAATCAGCTTATGGTCAGAAAGTCAATCTAGATATTTAATTAAGCCAAAACAAACTAATTTTAGCTGAAAATAAAAGGGAAAAATTTGCTTTTTAAGCTAGATAATTAATAGTTTATTATGTGATTTTAGCTAAAAGTAAAATGGAGAAATTAGCTAATCAAGTTCGATAACTATAAAGAGTTCAAAAACATCATACATAAGCTGTGATAATTAGCTTATTGTCAGAAAGATAATCTAGCTATTTAATTAAGCTAAAACGGACTAATTTTAGCTGAAAATAAAAGAAGGAAATGAGCTAATCAAGTTCGATAATTATAAGTTAATTTTAAGAGTTAGTAAACATCATAAGTAAATCATGGTAATTAGCTTATGGTCAGAAAGTTAATCTAGCTATTTAATTTAGCCAAAATAGATTGATTTAGCTGAAAATTAAAAGGAAAATTTAGAAAACTAACTTGGATAATTACAAGGTAGTTACTAAAGTTAGGAAATATTATCATATAATTGTGATAATTATAGCATAATTAGTTAATTAGTTTAAGGAATTCTAATAGATTAAAAACTCTATTTTAAGCTTAAAATTAGATAGGATAAATAAAACTTACGATTAAATGTTTTTAAAGAACGTACTAGACGTGCAAACCATTGATATAAAGCTGAGAAAATTCATTCTTTAAGAGATAATGAATCTAAGAAATATTAAGCCAAAAATAAGCAGATTTCAACCTCAATAAAGATAGAGAAATTAGAAAAAAGATCCAAAATTTTATAAAAAATAAAAGAAGCTTAGAAAAACCTTAAGGAAGTTGAAATAAAATTATCTTACCTATATAAGCAAGTAAGAAATTACTAGGTCAAGAAATTAATATCTGGGACTACAAAACTAACCTTAATTTTGGGATAAAAAGAGGAATTAGATTGGATAAGAAGGTAAAGTCAAGTTTTTGGATGATTTACCTAATAAATAGACATCCTTTCTTATAAAGATAGAAGTCATGGCACCAAAAAGGACACGAGCAAATCCTCAATCTGACGATGAGGGTAGTATTCCCAAGAGGGCTAGAGAGTCACACAACGATAAGGCCGGACCTAATAGTAGGCATACTAATGAGAGCATTCATGCCCCACCACTGCAGCAAATGCTTGACCAATCCCATGTGGGCCTTTATTATAATTTAAGATGAATAATTTAAGTTCTTCTTTAAGTATTAGCATTGCATGCGTAAAAGAGGATGTAAGGAATTAGGAAAAGTGAAACTAGCCGAAAACGGAAGGCATCTTCCAGGAAACCAATGTGGAAGTGTTTGTAAATTAGGAAAGAATTGTTTGGGTTAAGTCTGGTTGAATTAGGAAAGATATAATTGATCATCCTTAAGACACCTTGTCTCAAAACACCTCCGACTCCTTGGTATATTTTGATGAATAATGATGGCTTTCCAGCCACGGATAAGTTGTTACCCCCATGAATGATGAGTTTCTACTCCTGTCATGTTTTGATGTTTTTACATAAGTTAGGATACCATTTTTATCCTAGGGGAGCCGCCCGGTTGTATGGGCAATTGGTTTGGTGTATGGGCACCCCGAACTTTGGGTGATGGGTTTCCACCCTGGATTATGAATAAGGAATGGGTGCCATTTTTTTTCACCCTTAGGTGGTCTTGAGACAAGAAGAGGACTGTTCATGGTTACTATGGTCAATGTTTTTGATTGATAGTACCCTATCTTAAGTTTAAAGATATATGTTTGCTAAAAGAATGCTTTTCAATGATGTCTTTAATACTTGATCGAAAGAATCACTGTGATGTAAAGTTAAAAGAAACCATTTTATTTAAATGTTAAAACCCATGTGATAGTAATTAGAAAACAAAAGAATCATGTGTGAGTGCCGAGTGGTAAGTGGGGATTAACTAAGGTTATCAATCATGGACGGGTGGACCTCATTAGTCAGATAACTATCCATTCTCGCACACTAAAAGCACTAGTAAACTTCTCCAATTGGAAGAGGAGTTCACCAGCGGTGGCTGTTCCCTCACATCTATTGGGGGGGGAAGTGTTGGTTGAGAATACCTTAGCCCAAATTGTGGAGCTTATAGGGTTGAAACAGTCTTGGATTTTTAAGATGTTGTCCCGTTTTCGTTATGAGACAGGACTAGGTCTTCTTCTAGGGCTATAGACCCAAGCCATTGTCAATGGTAAAGGTCTATTCCCTGGACCCTTCTTATGTAGAGACTCTCACTTTTAATAGACCTAGAGATCTGTCAAGGACCCCATCTCGACTTTGGTGTCGATGGGTTGGGGACCTCACAGGAATGATGAGAATGGCAAGAGGCAAAAAGGAAATTCAAGCTATGGAAAGCTTGAGAATTAGGAGAGAGGAGAGGGAGAGGGTAGTGTGAAGAAGAAGATCACGTTTTGACAAACTTAATTAGGGTTTTGGCCATGGATTCTCTTGGAGATATGTGTGTGTGTGTGTGTGTGTGTGTGTGTGTGTGTGTGTGTGTGTGTGTAGGAGGCGTGTGTGAAAGATATTTGGCTATGGCTTTCCCAAGCTTACTCTTAAGCTTGCACCTTGAGAAATGAAGAAGAAAAGTGTAAAATGAGAAGAGAAGTCCTCTTTTTATGCACATTTTAAGTGCCTTCACTTATCTTGACAGCTTATGTTCCTTATAAATAAGTTCTTTTTTCCTTATCTTGATAACTTATCTTGCTTCTCAAAGCGTCTTTAACAAGCTACTTACTCACCTCATCCTTATCCCTATCTTCTCTTTCTTTTTCTTTTTCTTTTTCTTTTTCTTTTTCTTTTTCTTTTTTCTTATCTTATCTTTTCCATTTTCCTATCTTTTTCTTTATGTTAATTTTCTTAAAATGAAAAGCTAATTTTTCATGCATTGGTTATGCCCCCATTCCCATGGCATAAGCCAGAAGTGGCTTGTGGATATACTTTGGTGCTTGAATTGAACCCGAATGAACATTTTTTTTCTATTATTTTTTGTTTTCTTTTTCATCTTTTAAGTCGGTGGCTTAGATGTGTTGGTCTTGTGTAACGGTTAGGAGAAGGCCCTCACAAACTCCCCAACAAAAAGAAAGAGATGTCCTCATCTCGGTACAATAAAGGAAGATGATAAATCTTCAATCGCAAGTTTCTTCTTCAACTTCCAGGTAATGCTAATTTGTTCTTCTCTAGCTGGTTCATCTATATAAGGTGCAATCTATCCTCATCTCTTATGATATTCTTACCTTCATCTTTGTATTTTCTTCCCATCTCCTTGTCAAAAACTTCTTAGGATTGTCTCTTTTAATTCTTTTGTTGTCTCTTTGCTCATTACCTTACTTTATGGATCAGTGACAAGAGCTAGTTTTAGCTGTGGCCACTCCTCATCTACAACAAATAGTATCTCAACCAAATGGTGGACATTCCGATACATAACAAAGGTGACGCTTTGGGGTCGGGAAAGATCACTTCGCAACAATGTGGCATTGGTCTTATCCATTATGGTAAAATAAATGGATTCATCAAGGTGCCAGCGAATGGTCGCTATGGCACACTCATTCAAGTCTTCCCATTTTTCATCAATGTACACATTTTCTCTTCGTTCATGCAAGGGTGCTATCAAGCCTTTGGGGATCAAAACATATTGCATACGCTGTCGCCAAATAACAAAGTTTGCGCCATCAAGCTTTTTGATGTAGTACTCTTCTCTTTTGAAAGCACTACTCACAGCCATGAATCAAGAGAATGTGGCCAAAAACTTTATGGCAAATTTCTTGGGATAATTTAACTGGAGTTTCCCCTATAGCAAGAGCAAAAAATCAGACCAAAAGTAGTAAAATCACTGTCTAAAAATAGTGATTTTACTACTAGTGTCCCAAGAATGCATAAAATGGACTCGTGGGAAAAATTTGGTAGAGTCTCCTCTGTATGGGGAGCAAACTCTCAAACCCAACGGGACAAAAGTAAGCACATAAACTGCTCAAAACAACCACTAGGCATAAATTGCTCAAAACTAGCTACCATATGACCGCCAACTTGGTGTCAAAAGTAAAAGAAATTGTCCATACATATATCTTATGGTGAGGGTACCATAAGAGGGGAACTCCAGCTACCTATATCAGCAAAGATATCTCAACATTTGAGAATACCCCAGCTGAAAGAAAACCTCATGCAACAACCCTCCAAAGGCTAAAGTAGACACAAAATGACTAGCCACAGTCTGAGAACCACAGTCTGAGAAAGGGCTCTTCCAGTCCGAGTCTCAGAAGCGATCAAAAAATTTTCCAAAAAAGCCAAAAAATGGCTCCATATGAAGTACAATAGGTAGTAACTACAACTCAACGTACATGAGTGACTGTGCACGTACATGAGTGATTGTGCACGAACAGGCGGCAAGAATTGGTGCGTGTAGTAAAAAGTATCCCTGTGGGAATATCTCCTCTCCAAAAGAGCTCAATAGCACTATGTGTGCTCAAACAAACATGCATCTATCAACGCATCTGTCCGCAAAGAAACTATTGTCTAAATGTCTGCCAAAATTGCTTGAAAGGCATTGTGCCTGTAAGTGTCTAAAAACCAGGAAAAATTGGGGTATGCGGGCTCAAAAACCCTCTGTGAACCTGGGTGCCAGTATAGAATGGAAATGCCGATGCCAATTTCCATGGCCAGACAAAAATGCACTAGTCAAATAGCCACCAAAGATGGTCAAAGCTGAAACTATGTCGTAGAGCGTAATCGGTGCGCTCGGTGCCAATGCCGAGTGTCACTCCTCTATGGTAGAGGAACCTCACCCATGCATGTCTCAAGTACAGTCGTCCATAGAAAAACACTTGTTCGTGGGAACGCTCGTGTCGAGGTCGAATGGCAAAAATCCACCGCGTAATGAGAGATGTCAAGTTGCAAAAAACTGGTGTCAAAACTAAAGTGTAGTGCCGTTGAAGGATGCCAAAAAACTGAGTCGATGAATCGATGTCACCTTCCGCCATCAAACGGAAGCACTTGCCAATGTTGGGAAGAGCATCAAAGCCAAGAAATTTCCTAATCGGTGTCAAAATTGATGTGTCAAGCCGTTGATGCTCAAAGCCAAGATCGATGTCATCTACGTTCAAAGCTGAGAAGGGAGCGGATGTGGAGTGTGCAACAGAGGGAAGCAAAAGAAGAGACAATACATAGCCTATTGGTGGATCTTTAGAGAGTCAATGTGCTCACACTCCTTATTGACATTATAACCAAATGAATAAGAGTAAGTGGACGCCCATCGGCCATAACCGGCCACGAGGCCTGAAACCTAACACTTGGCTTTCCTTAGTATGCTGAATGTTGACTTTATCAGAGCTCCAATTGATCTATACATTGTACTTTCTCTACCATAGTTGATCGAGCAATAATGGATGTTGCAATGGCTTATCCTCTACCACATAAAACTTATGCGGATAGACATATTGGTTAATTTGCACAAGTATGACTATACATCCCATTGCCTTGAATGAATGCTCCAAATAGCTTTGAATGTCTTGTTGTGTGGGTTGGAGCTTTTCCTCAAGTGCAAGCTGCTTGTATAAGCTTTAGGAAATAATTGAGCTCCTAAATCTAGAAACCCATTTGCTTCCACTTGATTACTTCCAACCTTGACTTTGATTGTTGGATCCACCATATCCTCATCATCAAATTATGTTACTTTGAGTGTATTGATCCGTAGTGGTGGTCCTTGCTATTGCTCTTGTCGTAGAAGCTTCCTTTTTGCCATTCATTCCTTAGCTTCTGCTTGAGCTCCTTTGACTATTTGTTGTTTTTCTTGAGTTCTTTTCTTGTCTTCATGGATTTTTTGAAGCATGTCCTAGGTTAGTGGAAAATGATACTTTTAAAGCCTACATCTACTAATCCAATTTGGATTTCGTCACCAGCTAATGTAGCAACCTTGATAGCTCCACTTGGTGATATGATCACAAAGGGTCCCATCCCTTGCTTTATAAGTTTCTTAGCATGTTGTTTTAATGTATAAATCAGGACATAATTGCATGTTTTAAAGAGTACATGCTTATAAAAAAAAATCATTTTGCCTTCTTTTTTGAGCGTAGATGGAAGCTACAGCTTTCAAGCGGAACTCATCTAGTTATGGTAATCTATTCTCGGAGACAATTCATGGCATGTACATTCCAGTTTCTTAGCTACCCTCAACGTTGGGATTGAAAACTCCATAGCATCATATTAGTAAATTTGGGGGTTTTTTCAATTTCCACATTTAAAAAGAGCTTAAGATTTGACCACATGGTCAAATCTTAGCCAAAGTTTTGAGAGCATGGCTCAAAATATCTTTCCAAACTACCTTGTGAAAGGCTTTGGTCTTAAAAGCCAATTTGAGATTTGTCCATATGGCCAAATCTTCAAGACATTGGTGATTCCCAAATTGGCTCTAAAGTCTCAAACTCTCCAATACGGTGTTCCATGGGCAAGGTAGTGTTAAGACCAAACACCATGTTATACGGTGTTGTTCCAATAGATGTCTTATAAGCTACCATGTAAACTCACAATGTAGAATGCAAATTTTGATCCCAATCTGTCCTTGAATCAAATACTATTTTAGTCAATACATTGCACAAGGTTTTGTTTATAGCTTCAGCCTGTCCATGTGGATGCTATGGAGCAAACTTCTTGTGAATTACCATGAATTCATCTAGAATATTTTTAATAACTTCATTAATGAAATGTGTGCCACGATCACTGACAAGTTCTATTGGTAGACCATATTTAACAAATACATGTTAAGAGAAATTGTGGACTGGTCCTTGCATCTTCTTTTTGTGTGGCTTTTGCTTCAACCCATTTAGTGAGATAGTCCATGGAAACAATCATATATTGGGAGTGAGTCCTATAAGAGGGTGGTGAAATTGGTCCTACAAAGTCTATAACCCACTTAGCAAAAGCTCTAGCTTCCATCATAGGCCTTAAAGGCATCTCATCCCTCTTTATTGGCACTTCGGTACACTGACAAGCATCACATATTTTAACATATTCTTCAGTGTCCATATGTAATGTGGGCCACCATATTCCCGTGGTCAAGATAATGTTTGCTATCTTATCCCCTGAGAAATGCCTCCGCTTATTCCTCCATGTTCCTGCTCTAAGATTGGCATATACGTGCTTTCTCTTGCACATATTCTGAACTCATTATCCTTTCCTCTTTTATAGAGCTTATTTTCAATCAGTGTGAAGTCTCTAGCCTTTACTTCTATAACTCTTTGATGTGCTCTAGAGGTATTGTCTGAAAACGTTCTCGTTTTTAGATAGTCAATTATGTATTGACTCCATTTTGGTGCAATTGTCACGTGAAAAGTGTTGCATGTTCCATTGGTGGTGTATATCTACATGTAGCATACATATTTTGCAAATAACTCCTAATTGTTTCAAGCACTGATATGTTTTTTTTTTGCGAGCAATGAAATGCCAAGTCCTAAACATGTGCTTCTAAAAAATAGCAATCGTACTCTTTTGGACTTATGCATAATTGTAAAATGTTGTCTGAGCCTAAATGATACAAACATCTGCAAGTTAATCGGAAAGTCCTTGGATTGTTGAATTGTCTGTCGTTTAAATTCTTGCCTATTCCTATTAAATTCTGCTCCATAGTGTGATAAACTAACTATCTCTTGAGACCACTTGGGTACCATTTCAACATTGAAAAGATATACCTCAAGGATGTCGTCATCTACACCTTCTGGAGCTTCTCCATTTGGCAATTTGAAAAGATGTTCTGCTCAAGGATGTGTCTTTCCCTTTTTACCACTACTATAAAATCAAACTCCATCAATATGATCAACCATCATACAATGCATCCGGTATTGCATGGTTTGTTTACAAGGTACAAGAGGGCTTGATGATCAGTAAAAAACACAAACTGGTTTGCAAGGAGATAATGCCATAATTTCTTAACAGCATAAATGATCCCCCTAGCTCTTCTCTGTCAGTGGTAATGTAGTTCTTTTCAGCATTGTTAAGCTGCCTGCTAGCATAATAGACTGGGAAGTCCATATTTCCTTCTCTTGATTGTGCCAAGATGCATCATATAGAAAATGTTGAATCATCAATGTGAACATGAAAGATCTTTTCCTTATTGGGTGCTTTGAATATTGGAGCGGATATGAGTGCTCTCTTCAACTTTTGAAATGACTCCTCGCACTCCTTCGTCCATTCAAAGACTACTATCTAAGTCTATACAGGGGTTGAGCGATGACTACATGCATGTGTATAAACCTCTTGTAATAACCTTAGTGTCCCATAAAGCATTGTATCTGCTTTGCATTGTTTGGTCTAGACATCTCTACAATCATGTTTATCTTATCCAAATCCGTAGATATGCCATTTTTTGAGTTGTCAAATACCTCCTCGATTGACTCAAAATCTCTATGCTCAACAAAATCAAACTAGGTGGCGGCCTAAATTTAACCCAAATCCTGCAAATTGCGCGGGAAAGTCTAGGACTTCCTCAGCTCTAATGACGTGCACAAATGGTGCCACATGATCCCTTGGGTCCTTATTTTTGGCTCTCCATAACCATCTTCCCTTTTGCTACATTCTCTCTATACCAATTGTAATTTTATGGGTCTTTAAAAATGAGGTAGTGGTTTCCCTCCTCATCATAAAACCTATCACCATTGTCGTTTACCGTAATTACTGTTGCCAATCCTCTAGTTGGCCGTTCTTCAATATAGATGCATTGATGTCCTAGAGCATCCACATATACTTGGGCTCCATGGGCATTTGTTCCATTTAGGAAGATTGCTATGTATTTTGGTATGTTTAAGGGTTTTTGGGAGGTGCTACCCCCCATAGTCCCTTGCTGCTGGAAACCTCCAAGTTGTTGGTTAGCCATCAATTGATATGATTCGTTGAAAGAGGTGTCAGTATCACTACCCTCTTCTATGCTTGGTGCTAACGGATCTATCCTTGCTTGTTTTACACTCTCCTTCTATCGAGACTAAGCTAACGTGATCTCCTCGCACTCTTCGGTCTCTCTGAAGACATCTACTAGATGTCAAATTCATCAAATCTTTCACACAAACAACTATCAACCCCAAAACTCTTACCTGAGAAGTCTGCTTGCAACCGCTCTTTGATCTAGTTTTCTTTCAAACCACTCTCCAAAATTGTAAATTAATTTGCACTCCAAAATGATCACCAACTTGTAGGATCCTTGGTTCAGGCTATCTGTAAACTTTTGACTCTAAAACTCTTTGTCAAAATAGTGATTCTCACTTAAGTACTCTATAGTGATGATTGGTATAGCTAGAGGGTTAATCCCAACCAAACAACTGTATATAAGGACTTGATTCCCTATGTAAGCTCTATAGAGTGATCTAAAGAGACAGATGGGATCCTAGGGTCACAAGGAAAGCTCTTGGACAGTCTAAATCGTTATCTAAGCCCTAAAATGTGCCTGCAGACTTCATATGCATATGATGTCTAAGTGCTTAGATTTAGCCCAAACTTGAAATTTAGACTCTCCTTGATGTGCTTTATTCACCCCAAGTTTTGCTTTGTGATTCAAACACCCCTTGGCAGGTCTATCACACCTAATTCTGTCTTAGTTAATGTCAGCTTCTCAGGGAGGCCTTCTATGTCAAATATGATCCAGATTGGATGAAACTTGGTCTCTAAGCTTGTTTTGTGGTGCTAAACACTCTGGTCATCTCAAATGTCAGCTCTGGTCTCTAAAAATGCCCATCAGACATCATACGTGTATGATATCTTTTGTGCAAGGATGAGGTAAAACCTTGCCCATATGTCCTCCACCACTCATACAACACACAGATATGCTCAAAATTGAATTTGGATATCAATTAAGCACAAGATCGACACTTTTTGACAAGGAACTTAATGTCAAAAGTTCAATATGGGTACCAGAATCACATTTCAGACATCATACGCGTATGAATTTTGTTGATGGATTTTTGTCTAGAACTGATCCACAGGCATCCAAAAGCCTCCAACAACTAGTTTTTAAGCGCTTGTACCAATTTTCATGCAAAGACATGCTCAAAATCACAAGCTTCCATTTTTTCTGTTTTCAACACTCTGCCTTTTGTCTCTTGGGTAAAAAGTGTTGATCAAAACTTTAGTCTCAAGGTGTACTTAGGGTAAATCACCCCGTTTGAACACTCTAGTGCAATCTATTTTGTCACCCGGTTTGAACACTCTGTTGCAATCTATTTTGTCAAATCTTGCCTTATGCTAGCCCTCAGGACATCATACGCATATGATGTCTACATCATTGAATTTCAAATTTACTCAACAAATCCTCTTGTATATGATTTTATATACTCAGCATCATTCAGTCATGCACAAATATCCCAAAAGCTTATTTGATGCATTTTTGCCCTAAAGATCAAATTTTTCTAGGATTTTAAATGCAAACAAGCACAAAAGCAAATAAATCTGTGACGAATAGCTCTAGATCATAATCAACATGTTCTTTCTACAACTACTCCTACACATCATATGGAGTGTTGCATTTATGATTAGAAAAACACTTCACTGCCTCACACAAACTAGTTATCGCTTTATCACCTCACAAATCACTCACACGCCATCAACACTAAAACACGACTAATACTACCTATGGTGGAAAATCCAGGCCAGTCACAGATCCCCAGCACCTCTCCAAGATCTCAAGAGTCCAACTCCCAGATCCTACCTAAAATAAAATAACAAGATTCTGGTGAATCATAGGGACTTCTACTTCGTAGGACTAGTCTAAGATCACCTACCTAGGGCTCTCGTCCCCGGCAATAGCACCAATGTTGGCGGATATGCCACAAACAGATGCTAGCATAGTGAGAACTAAACCAATATACCAAAAATTTTACCAAGGTTGTAGCATGATCCGTAGGCACGTGGAAGCAAAGGCGAGGGATGGAACCGTTTGTGATTCATTCTATATCACCAAGTAGGGCCATTAAGATTGCTACATTGGATGGACAGGAAATGCCCAATTGGATCATTAGTTGTGGATTAAGGAAATATCACTTTCGACTAACTCAAGAGATGTTGGAAAGGGTACATGTAGCTAAAAATAGAAAAGACAAGCATGACAGTGTAGTCCAACAAACACAACAAGAAGCCAAGGAACATGCAACCTGTTGACTAGAGGAACACTGAGGAAAATCACCCATTTTTTGTAACATTTAATTATGATAGATTTGAGAGACTATTTTTGATGAAAATGTACCTCTCAAGAGGAATGTATAAAAGCCAAAGTTTTGTAACCCTAAGGGAGCCATGTCTGTGTAACTGAGAGAATGAGTGTGTGTGTGTGTGTGTGTGTGTGTGTGTGTGTGTGTGTGTGTGTGTGTGTGTGTGTGTGTGTGTGTGTGTGTGTGTGTGTGTGTGTGTGTGTGTGTGTGTGAGAGAGAGAGAGAGAGAGAGAGAGCATGAGGTCTTATCTCTTCATTACACATGCTACGGAGCAGCCATTGCGAAGCCAAAACCACCAACAAGTTAGCAAGGGTGAGGGCTACGCACGAACGCCAAGCTTTTAAAATTTTGATTCCGTCACGAGGCGAGCTTCCACGAGCTTCTGAGTGAGCTATCTTGCAAATCGTGTGTCTGTTTACGAGTTCTTCATACCTGTAGGTTCACAAAAAGAAGAGCTACACGCTAGGATCATGTATGTTGAGAATTGGTGACATGTAATAGACTACCTATCTTCATACGCGTTTTTCACGAAGTAGTTATGGGTGGGATATAGGGTCAGAGTCCATTTGGTAGTGACCTCTTGGTAAGTAGAGGATTCCCTGTGAGTTTTGAGGGAATTTGAGGATTTTTGGTCTTGATTCTGATAGCGTGAGCGTTGTAGGTTGTATTACAGTCACAAGCACATAGGATGTCTGGATTTGGTTTTCTCAAGTAGTGATTGTCTTTAGAAGGTCGAATAGGTTTTAAAATTTCTTTGTTTTTTTGCTTAAGAGTATAAACAAGCACATAATCCCCTGGGCAAAAGTCTTTAGACTTCAAGTACTTGTCATGAAAATATTTCATGCATTTTTTTTTAGCGTATATTGTTACAAATGTTTTTTTTAGTGTATATTGTTACAAATGCCTTTAGCCTAATTTCATCCAACTTTTCTAGGTCATCCAAATGGTCAGACCATTCATGTCTAGTCCACTCAAGTTTGTTTGATACTCGCAAGGTTGGAATCAAAACTCTATGGGTAAAATAGCATTAAGTCCAAACAACATGTAAGCCCACGGTGCTAAGGGACCCACAAAATCTAAGCACTCAGGGGGGGTCACTCAATAATTATGTGACTATCACATGAGTGTAGCAGAAGGAGTTATTAAATTTTATTTTTTCTCACATTTTCACATACAAAAGGGTAACTTAAAATGAAATTGGGAAAACAATTAGTCCTTGAATGCACATGATATACACTATTTATGCATAGTGATCCCCCCCCCCCCCTCCCCCCTCCCGAGTCTAGGCCCCACTTGGAAAATACTTGTGCACCTATCATTGGTCTCATAGGCATTTTATCCTTCTTGGAAATTTTTCTCTTTGGCATTCATTGCCCCGCCTCATGTATGGATCGGCATCCATGAAGAGACCAAATTCCGACAAACATTATAGTCTTATACTTTTTTCAAGCAAACAAACGACCTCCCGCTTGTTTGAATGTGCTTCTTGAAAAATTGGCAAGTATTCACTTTTTGATGCACAAAGTCTGAGTTGATTACCTTTGCCACACATGTACAATTGATTTCCAATCAATTCATGTGATTGTGCTTCAGTTTTGATAGCCTTTATCATAGTTTGGAAATGCCTGTAGGAAAAGTAATGTGGTTCAAATAGTCCACGATGTACTTACTCCAATGAGGATGGTTACCTAAAATAGTGTAGCATTTTCTATAGGAGGTCTAGATGTACATGAATTTCAATTCTTAACATACATGTGCGCATCAAATTTTATATTAGGCCAGAAAAAACCTATTCTCACCAAATTCTAGTAGGTTTGGATTTTCCCATGGTGGATAGAGCCCATAGTGGCATGTGCTTCTCGTAAGTATAAGGGAATATTAGAGGCTTCAATACACACTCGTAGTATGCCATTTCAACCTCTATGACACATTTACCACAACTATGAAATCAAATTTGAGTGGATGATGAACCATCTTACTATCATGCCTATGTTGCATGGCTTGTTATTAATAAGATACAATTTTGATGATCCACAAAGAAAATGAACTGATTGGCTAGGAGATAATGCTTGAATATTCTTCATGGCATATACCATTTCCAATCCTTTCATTTAGTAGTTGTGTAATTTTGTTTAGCATTAATCAATTCGTGGCTAGCATAGCATATGGGGAAGTCTATAATTACTTCTCCAAGTTGTGTCAAGATACATCCAATGGCAAAAGTAGAGGCATCAACATGCACATGAAAGATCTAATTTCAATCTAGAGCTTTAAGGATTGGTGTCAATACCAATACTTGCTTCAATTTTTGAAATGATTCCTCACAATCTTCTGTCAATCAAACATCACTATCAAGCCATAAAGAGGTTTAGTAATGATTACATACATGTAGATAAACTTCCTATAGTATCCACAGTGTCCCATCAATGAGTGAACCTTTCTCACTGTCTTTGGGCTTGGCATGTCCACAATCACCTTGATTTTATCCATATCCATGGATATTTTGTTTGTTGATACAATATGTCCCAAGATCATGCCCTGTCTAACCATTCTTCTTAGGTACTACCACAATTGGGGATACCCAATTTGTGTGCTCGATTTCATAAATGAACTCAGCTTCCTTCAGCTTATCAATCTCTTCCTTGATATGCTTAACAAATTTTCATTGTAAGTATATGTATGTCGACTGCTTGGCTTAGCATCAAGATTTAGGGGAATTGTATGCTGACAAATTGCAGGATCAACCCCGTTCAAGTCTCTATAAGACTAGGTGAACACATCCTTATACTCCTTGAGCATCTTAATCAATAACTCCTCCTCATTAGGAGATAGATCAGTAGCAATATAAGCAAACTTGGTTTCTTCCCTTGGCTCCACTAGGTGAATCCTTTTAGTGTCTTTAGGTCTATCATAAGATTTTCCTAATTCATCCTTCTCTCTAAATGGTTGCTCAACAATAATCTTATGATCCTGAATAGTGTACTTTTTGTAATGGGATGGTACACTCACTCCATCCTTTCTAACTCTTATTTGTTTCTCTTTTCTCTTTCCATCTCCATCGTCCACACCTCTTTCAATGTCTGTTTCAGCTCACTATATTTCTTTTTTTGCTCAACTTTTGTCCATCGAGGTTTGCTAGTATCATCAACCTTCTTAGACACGGCTTTGGAAGGTTTAGCTATTTTTTTGTTTTTTGGCTTTGAACTATTCTAATGAGGAGGTTTTGAGAACTTTTCAGTCACCTTGTCTTTTATGCAATCATGAACTCCTATCAACATCAAATATGAAATTTCTTTCTTCTATGAGTAGCCAAGTCTAGGCCATTCTCATCACAAAATTTTGTAGGGGTGATCTCATTGACATACATGTCTAAGGTTGCCAAAAATTGAGTCCACTCCAAGGGTTCCATTCTTTCTGTAGGAAAAGCTTCAAGTATATAGTCAAAATCTTCAAATGGTCTATCCCTCTTGCACTCTTCTTTTACAAGACTATCACAATCCAAAGCTCCACATATCCATAGGTGAGCTTTAGAGTTCAACCACATGGGTACTTCAAATTCTATAGTTGTAACCAAATCAAACAGAGTTCTACGTACATCTCTGTGGCTATGGTCTCTTAAATTGATGCACGTAGTGGTCTCCATGTGGCACAAGTAGATCTAATCATAATCACAGTCTTGGACCATTTTTATTTGGCACATGAATGGTCTTCCTAGAATAATATCATAGTATTCTTAGTAACAAAATCTACCACTGCAAATGCATGTTCATACTCAGCTCCACAAGAATTCATCACCACATACTCCAAAACTCCAATAGGATTTGCAATATGGCCATTCCTTTGGTGGCTATCGCAACACCCGCACCACTATCTAGAATAGAAATGGTTTCTATTCCGTGATACTCTATGGGCCATGTGGTGTTTTCATATTCACCTTTGCAACAATCACCAACTTTATTTATGGGAGCTAGCTTAGCATCCTCTTTGGGGTTTCTCCAATCCTCTATTTATTGACCTAGGGTCTCAACAGGGTTTTTGGTGTTCCCATTTTCTCAAGACATTTTCCAACCTCTCCCCACATCTGAGGTCTAGCTTTCAGTGACTCGCCTATCATTAGCATACATCTCACCGGTGTTGACATGAATTCCTAAAATCCATGAGAATCTATGATTGGCTTGAGGGCTTCTTGTTGTGATAGTAGGAATATAACATCAGATCTCTCCTCATACAGTCCTATGTAAGAGGGAAACTCCCTAAGGGTTCCTTCTCTACTACCTTCTTATCTTTTTGTTCCTTGGTCGCCATACATGGATTGTACTTTGTGGTCCATCATGCATGTGTTGAGGTTGACTTTGCAATAGGTGTTGACTTCCACAATTGGTTTCCATCTCTAGCCTTCCTAGCTACATCACAAAGTTCTTTAGGACAATCACCTTTGACCTTTGTCACAATAGGAATGTACTTTGTTGTCAAGGTTGACTTTTGTAATAGGTGTTGACTCCCTCAATTGGTTTCCATCTCTAGCCTTCCTAGCTACATCCCAAATTTCTTTAGGACAATCACCTTTTACCTGTGGCACAAAAGGAGGTATTTGGTAGATACCCCAATTTCTCATGAAAGCTCATCTCTTGTGCTCTCTTAGCCATAAGGATAGTGAAAGTCTAGTCAAATGAAGTGTCAAAGACTACCTCTTCTTAAACAATCGCTAGGTTCTAAGTTAACTTGATTGACACTCTCTTTAGTACACCAATGACTCACTTGATCTCTTGACAGCTGTCGCCTGACTGGTACCAAGCTCTTGATCTCAAGAACATAAACAATATGGGAATTTAAAACTTGCCCTATTACCTGGAATTCTTTAGATCCTTTGGAACTTATACCCTACTCCAACTCCTCTTGTGCACCAATCTCCTTGCCTATATGTACAAGACTCAACACAAACTAAAGCACTAGTGGAGTTATGGCAAGCTAGCAAATGGTATGTACACAACTTTAGCAAACAACAACACTTCATGCACAATTTTCTTGATCCAAGGGCCTACTATTAGTACACAGGACTTACTTTAGAGTCTAGAACCAAAATTTGTCAAAAAATTGTGCTTCTTGCTCTCTGGAGGAAAAATTTGCTTTTTTTCTTACCTACTAACTTATGAGCTAATTTTCACTCTGTCTTTCTCACAGGCATACCACACACTCCCAAGAATTAAATCATGCACCAATCCCAATGTTTAGGCTTTCTTGAGGGTCTCATGTGATCACTTAACCCTATTTCAGTCATTGTAGGACCTAAATTTTGTACATAGAAGCCGAGTCTCACTTTTGACTTGATAGATGTGATCCTTGAATCAAGGACTGCCACTGGTCCAAGGCTTGGCCACAATTTTCCACTCCATCAAATTTTTAGGAAAAAGATGTGTTTTTTTCTTCAAACCTACTATGGGCACATTTTTGCAGCTTTGGCTTATACTCAAGTGTTTTGTCGTATCTCAAGAGTGCATTCCCGAAGTTTCACCCGATTTGGTTTTTGGTTTGAGATTAGCTCCAATTTTGCACCTTAAGCTTGGGCCGGCTTCCCACCTCAAGCTCAGCCCTAGCTTACCTAAGGTCAAAGGACTTTTACACTAATTATTGGAGGTCTTCAATGAAACTAACCCTAAGGTCTTATGCTCCATTGGTTAGCCTTTCTCTTTGATAGACCATCTCTCATTTGGGAACCTTTACCATTGGCCCCGTGTTGAGATAGATCTATAAGCACATGTCTATATCTTAAACCTTGTTCCCGTTTATTCTCCCACATTAAATGATCAGTTTAATACGAGAAAATCATTTGGGTTGGTTAGATATTAGATTTTATTACATTTTTCCTTGATCATTGTTGACATCAAACCATAGTTCACCTGTAATAAAGTCACATCCACCTTAGCAAATCCAAGTCGTTGAGATTGTCAAGTAGTACCAGCTTTACAGCAATCTGGTGGAAATTTTGAAGTTGTTGCATCTCGCAAGGTCTCCGACAACCACTTCGGTAACTTGTCTGACTTGCTCCCTGAGGGAGGAGCTACTCGTATATCTCACTCTAACTCTACACTATGATGAGACCCACTATCATCTACATCATCTAAAATGAGTGCATCTTCCTTTGTACCCTAAGGGACAGGGGTTGGAGAAGAGGATTCATCAAGAGACAAAACATAATCTGGGTCTCCAAGTATTGACAAATCAAGTATCGTCATGGAAGACTTGAGAGCAAAAGCCCCCTTTGAAGGTAAATAATCATTGAAGACAACATCACCATTAAGTACAACATCCTTCTTCTTTATTTCATAAGTTAAATATCCCTTGGAAAGAGAATTGTAGCCAGCAAAAAACATTCTCTTGGACTTGGGGTTAAACTTCCCCATCTCTGCTGCTTTGGTACATGGGCATATGCATTGCTCCCAAATATACAAAAATGGGAGACGTCGAGCTTCTTACCAAAATAAGCTTTGAATAGAGTCTTGCCTGGAACTGAAGAAACTGGAGATCGGTTAATGGTATGAACTTTTTTTGCAACTACCTTTTCCCAAAAAGACTTTGGCAAGTCTTGATGCTCAAGCATGGACCATTATTTGCCAAGATTTTAAGTACCATGGTATGCCAAGCTCAATTGTCTCTGATGGAGATTATCAATGTATGAGAAGTTTCTTTTAGAGGGGGACTATTTGAAAACATGGACACATGTTTTGATTTCTCTTCAACAGATCACTCTCAAATGAATGGCCAAAATGAAATCACAAATTTAACTATTCTTGATCTTCTCAAAAACTATGTTGGTGAGAAGGGCCAAGGTAACAAATAGGACAAATACTTACCTAATACGATGCATACTTCTATAGACAAATATCCATTTGAGATAATTGAAGGCATACCCAACCTCCATATATCTTAAAAATGCATCAAAATATATATGCACTTGATGAAGATATGTATGGCATTAAAATAGCTTTTCAAAAGATTAAAAAATCTTTCAAGTGTCACGTGAAAAGAAAAAAAGACCTACTGATAAGCACAAAAAACCTTCTAGTTTAAGAGAGAAGAATGGGTTTTTCTTGAATTCCCTAAGGCCTAATTGTTTCAAAAGACAGGCAAGAAGTGGCAAGGTAAACCCACATGACATCAAAATTTCTATGTGAAACTCACTAAGAGGTACTATGGTGAAATTTAGATTGTGGAAAGACTCAATGATACAACACCTTATAGACTCAAGTTGCCTAAGCATTGGCATATACATAATGTGTTTCATGTAAGTCTACTTAAGCCGTTTAATGGTCCTCCATAATTTTTAGAAATTACCAACTTGAAAATCCTAAATGGATGTAAGAACCCCATCTAAAGGAATGTCTTCCTTATTGCAAGACTACAAGTCCCTTCATGGCTTAAATGTAAACTTAGATATTGATATACAAAATGTTCAATGTTTTTATGAAATTTTTACTTTCTTTCAATTCAAGGTGCATCAAAATGTCTTTGTGACAACAATATTTTCAAGGAATAAGATTTGTGATGACTACCAAAACTCCTTCTAGACTTTTTGTTTGGACCAGGGAAATTATTCTCGCTTAAATGTGATCCCAAGAAAAAATGTGCTACCTTATTCTTGTTCCATGCATACTCAAGGATGAGTATGATTTCAAGGGAGGTGTATGCCATCAAAATTTAATTTTGATGTATTTTAGGTTTTATCATGGCCTTTCTCTCTCTAAAATGAATATACTAGAGAGAGAAAGCACATGTATAAGGACAATGAGACATGAAAGGAAGTGCACTCATGGCTAATGAAGTGCTAGAAGATAAATTCAACTCTATAAGTGCATGGAAAACTTTCCCAAGTTCTTACAATAATTTTACGAGGCTCAAATCAGTTTCCACTCAATCCAAAATAGAAAATCATGATTTATAATAGGTGGGAAGGGGAGACAAAGGAGGTAGAAGGACAAATGTAGAACGTTCATTTGCCTCTTTGAAAATCCAAGAGATGTCCTCTGTCTGTGTCTCTAGGGAGGAGACTCACCTGAGTTAAGACTCTGATGACACCTGCTATAGCTCAGTAGAGCACTAGCTCTACCTTTGTCTCTACAGAGTCTATTGACATGCCCTGCACAACTAAAACCTCCTTCTCCTAAGCATACTAAATCTCACTCTCAAATGAGACACGTCTTGTTTCTCAGTTTCACATGCGTGCAACAAAATGAAACTATGTCGTTTCATACCTCAAATACATGCATAGGATATACCAAGCCACTTTGAGCTTCCCTTGAAATTACTAGTGATCTGCAATACATTTGGAAAGACTGCTCTCTAGGTATTATCTAATATCCATAGTTTGCAAATTGTCTAACTAATATCAAAATCTGTTTCAACTAAAGAACATAATGCACATTGAAGTGTATATGATGCACCACTAGGCAATGACATATATTTATCTCCTAATCTTGCAATGTCAAACACCAACCCATTGGCCAAACGCACTCGACCAAGACTCCCACTAGAGAAAGTGCTAAACCACTTACAACATGGTGTAATATGAAATAATATGTCCTCGTCTAGCAATCAATGGGAAGAAATGTCACATGTGCCAGAACTACAAGCATGAGGAATGATAGAGGTGATGGCGTTGACATCACCGTCACAAGCATATAGAACCATCTCTCTAGCATGTTTCAAAACCATTTCTACATCTCGTATGCATCACTCCCACTATCTCATATGCTAGAAGCAACGATGACTAATGTGCCATGTGTGACCACAATGCCAACAACGTAAGTGTCATAATAAGTAATATCTCATTCTCCTAAATGATTTTCTTGTGTTAAACTGGTTATTTAATATGGGGAGGTGCTAGGGGAGAAAAAGCTAGAATATTGGTTAAGCTGGCAGACCGGCCAAGGTAGGGATCCAAAGGGGGGGCCATCTGCAAAAGAGAAATGTGCAACAATGCTTAAAAGACCCTAAGGTTCAGCCCATTAAGACTTCCAAAATGCTAAGATTGCAAAATTCAAAGGTTGTGTCCAAAGGTCAAAAGCCTAGGAAAATTCGATGCTTTGTGTGTGCTCAAAAAGTCTTCATGCATCCCTACATAGGAGGGGGCGAGCCTTAGAAGTAGGAGATGAGAGAGAAACCCACACACACTCACACAAGCTCCCTCTACACAAAGGGAATGAGGGACACATGTCAGCTCCCTAGGCCAGATGCACACAAGGTGTACTCAAATCCTACTGGATGGCCTTGGAGGTGGACCAATGAGAATTAGGCTAGAGTAAATCTAGTTTAGTTAATTTAAAAAAACTTTTAATAAAAGAACCAATAAGAATTAAGCTCTCTAGAAGACTATTGGACAGTCTCCCAAGGGGTCCAATGAGCATTCAGCAGCCCAATGGCTTGCCTAATTCCTATTGGCCAGGAGACAAAGGGGTCCAATGAGAGTTTGGTTGCATTGATCAATTACCTAAAGCTCTCACAAAAGGGGAAAGGGGGACATATGTCAGAAGGCTATCACTTATCTTGCTTAAATTTCATTGGCTAAGCTTGGCATGGACCAATGGGGTGTCAGAATGAGCAAATAGCAAGAGGGGTCGACCAAGAGAGAGAGGGGGCTGATTTTTCAAAGGCATTATGGCATACACACTCACACTAGTCTATGTGTGAATCAAGAAGACTATCTCTCTCCTTCTCAAACTTTAATGGAAAGCTTATCACCTACTCCAAGCTTGTGAGAAGGGAGGCCTACACCTACAACTCTTGGCTTTGTGATGCAAATCCAACCAAGAGCCAAGCTACAATGCATGCTCATCTCCTCTATCATGCTAATTACTAAGCTAAGCTATGCTAATATGAGTGATTATGTGAGGAGATGTACATCTTTCTCATAAGACTACTCCTTTTCCTCTCAATCTACTCTCATACCCCGCTAGCTCTCACCATCTTCGAAGGTGTGTGAGGTCTGGGTCTGAGACCATGAGGGAATTGATGTTGTGTTTTATAAGTGTTTTGCTTAGTGCTTGAAGTTTCCATCTTCATTGCACTAGCTAGTATTGAAGGAACACAAAGAATTGTATTGTATAATGTCTCTCTTGATGGGAGAAACCATAATACAAAGCCTTTTGGAGGGGGGACCGGCTCCATGAAAATTTGGTCCTCAACTGTTGTCAATAGCTTAATTTCTCTCTCTTTTGCAGTATTGTTCATGCTATCTAACTATGTGTTATGCTTTATGTTGCTCTCTCCACCCAAGAACTCTTGTTATTCTCTTTAGGAATCTATTCTAATGAAATGCTCACTATGTTCATGCTATTTTCCGCTACACACAAGTTACTAGGCCATTAGATGTTAAATTGGTATCAGAGGACAAGGTTTCTCTTTTCTTGCTCAAGAAGGGAGGTCCTCAATCTAGCTGTAAATGGTTGGTACTATTAATTTCATTTGAGTAAGTAGAATAGGGATTTTCAGCCTTGTAGTGCACCTGCCTTCGTGCAGTTAACGGGCATATCGTCAAGAGATATGGTCTTAATAGTGGAGTCCTACGGGGCTTGCCTACGGCTTAACCACTATTGAGCTATTAGAATCTTGACAGGAGCCGGTGCTGTTTTGGTGTTGAATGACCCTCTCTTATATTCCTTGCAATTAATGGTATTCAAGCCACGGGTACAGTAGCTTGAGTGCTTTTTCTGAAGGGGTAAAGAGGAGTAGCAACTAGGGCCTGAAGTGCCAAAGTAAACCTAAAAAGTTTACACCTAAAAGTTGTTAGAATGGCTGACAATAGTAAAGAGAGTGACATTAATGTTGATAACTTTGATTTGGCTAATGAGCAGGCTACTAATGATCCCCCTATGCTTGTTAACTATCTTGTTTCTAAGCTTCAACAAGCCATGGGCAATCCATCCTTCCAAAGTGAAGTGCAACGGTAGCTTCATGCTCATGGGATTCTCCAAGCTCCCCACCATGACGAGAGAGTACCTAGGAAGCCTCCTTGTGAGACTTCCAAAAGAGGCCTCTCTCCAGTTCGGGAAGAAGAAGAGGATCCATACAAAGGGCTCAGAAATTTTCTTCTTGATGACGCATCTCCTTTTCAAAGGAGAACTCAAGAGCCTCCACCGAAGGAACAAGAAAGAAGTGAGTCTCTTGCCACCTCGGTGGAGATGGCTCCACGAAGACGGCGGGCTAAACGCTCTCCATCACCTCCAAAACGGAGAAGACCATCTCACACTTCTCCACACCAAAATTCAAAGAGGGATGACAAAAAGCAAGAGAAGAGAAAGGCGAGAAAGAGGACACCCTCTTCTCCATATTCTTCATCCTCTTCCTCTTATGAAAGTGATGGTGCAGACAAAGAAGATCAAGGCAAGAAAAAGGCAATAAAGAGGTCACCCTCTTCTCCATCTTCCTCAAATCTTCATCTTCTGAAGAAAGTGATGGTGCAACTTTTGAACCATCAAAAAGAAGAGGCCATAGGAAATCCTATGCCACATGGAAGAGGTCATCCAAGCTCAAGAAGTTCAAAGAGAGAGGAAAGAGCATCTCTTTCCTTACCTATGATGCACCTTTGGTGCTACAGACAAAGTCTTGGCCTTTATCCAACAATTCAATGCGGTGTTTGGAGATGAGGCTTCACGGAGTCCTTTAAGCTACACCATGTAGCTATGCACTTTCAAAAGTCCATCAGGCAATGGTGGTCTAGCCTACAGGACAACGATGAAGCTCCACAAATATGGAAAGATTTAAGAGCTTCCATTATGAAGCAGTTTTTAACCACCGATGCCAAAGACAAAGTATCACTGAATGGTGAAGCTTGAAGCTCTCTCCCTACGAATCCATTCACAAATATGTAGACAAGTTTTGGGACCTACAACTCAAAGCCACTGTCTTTAAAAAGTTGGATTTTGGAGAGCAAAAGTAATAATTTTGTGTGGGCTTAACTGAAGAAATGGCGGAGTATGTCAACTCCCAAAGGCCACGCACCATATCGGCGGTTATACACCATACTATGGTGGCTCCTCAAATCAATTTCCAAAGTGGAGCTAAGAGGAATTCTAAGCCCACAGAAAACAAGGGTTCCAATGACCCTAAGGGGAAGGACAATGTCCAAAAGTCTCCTAAGGGAAATTCCAACAAAGCTAAAGAGAAGGGACTTTACAAAGGCAAAAATAAACTCTCTCCTAAAGAGCTCGAGCGTTATCGCAAGGATAAGCGTTGTTTTAAGTGCGGCGAGCAAGGGCATGCGTACCATGCTTGTTGCCAAAAGAACACCCGCCATGAACCTCCTAGAGCTACCTTGCTTGAAATCCAAGAGGAGGAAACTCACCACAAAGGATCTCCTCTATGCCATGCTTGGGGAAAGGTAAGAGAACATGATGCTTTTATTCTCTTTGACCTTGGTTCTACTCACAATTTCATATCCACAGAGTTGGTCACCAAGCTAGCCATACAAGCTTACAAGATGGGAGATATCCTACCCGCTCGCAGATGGTGCTTTCAAGGGGCAAGAAGCTCCAGTCACTCCCTTAATCGGGAAATTGAGGCTCCATGTCCAAAGCTATGTGGACAAAGAGGACTTCTTTATCTCTCCTCTCAAGCATGAGGATGTAATCCTGGGGGCACCATGGTTTGATTGCATGGCTGCCAATGTTAAATTCCCTTAAAGGAAAATCCACTTTAGGTTCAAGGAAAAAGATATGTACGTAGATGCCAAGCAAATGGGTAACACCATACCCATTGTACATATGCAAGCTTTTAACAAGTCAATAAAGAGCTCTATTTCCATGTACATGATTTTTGTTAAATATTCTCAAAATGAATCTAATGCTTCAACAAAAGAAAATATAAACAATCACAAAGAATTAGAGTTATCCAATTCTCTCAAGGGGTTTCAAGATGTCTTTATTGATGACATCCCTTGTGAGCTACCTCCTAAACGAGGCAATGATGACCATGCAATTACACTTATTCCGGGAATTTCACTGCCTAATAAACCTCCTTATAGAGTTTCTCAAGCTCAATAAGAGGAGATTATGCGGCAAGTGCATGAGCTAGTTGAGAAGGGCATGGTTAGGCCTAGCTCATCTCCATTTTGTTCTCATGTGCTATTAGTGCAAAAGAAAGACGGCACATATCGTATGTGTGTTGACTATAGAGTACTAAATAGGATCACTATCAAGAATAGGTTTCCCGTTCCATGGGTAGAAGACCTATTTTGTGATAAGCTACAAGGGTCTACCTACTTTAGTAGGATTGATCTAAAAAGTGGCTATCATCAAATAAGGATAGTTGATCAAGACATTGTAAAGACTCCATTTTGCACTACGTTTGGTCTTTACGAATATATTGTCATGCCTTTTGGCTTGACCAATGCACCAGCCACATTCAAATGGAGAAGCTATTCAGGCCTCACTGAACCTTTACTAGAGTGTTCTTTGATGATATCATCATCTACTCTAATTCATTAGACGTACACAGGCAACACCTCTAGGTAATATTTCAAGTTTTAAGAGAGAATAAACTTTATATTAATCGAAAGAAAAGTGAATTTTTCTTACAAGAGATTCAGTATTTAGGTCACATTATCTCTCAAGATGG
The DNA here is from genome assembly GCF_014529385.1 of Adiantum capillus-veneris. NCBI lineage: Eukaryota > Viridiplantae > Streptophyta > Polypodiopsida > Polypodiales > Pteridaceae > Adiantum > Adiantum capillus-veneris. The sequence goes on from NC_140959.1 coordinate 122,968,417, forward strand.
CATCCAAATGGATCCATCAAAACTAGAGGTAATAAAAGGATGGCCTAAACCAAGGAATCTTCATGAACTAAGAAGCTTTATAGGTATGTGTGCATACTATAGACGCTTCATAGAAAAGTTCTCACAAATTGCAGGACCATTACATGACCTAACAAAGAAAAACATTAGGTATACATGGTCTGCCAAGGAGAACAATGCTTTCCAAAAGCTTAAAGAAAAGCTTATCTCTCAACATGTGCTTACGCTACCGGATCTCTCAAAGCCATTTGAGGTCCAATGTGATGCTTGTGGTGATTGCCTTGGAGTTGTTTTGCTCCAAGAAGGACACGCCATAGCCTATGAAATTTGAAGGCTAGACCATGTTGAGCAAGCTCTAGGCATATATGAAAAGGAACTCCTCGGAGTTCTACATGCCTTAGACTCATGGAAGCACTATTTATTGGGGACTCCTTTCATTCTACGAACGGATCACCAAAGTCTTAATTACTTAATGACGCAGACCAAGCTCTCCGACAAACAAATGAGGTGGGCAAGTTTCCTTTTTCAATTTCATTTCATATTGCTCAGATTGTTGGCAAGCATAATCAAGTAGCCGATGCACTTTCAAGACGGCCGAGAGTGAATTCGGTTTCCATAGCAACTCACAATTATCTATCTTCTACGATAGATGAGTATGCTATCAATCCCGACTTTAGAGATGTGATTCCAGCCCTTGCACTAGGGAAGAAAGAGGAACCATTTATTTTACAAGATTGTTATCTTCTCCATTGCAATAGACTATGTGTTACTAACTCACTACGTGAGAAAGTAATGTATGAATCTCATGATCCTCCTTAGGCGGGGCATAGAGGGATTCAATCTACCCTAAAGGGGATTGAAACATATTTCTATTGGCCTACCATGAAATCAAACATACAAGAGTATGTTTCTAAATGTGTGGTATGCCAAAAGACAAAGTTTGATAGAGGGAAGCAACCTGGATTGCTTCAACCTTTGCCAATCCCTAATTCACCATGGGAGCGCATATCCATGCATTTTATCTTTGGATTGCCTAAATCTATCCATGGGAATATGGGAATATGGACGATAGTAGACAGGTTCAATAAACAAGCTCATTTTATACCTGTCAAAAAGACTATCAAAACCCATCAAATGGCAACCCTCTTCATTTCACAGATCTTCAAGTACCATGGCTTGCCAATGTCCATAGTGTTGGATAGAGATCCTAGAATGATCAGTAATTTCTGGAAGGGTCTCTTTGAAAATTTAGGAACAAGGCTAAACTTCTCTTCACTCAATCACTCGCAAATGGATGGCCGAAGGGAAATAGCTAACCTAACAATTCTCGATCTATTAAAAGCCTATGTAACGGAAGTAGATCAAAGATCCCAATGGGAGAAGTACTTACCCTTAGTGCAGTATGCCTACGATAACATTGTACATACCTCCACGGGAAAAGCACCTTTTAAGGTAATTGAGGGAAGATCAAAAAGTCCCTTGCTACTTAAGGTACATGGGAAGATCTTTGCTGCACATGAGTATAGTCGAGACCTACAAGAATCTTTCCAAAAGATTAAGGATGCTATCTCTATCTCACAGCAAATGCAAAAGGCTTTTGACAAGCACAGAAGAGACCAAGCCTTTAAAGAAAATGATTGGGTCTTACTCAAATTTCCCAAGGCTCAATTAAGGCACACGACGGGCAAGAATCCTATAGGACACCTAAAGTTTTTGTCTTATAAGACTCTTGTTTTCTTTATTGTGCACAAAAATGAAGTAGTATGCATGCTTAGATCAAGTTTGCGGAGACGACGTCTCCCAAACACCAAGTAGAGCTTGTCACTCTACTATGGAAGATTGATAGGACTAATGTGCAAACATGCTTGCGGTAGCTTAGGCTCTCAAGCGCCAAATGGACTAGTCATCCATTCTGGAACGATGTCGTAGGGTAACATAGGGATCCTCTACCCGCTAGAAAAAGGACTAATGAATATGCTTTATCTTCTCTACCCCATAGTCGAGGAGGACTATGATTTCAAGAGAGAGGTAATGTCATAATAACTAATATCTAATTCTCCTAAATGATTTTCTCCTATTAAACTGATCATTTAATATGGGGAAGTGCCAGGGGAGAAAAAGCTAGAATATTAATTAAGCTAGCAGATGGCCAAGATAGTGATCCAAAGGAGGGAAAATAGGGATCCAAAAGGGGGGCCATCTGCAAAAGAGCAATGTGAAACAATGCTTAAAAGACCCTAAGGTTCAGCCCATTAAGACTTCCAAAATGCTAAGATTCCAAAATTCAAAGGTTGTGTCCAAAGGTCAAAAGCCTAGGAAAATTGGATGCTTTGTGGGTGCTCAAAAGGTCTTCATGCATCCCTACATAGGAGGGGGCGCCCTAGAAGTAGGAGATGAGAGAGAAACAGATGAGAGAGAAGCTTCCTTTACACAAAGGGAATGAGGAACACATGCTAGCTCCCTAGGCCAGATGCCCACAAGGTGTACTCAAATCCTATTGGTTGGCCTTGGAGGTGCACCAATGAGAATTATGCTAGAGTAAAACTAATTTAAAAACACTTAATAAAAAAACCAATAAGAATTAAGCTCTCTAGAAGACTATTGGACAGTCTCCCAAGGGGTCCAATGAGCATTCAGCAGCCCAATGGCTTGCCTGATTCCTATTGGCCAGGAGACAAAGGGGTCCAATCAGAGTTTAATTGCATTAAATATTTACCTAAAGCTCTCACAAAAGGGGAAAAAGGGACACATGTCAGAAGGCTATCACTTATGGTGCTTAAATTTCATTGGCTAAGCCTGGCATGGACCAATGGGGTGTCAGAATGAGCAAATATCAAGAGGGGTCGACCAAGAGAGAGAGGGGGCTGATTTTTCAAAGGCATTATGGCATACACGTTCATAGTAGTCTATGTGTGAAGCAATAAGACTATTTCTCTCCTTCTCAAGCTTTAATGGAAAGCTTATCACCTACTCCAAGCTTGTGAGAAGGGAGGCCTACACCAACAAATCTTGGCTTTGTGATGCATATCCAACCAAGAGCCAAGCTTCAATGCATGCTCATCTCCTCTACCATGCTAATTACTAAGCTAAGCTATGCTAATATGAGTGATTATGTGAGGAGATGTACATCTTTCTCGTAAGACTACTCCTTCTTCCTCTCAATCTACTCTCATACCCCGCTAGCTCTCACCATCTTCGAAGGTGTGTGAGGTCTTGGGTCTGAGACCATGAGGGAATTGATGTTGTGTTTTATAAGTGTTTTGCTTAGTGCTTGAAGTTTCCATCTTCATTGCACTAGCTAGTATTGAAGGAACACAAAGAATTGTATTCTAAAATGTCTCTCTTGATGGGAGAAACCATAATACAAAGCCTTTTGGAGGGGGGATCGGCTCCATGAAAATTTGGTCCTCAACTGTTGTCAATAGCTTGATTTCTCTCTCTTTTGAAGTATTGTTCATGCTATCTAGCTAGGTGTTATACTTTATGTTGCTCTCTCCACCCAAGAACTCTTGTTATTTTCATTAGGAATCTATTCTAATGAAATGCTCACTATGTTCATGCTATTTTCCGCTACAGACAAGTTACTAGGCCATAAAACATTTACAGTAAGTATCATTATGAATGAGATCTCCATCTTTCACAAGTCATCTCTACATACTCTAAAATATCACACATATCTGGTATATATAGATATCAAGAAACCAAAATCTACAGATGCATATAAGCGTATGGCAACAAATCCAAAAGTATGGAGAGAAATCTTGAGAAGAATCCAAAAAAATCTCCCCTATAAACTGAGCAAAATTTCAACCATAAACCACATCAAAGATGACAAAGTAGGAGATCACCTCAACCACTACACAATCAAAACCATGATCAACACATTTGCAACATGTAGCTTGGCATAGCTTTACAAAGGAACTATACTAAAAACAGTGTCCAACCTCTACCAAAACCAATAGACAACCATGCATAGTCAAGCGATAATGCAAGCAAAATGAGTAGCAAGTACTTAAGAGTGGGATAAATAGCTCTCAACCAAGTATGAAATACATGACCACATGCATAAGTAGATAGCAAATGCAATGTTAGCTATGCATCCCACAAATAGTGTTACAAAATCCAACAACTGAGTTAATCTATAACATGTGACTATTTGTAAGTTGTAGCCACTATGAGAATACATAAATCTTCCTAGAACGGATACAAGAATACTAATGTGTGTCCAAAAGTGACAAACAACTTGTCATAGTGAGAGCCAAACTCAAGCACTATCAAAGCGGGAGTAAATCGACATATCAAAATAAATCTTGGCCAATAATCTAGCATGTACAAAACTTGTGAAGCCAACTAGGCTACGTGCATAAACAAAGACTCGTCTCTCATCCATAAGCAAGACAGTGTGTGGGTCGAAGCAAAATACATAAATCTCTTGAGATAAAACCATCTTAATCACAAATGATGGGCATATATAAACCACGAAAGCTATGGCAACGGAGTTCACTCCCACAAGAGAAATCTTTGAACAACTCCTCTTGTTCCAAACCTACACATCTGTGAATATGCAACCTATGGGCTATAACTAGCTCACTTGTATTTGCAAATTCTAAACATGACAAAACTTGCACAAATCTTGTGCATAAAACTCTTTGAAATGATCCACATAGTTATAGATGAGCACATAACCTATGCATCATAATCTGCACTAAAACCTATGAGAAAAATGCCTCAGATATGACACATTGCCTTGTTGGTTAGGAAACAAACACATAGAATAGCCAACCGCCTGTAACCACAAAAGGCATACATATCCTTGAGTCTTTGTGCCCGGGAAGAGTACTATTTGACTCACAATGCCGTGTGATGCCTAAGATATACCCGTGGTGGTCAATGCCATCCGAGAGTGATAGTTGTTCATGGGGAGTCCACTTCAAAAGTCCATCAAAATCGTGGGAGTGACGATGTGTGTCAAGAAGAATCAATGCCTCGTCAGATCAGAGGGTATGTCAGGGGAAAATTGTCAATGGCAAGGATATGCCAACAAAGAGCCTAAATATGTGCTCTCTCTCTCTCTCTCTCTCTCTCTCTCTCTCTCTCTCTCTCTCTCTCTCTCTCTCTCTCTCTCTCTCTCTCTCTCTCTCTCTCAGTGTAGGAGGCCACCTTGGGGAGAAGATGTTGATGCCAATGTGAGCTGATACTATTTTTCACTACCATATGGGAGTAACAAATTCGATGTTGAGCCCATTCCCTTGTTGTTGGGAATTTGTGCATACATCAAAGAGAGTTTATCTCTCTCTCTATCCACTCAATGTTGCCAATGCAAGATCCTTGAGCTTCATCGCATGTGTGTGTGTGTGTGTGTGCGCGCGTGCGTGTGTGTGTGTGCGCATGTGTGCGTGCATGCGCGCTACACTCTTTGAAGGATTACTCAATCATCTTCTGGTGTGTGTGTGTGTGTGTGTGTGTGTGTGTGTGTGTGTGTGTGTGTGTGTGTGTGTGTGTGTGTGTGTGTGTGTGTGTGTGTGTGTGTGTGTGTGTGTGTGTGTGTGTCTGTGTGTGTGTCTGTGTGTGTGTGTGTGTGTAGCTGTTTACCATAAATAATAAGACATTCCCTTTCAGTATGCAGATAGTAAAAGAACTTCCCAAATCATAAGTGAGTGTTCCATCCAGTGCAGGACAGCTTGCCAAAGTCAAAAAATTCTTCCAAGATAAGATAGAGTCCTTACCTTCATCCATCCAAACAAGACAACAATTCAGTTAGCCTTGGATGTGTTTAACAGGTATCAATGGACTATACCAGTTGTTATCCATGTCCATCTTACAAACCTTTTCTACCTTTTACAAGCTAAGTCCAAAGTAAATCATTTATATACATGTTTTCACAGTGTTTCTAGTCAAAGAGAACCTTTATCTCTACTAATCCAAGTATCAGATTTCCCCCTTTTTTTTAAACCCAAGTGGTTTTATTCCTTCAAAAAACAAACTACTTGAGTTATACTCCATCGGATTAATGAGTTTTTATTAGTAAACAAGCCTAAATTCTTTAAATCGAGTATGTTCTAAGTTAAGAACTGATATTTTTTTTGTTTTTCCTCAAATGGAGTCCAATTCTTCCTAAAAAACAGATCACTATCTCATAGCTAGCCAAAAGGTAGAGGCATAGCCCGTCTAACTATTTTTAGAATCCAAAAGCAGCGACTAAAAAGTGAATGCAAATACCGTATAACATTGCCTCAAATAATCCAAAATAATACTGATTAGGTCTACAAATGCCACGGAACCATATTCCCTCCAAGGTTTATCAGAAAAAATAAGCAACTTTACCTTGTACAAGGGCCAAAAAGTATATGGTTTTTTTAAAAAAAAATCAATACATCGGCTTACACATAGGGTTTTAACAGATTGCAGAAGCGACAAACAGCATGATACCCAATTATACCAACTACAGTACCAGTTGTAGGATAAAATACTCATCCGGGGTGTAACCCCTTTCCCAGCCTAAATCGGATGCTTACCATACAAATGTCAAGCCAAGCGGCCGTATACTTACCTTCCAATTCAGTGCACCAAGAAAACCCTTTTCTTAAACATTAGTAACCCAGAATGGTGGGTTTTTCCATGCAAACAGCTACAGTAGCCTTGATGCCAAGTAAAAACAATAGTTCCAACTCAGATGCACATATCCCATAGTCCCCGATGCTTCCAGTGTCAAAACTACCAAGATCAACCTGATTTTAAAAAAAAAACTAGTCTGACGGTATGAACCGACACTATCTGCAAACGAAAAAAACCTGCAAAGGCTAAAAACATTTAAGTACCTTGGTATCTCAAGACCACATACCTATGATAGGAGTAACTTTGAATCTTGTTGCGCACAGCATTAAAAAGAGTGATAGTAAAAAAACCAGTTAACAACAGCCGCCGTTAAAAAGCCATTCCTTATACCTCATATGATAACAAGCAATAGATTCCAGAGGCAAAGTATTTTGAGCAAGGTACATACTGCTACCATGCCATTGTCCGACATCCGTTAATACTTACCTTACTATGCCAACCAATAACAGATGTATGCTCAATGTAAAACTATAGCAAAAATTCAAACAAAACCAGTAGCGAAGTAAGCAAGGGTAGAAAAAACTTGAGAAATGTGAATGGTGAGCTCCATAGCTCCTTTTTTGAAGCAAGCAATAAGTTTTTCAGAAAAAACAAGACAGAACAACCATGGCTAAGTGAGGGGCAGAGATGTATCCTCACCTGTTTATATAGTGGAAGGAGGAGGGACTGCCAGTCCTATGACCGGGAGCCATAAGTGGGCCGGGCCGCCTTCCTGGAGACTGTGTGTGTGTGTGGTAGCTCTGTTCAGCGCGCAGATACCCATGAGTGGGGAAATCCACAGCAAGGATGGAGAGACCTCCTTCGTGGTGTGATGAAGAGGGAAAATACAATCACGCTCGGCCACACCAGAGATAAAGATCTGTAATTAGATCCTTAGGCTAATTACAAGGGCTATGCCCCATGGTGTTACTAAGTAGTAGTGGCATTTTAAGTAGTAACCCTAGTGTTTTTATGCTACCCAGTTGTTCCTGGGCTAGATCAATGTGGGTGGGTTGGGGGGGAGGGGGGGGGGGGGGGGGGGGGGGGGGTTGAAACAACAAGAATACTATAGTACCACACTGTGTGTGTGTGTGTGTGTGTGTGTGTGTGTGTGTGTGTGTGTGTGTGTGTGTGTGTGTGTGTGTGTGTGTGTGTGTGTGTGTGTGTGTGTGTGTGTGTGTGTGTGTGTGTGTGTGTGTGTGTGTGTGTGTGTGTGTGTGTGTGTGTGTGCGCGCACGCGTGCGTGTGCGCGTGTGCGCATGTGCGCGTGTGTGTAGTTGTTTTACCATAAATAATAAGACATAATTGAACTTTATTCAAAACACAGCTGGCTCCAGAGAGAAAGAATGATAACTACAAAAATAACTCAGTCTTAGAATCATCTTTGTACAATGTTTAAATGAATGAAGCCTCATTCCAGTATACAGATATCAGAAGTACTTCCCTTGCCGTAGGTGCATGTGTAATCATGTAAGGACAACTGCTTAAAGCCAAAAAAAACCCCCCAAGATAAGATAGAGTCCTTACCTACATCCATCCAAACAAGACAACAAATACGTTAGCCTTGAATGTGTTTTACAGGTATCGAATGGACTATACTAATTGTTATCCATGTCCATCTTTATAAAAAAAAGAAAAAAACTTTCAAGCCTAGTCCAAAGTATTTATATTCCAAAAATATATATTTATCACCCAAAGTTTAAGGTTTTTAATTATGTTTTAGAAGGCCATACCACCTTTGAAACCAAGTGAACCATCTCCATTGATGAAGCTCCATTCTCACTTGCCATAAAGCAAAAGGAGCCTAAATAAAATTTCCTTTTAAGAATATCAAACAAGTTTTTGATTATTTATGACAGATAAAGTTTATCCCCAATTAGGGTTTATGGCATTCTCCTTCCTTAAATTTTGTATGTTACTTACCTTCATTCTCTGATGAGTAAGCCAATTAGCAGAGATCTTTAGATATAAACATGGTATCTAGCCAGACCAGGTGCACAAAAGAAATAAGAGTGTGTTTTTTTATGTGCTTTTTCAAGCCCGTTCATAGGAATGCTAAAACAATATAGCATTACCCCCAAAAAAAACCATTAAACAACCAAGTCTAATGGTAGTATACAGCCGATGGGGGGCCCACCCAAAATAATCCACCGAACAACTTTTAATGATAAAGTCAATACGCAATTGTGAAACAATCCCAGTTTCTATCAGTAATTCATGCGCTAAGTGAAAGAAAACAACCAGTACCTTTATCAAGTCCAAAACGGACCAATAAACAATAAGGTACAACTAGTATGCCACAAGCTAATCAGCTAACCCCCAACCAATGTTCAATGCAGAGCCACCGTAAGCAGTAGGAGGATCATATATTAACTCATGTTTGCTAGCTCATTCAGCCATTACAATATAAACCTAGCCAACCCACATAATGGGCTTTACCCAGCTAAGCAATAAGGAACAACAATCCTCAGAAGTGCCATAACCTGTTTAAGCAAGGCCAACCACACGGTGGTTTCTTATACCAGGCTAAGTGGCCGGTTATGCCACCCAATACTTTTTTTCAAGTTTTTGTTTATGTATCATCATCATCAGTAAATATAAAACAATGAATACCGGGTAAGAAAACCCCTTTTTTCCCCAAAATGTGAACATTATGTACCTACAATTCGAATAATGAGCAGCAGCAAAAAAACTAGTAGCAATACCATAGTCATGCCCCAAAACAACCTTTCCACTTATTTATCATATGATGTCAGTCATAGCCGACCACTGTAGTGGACCTTACCAGGCTAAAGAACGAGGAACAACACCCCTTATTAATGTTTGTTATTGTCAAACCGAGCTAACCATACAGTGTTCCAACCATCCACATTATATCATGCACTGCTAAGTATAGCCAACCCGACCATTAAGTATAGCACTACTAATGCTTTTTATGCAACAGTGCTTACCATTTAAATCAAAAAAATGATAGAAATGAGATCATTGGTGCTAGGCTTAGTGGCCAACTTGAGTTGGTTGTGTTGTAAGCTCCATGTTTGGTGCAAGAGAGGTAAAAAACATGCAGTCCTCACACTTAATGCATGTAAAACACATGCAAAGCTAAGTGAGGGGCAAAATACACCCTCACCTCTTTAAATAGAAGAAGTAATGCCGCCATCACTCATGGCTAGTTGCTTGCAGAGTGTAATGAGTAAATCGAAGTCCCCTTGAGGACTTGCGGATAAGTAGCAGCATGTGATGGAGTCCGACACAGTAGGACTACCATAGTGCCTCACAGCATAATAAATGAGGGTAGTAAGTAGTGATTTAGCCATGCATTGTAACTATATTAACATTTTAAGGGTCATATCCCATATCTAGTAAAAAGGTGTGGGTCCTTTTAAACTTAGAGTCTCGATAATCTATGGCATATTACAACCTAATTTGAAGCTTGAAAAAACTACAAGCAAGTAGTGAAGTGTGTGTGTGTAAGTGTGTGTGTGTGTGTGTGTGTAGCTATTTAAATCTTAACTAATAAGATATAATTGAATTTCTACATTCAAAAGACAGCTGGCCAAGGAATAATGCACAGATATGTACAAAAATAACTCAGTTTTAGAATTATTTAGGTTCAATGATTGTAGGAAAGAGATCCTCTTTCAGTAGACCAGTAGTAAAAAAAACTTCCCCGTTCCTCTGTGAGTACTTCATTTAAGTAAGGTTGCTTGCCAAAGAAAAGAAAACCTAGACAAAAATTCAGTTAGCCTTGGATGTGTTTTACAGGTATCAATGGACCATATGAGTTCTTATCCATGTCCATCTTATAGGTTTTAGTTACTTTACACAAGCCAGGTTATTCATTTTGACCTAGTATGTTTACCAATCTTTTCTAATTACTTCACAAATGAGTGTTACAGTCTATTTTCTAAATGGTGAAGTCCATTACGAGTCAAACTATTTCGAGAGCCATAGCTCAGTAGCTATGTAACCATATACTTACCTGCAGACTTTAACAATCCCATGGTATCAAATCTACCCCTTTTTTTTAGACAAAGGAATGTGAAATCCGACTACTTTTTGTCAACCAAAGGTATCAGATGAGGGTGATGACTACCTCTTTTTTTTTAATAAACCAAATAATAAGATACCAGTACAACCGGTCAGCAGAGTAGCAAGACTCCTTCTTCAATAGCTTGCAAGCTATACCAAAGCGGACAAAAGCAACCAACTATATACTTACCTTTATCTTCCCAAGATATCCATAAGTCATTAACCACTCTTTTGGAACAGTAGTATCCCAAGAGATTAAGAACAGTAGCTCGGTTATATGCCAAGAGCTCAAAAGTAGCTATACTTACCTTTAGAATTAATAGCCCCATGATTTCATTATACCAGCAATTGGCAACCTTTTAAACAAAGACATGTAATATCCAGCCAAGTTCGTTTACTTTTTCATATTGTGTAACCATCCAACAAATGACTCTATGAGAAAAAAACTAGTTAAAAGTGCAAAAAAACCAGTCATTATGCCGATTTTTGCAAAGCCCTGCAGCAGTTAGAATCAGAGCCTTATAATCAGTTGGTCATCCCAAAATTTTTTGCTTCCATTTACACAGTCAGGACAAAACACCAGTTCTTCGTCAAGCAATATTCATGTCCAGATGTAGCAAATGTTGAGAATGGCCATCAGGCCAAGCCAAACCATCATACTCACACATACCTATACACACATATACACCTACATACACTTACACACAACCATATATCAATTTATGCAGGGGTGAAGTTCTGCAGCAGCTTTTTACAGAGCTGACCCCCAGATTACATGCAGGCATTCCCTTTAACAAAGAAACCATAAATCATCTCAAATCCTAAGCCATTTATGCCAAGGCTCAATAGTTTGTCCTTTTTATGCTTATGACAAATACACAGTGTATAACTCAAACGGCATCACTCTTTACCAACCATGCATAGTACTACAACAAACCAAAACCAAATCTTGTAGTAAGGTAGAATATAACACCTATGTTACTTGAGCTGCAAGCTCCATTTATTTAGCAAGTTCATACAATGGCGAAAATAAGCAAAAAAAGACCTACTCCAAGGCTAAGTGAGGGCCAGAGTATGCCCTCACCTCAGTTAATATAGGATGGTGTGCACGCTCCCAGAGCCAGTAGGTTGAATGCATTCGGTCGCCCTCAACTGTGCGAGCCTGCAAGTGCCATCGCCTCGGGAAGGCGATAGAGAGTGGGCAGGGGCCGCCTACCCCGTGTGATGATAGCACTCGTTTCTTCACACTTTGATTAAGCGGGGGTAATGTCCCATTATAAGGCAGTTTTCATTGGCATGGCAAAAGGGTATCATTATTATGCAAAAAGGGGGGGGGGGGGGGGGGGGGGTTTAAGGACTTATGACCAGTATACTAGTGTGTGTGTGTGTGTGTGTGTGTGTGTGTGTGTGTGTGTGTGTGTGTGTGTGTGTGTGTGTGTGTGTGTGTGTGTGTGTGTGTGTGTGTGTGTGTGTGTGTGTGTGTGTGTGTGTGTGTGTGTGTGTGTGTGTACCCGCCCTATCCCAAGCACCACACACAATGGGTCGGTAGTAGGCCCATTGTGTATGTGCCTACTACCTTATGAGAGAGATGAGACTATGTTTCTGAAATAATAGTCTAGGCCAGTTATGCCAAATGAGAGCTTGTATGATAGTGTTACGGATCTGATTTTGATTAAATCCGTTATGGCAGTATTTTTTAACTAGTACAGATATCTCTTCCCGGCCAAAGAGGGGGTAGATGAAGAGTAGAAAATGAAGTAAATAAGGCCAATACAGGAGCAAATAGAGGCTTTGTATGGCCTATTGCTATTTCTTTTAATGAATTCTATGTGAGGTAGCTTCAGAAGATCCTTTCTCCAGATAAATCTAAGGTCATATCCACCTGTAGATGGGGAGTGAAGGGATATTTAAAGGTTAAGAAATTGAACTGATTTGCAAAAGTCCCTAAAAAAAGTCGAATTATCTGGGAGGGAAGTAGGCTCAATTTTTAGGCAGTGGAGGTAAATTAGATCAATCTCATTAAAGAACATTCTATTGTTAATACTAAGCAGGTCATCCATATATCTAAAAGTATGATTGAATAGTGGAAGTTTTTTATGGTCATTTTCCATGTTCTTTGAAGGGGAACGGAGAGTGAGAGAGAGAAGGAGACACACGACACACAGATATGGGTAGGGAGACTCAAAGAGTGAGCAGCCCCCTATACACTTATGCTATGTATAAGGTATACAAGTCAGTGGGCGCCCAGACTCTGGGCAGCCAGGCAAGGCACAGACGCCTATACCCCAACAACCTCCCACTTAAAGGGGATTGTGCCTTTAAGCAAGGGAAGCTAGTCTAAAGACTACAAAAGGCAAGAGAAAATTGCTCTCAATCGATGCCCACTGGCTGGCTGTGATCATGTGCATCCGGCTGTCCTGCTCCCGTGTAAGTCCATACACCACTAGACGTACCGTACACGTACTGCAAGTATGTACGCAATACCTGCATATCTCCCTCGGCACTATGCCATCATGAGTCAACAGACGACTGACAACCCCAATTGCAAATGCTCCCACTGCAGCTGCGATATCCGGTCTCAAGATCAGCATCTCATACATGAGACCACCGAATGCCGATGCAATGCTAGCGGGCCCTGCTATCTCTACGGAGCATGCATCAACATATATATCCCTGGCAATAGGCATCTCTTACTGGCAAGGCGTGTCAGCCACATGCATCTCCTGACTGCCCGCAAAAGACGCATCAACCTGTCGTGCAACCTCAGATCAAACCAGTTGCTCTAGGTGTCTACTGGAAGACATATCCTGCACAACAATATCCCCATGCTCACTGTCGAGTATAGAAAGGAATGACTACATAATCACTGACATCTCAGCCTCCTCTGCAATCATCCACTGCAAACATGACCACTCAATCTGCTATGACTCACTAGAGCTCTCATGCTCTAACTCCTTATGCATAGACTCTTGCACAATGTCCTCCTGTCGTGACTCACTAGAGCAAGACCGCTCTACCTGTCTATCCTGCATAGGAGTATCTCGCACAACTGACTCTCTGCTTTGCTCAGTCACTAGCAAAGCATGCATGTCTAACTCTGTCACCTCTCTATGTGACTGCTCAAGTCGTGCCGCAACTGTGTGCACAACGAGCTCACTACTCTGCACTCCATGCAAAGCACCCTGAAACCCATGAGCAAAAGAGACTGTCCGGGTCTCTCGCTCTGTGCATGATTGTAATAAGATTGAGACTCGACCATCTCGCACCAGTACTACGTGCAATGGGTACCATGTGCCAACTCTAGCACCTCTCGCAATCACCAGCAAACCCAAATGCAACGCAAAAGATCGCTCAAGCAGCGATACTCGACATCCACTATCCCGTAACTGTCTAACTGAGATCAAATCCCGTCTCAGATCTGGCACATAACGCACATGACGCAGGGTAAATCTCATACCACTGGGCAAGGACAAACATACATCTCCTGCACCCTCAATGTCATACACAACACCATCAGAGCCATGTGCACACAACCAAGTCTCCCACTAGAAAACGTGCTAAACCACTCACGATGCGACGTGACATGGAAAGTAGCATCTGAATCTAGTAACCAATGTGAAGACAATGTGCAATCCGATATGCAATCCGTAGACATAAGATCGTCTGAAGACAAGCTAGATGTAAATGTGACATCGCCATCACAAGCAAACTCAGTAACCACCGTACTGATCTCACTAGCATCTATCATGCCCAAATCTGCATCACGCATCTGTCGCCTCCGTTGTCTCAAACGCCTAAAACATCGACGTCTAATGTGCCCTCTATGTCCACAATGCCAACATGTCAAGTCTCTATGCAGTCGAGACTTGCGTGTGGGACCAATCTCTCCCATGGACATAGAAGTGGGACTACACTCCCCTGTAGACATGGATGTCGCGTACATAGCATGTAAACTCTGCCATAAACCATGAGTTGTAGTCTCCCTCGAGACCTGCCAGTATACAGACTCAACCAGATGCAAACGAATCGTAGACATGGCTAACTCATCAAGATCCTGCCAATCATCATCACGCATAGACTTGGGCTTCGCCGATAAACCACGCAAGGGTTTATCCTGCCCCAAATCCGCCAATGCAACAAGCATATGCTCCTTCCAAGCAACAAAACCTGTACCATCAAACTGTGTCAAACCATAACGCTGGAAGTCAAATGAAAAATCAGCCATAATGCTCGCAAAAGAGAAACCAACAATAAGTAGCAAATGTCAACCAAATCAGCCCTAAACTGGCTTGAATCGCATCAACAAAAGTCTGCAAATATGGCTCAAAACCTGATGCAAAATTGCACCAATAACCGTGCAAAACCTTGCACAAAATCACAAGTCAATATGACTCGAATCCGGCTACCTAGCTCGTAGCCACACAAGCATACATCACAATATGCACTCCTGTGAGTGTGCCAAGATAACTGTATGCCTGTCAAACTATGAGCTAATCACCAAGCCCACACTGTGCAGTATCGATGCATACACATGCACAAATCTCCCACTTGCAGAGAACACCGCACGCAAATGCTGAGTGCAACCCGCAATCTCTACCTAGATCACATAAATGATGCGCATAAAACTCCAAGGAAAATTTCGCCAGAGTTTCGACGCACAATGGCTATCAACACAAAATAACCATTGTCCTGCAAGCTCAATACAATGAGCAATCAATGCGCATCAAACTACACTCAACATACATGCATAAGCTTTGCAAACCTGTGTCCAGCAAATGCTCACAAAGAGTACCATAGGTGACCATACATATCATCCACAACCAACCTATGCACTTGCTCAGAAGATCTACTGCTCACCACATAAGCATACATAGAGCATTACCCGCTCAAAGACCATGTATGCAAGCCACAACACTGCAGAAGAACCACTCAACTGCAACTGGCAACACCTGTGGGGGTACTAGACTCAACCTGTACCTGGGAGTCAAACCGGATCTTGTAACACCTGCAAATATGCCTGCTACCTGCAGTGTGCATGGGTAAGTTGTCTGCAGCAAAGAAAACAACAGAGCCCAAAACTGTCCTGAAAAATAGTTTCTGTGTTTTTAATTTCAGACCCACCTGCACTCCAAATCAGAAAACAATTCCTTCTACAAAGTCGTAGAGCTTGAATCCAGCTCCGTTTTGAACCAAAAAGTTTTGGAATCGGAGCTTTGTAGCTCAAGTTATGAGCAAAACAGTAGACTGCTGTCAAACTGCCAAAAACTGAACGACGTTCTTATGTGCTTCTTTGAGCTCATAGAAAGGCTCAAACTCACTTCCCACCTCGATGCGTGAGCTGAATGCATCAATCTCACAATGCTTCCATGTCTATGGAAGTTCCAAGCTCCAATCTGTCGCCGATGTAGCCGTTGCAAAGCTTGCCGAGAAGAGGAAAAATGTTGTACACAGTGGGCTAATCTGTAGAGGAACTGTGGACTGATCTGTGAGCACTAGGAAGCTCCTGTGAGCTCTCTTGCAAGACTCTGTATGGCTGTCCACAAGCCTCCTCTATTTCTTTGCTCACATCTGTGACCTCTCCGCCATAGCCGACGAGTTCATCGCGAAGCCGTCCATCTATGCTCTCACACCTGTCGCTCTGATACCAATTGAAGGGGAACGGAGAGCACCACGGATGGAGAGTGAGAGAGATAAGGAGACACACGACACACAGATATGGGTGGGGAGACTCAAAGAGTGAGCAACCCCCTATACACTTATGCTATGTGTAAGGTATACAAGTCAGTGGGCGCCCAGACTCTGGGCGGTCGAGCAAGGCACAGTCGCTTATACCCCAACATTCTTAAGACACCATCTGTATTCAAAAAAAGCCAAGTAAATATTGCACATAAGTGTCGATCAAGAGAAGCCCATAGGGATGCCAAGGCATTGGTTAAAGCAACAGCCTCCCGAAATAATAGTGCAGTTATTCAACAGCCAAGAAATATAGGAGCAAAGTTTTGTTTCATTCAAGTGTAGAGGGTGTACGGAGTGAGATTGAATCCATCTAGGTTTCTTGGATAGGGAAGTAAAATGATACTTTCTCTTTTTAGCATTGGTAAAAGCTAAATTAATAACCTTGGCTAAAACAATCTTAAGGCCAAGATCCCCATTAAGTGGAATGTTTTCGTAGCATTGTGTAATATTAGCTGTAAAGATGTGGAAGATATGTTGCGGAAGGTTAAGTGTGACTTCTGTAGCGTTTTTTGTTCGCCAGAAGGGATTATATTGGATATTTAGGAAATCCTTGCAGATTCTCTGCTTCTCTGCACAAATGAGCTCAAATTCTGTGAGGATAATATCAAGGCAAAGAGTAATAGCTTTGGTGATATCTGAGAAGATACAGTTAGAGGCATCAGATGTCCATCTGAACTTATGTTTCTGAAATTTAGAGGTAGGAAATAGTACTGGTAACGTGGTGTTATTAATTGAGTATCCAAGTTGTCCTAAATGTTTAGAAATCTTGTTAGAGATATTTTGCGGCGTATTGTTAGTACGACATAATTCTTTACCGGATACTCGATCTCGAGCTGCTTTCCAAGCAAGGTATTGCACATAACAGTAGGACAGTTGGATCTTCTGTCAAGCCGACCACAAACCATTTATCCGAGATTAGTTGAAAATCAAGAGCTAGTTGAGATGTAAGCCAAGAGCTATCAGAAGAAAGCCACTTCCTAAAAAGTAGAGAAATTTTATGAAGGAAGCCTTCCTTCACTAGTTCCTTTAAGTCCTGTAGGACTGTCATCTCCAGTCAGAGAGCACTGACAAGGTCATTGGGGCAACTAAGTAAAGCTGATAGGGCAAGGTAAGGGTTTTTTGGATAGTTAGGTATGTGATTGAGCCCTTTGGCCAATAACTTACGTATTGCGACATTAACAATAATGCTGAGATCTTGGGTATAGACATGGTTACCAATTCCTTCAAAATTCCTGTAGAATGAGGCAAAATGAATGCATGTATAATAAGGGATTGTTTCTTGTTTAAGAAAGTCATTATTTAAAACTAATCCTTTTATAGGATGAAGATATTTCCATCCTATGAGAATATTGTCAAGCAGTTTATGATTCCCAAAAAGTAAGTCAAAGCACTCACAAAAAAGATTTTTTGGTGGAATCCAATCGAGAAGTACATTGTGAAAGAGACAGTGTATGTAGATAGCACCACATTTCGTAACTTCTCTGCTAATAACTCTTCCTCCACATGGGTTTGTAGAGACCTACAATATATTCATGGGTTAGATTTCAGGGAAGTTTCTTATAGTAGGGAACCTGCCTCTCCCTCTTGTAAAGCTACGAGTTTTTCCTCGATTATACAAGGAGCTAGGTGTAAAAAATGAGGTGAAAGAGTTGGGAGTAGTCAAGGAGTTAGCTCTTTTAAGGGCAGGAGAATCATCATCTTCAATACAAGGTTTAAGCATATTAGTGATGAACTTGACCCCTTAAAGTTAGCATAAGTGGTGAGGTATAGACCGGGTTCATCTGCTTTAAGCTCTTTCAGAATATCATGCATATGACCACGGAAGATATTAAAGGAAATTTGTGCAATCACAATCTGCTTAGCATGTCCACCTAGCCATGAGCAGATGAGGGATAGATGAAAGTCGATTGGTTTCTCTGGGAATAATAAATCTAGATGGTTGAGGATAAACCATATTGCATGATCAAACCACATGATGCTTGATTCACAGGAAGATTTGGGGTCAAGAAATTTGCAAGCACATTTCACATAGGGACGAAAGATATTCCATATGGACTCAGTGTAGAAATCTGGGTTACTTTTAGCAAATTCCATGCTACCCTTAGTACGTATGTACAATCCAACATTTGAGGGGCATTTGTAGTGGTCAATGAGATGAAGGTTAAAGGGCGCTTTAATCAGTTCCCCTTTGTCCAGGAACTGTCCACCTTTAAGAATCTTGAGTTTACAGTCTTCCACAGATGAGGCAGGAAGGTTAGCCAAGTACACCTAGGTTTCACTAAGAATAGGAGCCAGGAAGGCTTTGTTTGGCAGAACCCACAGTTGATGGTCAACTTCGAGAGATTCAATTTCTATTTGTCTTACTGATAAGACAAGAAAAACTTTAGAGATATTTGGTACCATCTCAAGGAGGTTAACATCATTGAGGGAGCAAGGATTATTTTGAAATTCTTTTACTGCTTCCAGTGCTGCACTATCTCGACAGAATATGCCACCAGTTGGAGGGATGGAGGGGGTATTTGGAGTGCAGATAAACGAGTGGTTAAGCCCACATAGTTTCTAAGGAAGTTAGATAACTCAGCTCCATATGAGGAGAACAGGGCAAGCTCTTGCTGATATTGTGAAGCAAGGACAGGAAGTAGGGCAATATATTGGGGCAACAAATTAACACCTTCTAGGGGGTCTTTGTCCAATGTAGCCAGAATTTTTACCCAGTCATTAAATGACAACATATGTAGGACAGATAGTTTTTTATCAAATGCAAGTGCCGAACAATAAATTAGCTGTGAAGCATCCAAGCTACTAATACATCTGAGGACAAGAGAGGAGGCCACAGAGAGGGGCTCCGAGGTTAGTTCCAATCCTTGAGAGAGAGCAAGAGCCTGCAAAAACAGTGAGGTTAGGTTTACTTTTTCTTGCCATAGTATGTAATACATAATTTGGCTTTCCTAGCAAGGAAAGGTCTAGTTCTAGTAGTCAAGGAATTCTTTGGTGTATGGTCTTTAAGGTAAAGCTTAATCTGATCAAGAATCTTTGCATGATTCTCAGGGTTGTGATCAGTACTCATGCGCGCTGTCATTCTATAATGTGAGCAATCCTGAAACAGAGGTGACTTAAAAACTAGCAAAGTGTCTAGATTGTAATGTATACTTGGTCCTACAAACCTTCAACCAGCAAAGTCAGAGACTATGGTAGCCGTGAGCAGGGAACCAGAAAAAGCGTCTAAAAGAGGCCACCTAACACCAGTCTACTAATAAAGGATTTACAGACTGTGGGTCCAAATTAGAGCTCCATTCCTAAAATAATTTCCTAGGTCGGCATCCCGGTTTCCCCTGGAAAGGAAAAACCTTATGTATACGATGTGTGGGTAGCTGTTAAATCTTAACTAATAAGACATAATTGAATTTTACATTCAAAAGACAGCTAGCCAAGGAATAATGAACAGATATGTACAAAAATAACTCAATATCAGAATTATTTAGGTACAATGATTCTAGGAAAGAGATCCTCTTTCAAAAGACCAGTAGTAAAAGAACTTTCCCGTTCCTCAGTGAGTACCTCATTAAAGTAAGGTTGCTTGCCAAAGAAAAGAAAACCCTCCAAGATAGGATAGAGTCCTTATCTGCATCCATCCGAACAAGACAACAATTAAGTTAGCCTTGGATGTGTTTTACAGGTATCAATGGACCATATCAGCTGTTATCCATGTCCATCTTATAGGTTTTAGTTACTTTAGACAAGGAAGGTTATTCATTTAGACCTGGTATGTTTAGCAATCTTTTCTAATTACTTCACAAATGAGTGTTACAGTCTATTTTCTAAATGGTGAAGTCCATTACCAGTCAACTATTTCGAGAGCCATAGCTCAGTAGCTATATAACCATATACTTACCTGCATACTTTAGCAATCCCATGGTATCAAAGGTACCCCTTTTTTTTAGACAAAGGGATGTGAAATCCGACTACTTTTTGTCAACCAAAGGTATCAAATGAGGGTGATGACTACCTCTTTTTTTTTTTAAACCAAATAATAAGATACCAGTACAACCGGTCAGCAGAGTAGCAAGACTCCTTCTTCAATAGCTTGCAAGCTATACCAAAGCCGACAAAAACAACCAGCTATACAGTTACCTTTATCTTCCCAAGATATCCATAAGTCATTAACCACTTTTCTGGAACAGTAGTATCCCAAGAGATTAAGAACAGTAGCTCGGCAATATGCTAAGAGCTCAAAAGTAGTTATACTTACCTTTAGAATTAATAGCCCCATGATTTCATTATACCAGCAATTGGCAACCTTTTAAACAAAGACAGGTAATATCCGGCCAAGTTCGTTTACTTTTTCATATTGTGTAACCATCCAACGAATGACTCTATGAGAAAAAAACTAGTTAAAAGTGCAAAAAAACCAGTCATTATGCCGATTTTTGCAAAGCCCTGCAGCGGTTAGAATCAGAGCCTTACGACCATTTGGTCATCACAAAATTTTTTGCTTCCATTTACACAATCGGGACAAAACACCACTTCCCCGTCAAGCAATATTCATGTCCAGATGTAGCAAATGTTGAGAACGGCCATCAGGCCAACCCAAACCATCATACTCACACATACCTATACACACATATACACCTACATACACTTACACACAACCATATATCAATTTATGCAGGGGTGATGTTTTGCAGCGGCTTTTTACAGAGCCGACCCCCGACCCCCAGATTACATGCAGGCAAAGCCTTTAACAAAAAAACCATAAATCGTCTCAAATCCTAAGCCATTTATGCCAAGGCTCAATAGTTTTTCCTTTTTATGCTTATGACAAATACACAGTGTATAACTCAAACAGCATCACTCTTTACCAACCATGCATAGTACTGCAACAAACCAAAGTCGAAGCTCGTAGTAAGGTAGAATATGACACCTGTGTTACTTGAGCTGCAAGCTCTATTTCTTTAGCAAGTTCAGACAGTGGTGAAAATAAGCAGAAAAAGACCTACTCAAAGCCTAAGTGAGGGCCAGAGTATGCCCTCACCTCAGTTTATATAGGATGGTGTGCACGCTCCCAGAGCCAGTAGGTTGAATGCATTCGGCCGCCCTCAACTATGTGAGCCTGTAAGTGCCATTGCCTAGGGAAGGCGATAGAGAGTGGACAGGGGCCGCCTACCCCCTGTGATGATAGCACTCGTTTATTCACACTTTGATTAAACGGGGGTAATGTCCCATTATAAGGTAGTTTTCATTGGCATGGCAAAAGGGTATCATATTATGCAAAAAAAAGGGGGGGGGGGGGGGGGTTCCTTAAGGACTTATGACCAGTATACTAGTGTGTGTGTGTGTGTGTGTGTGTGTGTGTGTGTGTGTGTGTGTGTGTGTGTGTGTGTGTGTGTGTGTGTGTGTGTGTGTGTGTGTGTGTGTGTGTGTGTGTGTGTGTGTGTGTGTGTACCCGCCCTATCCCAGGCACCACACACAATGGGTCGGTAGTAGGCCCATTGTGTATGGGCCTACTACCTTATGAGAGAGATGAGACTATGTTTCTGAAATAATAGTCTAGGCCAGTTATGCCGAATGAGAGCTTGTATGATAGTGTTACGGATCTGATTTTGATTAAATCCGTTATGGGAGTATTTTTTAACTAGTACAGATATCTCTCCCCATGCCAAAGAGGGGGTAGATGAAGAGTAGCAGATGAAGTAAATAAGGCCAATACATGAGGAAATAGAGGGTTTGTATGGCCTATTGCTATTTCTTTTAATGAATTCTATGTGAGGTAGCTTAAGAAGATCCTTTCTCCAGATAAACCTAAGGTCATATCCACCTGAAGATGGGGAGTGACGGGATATTTAAAGGTTAAGAAATTGAACTGATTTGCAAAAGTCCCTAAAAAAAGTCGAATTATCTGAGAGGGAAGTAGGCTCAATTTTTAGGCAGTGGGGGTAAATTAGATCAATCTCATTAGAGAACATCCTATTGTTAATACTAAGCAGGTCATCCATATATCTAAAAGTATGATTGAATAGTGGACGTTTTTTATGGTCATTTTCCATGTTCTTAAGACACCATCTGTATTCAAAAAAAGCCAGGTCAATATTGCACATAAGTGGTGATCAAGAGAAGCCCATAGGCATGCCAAGGCATTGGTTAAAGTAGCAGCCTCCTGAAATAATAGTGCAATTATTCAACAACCAAGAAATATAGGAGCCAAGTTTTATTTCATTGAAGTGTAGAGGGTGTACGAAGTGAGATGCTTGAATCCATCTAGGTTTCTTGGATAGGGAGATAAACACGATACTTTCTCTTTTTTTAGCATTGGTAAAGGCTAAATTAATAACCTTGGCTAAAACAATCTTAAGGTCGAGATCCCCATTAAGTGGAATGTTTTTCGTAGCTATCAGCTACTATAAAGATGTGGAAGATATGTTGGGGAAGGTTAAGTGTGACTTCTATAGCGTTTTTTGTTAGCCATAAGGGATTATATTGGATATTTAGGAAATCCTTGCAGATTCTCTGCTTCTCTGCACAAATGAGCTCAAATTCTGTAAGGGATAATATCAAGGCAAAGAGTAATATCTTTGGTGATATCTGAGAAGATACAGTTAGAGGCATCAGATATCCATATGAACTTATGTTTGTGGAATTTATATGTAGGAAATGGTACTGGTAACCTGGTGTTACTAATTAATTATCCAAGCTGTCCTAAATGTTTAGAAATCTTGTTAGACATATTTTGCAGCGTATTGTTAGAGAAATTTTATGAAGGAAGCCTTCCTTCACTAGTTCCTTTAAGTCCGGTAGGATTGTCATCTCCAGTCGGAGAGCACTGACAAGGTCAGTGAGGCAGCTAAGTAAAGCTGATAGGGCAAGGTAAGGGTTTTTTGGATAGTTAGGTGTGTGATTGAGCCCTTTGGCCAATAACTTACGTATTGTGACATTATCAATAATGTTGAGATCCTGGGTACAGACATGGTTACCAATTCCTTCAAAATTCCTGCAAAATGAGGCAAAATGAATGCATGTACAGTAAGGGATTGTTTCTTGTCTAAGAAAGTCATTATTTAAAACTAATCCTTTTATAGGATGAAGATATTTCCATCCTATGAGAATATTGTCAAGCAGTTTATGATTCCCAAAAAGTAAGTCAAAGCACTCACAAAAAAGATTTTTTGGTGGAATCCAATCGAGAAGTACATTGTGAAAGAGAGTGTATGTAGATAGCACCACATTTCGTATCTTCTCTGCTGAGAAATCTTCTTCCACACGGGTTTGTAGAGCCCTGCAATATATTCATGGGTTAGATTTCAGGGAAGTTTCTGATAGCAGGGAACCTGCCTCTCCCTCTTGTAAAGCTACGAGTTTTTCCTCGATTAGATGAGGATCTAGGTGTAAAAAATGAGGTGAAAGAGTTGGGAGTAGTCAAGGAGTTAGCTCTTTTTAGGGCATGAGAATCATCATCTTCACTACAAGGTTTAAGCAGATTAGTGATGAACTTGACCCCTTAAAGTTAGCATAAGTGGTGAGGTATAGACCGGGTTCATCTGCATTAAGCTCTTTCAGAATATCATGCATAAGACCACGGAAGATATTAAAGGAAATTTGTGCAATCACAATCTGCTTAGCCTGTCCACCTAGCCATGAGTAGATGAGGGATAGATGAAAGTCGATTGGTTTCTCTGGGAATAATAAATCTAGATGGTTGAGGATAAACCATATTGCATGATCAAACCACATGATGCTTGATTCACAGAAAGCTTTGGGGTCAAGAATTCTGCTAGCACATTTCACATAGGGACGAAAGATATTCCACATGGACTCAGTGTAGAGATCTGGGTTACTTTTAGCAAATTCCATGCTACCCTTAGTACGTATGTACAATCCAACGTTTGAGGGGAATTTGGAGTGGTCGATGAGATGAAGGTTAAAGGGCGCTTTAATCGGTTCCCCTTTGTCCAGGAACTGTCCACCTTTAAGAATCCTGAGTTTACAGTCTTCCACAGATGAGGCAGGAAGGTTAGCCAAGTACACCCAAGTTTCACTAAGAATACGAGCCAGGAAGGCTTTGTTTGGCAGAACCCACAGTTGATGGTCAACACTGAGAGATTCAATTTCTGTTTGTCTTACTGATAAGACAGGAAAAACTTTAGAGATATTTGGTACCATCTCAAGGAGTTTAACATCATTAAGGGAGCAAAGATTCTTTTGAAATTCTTTTACTGCCTCCAGTGTTGCACTATCTCGATAGAATATGCCACCAGTTGGAGGGATGGAGGGGGTATTTGGAGTGCATACAAACGAGGGGTGAAGCCCACATAGTTTTCTAAGGAAGTTAGATAGCTCAGCTCCATATGAGGAGAACAGGGAAAGCTCTTGCTGATATTGTGAAGCAAGGATAGGAAGTAGGGCAATATATTGGGGCAACAAATTAACACCTTCTAGGGGGTCTTTGTCCAATGTAGCCAAAATTTTTGCCCAGTCATTAAATGACATCATATGCAGGACAGATAGTTTTTTATCAAAGGCAAGTGCCGAATCATAAATAAGTTGTGAAGCATCCAAGCTGCTAATACATCTGAGGACAAGAGAGGAGGCCACAGAGAGGGGCTCTGAGGTTAGTTCCAATCCTTGAGAGAGAGCAAGAGTCTGCAAAAACAGTGAGGTCAGGTTTACTTTTCTTGCCATAGTATGTAATACATAATTTGGCTTTCCTAGCAAGGAAAGGTCTAGTTCTAGTAGTCAAGGCATTCTTTGGTGTAAGGTCTTTAAGGTAAAGCTTAATCTGATCAAGAATCTTTGCATGATTCTCAGGGTTGTGATTAGTACTCATGCGAGCTGTCATTCTATAACGTGAGCAATCCTGAAACAGAGGTTACATAAAAATTAGCAAAGTGTCTAGATTGTAATGTATACTTGGTCTTGCAAACCTTCAACCGGCAAAGTCAGAGACTATGGTAGCCGTGAGCAGGGAACCAGAAAAAGAGTCTAAAAGGGGCCACCTAACACCAGTCTACCAATAAAGGATTTACAGACTGTGGGTCCAAATTAGAGCTCCATTCCTAAGATAATTTCCTAGCCCAGCATGCCAGTTTCCCCCGGAAAGGAAAAACCTTATGTATAGGATATGTGTGTAGTTGTTTAAATCTTAACTAATAAGACATAATTGAATTTTTACATTCAAAAAACAGCTGGCCAAGGAATAATGAACAGATATGTACAAAAATAACTCAATATCAGAATTATTTAGGTACATTGATTGTAGGAAAGAGATCCTCTTTCAGTAAGACCAGTAGTAAAAGAACTTCCCCGTTCCTCAGTGAGTACTTCATTAAAGTAAGGTTGCTTGCCAAAGAAAAGAAAACCCTCCAAGATAGGATAGAGTCCTTACCTGCATCCATCCAAACAAGAAAACAATTTAGTTAGCCTTGGATGTGTTTTACAGGTATCAATGGACCATATCAGTTGTTATCCATGTCCATCTTATAGGATTTGGTTACTTTACTCAAGCTAGGTTATTTATTTAGACCTGGTATGTTTAGAAATCTTTTCTAATTACTTCACAAATGAGTGTTACATTCTATTTTCTAAATGATGAAGTCCATTACGAGTCAAACTATTTCGAGAGCCATAGCTCATTAGCTATGTAACCATATACTTACCTGCAGACTTTAGCAATCCCATGGTATCAAAGGTACCCCTTTTTTTTAGACAAAGGGATGTGAAATCCGACTACTTTTTGTCAACCAAAGGTATCAGATGAGGGTGATGACTACCTCTTTTTTTTTAATAAACCAAATAATAAGATACCAGTACAACCGGTCAGCAGAGTAGCAAGACTCCTTCTTCAATAGCTTGCAAGCTATACCAAAGCGGACAAAAGAAACCAGCTATATACTTACCTTTATCTTCCCAAGATATCCATAAGTCATTAACCGCTTTTCTGGAACAGTAGTATCCCAAGAGATTAAGAACAGTAGCTTGGCAATATGCCAAGAGCTCAAAAGTAGCTATACTTACCTTTAGAATTAATAGCCCCATGATTTCATTATACCAGCAATTGGCAACCTTTTAAACAAAGACAGGTAATATCCAGCCAAGTTCGTTTACTTTTTCATACTGTGTAACCATCCAACGAATGACTCTATGAGAAAAAAACTAGTTAAAAGTGCAAAAAAACCAGTCATTATGCCGATTTTTGCAAAGCCCTGCAGCGGTTAGAATCAGAGCCTTACGACCAGTTGGTCATCACAAAAAAATTTTGCTTCCATTTACACAGTCGGGACAAAACACCACTTCCCCGTCAAGCAATATTCATGTCCAAATGTAGCAAATGTTGAGAACAGCCATCAGGCCAAGCCAAACCATCATACTCACACATACCTATACACACATATACACCTACATACACTTACACACAACCATATATCAATTTATGCAGGGGTGAAGTTCTGCAGCGGCTTTTTACAGAGCCGACCCCCAGATTACATGCAAGCATTTCCTTTAACAAAAAAACCATAAATCGTCTCAAATCCTAAGCCATTTATGCCAAGGCTCAATAGTTTGTTCTTTTTATGCTTATGACAAATACACAATGTATAACTCAGACGGCATCACTCTTTACCAACCATGCATAGTACTGCAACAAACCAAAACCGAAGCTCGTAGTAAGGTAGAATATGACACCTGTGTTACTTGAGCTGCAAGCTCTATTTCTTTAGCAAGTTCAGACAATGGCAAAAATAAGCAGAAAAAGACCTACTCCAAGGCTAAGTGAGGGCCAGAGTATGCGCTCAGCTCAGTTTATATAGGATGGTGTGCACGCTCCCAGAGCCAGTAGGTTGAATGCATTCGGCCGCCCTCAACTGTGCGAGCCTGCAAGTGCCATCGCCTAGGGAAGGCGATAGAGAGTGGACAGGGGCAGCCTACCATGTGTGATGATAGCACTCGTTTCTTCACACTTTGATTAAGCGGGGGTAATGTCCCATTATAAAGCAGTTTTCATTGGCATGGCAAAAGGGTATCATATATGCAAAAAATGGGGGGGGGGGGGGGGGGGGGGGGGGGTTGGCTTTTCTTAAGGACTTATGACCAGTATACTAGTGTGTGTGTGTGTGTGTGTGTGTGTGTGTGTGTACCCGCCCTATCCCAGGCACCATACACAATGGGTCGGTAGTAGGCCCAGTGAATGGGCCTACTACCTTATTAGAGAGATGAGAATATCAAGGTTAAAATGTAATTCAGGCTAGTCATGTCGAGTAAGTGATAGCCTAAATTTTATCAATTATGTCGTATCTATTGAATCCATTCAGGCAGTACTTTTTTATAAGTATCTTAATATCTTCCCAAGCAAGGAGGTAGTTAGAAGAGGAGTAGATAATTAGGTAAAGCAGGCTGATACAAGTGCTAAGAGCTGCTTTGTGGGACCTATTACTATTCCTTTTTATGAACTCAAAAGGTGGAAGGTTTAGAAGATCTCTCTTCCATATAAATTTTTGTTCATACTCTCCAACACAGGGTATATGAAGAGAAATAGAAAAGTTAAGGAATTGTACTGAAGTGCATATAAAATCCATTAGGTGTTGTGAACCCTTGTAAAGAATTTGGTTCTATTTTTAAGCAGTTAGGATATATATGATAGATCTCCTCCAAAAAGGCTTTCTTGTTGATGCTCTGTAAGTCATCCATATACCTGTAAGTGTGTCTGAATAGTGAGAGTTTATTACTTTTATCTCCCGTGGTTTTGAGAAACCACTTGTATTCAAAGAAGGCAAGGTATATATACACATAAGCGGGGAGCAGGAAAACCCCATGGGGATGCCAAGGCTTTGGTTAAAACAATGTCCTCTAGAGAGAATGATACAGTTTTCAAGTAACCATGATATGTAGAGACATAACTAGGTTTTTTGGAAAGAGATATGTAGAAAAAACCTCTCTTGCTAGCATTAACCTGTGATAGTACATCTTTAAGCCCAAGATCACCTTCTAAGGGAATATTCTCATAACAATGAGTAATGTCTGCAAAAAAAAGATGAAAATTTTGTTTAGGGAGGTTAAGAGAAACCTCAGTAGAGTTTTTTGTTACCCAGAAGGGGTTGTATTGTATTTGTAGAAAGCTATGGCAGATTTTTTGTTTAGATGCACAGATAAGTTCAAAATCTACTAATATAAGGTCAAGACAAAGAGTGATATCTTTGGTGATATCTATAAAGATGCCATTGTTAACCCTCACGGCACACGGAAACCCTATGATCTATAAACGTTGTATTATTTAGAGTCAGGTACCGGGCTTGTCGGACCAATAGGAACAGGGTAAGGGTGATCGCCGATGACAGGCGCACTCTAACTGGAATATTCAAGGAGTTAGTTGGCTAAGTATGGGCGCCCAAGTGTGAATGGGGTGAGCTCATATAAAAGCCACTAAACCTAATTTTTACTCATTCTTTCATTGTCCAATAGAAGCTGCTCTTGCTCCATCTCCACCTTCTCCTTCACCATCTCCTTGTGTGTGTGTGTGTGTGTGTGTGTGTGTGTGTGTGTGTGTGTGTGTGTGTGTGTGTACGTGTGAGAGAGAGAGTGTGTGAGAGTCTGTGTGTGATCGAGCGTTGCGGCGGCACGACGGCGGCGAGGCGGTTGAGCGCGTCGTAGCGGTGTCTCCCTCTTCTTCGCGGCGCGGGAATCCTTCATTCGTAACTACGCAGGAAGGTGAGTGACACACCATTCTTCCTTGTGAGCTTGTCTGTTGTATGACTGTGTGCTAGGAGCCTTTGTGGCTCGCACACGGCGCGTAGCAAGTCCCTAGCCGTGACATTTTTGGCGCCGTTGCCGAGGAGCTGCTGCGCGTGAAGCTCCAATGGCGACCTGTAATTTGTATTGAAGCTATTTTTTATGTAGGAAAGGCGCGGCTTAAGTTTGATCATTGTTGTTATGCAAAAACAGTAGAGAAAGACACAATGTTGTTGACTGCATTCAAGTTTTCTGTGTTCTGTTAAGCTCTGTTTTGTTAGTTCTATTAAGCTCAGATTTCAGCTTACACAGTTAGCATTTCTTGCGTTTCTACGTTTTCTGCATTTTCTGGTTTGCACTGCACAGTTCTGTCAAGTTTCAATTTTCTGCATTTTCTGTGTTTTCTGGTTTGTGCACAGTTAGGCGCACAGTTAGTTAATTAAGTAGGTTAGTAATTAGGTGAACCACTGATTAGCAGGTCAGTAGGTAGGTGGGACAGTAAATAGTTAGGTGAGGTCAACGCGCACCAAAACGCGTACCAAATAATATCCACAAAAAAAAGTTATTAATAAAAAAAATTAAAAAATTATTTTTAAAAAATTTATAAAAAAATCAAAAAATCGAAAAATAAAAACGTGAGTGAGGGGGAGGTTATAAAAAAAATCAAAAATATTTAAGCGTGAGTGACTGGGGGGATCACCAAAATTTTGATCGGGATCATTTCCCCAAGCCCAAGCCCAAGTTCAATTTTGATCGGGATCGGGATCATTTCCCCAAGCCCAAGCCCAGGCCTCAGTCCTATGATATATACTAGAATCACTCTTATATATATATCCTACCCCCTCAAGAGGGAATGAGAGCATGTGGGGCAAGTCCTCCACTCTCCTCCATTCTCTTCCCACTTGCACCCTTAGACTTGCTATTTGGAGCCTAGTTCCCCAGCTAGGAAAAGACTGTTTCGGGCTTTTCTGGAGCAAAATAGAACCAAATGGTGGGCTGTAAAGCACAGCGCGTCCCTCCTAGCGATACGCTCGTTTCGAGCTATCACACGGTCCATTCCACGACATGCTCTAAAAAATCTAGCAAAAAAACAAACAAAAAACACACAAAAACTAGTCACAAGGCCTCGTAGAGCAGCTTTTTGACACCTGAGGGTATCAAAAGCACATGCACGTACGCTCTGGGCGGGTGCTAGAACAGGAGCATGTATAGGGTGCCTCTGTTCCTACAGACACCCATTACCCATCCACGATAGGCTCTAGACCCTCAGCGGGGACACAAGGTAGCACCACCCAAGACCCTAAAATAGCGGCTAGTGATTCCTCCTCCGACTCAGAAATCATGGAAGCATACCCTACCCAAAACATTGAGAGAGAAGGCCATGCACCTCCCGAAGCTCCACAGCCTAGTCCTAGTATGTTTAGCCGTTTCATGGAAACATTAGGTAGAGCTAGTCACTCGGAACCTGATGCAAATGAAGCACACGAAGGGGGTGGGGAAGTGGACTCTCCTTTCACATCGCACGTGGACCCCACACCCCCAAAGAGTGTCCATGTGGATATCCTGCCAGCTTCTTTCCAAGAAGGCCCTGTTGAGCTGCCTCCTTCAGAAGTTCCCTCTAGAGTACCGTTGGTGATAAGTAAAACCACGGGGAGCAACATTGCTTCTACCTCACAAGAAACCGTTCACACGTCGACTCTAGAAGGATTGTTCATTAATGATCATTGGACATACGACCTCCACATTGAGGTGTTGACGGATCTACACTCTGGCCACGCCTACCATGTAGGATGGATAGAGATTGTACAGTCCACCTCTAGTGCCACGAGCATCGAAGATCAACAGAAAATGATCTATAATGTTATCCATGGCATTATTCAATCAGAAAGGCAAAACCGAGGGGTAAATATACTCTCAACTGGCCCCATGAGATTTCTGGATACGAGCAAGGCTCAACAGCCTACTCTATCACAAATGGAGACTCCTCTAATGAGCCCCATGGACCCATCTTACGTCATTTCACCTGGGGTCTCTATGCAATCTGAGCCTCCGAGCGACAACTTTAGCTTCCGTAACTTGGCTCAACCCTTTATTAAGGAAAACACAGTGCTCACTCCAGGGATAAGCCTGACAGAGAATGTATCGATGACATCTACGGTTAGCGCAGTGCCACTACCTAGTGTCGTAGTACCTAATATGGGGCCTCGACCGTATGTGCCTCTAGCCCCTTATGCACACATGGCCCCCACATCTCCAATTGTACCACTTGTTTATGCTCCTCGAGTGCCGCTCCCTAGCCCTTATCCGAGTGGACCTATGCCCGGTTATGTTCCATATCCTGCATCATCCACACATATGCCAAGATCGGTACCCGTCCCTCTCCCACATATGATTCCAAGAGTACCTCCACCGGCCCTGCCTCCTCACATAGGTGACTTGGCAGCGTTTGCTCAAACCATAGGTCGATCTATCGCGGAAAATATGCATCATGCATCTGATAGAGAGCCTAGAAGTAAGGCAGTACAAATTGCCAAACTCACGCAAAAATTCAATGGGGACGAAGATGCTAGAAAACACATTGAAGTGTTTGAACAAGTATGTGATTCCTTAGGGGAACGCAACGAACTACATAAGTGCAATGCCTTAAGCTTGACATTAAGTGGGAAGGCTGGAGATTGGTATAGAACCCTAAGGGTGGACGAGAAAACAATCTACCCTACCCTTCGAAGGTTGTTTCTAAAGGAGTACATACGAAAAGGTGTGCTTTGGGGTGTAGCATCTCAGCTACAGAAGGCCGAATGTAAGGAAGGAGAGTCAGTAAGGGACTTCATTAGTCGTCTAAATCACTTAAACTCTCGCTGCCCTGTAAATGAGCACTTCAACAATAACCAACTGCTTGATCGATTCATTCGAGGGTTGAGGAATGAAGGAATCTATAATGGACTAGTCATTAGAGGTATCACAACCTGGGAAGATGTCACTGCCAATGCAATCCAATTAGAGGACAACTTGATGATAGCAGGCATGAGGGTGTCTACTGACACGAGATCCACTAGCTCACAAGCCATTGAGTATGAACCCATGACTGCAAAGCCTATTGCCAATGAGCCAAAGGTATTTGAGACATTCTTGACAGACCTCACCAAGGCAATCCAAGAGTCTCTTAAGGATAATCGACCCCCTCAAAATAGTCACATGTATCCAAGAAGGGAGCAACAATGGTGTTCCATTTGCTTGGGTCCACATAGCACTAGTGAGTGCCCTACGTTTAGAGTAAAATTTAATGGAACTTGAAACGCATGTGGTAGGTATGGATTGTTTAATGATCAAACGTATGATGGAAAATAGACCACCTGTAGCCTGGACGGATGCACCTTGAGCTCTTGTATTGATGCCTGCTCCACCTGTTGAGCAACTACCGCAACACATGGTCCCTAGATCTCAAAATGTTGTACAAGCTACACCGCTACCACCTCCTGTGCTAGGACCGCAGCCCCCGCATCCAAGAGTCGCCCCTATGAACCAAGTGGGTTGCGAGCCATCTAATGCTTATGCAGATGGCTATGAGGAGGAAATAGACACTAGTATTGCCCACGGACTTGATATATTGGAAGAGTGTCCTATATACTACATGGAAGATTGTTGGGGGCAAGTCAAGCCGGTTTATCAAGCTGCTGCTCTCGCATCCAGAGGTCAAAATATCAACACCCAGGCTAGGAGGCCACCTCTTCAATGCTACGAGTGTGGTGGACCACATCGGGCAGCGGAGTGCCCTATTAGGCTACAAAAGAATGCTGCACAGATGCAAATGAATCAAGGGAGCACGTCTGCAATGCCAATACTCACATGTAATCATTGTGGCATAGATCACTTGATTGCCCAATGCCCCTATAACCCAAATGCGCCTAAAATCACACCCCTAAATTTGGTCAAAATTGCTAGTGTGACATCGCCAATACCACCCGTCGCACCCGCTTATGCGATTACACGGTCCATGCTTCAAGGGCCAGGCCATATCCTCGAAGAGAGAGATACCGCGTCAGTTATCCAAGCAAAGAAAAAGAAGACACGAAGGAAGAAGTCGCAGAATACGGGAAATTCAAAGCCAAGTTCCAAAACAAACATAGGAACAGGAGATGACCCCGTGTATATGAATGACCTCGAGGATGATTCAGATTCAGTCGAGACAATGGAGACTAGAACCAATACCACAAAGGGAAAGACCGACAAAGAAAACCGTAACATGGAACCAAATGAAAACCGAATAAGAGAAAACCATAAAGAGCCTCTGAAAACACCACAAGTGTTTTCAAATCCAATCCAAGACCCCCAAGATAAACCGCAGGGGCAAAAAGGGAAGAATCGTAAAAAGAAGATTGGGACGTACCCAAACCCAGTAGACGAGATTGAGCATGTGAAACATCTAAGAGGTTTAGTGGAGGAGACTCAAAGGAAACTAGAACCAGAACCCATGCATGTCAAAATTCATGACACAGTGTTTCCCACGCAAGTTCATCCACCCCACATGAACCATAGACCGTTAGCCATATCTAGTATCATCCAAGAAGGGAGTGAGGACGGGACATCAGAAAGTGAGCATACACCCTTCTTGTTGGAAAGGATGTTTAACAAAGGAATACCTGATCCCATTGAGGAATATGAGATTCCATCCTCACCAGTTCCTAGTCAAGGACCTACACCCTGCAAAATGCCAATGAATGTTGCCAAACTAGTGGACTTCATGTCTTCTGAGGTCCGAACCACGATCATAGCAAAGCTGTACGGAGATCCTGAGTTATTCCTTGCACTTCGAGCATTCCTTAACGGAGAGCTACGAACGGGATTACCGCAGTTTGCACAACCAAATAGGCCTGACTCGATTATGATTGATGAGGAAAATCATGTGCAATCACTTGACTTAGATGGACACGAGTCTGTGATCGAGGTACCCATTAACGAATTAGGGCAGTATTTTGAAAGCGACGAGTCTAATGCGACCCTACCCATCACTACCAAGGGACTAACTATAAAGGGAATTCTTGATGGTGGTGCGGGAGTTAGCATCGTTACAAAATATTGTTGGGAATCCATGGGAAAACCCCGCCTCAGTGTTACTAACATTGTGGTAAAGATGGCAAATGGTACCATAGCCAAACCTATGGGGATGCTCAAGGATCTTAAGATCAAAGTTCTAGGACACAAGGTACGACATACGTTCATTGTAATGGATTTCTCTAAACACCTTATGTCATATGAAATGATTTTAGGACGACCATTCATGAGGGAAGCACAAATGGTTCATGATTGGTCTAAAAATCAGGTCTATTTGCAATTCCAAGACTCTGTCCTTAGAGTGGATTTGGTGACTGGTAAGGTACACCCCTTAGGGAGTAAAACCATTATTGATCATCGCTCTAACACCACAGTTCACTCGGCCCCACTACAATATTGTTACACTTGTAAGAAGGATACAGACATTGGCCAAGATTCTCCTTACATGGATGTGTTACCGGGTATGACGGAATCAGACAACGTAGACTGGGTACACCTAGCTGTAACCATAGATACCTGGGGAAATAGAGGAACCACTTGGGTCACACCAGAGGGGGAAGAGGTACCACAAATTGCACCTCTGAACATGATAAGTGCCATACATGCATCTTCTAAGGGCAAGGCAACTGTAGACCAATCTGATAGTGACACCGATAGCTCAATAGAAGACTTTGACCAACACAACTCAGACACGGACTCCCAGAGTGAAACGGATTCTGAATCTCATGAATTAGAGAGTGGATCAAGTTCGGAGTCAAAACATTCGGAAGGACCGAGCATATCAACCGATCATAGCTCCTCCGAGAGTGAAGAGGACACCAACGAGGACTCCTTTAGTGAGCCAGATCTAAATGCAAATCAAAAGCAGGTCTCAAATAAGAAAAAGAAAAACTTTAAGAGGCGTCGATATCGAGCCAATGTACGTGCTAGGATAAAAAAGAAGAGATCCTCAGCAGAATGGCTCAGTTATATAGGAGCATGTGATGCTCATCGTAAATTGGTAGACGATTGGGGTGAATATCTCCAAAATGTTATGTGGTGTAGACCACGACCCCATGACATAGCCCAATTAGAGATCATAGACAAGCCAAAGTTGAGCCGCACTGCAAGGAGGCGTCAAAACCAAGAGTTAGCTCGACAACACAAGAAAGCAGAAATGGAAGCACAGACCAAAGCACAACCAGAATCACAGACTTGCATCCTGCACGGGGGAAGCAAAGGTTGTGTACACAAAAGCCCAAAGAATACCTATCGATGGGAATAATGGAATCTATGATGGTCTGGCAATAGTTAAAGAAATAGAATTAGTTGACCCCGGTGAAGAATCAAAACCTGTTTTTATTGCCCAAGACCTCACAGAAGTTGAAGAGGCGATCCTCAAAGAGCTTCTCAAGGAATTCAAGGACGTATTCGCTTGGACATACCATGATATGAAAGGTGTTCCACCTTCTGTGGTCCAACATACAATCCCTATGATTAGCACTGCGAAGCCCGTACAACAAAGACCCTACCCGATGAATCCTAAGTATGCAAAGATCATTCAAGAAGAACTAGAAAAGCTTATCAAATGTGGGTTCATATATCCTATTGAACACTCTGAATGGGTGTCTCCAATAGTTATCGTGCCAAAAAAGAATGGGAAACTCAGGGTGTGCGTGGACCTCAAAAAAGTTAATGCAGCTACTAGAAGAGACCATTACCCCCTACCATATTCCGAACATGTACTCGAAAGAGTTGCAGGCAAGGAAGCTTATAGCTTTCTAGATGGGTACTCAGGCTACAACCAAATCACGATAGCGCTAGAGGACCAAGCTAAAACTGCCTTCATCACAGAATTTGGCGTGTTTGCATTTCGTGTGATGGCTTTTGGCTTAACAAATGCCCCTGCTACATTCCAACGATTAATAAACACTGCTTTTAAAGAATATTTGAGAGAGTTTTGTGAAGCTTTCTTAGACGACCTTTGTGTTTACTCTTCTTGGAAAGAACATCTATCATGTTTGCGGAAGGTGTTTGAAAAGTGTAGGTTATATCGTATCTCATTGAACCCGTTCAAATGCCAATTTTGGGTCAAGCATGGAGTTATTTTAGGGCATATAGTATCTAAGAATGGTATCTCAACCGATGAGAGCAAAATTAAAGTGATTCTAGAGTTACCACCACCAACCAATTACAAGGGAGTTCAAAGGTTCATGGGACACGTGGGTTATTATCGACGGTTTATTTTATTTTTCGCTGAGATAGCACATCCTTTGTAGAAGCTTCTCATTGAATTTAAATGGACTGAAGAGTGTGACCATGCCTATGAAGTATTGAAGAAAACACTAGCAAGTGCTCCGATTTTAAGGACACCTAACTGGGATGTCATTTTCCATGTGCATATTGATGCATCAAACTTTGCTATTGGGTGTGTTCTCACTCAACCAGGAGAACATAAATTGGACTATCCCATTAGCTTTGCAAGCCGTCAATTGAATGATGCTGAAAGGAACTACACCACTACAGAGCGAGAAGGTTTAGCAATGGTTTATGCAGTAAAGAAATTTCGCTACTACCTTCTGGCAAACAAGTTTGTATTTTATGTGGATCATCAAGCGTTGCTGTATCTGGTAAACAAGCCATGCTCCACAGGAAGAATCACACGATGGTTGTTAATTCTTCTGGAGTTTGATTTCACGATTGTAGTGAGACCCGGTAAAAGGCATGTCATGGCTGATCATTTGTCTCGCATACCCAATGGTGAAGCCTTTACAGGAGTTGATGATGAATTACCCGATACTTCCATATTCATAGTTGAGACTATGCCTGAATGGAGTGAGAACATTGTTAACTTTTTAGTTAATGGTTTTCCACCCAAGGAACTTCGTAAGGATATCGCTCGAAGGCTAGTAAAAGAATGTGAACCCTATTGTTTGATTGCCGGAACTCTGTATAGACTAGGCAAGGACGATATTCTTAGGCGTTGTGCCCGCGAGAATGAATATTTGTATATCTTGCAAGAAGCACATATGGGCATAGCAGGAGGACATTTTTCAGGAGACCTGACTGCTAGAAAGCTGCTGCAATCAGGCTATTGGTGGCCAACTTTATTTAAGGATGCATCACTTTTTACAAAAGGGTGTGATGAGTGCCAACGTTACAAGACCACACAGTGCAAAGACAAAATGCCCTTACATCCTATTAAAGTAACCCAACCATTTGAAAAATGGGGCTTAGACTTTGTAGGTCCAATTTGTCCCGCAGCTCGCAACACTCAATCTCGATATATTCTAGTTGCTACGGACTATGTAACAAAGTGGGTTGAAGCTAAGGCTTCACAAAAAGCTGACGCGAGGACAACAGCTAAGTTTCTTTTTGAGAACATTATCACAAGATTTGGTTGCCCTTTTGAAATTGTTAGTGATAATGGTACCCATTTTATAAATGAGGTAATAAGAGAGCTTACCACGACCTTTATGATATCCCACCATAAGTCTACACCTTATTACCCGCAAGCTAATGGACAAACCGAGAGCACCAACAAGACTCTAATCTCTATTTTAACCAAGACGGTAGAAGCTCATCGCACTGATTGGGATTTGAAGTTGACATCTGCTCTATGGGATTATCGTACTGCTTATAAAGTGGCTATTAATTGTACGCCATTCAAAATGGTATACGGCCAAGAAGCGGTTATGCCTTGGGAGTTTGTCATTCCTATTCTTAGGGTAGCTTCGCAAGAAGGATGGAATGGTAACCCCTTAACCGAGCGTTTGTATATCTTAGAAAAACTAGACGAAGAGAGACAATTGGCTGTGCAAAATGCACTTGTGGAAAAGGATAGGAGAAAGAAGTGGTTTGATCGCCATGTGAAGGACAAGGACATCAAAGTTGGTGATAAAGTCCTTATGTATGGAGTACGTAAAGAGAAGAAAAAGTTGAAATATGCTGGTAAAGGACCATATAGAGTATGTGAAATTACCCCACAAGGTACCCTTCGTGTGGAAACTCTTGATGGAGTTGAAACCATTGGATTCCTCAATGGGAGTAAATTCAAAAGATATTATGATCCTTTAAGCCAAGAAGAACTACGGGCCATTCATCAAAAGAAGGCCACCAAAGCACAAACCGAGTTAAAGAAGATACAAGCTCAAGCTGAGGCTAAGGAGTGACAACAACGTATAAGACAAAAACGAGAGGCTAACCTTGGAGTCACAAATGCATTCCACGTGGAAATCGAAGAGGATTGGTTGGACTCTGACACACCTCTACGATACCCTATTGAGTTAAATAGTGCCTATGGAAAAGTGCTTTATAACGCCTTATTGGACACGGGTGCTAAATATAATCTGCTATCCTATGGGGTGTGGTGTCAGTTAGGGAAGCCACCTCTATCTGAGAGTATTATCCAAGTCAAGGGTGTCAATAAGAAAAAAACTACGGTTTTTGGAATCTGGCACACTTCTGTCAGTTATGACAATGGAATTGTAGCTCAAGACTTTTTGGTCATGCCTACTGGAACTATGGAGGGTAATATAAACCTAGGACGCACGTGGATGATAGCCACCAAATGCACTATTGATTGGGGGATTGGGGGTGTCACAACGCAAAAACCAACTCTTATCCCTACCACTCAAGCCATAGTCCCTGAGATATTGCCTAAGGACATAAAACCCAAGACATTGCATGTCCAGGAGGTTGAACCATATGTCCCCATAGCCCAACTCTCTAGATCTTCAACTGATGTAGTTGAAAGAAAGCTTGAGACACACAAGAACCATCCTAATATAACAAAGAAAGCATACAAGTGGGTCCCTAAAGCTTCTTTAGTAACCATGGCTGATGCTAAAAAACGGAAGCCTCGTAAGAAACGTCCCACTCGCTCCAAGAAATGTAAGAAAACGTGGCGCTGGATTCCTAAACGACTATTAAAAGCCCAAGGATACTATGATGGAAATGAGAAAATTTGGGTACCTAAACGTAAGATGTGTCCTTCCCTATCGACAACAAACCCGTATGAGTCAAACAGTGTAACGCTAAAGCCAATGGCAGACCGTGGGAAGGGAAAGATCACAGAATGCTACACACCTAGTCCAGAGCTAGTTTGGGCTCCAAGGCAAACCCAATTTATTCCACCTAGCTCAGGAAGGGGGGAGTTCCATGAAGCTTCTAGATCCTCATGTAATACATCCATAGAGGTAAAAGCTTCTACACAGCCTCCATCTATAGTAATGGACCTCAATGAAGCTACAAAAGAATCCACACCTCCGAGTGTTCAAGAATCACCTGATGAACCACTTCAAGTTCGATCCTGGGAGAGTACCTTACCACCCTTGTAACTTGACGAGGCACCTAGGGTAATAGAAAACTACTGGCAAAAATCTTCACCTATTACCAACTGGAACAATTGGTTTCAAAGGGTGACAAGCTCATTTCAAAAGGTATGATCTACCCAAGGAAGGGGGGAGTGTTTGTGGACATCCATCATTCACTTGCTTCCCTCTCAACCTTTCTCCCTGACCTCTTAATCTCCGATCTTAGGGAATGTATATATAAAGCCTTATACTCACAAAAACAAGATAAAAAAGTAAAAGAGCAAGAGCCATCACACAAATCATAAAAACAAATTATGCACAAGAACACGACCCTTGTAATATTTGCACTCTAACCATCATCTATTTGCGTGTACAGATATGGCTAGTACGCTAGAGTCATCCACTCCTACCTTGGGTGAGAGGTACCCTCGTTACTTTTCACAAATATTTCACATGGTCTTTCCAGTGCTTGCATGTGAATGGGATTTGATAGGTACGCTAGCATGTGAGAGGAATTTTGAGGAGTTAGAATGGCTGATACGTCTCTTGACCACGTCCGATCCATACTTAGTAGAGAGCGTTTCTCCTATTGCACAAGCCTACCCTTTTGCCCAAGATGACTATAGGCGTCTAGTGACCTTCTTAGTAAACATGGGCACCTATGATGAAGAAGAAAATTTACATGACTACACGGATGGCACATATGGTCTCATGGATGATGACTTTGTTTATCTCGACGACGAGGATAGGGGTTTAGCCTTAGGGTTTCCCCCCAACCTCTACAATATCCTATTCCCTTGACTCTTTAGGGGGAGTGCAAATAATTAGGTTAGGGTTCCTTATGTTTTTTGTTGTGTTCAATAAGTGTTGGTACCTTTTCCCACTAATGTGCCTCCTGGAGGTATTCCTTTTGTTTCCTAGTGTGTACAGGAGCGTGTTGCTATTGATAGGATTTGGACCTTCATGGAACCTTTCTCTCATTCACACTTCAAATCAAGCGCGACCATCAACACAAACAGGTGTTTTATGTCCATTAGCATTGCCCTTATCTTTTTGCATCCATGTTTGTCTGCTTTGATTGTGATTGGTAGCATAATATTCAGCGCATTTGCTTAGTATCAAACATTTAATTCAATGTAATGTTTTGTCATAATCACTTGTCTAGGTTTAAAAATCAAGCAATCCGACTAAGCTAGTTTGACCAAGCTAGGTATTAGAAATCTTCTCTTAATACCATGGGGAATGCCTTCCTAATAAGCAATGGTTACTTAGGTTCTTAATCCGATTTAGGCAGCATTGTGTGAAATGTACTAGGGCTTTCTAGTGGGCTTAACCCTATTGACCTTTAGCTTAAGTATTATAAAGGGAGTTTACTAATGTGATGAGCCTGGGGAAGGTAACAGTGTTATATGACCCCCCAAAGTTACAAAATTAAAATGCTGAAAATGAACAAACAAAAAATCAAAGTGCCACAATGTAAAATTTTAAGCTGGAAGAGAAATCCCTGCTTAAATTGGTACTTCACTCACATGTATCGCCTATGGTACTAGAGCCCTAGAGGTTCCCATTGTGGGCGCTTTTCCTTGAAAAGCAAAAAATCCAAGGCATACAAAATAAGCACACACATCAAAATTGAATCAATGTGAAAAGACTTTGGGGGGTCAAAGAAAAGGTAATCAGTCAGGCGATGATTTCATGAGAAATTCCTTTTATCGTAGCTTCACTACAAGGTCTTCTAGGTATAGCCTCTAGTCAGCCCTCGAACATCAAATACTTGGCTCTCGCGATTAAACAACTTAATTCACCAGAAAAAATTGAGAAGTTACCCATGGTATTAATAGTCGAGCTCTAGTGCCTTTTGACCGTTAAATTAGCGACCCCGGACTTGTTTAATTTTTTACCTTTACATCTATTTATGCATCTGATTATATT
The DNA here is from genome assembly GCF_014529385.1 of Adiantum capillus-veneris. Taxonomy (NCBI): domain Eukaryota; kingdom Viridiplantae; phylum Streptophyta; class Polypodiopsida; order Polypodiales; family Pteridaceae; genus Adiantum; species Adiantum capillus-veneris. The sequence goes on from NC_140959.1 coordinate 123,009,786, forward strand.
GCAATTTAATGTTTATTGCTGACAAATTGTCTAAAATTCTGTTACCAATCAATTTGTCTGTCTATTGCATATGATTTTTAATTGTATATGAGAATGCAATTACTGTGGCAATGTTGTTTGATTTTGCAGTGATTGAAGAAGACTACGCACATCCATGTCGACTGCTCTCCCATCTCGACGAACGAGCTTCAACTGGATAGCTTCCAAGGACGGAATCTACATCAGGAAGGGGGGCATGTTAACCCTCACGGCACACGGACACCCTATGATCTATAAACGTTGTATTATTTAGAGTCAGGTACCGGGCTTGTCGGACCAATAGGAACAGGGTAAGGGTGATCGCCGATGACAGGCGCACTCTAACTGGAATATTCAAGGAGTTAGTTGGCTAAGTATGGGCGCCCAAGTGTGAATGGGGTGAGCTCATATAAAAGCCACTAAACCTAATTTTTACTCATTCTCTCATTGTGCAATAGAAGCTGCTCTTGCTCCATCTCCACCTTCTCCTTCACCATCTCCTTGTGTGTGTGTGTGTGTGTGTACGTGTGAGAGAGAGAGAGAGAGAGAGTGTGTGAGAGTCTGTGTGTGATCGAGCGTTGCGGCGGCACGACGGCGGCGAGGCGGTTGAGCGCGGCGTAGCGGTGTCTCCCTCTTCTTTGCAACGCGGGAATCCTTCATTTGCAACTACGCAGAAAGGTGAGTGACACACCATTCTTCCTTGTGAGCTTGTCTGTTGTATGACTGTGTGCTAGGAGCCTTTGTGGCTCGCACACGGCGCGTAGCAAGTCCCTAGCCATGACAGCCATTTGAAGCATCTGATATTTATCTGAATTTATGTTTATAAATCTTATAGGTAGGAAAAAGTACTGGCAGTTTGGAATCCTTAAGAAAATATCCCAATTTCTCTAAGTGTCTTGAGATGTTATTGGTAACTATTTGTAGAGATGTATTAATTCTTGTCAATTCCTTTTCGGATACCTGAGAATGAGCAGCTTTCCAAGCTAAGTTTTTACAAATAAGAGTGGGACAATTAAATCTTTTATCTAAACCAACAATGAACCACTTCTTCGATACTTTTTGAAACTCATAAGCGAGTTGTGGTGTTAGCCAGGAGTTATCTGTAGATAACCATTTCCTAGGTACTTGTGAGATTTTCTGGAAAATAAACTGATTGCAGATGCATTCAAGGACTGAGTTATGTTGAAGAAAATCATTACTGTAGACCAAATTTTTAATGGGTTTTTTATATTTCCAGCCAATAAGTACATTGTCTAGTAGTTTGTGATTGCCAAAAAGTAGGTCAAAGCACTCACAAAAAAGTGATTTAGGATATACCCAGTCGAGAAGCTCATTCTAAAAGTATATGTAAATAAAGTCTTGGCTTGGAACTTTTTTGTTGAGAAACTTCCTTCCACATGGGCTCACAGCAACCTGCGTGTTCATCAATGATTACGTTTCAAGAAGGTTCCTGATTGGGGTGTTTCTGCCTCTTCCCCTAGTTAGCTACGAGATTTTCCTCAATTAGAAGAAGAGCTAGGTGTCAAAAAAGAAGTAAAAGAGTTAGGGGTTGTGGGATGCATGTCTAACCTCACCATCCTATCTTATTGCAGTATTAGCGAGAACCACGATTAATTTATCAAACCATGGGACGAACTTAACTCGACTAGTGCATAGAGGCTACAAGAGGTTGTCAATCTCTCAGAAAACAACTAACAACTTGCATCTAACTCAAGCTACACTCAAGTGACTGAAATCACCAAAAGCCAATCGCTCATCGATGAGCAAATCACATCCGTTACAGCATCAAATGACATCCAAATATAACGAAACTTCTAGGACAAGTTTATAAGACCTAAGCACGCATGCTTATGGTCTCAAACCCCACTTTAGGTTAAGTTCCAAAATCGTGATTATTAACAACAATGGATTTTTTACCTAGTCGTTTTCGACCCAGAATGCATCTAAATGCTTAGCAATGATGCCCCAATACCCCGCCTATGCTTAGTTTTCGATTTAAAAGTGTAAATTCCTAGTCATGATGAAATTAGGCCACGGGTCGGCAATGCCAAAAGCTATGAAATATTGTGAATGGCTTACATCAATGCGTAGAGCTCTTACCGGCGGTTGCAATGCAACAAACGCAATCGCAATGTGACAACCGGAGAGGGAGTAGGAAGCGCGAGAAGGAGAGAAGTGAGCACCATTAGTTCACGCTGTGTATTTCTTATCCAAAAACTTATAAAAAACTTACAAAAATTGGCTTTTATACCTTAGCCAAGGTTTTTGGGTGGTCAAAACTAATAATCTGGAGTTCTACCAAAGCTGGGAAATGACTGGCTGATACAATCTAGAAGCTTGTAGCCTCGGCTCATTAATTACAGAGTTTATCTGAGAAAATAGGAGTTACAATATTCTCAATTTATCAAAATAACAAATGTTTTACAAAGAGAACTCCAAAAAATGATGTTTGTGTTAGCTTGTTGCTAACATTCCCCCCCTCCTCGCCTGTGTCGTCCCTTGACACAGCTTTATGGGCTGAAATAGTCTTCGGGTTGACGGCTGCGAGGCGGTCTTTTAGCACATCCAGTGCCTTCTGGTATCTGATTCTTCTTTCTTTGTCGAGCACTTGCAGAAATTGCATTGTTACTTTATTCTTCAACTCCACCGCTGAGTAGCCAACAAACCTGGATGTTAGGTTGCTGATCACCAGCACAAATATCTTCGTTCGCCAGGTGAAGAATCCAGTGTAGAAAGCTTCTTCAAAGGCCAGCATATTATTCGATGGCAAGTACATGCATTTGGCATAGAATCCGTAAAGGACCTCTTCTGAAGGTTGCCCACTCAGATCGTAGCATAAGCCTTTGTTTCCTTTCAAGAATGATAGCCATGGGTCTCCTGTTTACTCAGGCTCATTAAAAACTTGTAAACATGTTAGCAAAATTCTGCAGATCTTATATAACAGAGAGCAGGAGAGATCTGGTAGACTCTTGAAGAAAGACATGGCGCCCGTTAGGGTTTTCACCATGTATTCCTCTCTCGCTTGGCCTCTCTCTGGAGCTAGCAGCCTGGGAAAGTTAAGCCAAGTTGGCCTCTTCTTTTGCACTGCTTCATGCACTTGCCATGTCCTTACTCTGGGTACAGGACAGAAGGTTGGATCTCTTTGAAGAGCTGCAGGTGCTCTTGTGAACAGAATCAAGTATCTTGGATTCTTGTTCAGCCAACTTAACCTCCACTTTGGGTGGTCTTTATCTACGCCGTCTTCTTGCATATCTTTGCACAGCCTTTCTTTCACCTGTAATAATTCCACTTTGATGAGAGGGTACGACGGGGATTGTTGGTGCCATTGAGCGTTGATCTGACTGGGAGTGAGTTGAGTGACGTTGACAGAGTGTAAAATTCTCAACTCCCAATCCATTGCGGCTTTCCACTGCTCATCCACCTCTAGGGTGATCTTCTCCTTTAGTGCATCTTCTTCATCTTTTGACAGCTGGACCATTGGCATTGTGTCTTCATCTGTGATGTTAATCTGAAAATCTTCATCACCACTCGGCTCTACTATTGACTGTGTCTCAAACTCAGCAAACGAGATCGAGGGTATGTCTATCTGTGGCGGCTCTGAAGTGCCTGCCTCTTCTTGCATGTCTGGTTTCCCATCTCAAAAGAGTTGATTAATTCGCTTAAGTTCTGTTATCTCCTTTTGAAGCTCCTCCTCTCTCTGAACCCGCATCAGTGCCAGATCCCTGCGCTGTGATTGTTCTAGCTTTAATTCCAATTCAAGGTCCTTGTTTTTCTTCTCGAGTGCCTTATACACTTCGTCAGTTCCTTTGATCGAGGCCATGGTTGGATTTTCTCTGATTTGTCGTAAGAAAATGGCATGATTATTGATCCTCTGTTCAGAATACTGCAAAGAAGCATTGGCAACATCTAATTGGACCTGAATTTTTTGAGCTGAAAGAGATGTCGTAAGAAGTTCATTCGTAACTTATGTCAGCTGCTCGTCTTTTGCTTTGCAGGCATCAGATAGTTTGGTGAGTAGATCACCTAACTCCTCCATTCCTTTTTGTTGCCTATCTCTAGCTAACTGATGTTGTTTAGCTTCTGCCTTCATCTCTTGCACGTGCCTTTGAAGATCAATGATAACAGTCATCCTGTCTTCTAACTCGCCTTGGAGAGCGTCAATCACCATCTCAACTTCTTTGGCCTTGGTGCTATGGTTTAATGCTGTTGAACAAAGTCTCTCCGTCATTTCTTGCATCTACCATGCATATTCATTGACTTGGACTATTACCTCGTCGTTTGATTTCCACTCCTCCTGTTGTGCCAGCTAAGATGTGATTGCAGCTTCATGTGTGGCTTCCTTCTGCATCGTAACTGCTAGTGGTTCTTGTGTAGAGGTAGATGGTCGGTCTTCTTCTTGGTCATCCTGAGGCTTTGATGCCTCGACAGTTTCTGGATGAGTAGAAGTAGAGGGTGTTGGCTCCGACCTTGCTATCTCTTCAGGTGTCGGCCTCTCTTCCTTCTCTAGCTCGATTTCTTTCTCATGTGCAATGGTAGATTCTTTTTCTGCATCTGCTTCTTTATCAGATTCTTGTTCAGATCCACTTGCCTTTTTCTCTTCTGGCTTTTAGTATCTTCTGTGGCCTTCTCCTATTTTGGCTCCGCTTCTTTTTCTTTTTGTCTGTCGGGGTGGTCAGCTTCTTGTGCAGATTCTGTTGGTTTGGTGGACTCAGAATCTTTCTCTTTCTCAGGCTCCGCTTCTGTATTGGTGTCTTTGCTTGCAGGTGTGGTGGCGGGCTAGGCATGGGATGGTCTTGTTGTTTTGTAGGCGGTTAGGTGGGTCAGGGAGATCCATAACTTTGCCCTTGGGCTTCTGATCTAGCCGTCTCCTCGGCTTGCCTTTGGTCTTCCGCCTCCTTGGCTTTCTTAGCAGCTTCTTCTGCCTCCTTCAGGTTTAGAGCTTCAGCCTCTTGGTACATTCTTTCTAAACATTTTGTTGGATCATCCGCCTCTTTTCTTGTATGATGCTTTGTTCGAGGGCCTTTAAGTTCAGCAGGTACCCATTTTTCTGGGTCCTTCCCTTGTGCTTGCCTACTGTGCTGGTACGCATGTTTCTCTCTTTCAAAGCGTGCTTGTTTTTGAGCTGGCTCTTCTTGGTGTGCGGCCACAGCTTTTCTTTTCATCTCTTCTCTCCGAGCTCTCTTTTCTTCGCTATCAGAGCTCTTGCTGCTGTGCCTTTTTGGCGAGCTATCAGCTGACTCTTCATCAAATTTATATGATCTTTTACTTGACCTTGTAGCTCTTGGAGAGGGTTGTGCTACCAATATCTAGGTATTCTGATCAGGGGCAGGCGGTAGGTTGTCGGCCATGCCGATGGCATGATATGCTATTCTAGTCAAGACCTCTGGTGCACCCAAGTACATGATTTTGCCTTCCTTCTTGGTGCCGTTCAAGGTTGTCAAGACATATCGCACGTGTTCCTTTGGTTGCCTTTTCGTCGACTTGAGAACCTGAGTGAATGTGGTGGCCATAGCATGATTTGGTGTAGTGTACCTTGGTGGCCTTTTTTGCCAGGAAATGAAAGTGTTGGTGGTACAAACGGGCTGGCTCTTCCACCTATTTTTGGATAAGATCGGCGAATGTAGCCGCGGCTATCTCTTTGTTAAATGTGCCTACGGTTTTCTTGTCTCCTGCTCGCATGGTCATTCCATCTGTGGGCAATCTGAGTGCCTCTGCCACAATCTCTTTTGTGATCACCACTTTGACCTTGTTCCCTTGGGTGTCGGATATCTGTGCGGTTATGTCTTCTTTGATTGTGGATAGAAGCTCAAGCCTTCTGAAAATCCACTCTGCAAGGCTCTTGTTTGTAGAAATCCCTGAGCCCCAGTCTGCGGTTAGCCTCTTTTGTCTCTGGCTTTGCAGCTACATCATAGACTTCTTTGGGCAGGAGTTGCAACTCCACTTGATGCCCCTCTTCACTCTTGAACCTGTCAGTGAAGACCGTAGTGTGGTGCTCTTCTAAATGTTCTCTGGAGAGGTAGGATGCCTTGCTGCTGTGACTAATTCGGGGTCTAGTTGATAAGCGGGCAGTTCTTGTAGTTTCTCCTTTTGGTTGAGCTTCATTTTAGCCCTCTCCGCTACTTGCATGGCTCTTGTTCAGTGAATAGAGTGCAAAGTTAGCAGATTTGTCAGAATTTTCTCTAAATTGTCCTTTCAGGCTGAAATGCTGACAATTTGGTCCAATTTGCTTCAAATCAATTTTTGAACAAGCAAAGATGCATAAAATCATGCAAGGAACAAAATTGTGTGGTCAAAACAAATTTTTGCAGCCAAAGTAAATAATCACGATTATTTATAGCTGAGGAAAATTTTCAACCTTTTGTAAACTTGGCTTTATAGGCTTGAAGTATATACCAAATACATGCTCTGAGTGAAATATGGGCTCATTTGGATGCACAGGGTGAAAATGGTACCAGATTTTGGCTTTTAGGTCTTTGAAACAGTAGATATAAAGGAAATTTGAGATTTTGAACTCCAAATTGATTCAAAATTGGCTAGAGGGCTTAACATATCATGTACTTTGGATGTATGATGGCAAAATATCAAAATTTCCCAATTTTGACCAGAAAGTAAATAATTGCGATTATTAACTTTTCTATCAAAATTGACATTTTTTGGTACAAATTAGTTCTAGGCATTGTATATACCTTGGGTATGAGATATGAAGTGATTTGGATCGAGAAATGTTGTCAATAACCCAAAATTTGGCTTGCAAAGACTTCTTTGTGTTTTTTGATAATTTTACAAGTAATGGGTGGTCATTTTGGCTCATACTTGATTTTTGGTATGTAATAGGTGTGTACACATGATAGATGAGGTGATTTGACAATTTCCAAGCAAAACTGATGCAAAAGTAAATAATCGCGATTATTTACTACAATGACAAAAACTTTGCAAAACCTACAAATTCTGACCTAGACATGTTTCATACACCTAATACAAGTCCTAAATTGAATTTGGTCAAGTTTGGTCATGCCGGCATCACTATATGCTCTGTCGACTGTAAAATCACCGTTTTTTGTGACTACTTTGTATATTGGGTTGGTCGGTTAACTTTGAGGCTTTGGACTTGTTCGCAACATAGTCGTGAAGCAACCTGTCCAATTATGGCTCATTTGGAGTCAGTTTGACGGCGTATGTCGAATTTGACGCTTTGTAACCTTTGAGCCGTTTTTTGCTATTCGAGGGCTTTTCTTGATGGATTCCACCAAACCAATCATATACATTGTATATGGACCTCATTAGCAAGCCATCTGTGGAGTCAGGTCAGAATTCTAGCATTTGCCAAAAACCTAACTTTTCGATTGGGGACCCCCTCGACCCCAGCCGACTGGTCATCTGATGGTATAGAAAGGTTCTATTATGTTAGGGCATGCTATGGTTCAAATCCCATCTGATTTGGTCAAGCTGGTAGGCCGCTATGGTCAGTTTTAGGTCGTAGGTCTTCGTGCACTGCTCGATTTCTAGGGTTTTTTCTAGGGCTTTAGATTAGCTACCGGCCGTAAAAAATGGATCATTGTCGAGTAAAAAACTTACCCCTCATGTCTCGTGTGAGACGGCGCTGAAAATGGTCAATTGTGGGCTCCAAAAAAGTCGCGCGAAAGAGGCCGAAATCTCTCTCTGTAAAGGCTCCAAGTGGAAATGAGGTGGTTTTAGCCTACCTTGGATATCTATACCCGGACTTCCTGAACCAAATTTTCCCAGATTCCCTCGTTAGTCCTACTAGGCCATGAAATCTATGTTATACTCAAAAATTTCCCTGATCGGATTCCTGTAGCTCATTCTGTAAGAATTTTGCAAAAGTACGCTTGGCCGCCTAATTTAGGCTTCCCACTTCCATCTTCAGATTTCATTGAAAATTTTTGTGCTTGTCTACCTTGTCTTTCTGATCACCATCGTGTCTTCTGTTTTTCCATTTTAGCTTCCCTGCTATTTATTATTAATTTTTGACCTGTTTATTTAAAAAAATCAAAGAAAGTAGCAAAATACTCTAAAAAAGTAAAGTAAAAATTCAATACTTAAGAAAATCCCTTGAAAAACATAGCTTTATTGTTTTTTGTTGGATTTTTCTATTTTTAAGCCTCATTATCAATAAAAAATGATGAAAAAAGGATGATTTCTGATGATTTTTTCATAGTATATACACTATTTATACTCATCGGGAAGATATTATCAGTGAATTTTCCCTTGATGATAAATTATAAGGGCATTATTAGGTAATTTTGCAAAAAATCACATGTTCACATCAAACTTTTTCCTCCCTTTTCAAACATCACCCTTAATTACTTAGTACTTATTGCCCTTCCACCCCTCTTAGATGGCATACTCTGGGACGACTGTGTGCATGGGATGAACAATTGTGTCTATGCATAGCCATCGTTGGCTCTACCATGCTATGAAGATCAATGCAATTCAAACCAATATGATGTGCAAGAGCTGGGTCTTGAGTAATTAACTCAAGGGTTTCGGATGTCGAGGTTTGTTGTTGATGTTTTCCAAAGAGCAATTCTTGTATCGTATGTGCTCTCTGTTTGATTGTACCATCAGGATGCTTTAGCACATTGATTGCTTGAGCTGTTGGTAGCACTTTTGACTGTTGTCGAGCTTTTTCTCGCCATTGGTAGCTTGGTCGGTTTGGTGCTGCATGGTGTGGTGAAGTCTTGTAAGACTTAACTCGCCATTGCTTGATTGGTTTTATGGTTTGTGGAGAAGATAAGTGCTCCTTTTTCTTCCAAACCATTTCCATTTTAGGTTCCTTGCTTGGAGATGCCCATTTCTGTGTTTTAACCCTTGTAACCTTCTTTTGTTTTGTCGGTGAAGTTTTAGGCACCCAGATTTGAATCGGTTTATCCTTAAGCTGTGCTTTTGGTACCCAAATTTGCCTGACTCCTTACATGCTACATGTAGAATTTGATTTTCGAGGGGATGGAGAAGATTGACTACTTCGTGGTTTGGTCTTGATTGCTTCTTTTCCATTCCTCCTTGCTTGGTGCAATTGGAACAATGAGTTGCCCTCCTCTAGGTAATAGCTTTAGCTGATCTGTATCCCAATCTGGGACTACTTTGTATGTTCGTATCCAGGGACTTCCAAGAATCATCATTTCATTCATGTGTTCATCTGGCAAGCATACAAATTGATGAGGATAGGAACATCCATGTACTATCACATTCAAGTTGACTACTCCCAATGTCGGAGTTGGGTTCTTGTTGCATCCTTTGATTGTCACTTTTCCTGCCACCGTCAATACTTGACTTGTGGCCTTCTTGTATGTGGAATAACTCATTGCACTTACTCTAACTCCTGTGTCGACCAAAGCATTGGTGCTATGATTGTTGATTTGTGCTTTGATGCGCATGTCCATTCCATCTAACCAGTCATCATCTGTTGAAACTGCGTCTTTAATCCCATTGTTCATCGTCTATTTCCAAAGTGTTGATGGAAATCGGTATCTGTTGATGCTTGAGAGAAGCTTTCCACTTGAGTGCTTGAAGCCTAGCTTCCTCTTGGGATTCATTAATAACCTGCTGTCGTTTGATCTTCCTTTGTTTGGCTGCATGCATTCTTTCTAGCAATTCATTGGTTAGTGGCCCATTGTATTTCTTTAAACGACATCCACTAATCCAATTAGCCATTGGTTCACCATCTAGGATGGACAACTTTACTGCTCCACTTGGAGATACATCTTCAATGATAAATGGTCCGTTTCCCTTTTTCTTAAACTTGGGAATGTGTTGCTTACGGGAATAGATTAGAACTAAGTCCCCTTTCTTGAAGATCTTTGTCATTAAGTGGGAATCAAAAAATTGTTTTTGTTTCTGCTTTTGTGCATAGATATGAGCTACAGCAGTTAGCCTTTGCTCGTCTAGCTTTTCCAAATCTTCGAGTCTTTCTAACAATTCATGTCCAGTCCACTCAAAATTCTGTGCTACCCTTACTTTCGGCAATAGAAATTATATTGGAAATATGGTATCAAGACCATAAACAAGGTTAAAGGGTGTAGCATTTAAAACTGTTTTGAATGAAACTTGATAAGCCCATAGAGCAGTATGGAGATTCATTTCCCAGTATGTCCTTCCTGAACTAACTACTTTAGTTAGAACCGAGCTAAGAATTTTATTCGTATGCTTAGCTTGTCCGTTTGCTTGTGGGTGATAGGGAGCCGATTTGTTATGGATGACCATAAACTCATTAAGCAAATACTCTATTACCTCATTGAGGAAATGAGCTCCCCGGTCACTGACAATCTCTATTAGCAGTCCATATCTTGTGAATACATACTCATATAAGAATGTAGCAGTGGTTCTGGCATCATTCTTTTGAGTTGCTTTAGCCTCGACCCACTTGGTCAAATAGTCCGTAGCTACAATGATATATTGATCTTGGGTTCTATAAGCAGGTGGCTGTATTGGTCCAACAAAATCTATACCCCATTTTGCGAAGGCTCTAGCCCCCATCATTGGTCTTAAGGGCATGCTATCTACTTGTGTTGGAATTTTTGCTCGTTGACAAGCATCACACATTCAAACATATTCTTTGGCATCCGCAAAAAGTGTTGCCTGCCATTAAGATTGCTCTTGCAGTGGTCTCACTAGAAAAGTGACCTCCAGCTAATCCAGCATGTGTTTGTTCTATAATCGGAATATACTCGTTTTCATTTGCACAAAGATGCAAATGTTGATCTTTACCTCTCCGATACAATTGGTTCCCAATAAGAGCATAGTTTCTTGCTTCAGTTTCAATTGCTCTTTGACGACGTTTACTCATATCCTCAGGAAATGTTCGGCTCGATAAGCAAGTAACCAGATAATTACTCCACTTAGGAGCAGGTGACATTTGAAACAATGTTATGGGTCTTTGTTTTTTACATTGAGGCCAATCCTTTACAAAAGATATAACATCTCTCCTCATAGTTGGCCGAAATACTCCAAGTCTCAAGATTCGTTGCATAGTTTGGTCTTCTGCAAAGTGAAGTCCTTCTATGGTAACATGTGCTTGACTTAGGTACTATTCTTTTTCTTCAGGGTTAATGCATAAAAGCAGTATCCCGTCTCGATTTCTTTTGTATAGCCTTCCAGCTAGTAATTGATACATAGCCGATTGCTCAATTAATCCGATTGTGATAGGAAGTGGTATTTGTGAGTCTACTTGAGCTATTGTCATTAATAACACAATGATTTCCGACCATCTAGGTATCATTTCCATGGAGAACAAATAGGCATCTGGTAGATCATCATCTAGCCATTTAGGTGATTCCCCTGAAACAATCCTTGACAAATTATCTGCTCGTTGATGTGTAGTGCCTTTTTTTACAACCACAATGAAATCAAATTCAAGAAGAATGATGAACCATCTCACTATTCTCCCTGTGTTGCATGGCTTATTAACCAAATACAACAAATCTTGGTGGTCCACAAAGAATACAAACTTGTTGGCTCATAGGTAATATCTATACTTTTTAACGGCATAGATCATTCCTAGTCCTTCTCTTTCGGTGGTTGTGTAATATTTTTCTGCCATGTTCAATTGTCGGCTAGCATAAGAAATAGGAAAGTCAATTTTCCCATCTCCTGGTTGAGCTAGTATACAATCGATAGCAAACTTAGAAGCATCTACATGTATGTGGAATACCTTATTCCAATCTGGTGCTTCCAATATTGGAGCTAAGGTGAGAGCTTGCTTAAGCTTCATGAAGGATTCTTCACACGCCTCAGTCCATTCAAAGTGCATAATCAAGCTATACATGGGTTTTGCAATTATAACGTACATGTAGATGAACCGTCGGTAATATCCATCATGCCCCATGAAGGCTTGTACCCCCTTGACTGTTGTTGGTCTAGGCAAATCAGCAATGACATGAATCTTCTCAATGTCAGTAGCTATGCCATTTTTAGACACTATATGTCCAAGAATTTTTCCTTGTCTGCCCATGAATGTGCACTTTTCAGGATTTAAGCAAATCCTATAAAGTCTACATTTTTCGAATACCTTTTTGAGGTGTTCAAAATGATCAGCCCGGATTGATGAATGTACGCATAGAACATCCATATATACTTCTAAGAATTTCCTAGATATTCCTTGAAATCATGGCTCGTCAACCTTTGGAACGTGGATGGAGCATTAGTTAACCCAAACAGCATAACCCAATAGGCAAATATACCCCATTCTGTTGCAAAAGTAGTTTTGTGCTAATCTTTTGGGTCAACCAAAAGTTGATTGTATCCCTAAAAGACGTCTAAGAAATTGTAGCTTCTTTTCCTGCAACTCATTCTAAAAGATGCTCAGTATCGGAAGAGCAAAGTTGTCTCTAATGGTAGCTGCCTTCACCTTTTTGAGATTAACACACACTTGTAGTTTTCCATTCTTCTTGGGTACTACCACAATTGGAGACACCCAATCTGTGTGTTCAATTTCGTAAATGAATTCGACTTCCTTTAATTTTTCAATCTCTTCTTTTATCTTCCTGAAAAATGTTTTGTTATATGTGTATGGTCTTTGTCTACTTGGTTTCGCATCATCTATCATGGGTATGGTATGTTGACAGATTTTGGATCAACACCCTTGAGATTCTTGTAAGACCAAGCGAAGATATCTCGGTATTCCTTTAACAAGCTCAACAAAAAAGCTTTTCTTCTTCTTTTTTAGGTCATTCGCGATGTAAGCCGGTCTAGGCTCTTCTCCTGGTTCAGCCAAGTCTATCTTTTTAGCGTTTTCAGGCCCTTCATAAGACTCGCCCTGTTTCCATAGTTCCCTAACAGGTTGTTCAACTATGATTTTCCGATCTTGGAGAGTATACTTTTTGTAATGGGATGGAATATGCATTACAGCCTTACCATCCTCTTCCCTGGTTTCCATTTCGGTTGTGTATATCTCCTTTAGAGCTTTTTTCAACTCTTGATATTTCTTTTTCGGCTCGACTCTGGTCATGAGTGGTTTCTTATCCTGTGATTATTCTTGAGTACCCTTCCTTGTTTTTCTCGATGTTTGAGACATTTCTGAGTTTTGATTTGAAGTATATCTCCCAATTATTTTGTCCTTGATGCAATCATTAACATCTATCTACATCAGGAATTGTGTTTTACTGGAGACTGATGGCATAGGTCGTGTTTTCACAATTCCGGTGTCTCTCTTTCGTCTATACCACTTTTGTCTTCTTGATTTCTGGTTTGGAAAGTCAAAAAACTTTTCCTCCCCTCCTTTTAAGAGTAGCTTAGCTCTTTTATGCTCTTTTTCTGACCCCGAATCTTCTGAGGTAGCTGAGTGTTCATCTAACTCATCAGTTGCATTGTAATAGAGGTCTGAAAAGACATGTTGAGCTTTCATTAAGTCCTTGGGTTCCTCATCTTTGTTTTCAATGTTGAGGATTGAAATCATTTTGATGGGAATTATGTCGTAGCTATCCTCATTGCAAAATTGAGTAGGCATAGATGTATTCACACATACATCCATTGTTGCTAAAATTTGAGTCCACTCAAATGGCTCAAACAAATGCTCTGGAAAGGGTTCAGATACATAGGCTTCGTCTGTGTAGTCCCTTTCTAGGATACATTCTTCTCGTCTTAAGCTTCCATTTTCTGAAGCTCCACACATCCAAATAGGATTGTCTTTGTTTAACCAGGATAGGAGTTTAGTTTCAGCCGAAGAGAATGAATCAAACTCTTGGATGGGTGTTTTCAAAACATATTTATAAATGTGGTCTTTTATATTTACTCTTGTTATAGATCCCACTTGCTTCAAGTACAGATAATTGTTTCCTCAATCTTGGATAAGTTGTACCTGTTGCATGAAAGGTATTCCCAATATGATTTCATAGTTGAGTTTTTTCCCAAAGTCTACTATGGCAAAAGTATGTTGATATTCAATTCCAAAGGAATTGACTATCACTTTTTCAAGCAGCCCTAGTGGTCTCTCAATGTGTCTGTCAGCCAACTGCTATTTCATTCTAGTTTGTCTAATGGCTAGCTGTCCCCAGGATTCCCATACTGCTTTAGTGGCTATGGCTATGCCAGCTCCACTATCTAGTATTGCCATGGTTTCAATGTCATTATATTTCACTGGGAGGGTGGTGTTTCCTTCTTCCCTTTCATAATATTGTCCGACTTTGTTCATAGGAACTGATCGAATCTCTTTGTTTTCCATTTCCTTTTTCAATTTTCCCAAATTCTTCGAGACTAACCCCGTTATCCCCACTTTCTCTAGGGTTTTTTGTAAATCATTCCACGAGTATGATCTGACCTTTAACAGTTCTCCCAAGGTAACAGTGCATTGGAGGGGTGTAAACATGATTGAATGAAGGTTGTCTACTTCTAGGGTTTGTTCAGCTCTTTTTACTTGAGTGGTCTTGCATACGATGGATTCATCTTCGTTATCTCCCAAGTAAGAAGGTAATGTTTTTAATGTCAATGGTTTCGACATTCTTGAAGCTTTCGATCTGCAATCCCCGTACAAGGTGTGTACATCCATATTCATATCAGAAGGTAGTGACGGGAGCAAAGTGAACCCCGAACCCCGACGGCCTCTAAAATGTCGGGGGCCGAATGGCGCGCCTCGAGCCTGTCACGATAAAGCGAACAGGGGGCACCACCTAGCTTTGAGCGGCTAGGACGCAAACAACACACCACCATAACAAAGTTTTCATCCAAGAGAGATGGATGCTTGGGAGTAATGGTGAAGAGGAAAGGGAATGAGATCAAATTAGAGAGAGAGAGAGAGAGAGAGAGTATAGCGGCTTAGTACTTAGGCACCACAGAAGGATGGCGAATCCGCACACCCTTCACACATACACAAGCTCACTCCAAACACAAGACTAGGTGGCGATTCCACACACCTCACATGGGCAAAACATTGCAAGAAACATACTCACAAAACCTCAAGCTTTATTTAGAGAATAAGGCGATGAAATTGGGAGCATAGGGTAGGGGAAAGAGAAGGGAGAGAGTGGTAAAGCACATGGCGGATAGGTGGGAGCTGATGGCGAAGACTCGCACGAGGATTATGGCCATCATCCTTCATTTAGCTGCCCTTCATCTTCCATAGCCCAAGGGTGTAGAGGTCATGCTCAAGTCGAGCATGGTGACCACGGTGATGGTGATGGTGTGGATGTGTGTGATGTGCGCTAGGCAAACACAGTGCATAGTGTACTCTCTGGTGATGTTGTGTGTATGCTTAGTGTGATGGTGACCCCTCTTTATATAGGGAGGAGGGGGAGGATTTCTAGAATTTTAGAAATCAAGTATTATTATCTGCACCGGCCATGTGACTGTGGGCCCCACTTGTCTGGCTATGTGTATATGCGCTAGAACAGCAGTCTCATGAGAGAGAGACTAAGAGAGAGAGATGGGTTGATGAAAAAAGTGAGTGAGATGAAAAATAAGTAATTACAAGAGGGAAGAGAGAGGAGTGTGTACAAAGGTAAATCTGTGTGCAGATGTGTGTGTACATTAGAAAAATCCGGTAACCATCATGTAAAGGTGGGTCTGTGGGCACATTTTTTAGTAGAACTGAGTGTGTGTGTGAGTGTGGGGGAGGCCATCTGGCTACAAGACAAGAGAGATTTTGAATTTTAGAGAGAGAGGGGGGTATTTGGATCATGGGAGAGTGTAGGAGAGAGAAAAAAAGGGGTGGGGTATGTTATTTTGGAAGATAGGAGAGGTGGCTGTTGGAATTAGGGTTGCAGAGAAACACACACAGCTTGGAGAAGACGAAGGAAGCTCAAGGCACACAATAGAGAGTGTGTTACTTAGTGTGTAATGGAAAGATAGATAGCCCTAGAGTGATGGGCGTATATACAATGCACGGGGGAAAAAACCTCCTAAAGAGGGAAAAAATGCCCCGGCGATCCTAGTGTGTTCACACACATCACTACCACATGTATATGGTAACAAATCCCCCCTGGAGTGATGCGGTGAACGAGAGCTGGCACATGAGTAAAGGGAAGTGCCATGCCCTGAGGACAGGATCAGTCCACAAAGGGGAGTAAGCCCAAAGCTTTGCGGAAAGCTTCAAGCTTCTCACGAGACAATGCCTTTGTGAAAAGATCTGCAAGGTTGTCCTGTGTTGGCACATAAGCCAAGCTGATGATCTCTCCTGCTGAGAGCCTCTCCCTGACATAGTGGTAATGCACCTCAATGTGCTTTGTGCGAGCATGAAAAACTGGGTTCCTCGCAACTGCCAATGCGCTCTGACTGTTAGTGTAGATAGTGTTGGCAGTGTCCTGTCCAACACCCAAGTCAGCCATAAGGCGTCTGAGCCATACACACTCAACCGTAGCTGTGAAGACTGCCCTGTACTCATCCTCACAACTCGAAGTGGCCACAGTAGGTTGCTTCTTGCTCAACCATGATATACATGAACTGCCAAGCATGAAACAAAAACCACTTGTGGACACTCGCGTGTCAAAACAACCAGCCCAATCTGAGTCCGAAAAAGCATGTAAGTCTGGCGGCAATGATCCCCCCTTGGGATAAAACAAGCCAAGATGTAAAGTGCCACTAAGGTAGCGGAAAATCCTCTTGACAGCCTGCCAATGCTTAGACCCTGGGCTATGCATAAATCTGCTGACCTGCGAGACTGCAAACTGAATATCTGGCCTCGTGTTGCATACATAAATGAGGCAGCCAACAGCAGTTTGGTAAAGAGTGACATCAGCAGGATCGCCAGCATCATGTAGACTCAATTTCAAACCTGTTTCCATGGGAGTGGCAATAGGTTTGCAATCCTCAAGTCCAAACTTACATAGCAATGTCTCTATGTAACTTTTCTGACACAAGGCAATACCACCATCACATTGCTTAAACTGTATACCCAAGTAATGATGCAACAGCCCCAAATCTTTCATCTTGAAAGTAGCATTCAAATCAGCCTTAAATTCAGCAATATGTCTCTCATTTGAGCCAGTGATCAGCAAATCATCAACATAAAGAACCACAATGAGAAATACATCATCCTCACGCTTTACATACAATGTGCTTTCTGTTGGACTATTACGAAAGCCTCGTTTAACCAAATGAGTGTCAGCTTTCTCATACCAAGCACGAGGAGATTGCTTCAACCCATACAAAGCCTTCTTACATTTGCACACTTTGTCCTCTTGTCCTTTTATGACAAAACCGCGAGGCTGCGTTACATAAACTTCCTCAAATATGTCACCATTCAAGAAAGCAGTAACAATGTCTGATTGATGTACATCCCAACCAAAATGAGCTGCCAATGCACATAGAAAACGCACAGTAGTCATACGACAAGTGGGAGCAAAAGTCTCTTCATAATCTATGCCTTTTTGTTGTGTATAACCCTTTGCAACAAGTCGAGCCTTATGGCGATCGATCTCACCATCCGGCTTGCGTTTCAACTTGTAAACCCACTTCGTACCAATGGCCTTTTTGCCAGGAGGCAAATCACATAAAGTCCATGTGTCATTCTCTATAAGTGCATCATATTCTGATTTCATGGCAGCAATCCAATTTTCTGAATTCTGTGCTTCATCAAAAGACAGAGGCTCCTCAACATCATGTAAACTAGACACAGCCAAAGCATAACAATCTGATGCATAAGATGCATGGCGAGAGCCTGAACGAGTACGACTAGATAAAGGTGCATCCAATTTACTGTCACGCAAAGTGTGCACCAGCCATTTTGGCATACCTCTAGCCTGCTCATTTTCAGCCCTTTCCTCATCAAGTACATCATGTACATCTGCATCAGTAATAGGCTGTTCTAAAACATTTTCAGAAACCCCCATAGGCTGTACATTTGCCTCATTGGAACTTACATTCATATTTCCACCACTGAAGAGAGGCAACAAAGTGTCATAAATGTCCTGTGAGCTTACATTACTGTCTCTAGTACATGACAGCAAGGGCTGAACAGAGTCTTCCACAAACACTACATCCCGTGAAACCAGAATACGTTTTGTTTGCGGATGATACAACCTGTAACCTTTGCTTTCAGCACTATAACCAACAAAAATACATTTGACAGCCTTATCATCCAATTTTCTGCGCTGCACTTGTGGCACCAAAGCATATGCCAAACAGCCAAAAACACGCATGTGCTCAATAGAAGGCTTTCTATCATGCCATGCTTCATATGGAGTAATAGACTGCAAAGCTTTCGTAGGACACCTGTTAAGTACATAAGTGGCACACATGATGGCCTCAAGCCAAAAAGAATGCGGCAAAGCTTGGTGGTCCTTTTTTGCTGACGTATCTGGGATTATGGTGTTTACTTCTAACCCCCATTTTTCTATCACGTCAGGGTTTTCAACTTGTAAATACTGAGTTCCGTTTCGATCCATGTACAGTTTTCCTTGTTTGTTTGCCCTAACCTCTTCTTCGAACTCAATACCATGGTCATCAATGTGAATAGCAGACTCCTCGTTAGGGTCCAAGTAAACATGGGCTCCATGACAGTTAGTCTTGTAAAAGGATAGTATATGCTTATAGCGCACTGTCATTCTGGTTTCCGAGTGATTCGAGTAAGAAGACATTTCGGATGTTGAATCTGAAAAAGTGTCTAAGACTTCTTCAGGAATTGTGTGCAAGGAATTGCCTTGATTCACGCTTTCTTCGGTAGATACTCTAATGGAGGTTTCTCTGATTATGCCATGATTTCCTGGCACACGACCAAATATAAGGTTCATATAGACTTATGAATCCCTGGATAGAGTACTCACCTTCGGATTGACTTATCGTCAATTTCCGCTTGACTTGCAACTTTCTATCAAACCACGGATTCCTCGTCTGCAACATGATTCCTGTACAAACTTGATCAAGCTAGCTATTCTTCTATAAGGATAGTAGAGTTTTTGATAATCTTATGATTGGTCTCTGCATATCACTTCAAATCGAGCTATGAGAGTCAAAATTTGACTTTCAAAGTCGACTTTAGCAAAAATCAAAAGTTTAATCTGCAACCTGTAAACTGAGTGTACATGTATCAATTTTGATCCGATTGAACCCAAAATTACCATGTGGCCTTATATTATGTTGGTCTATCACTGTATAAGTTCAAAAGTCAAAATTGATGTCTCTGGATAGTAGAAATAAATAATCGTGATTATTTACTTTTGTCAGTTTTTTGCACTTTTTTTATTAGTTTGGCAAGTATACAACTTGTTAAAGTTTCTGGACAAGTTTGGACAAAATCTGATCAAGTTTATCAACTGTTTGGTGTCCGCAGACCCTGATTTTGAGAATCTGGCTTAAGTCTCACTTGTGTGATCCAAATTTCACCAGAATGGAGTTGTGAGGTCTACTTGATGTGCTTGACCTTGTGGTATACTCAAATTTGCAAAATCATCAAGTTTTGAAGCAGATGTAAATAATCGTAATTATTTACTCAAGCTATATTTTTGCAAGTTTTTGCCCCAACTTTGACACAGATCTGTTAAGCACCTTTAGTTAAGGTCACTAGCCAAGTTTCATCAAGTTTGGACAATTTTTGGTCAAATGGTCATCAATTATCTTTCCGCAAACTAACTTTGCAATTTTAGTCACAAATTTCAATCTAGTGATCCAAATCTTACCAAATTTGGTTTGTGGGCTTATTACAACATAGTAAAACTAGTGGTACACTGACTTGGTCAAAAAAGTTGAAAAAATGAGCAGGTGTAAATAATCGCGATTATTTATATTTGACAAATTTTTGGTCAACTGAGCATATACACATGTTTATCACATCAACATAAGCCTATCAATCAAACAACAAGTTTGGATAAATTTTCCCCCAATTTATACTCAAGATTCAAAAAGTCAGTACAAACTTTAGTTTTTACCCAATTTTTTGCCAGTTTAGTGATCCAAATCTCTTGGGCCTTTACAAAAGTTTTTTGTACACATGCAATGAGTCAATGGTATGAACCTTGGTCATTTTAGAGCAAAAAGTTAATAATTGCGATTATTAATTGCTTGAAATGAGCACTTTTTTGCAATTTTCTCAAAGACAGTCTTTCTATGAGCTATTTTAAGCCTGTGAATCAAGTCAAAACTTAATTTGGCCTAAAATATCAAGAAAAAGTAAATAATCTGAGTTTTGACCAACTCTTGAAATTTTTACCTCGAAGGTCTTTGAGCTTACCAACTAGTTCAGACAACTCTTAGGCTTACTCTCAATTCAGATTGAGTGGATTCAAGTCTTTTTGAGCTATTTCTAGTCGTAGACCTGAAATTCTGCAACTTCCAATAACAACTCACACTTGATTCTTTCAGAGAGAGCAATGTTTTGAAATCCACCTCGGATCCTACCTACCCTACTCCTAGATTCTCATGCAATGGGGTTGTGGAAAGTGTCCACAAACACTCGTTTTCTTGTGTTTTTTTATGTTTTTCAGAGCCTGATCTTAAGACTTGTGTCGTCTACCAATCATTCTCTCCAAATCCTAATCTAAATCTACAATCCTACAATCCTAAAGGTACTCAGCAAGTACTATTACTTCCAAGCTACCTCTACACAACAAAAGACGACAATCTTAAGCTATGCAGTTTCTAAAAGAAAGTTTGGACTCTACGCGAACCTAGAGGAAGTTAAAGGACAACTACACAAGACGCTCGTGTTTTTCCTTAGTTTCGGTCTCTTCGATCCCCAACAGCTTGCCAAATGTGGGACGCATGTCTAACCTCACCATCCTATCTTATTGCAGTATTAGCGAGAACCATGATTAATTTGTCAAACCATGGGACGAAGCTGACTTGACTAGTGCATAGAGGCTACAAGAGGTTGTCAATCTCTCGAAAAACAACTAATAACTCGCATCTAACTCAAGCTACACTCAAGTGACTGAAATCACCAAAAGCCAATTACTCATCGGCAAGCAAATCACATCCGTTACAGCATCAAATGACATCCAAACATAACGAAACTTCTAGGACAAGTTTATAAGACCTAAGCACACATGTTTATAGTCTCAAACCCCACTTTAGGTCAAGTTCCAAAATCGCAATTATTAACAGTTGTGGATTCTGTACCTAGTTTTTCGATCCACAATGCATCTAAATGCTTAGCAATGATGTCCCAATACACCACCTATGTTTAGTTTTCTATTTAAAAGTGAATTCTTATAATGATGAAATTAGGTTGCGGGTCGACGACACCAAAATCTACGAAAAATTGTGAATGGCTTACGTCAATGCGTAGAGCTCTTACCTGCGGTTGCAGTGCAACAAACGCAATCGCAATGTGACAACCGGAGAGGGAGTAGGAAGCTCGAGAAGGAGAGAAGTGAGCGCCGTTAGCTCACGCTGTGTATGTCTTATCCAAAAACTTATAAAAAACTTACAAAAATTGGCTTTTATACCTTAGCCAAGGTTTTTGAGTGGTCAAAACTAATAATCTGGAGTTCTACCAAAGCTAGGAAATGACTGGTTGATACAATCTGAAAGCTTGTAGCCCCGACTCATTAATTACAGAGTTTATTCGAGAAAATAGAAGTTACAATATTCTCGATTTATCAAAACAATATATGTTTTACAGAGAGAACTCCGAAAAATGATGTCCATGTTAACTTGCTGCTAACAGGGGTAGCAAGAGAATTGGGTCTTTTTAGAGAAGGGGAATCATCTTCATCAATACAAGGTTTGAGTAAGCTAGAAATAGTCTTTACACCTTTGGGATTGGCATAAGTGGTTAGATAGATCCCAAGTTCATCAGACTTTAGTTCCTTCAAAATATCCAGCATTAGCCCATGAAAGATGTTAAAAGCAATCTTAGAAATTATTGTCTGTTTTGCCTGGCCACCTACATAATACAAGGCCACCAAGCAATTTTGGGTTCAATCGGATCCAAATTGGTACATGTTCACTCAGTTTCACCCTTCTCTCTTATGTGTGTGTGTGTGTGTGTGTGTGTGTGTGTGTGTGTGTGTGTGTGTGTGTGTGTGTGTGTGTGTGAGAGAGAGAGAGAGAGAGAGAGAGAGAGAGAGAGTGGGTGTGTGTTACAAACACAATGTTCCACACCCTTCTCTCTTATGAGAGAGAGAAAGAGAGAGACAGAGTGTGTGTGTGTGTGTAGCTGTTAAACCTTAGATAATAAGACATAATTGAATTTTTACATTCAAAAGACAGTTGCAATGGAACAAAGAATAGATAAGTATAAAAACAACTCAGTATTAGAATCATTTAAGTACAATGTTTGTAGGAAAGAGATCCCCTTTCAGTATGCCGATAGTAAAAGAACTTCCCAAATCATAAGTGAGTGTTCCATCCAGTGTAGGACAGCTCGCCAAAGTCTAAAAAACCTTCCAAGATAAGATAGAGTCCTTACCTACATCCATCCAAACAAGACAACAATTCAGTTAGCCTTGGATGTGTTTTACAAGTATCAATGGACTATACCAGTTGTTATCCATGTCTATCTTACAAAACTTTTTTACCTTTTACAAGCTAAGTTTAAAGTAAATCATTTATATATATTTTCACAGTGTTTCTAGTCAAAGAGAACCTTCTTGTATTAATTACCTCTTCTAATCCAAGTATCATATTTTCCCCTTTTTTTAACCCCAAGTGGTATATTCCTTCAAAAAAAAACTACTGGAGTTATACTTCGTCAGATTAATGAGGTTTTATTAGTAAACAAGCCTAAATTCCTTTTATCAAGTATGTTCTAAGTTAAGAACTGATAATGTTTTTTTTTTCTCAAATGGAGTCCAATTCTTCCTAAATTTTTTTAATAAAAAAAAGATCACTATCTCATAGCTAGCCAAAAGGTAGAGGCATAGCCCGTCTAACTGTTTTTAAAATCCAAAAGCAGTGACTAAAAAGTGAATGCAAATATCGTATTACATTGCCTCGAATAATCCAAAATAATACTAATCAAGTCAATGAATGCCACGGAACCATATTCCCTCCAAGGTTTATCAGAAAAAATAAGCAACTTTACCTTGTACAAGGGCCAAAAAGTATACGTTTTTAAAAAAAAAAATCAATACGCCGCCTTACACAGAGGGTTTTAACAGATTGCAGAAGCGACAAACAACATGATACCCAATTATACCAACTATAGTACCAGTTGTAGGATAAAATACTCATCCGGGGTGTAACCCCTTTCCAAGCCCATATCGGATGCTTACCATACAAATGTCAAGTCAAGCGGCCGTATACTTACCTTCCAATTCAGTGCACCAAGCAAACCCTTTTCTTAAACATTAGTACCCCAGAACGGTGGGTTTCTCCATGCAAATGTCTACATTAGCCTTGATGCCAAGTAAAAATGGTAGTTCCAACTCAGATGCCCAGTATCCCATAGTCCCCGATGCTTCTGGTGTTAAAATGGCCAAGATCAACCCCATTTTTATAAAAAAACCAGTCTAACGGTATGAACCGACACCGTCTGCAGACGGAAAAAACCTGCAAAGGCTAAAAATTTCCAAAGTACCTTGGTAATCTCAAGACCACATACCAATCATATGAGTAACTTTGAATCTTGTTGTGCACAATGTTAAAAAGAGAGTAACAGTAAAAAAACCACTTTTTAACGAGAGCCGTAAAAAAGCCAGTCTTTATACCTCATATGATAACAAGCAGTAGATGCCAGAGGCAAAGTATTTTGAGCAAGGTACATACCGCTACCATGCCATTGTCAGACATCCGTTAATACTTACCTTACTGTGTCAACCAATACTAGATGTATGCTCAATGTAAAACTATAGCAAAAATTCAAACACAACCAGTAGCGAAGTAAGCAAGGGTAGAAAAAAACCTGAGAAACGTGAGTGGTGAGCTCCATAGCTCCTTTTTTGTAGCAAGCAGTAAGTTTTTCAGAAAGAACAAGACAAAACAACCCTGGCTAAGTGAGGGGCAAAGATGCACCCTCACCTGTTTATATAGTGGAAGGAGGAGGGACTGCCAGTCCTATGAGCGGGAGCCATTAGTGAACCAGGCCGCCTTCCTGGAGACTGTGTGTGTGTGTGTGGTAACTCCGTTCAGCGCGCAGATACCCATGAGTGGGGAAATCCACAGCAAGGATGGAGAGGCCGCCTTCGTGGTATGATGAAGAGGGAAAATGCAATCACGCTTGGCCACGCCAGAGATAGAGATCTTTAATTAGATCCTTAGGTTAATTACAAGGGCTATGCCCCATGGTGTTACTAAGTAGTAGTGGCATTTTAAGTAGTAACCCTAGTGTTTTTACACTACCCAGCTGTTCCCGGGCTAGATCAATGTGGGTGGGGGGGGGGAGGTGTTTTGAAAAAAACAAGAATACTATAGTACCATAGTGTGTGTGTGTGTGTGTGTGTGTGTGTGTGTGTGTGTGTGTGTGTGTGTGTGTGTGATACATACGACAATCACACCCTTGAAAGCAGATAATTTTTTTCCTTGCAATCGAATAGCTTGTGCTACTTGATGATGTTTCAATGCCATTTTTCTCTCTCCTTGCCTTGCACTACAAAAGCATGAGTTTTCCCAATGCATTCACACACACACACACACTCATGAGTTTTCCCAATGCATTCACCTGAAGACATCTTGGTAAGAAACAAAGGTTTTATGAAATCCATAAATTTATTACAAAAAACTATATTTATGAATCTTCCTTTTGACTTATAGTTTCTAGTCATTTGTTTAAGTGAGTTAACTTTAGTAAGGATAGTTTGAACCTATTCCTCGTTGAAGAACTCCAAAGTTTTCGATGTATCCCCAATATCTTCAGCACCTCAAAATTTCAAGGTTTCTTATGTGCAGTAGAAAATGAACTACCCGGTGTATGTAGAATCTTCTTCATGGGTTCTTTGCCTTTTAGCTGTTTGAGGATATTTTCAATGGTATTGGCTATGGGTGTGTTGGCAAGTCTGGGTAGTAGAGGGTTTCCTGGAGAGTATAAGACTAGCCCACAAGCAGCCTCCAGCATATGTTCATGAAAGTGATAGTAGACTAGAATAGCATGTTGTACTTCCAGAGGTAAAGTAGCACCCATGCTATAAAAGCGTATACTTGTACAGGTCCAGAAGTGAAGGGAAAAAACTTTGGTAAATTTTGAAACACATACCATAATAAATGGTCAACCCATAGTATAGAAGCATTACAATTAGAATTAGGGTCAAGTTTTTTACATGCACATTTGACAAAGGGTCAATATGTATTCCAGCAATTTCTAAGAAACTTCTTTGTATCTTTAACCCAATCTGCAAGGGATAGTCCTTTTGTTCTTGCCCCCAGAGAAGAATTAGAGCACTTGTTTGAATCTACAAGAGCTAAGGAAATTTGTTGAAGCTCAAAAGATAAATCAGTAGATAAAAGGTGTTTAGCTTGTAAGGCAGTGGTTCTACACTGTTTCACCACTTCTATGGGAATACTGCAGAGCAAAGCCAAAGAGCTGATCAAAAAAGGAGCACAATGATTGATAAGCTCAAAGTTCCATAGTTGGTTGTTGAATCAAATAGAATCCAATTCAACTTGTCTAGGGGGAATAAGAGGGACAACACCAGAAAAGTTATGTGAAATAAATTTTTCAGGTTTAAAAGAAGTTGGGGATCCTACAAGGGCAGATAGGGCCTCTTGTTCTTGTGGATCAAGGAGATCAAAGTCTAGTAGAGGGTTAATCACATTCTCAGATTGTTTTATTTCTAAGGTAACACAGGGATGTTATTGATAAAATAAAGCTTGCTTACAATAGTGGGGAGAGAAGAAAAGTAAAAATCCAAATCAGAGCTATCTTGAGTATGAATGAATGGAACATTAAGTAAGAAATTCTCAAATAGAGAAAGAAGGCTAGCAAGATCTTTCCTAGAAGATGCAAGGAGGGAAATCCAATCATTAACAGAAGCAATGTTAAGTATTGATAAGGATCCACTTGATACGGCTTCAGATTCAAATTTTAAAAGCCTTTTATGGAACTCAGGTGCCTTGAAGCATGAGAGAATACACTGTGTGGTAATAGGTGGTATGGGTGTCCTCTGTTTGCTAGTATAGCCCAGTTTTGTTAGAGAGGAGATCCATCCTACCTGATATGATAACAATCATATTAGTAGGAAATTAAGTAAAGATTAGGCAATTGCACGATCGCTCGACCAAGAGTGATCAAGGAAACAGTATGGTGTGTGTGTTTCTTACGAAAATCCCCTTGGATATACAAACTGTAACATTAAATTACATTAAATACCAACAAAGTACAAAACCATTGTGAAATATGACAACCATCTTTATTAATAAAGACCCAAGTACAGCAGTAAGGTAACAAGGTTGTGGCGACGAATCCTCTAAGGAACAAGAATGAGGTTTTTACCTGCCACCATCCAACAAGACAGATGTATTAGAACATACTCTAACATTGTGGGAAGACAGGCACCATGCAACCTCAGTCGCTTGTTATCGCTGTCAATCCCAAAAAAAACCTTTGCACAAAATATTAACAATACATTTTATTCAGGATAATGTACAACTTTTTTGGCCGCCCGAGCCAAATTGGTCTAGTCCTAGAAAATGGTTTTTTATGCCTAGCAACAAGAGTGTTATGATCCTGTTTTCTACGTTCTAAGCTCATTTTTCCATTGATAGCTGCCATCCTGCTGGCTCTATACAAACATGCATCCTAGCTATGAGTTTGTATTTGAAATCCAAGATATTAGCTTTTTCTTGCAATACTTACTAATAATGAGAAATTGGCTATCATTGGATGATATTATATAAACAAATTAAAGATATTATCATATACTTATGTTACTAAAGACTTCTAGTAAAAAATGAGTGACCTGATGAACACAGGAGAAAACTATATTGTGAATGATTTTTCATATGTTCTTTATAACAACACAGTATATTATGTTACAATGTGAAAGTACTTCCTAAAAAAAGGGGTTTTGCTATACCATAATGGACTTATCTATCTGGCCAATTTTTGGTCCGGCAATATATAAACAACTAAAATTTTTAAACATCATTTTGTTTGTTTTAAGTACATATTGTAAAAATTATGTCAGTATTTATGTATATCGACCCATCTTTCTAAAAAACCTTGTAACATAACATGTAATAAGAACAAAGGTTAGTAATGAACTTCATCCATCTATTGAAATGGATATAATGTATCGCATGCTAATCCCAAAACCCGAGGATCTTTTTTTGTTGTGGGAATGACATAATGAAACACTTTTTTCGTTTGTTGCTGATTGTTCTTACTCCCAAACATGTAATGCATCAAAGGAACCAAGTCAGGTTATGGGTAACCCCCATTTATGTAATGTTATGATCACCATATATCAATCTTTGATATCTACAATGTAAGCTTCTCCAAACTTTGCTTTATGTAAACACCAGATATAGCCAACCATCCAAGTTTTTTTTTTGTATTCATACGAGATACCAAAAAATGCTTCATAATACAAGATCAGCCAACCAAACTTATGCTACTATCAAAGTGCTAAACAAAAAAACTGTTTTTTTATGCATGTTATACAAAAGATTCTCATTCGGTGCCAATACCTACAGATATTCAGCATGAAGATCAAGGTTAGATGCAATTTTCCATCACTGTGACATGAGTAATAGGTATGAACCTCACTCTAGAAATTACTACCAACAAAGGGCCTTCAACAACCAGAAATTTCTATCTGAATTGGTATGGGATGGTAATGATGCAGTACATGTAAGAGCACATGCCGGTAGTCTTCCAAGAGCTTAGAGTCACAATCAAAGCCGATTAATGGGAAATTTAGCTTCTGTCAAGCCATAAGCTTACTATGCCTATAGTATGCACGTGAGTGTGTAGCAGTTCTATATATATATATATATATATATATATACGCAAACGAACATTATCTGTTCACAGACCAACAATTCTAGCAAAATACAATGGATTTGTACAATAATTTATTTGCAGTTGAAAATAATTTTGTACAAGGTAATGAAGATAACAAAAATAACATGGGAAATAGTAATCCCAAAGTCTGGGTAATGTTGCTTCAAGGTAAGAGATCCACCACAAGTTAAGAACGGAATGTTTTTATCAAAGAAGATAGCCCTCACCTGCACCCATAGCCACAAGAAAAAAATTTGTTAGCACGTGACTGTACGCAAGTGATGCTGGGCATCCCAGTTGTTATCCATGTCACAAAGAAAAAACAAACAGTCCTCTACATGTATTTTGTTCCTTTTGAAAAAAAAAAAGTGTCCTTGGCTTTTTGCCAATCCAATATTGGAGCATGAAATTTCCACAAAGCTACTATATATCTAGTTAGTTCCAAATTTAATTTATAAAATTTTATGTTGCCTAACCTTAGTTTAAAGGATTTTTTAGGAGGTTACTAAAAAAAACTTCTTCTTTAATCACATTGGAGAGAATATCACTCCATAGGAGTACGCACAAGAAAGCTTGAGCCAGATATCAGTTTTTTAAGGACTATCACATCTCTTGTATATATAAAGGCCAGCATGGCTATGTATGTAAGAGGTTAGAGCCTGATTTTGTTTCCTTTTCAAAGCCAAAAAGGGATCAGTAGTATATTCACGGAAGTCAAACCAACCCGCAATACAACAATATATTAAGGTCAAGGATCAGCAGACCATCCTAGAGGGATTTGAAAAATTGAGCTTGGTTTTCTTTAGAACATAATCATATCCCCAAAAAAATATTATTTTGTAATTTGATGTATAGAAAAGGAAATCCTTTGGTAAAGTTCCTACCATACAAAAAGTTTTAGTTATTTAAAAGCTGAGATAACCCAAAAAACCATCTAAGTATTTCCCGACTTTCAAAATACAAACCAAAGCCTATTTTATGAATTTTGAGCCGGTTCAATCATATTTACTGCCATTATCACGTCTTTATGTCATGTCCGACATACTTTTAGCAAAGCCAGTTACAAACTACATTTTATACCAAATTACCATAGACTACTCAATCCTACCCTTTCTTTTTATTAAGATAAGAAAAAGTAACAGTCGAAGTCTTTTTTGTAAAAAGGACTATAAATGTGTATTGATAGTGTATGCCCCCGAGCGACCATTTTGAAAATACACCCGCCAGGCAAGTTTAAGTAAAGAAGCATTACACAGAGCCAACTCAGAAGTAGACAGAGAAAATGTTGAAGTAAGGCTAACAAGCCAGGACCAGCTAAAGAAAAGTCGATGAAATTTCATATATTAACGAGAACCTTTTAAACCATCATCCTAAAAACTTTTCCTTGTATCCGTGGCAAGTGGGTAGGCAAAAACTGTTCCTATATACTCGAGTGAGATAAAGAAACTAGCAGATGATGGCAAGCTTAATTTATTGTATAGCCGAGGGTCAAACTAAAACATGGCAAGCCGTAATCAGTCAATAAACTGAACATGTGGTAAGCCACAAAAAAAATGTCAGCACTCTTACAGGTAGGTGGTGTAATAAGGTAAAAGAGAGAAAGTAAATTTGCAAAAAATATATATACTACCTCAATAGGGTATGTGATGCTACTCAATAACTACAAATCATTTGAAGATAAGGCAACACTTCCGAAACCAGTACTCAGTATGACAGTGAATTCAATTATTTTTTGCAAGTAAATTTGCAAAAAATATATATACTACCTCAATAGGGTATGTGATGCTACTCAATAACTACAAATCATTTGAAGATAAGGCAACACTTCCGAAACCAGTACTCAGTATGACAGTGAATTGAATTATATCAGAAGATTTAGTGAAACAGACCCCTGAACTGAGCAACATTTTGATATAAGGTCTGTCTACTTACCCAGAGTACCTCAAACCAAGATACTACTTACCCAGGTATCTTATCAGTCATTTAAGTCCATCACAGCACAATGTCTTGAAGTCCTTTTTTTTAGGGGTATTTTCGACACTTTTCAGAGATATGCAGTATCTCATTCTCCAGCACATACTACTATTGAGTAGCTATTTTACGGAAAACAACATCATCAACCCATAGAGACTCACAACCTCCCATCCATCATAAAGACATCCAATACTCAAAAAACCATACAGTACGCTAATCTCAAGACCTGGCAGCTCCTAGCAATAGGAAAAATTCCCATCTCTTCCAATATACCAGCAAAAACCAGTTTCCAGAACAAAGAGTTTATCAAAAACTAAGTCTAATTAATGGTGCTTCAAGCATTACAATTTACCAAATTTCAAGCACCTTCATCTTAGCCAAACAGTACAGGTCACAGTATCTTTTGAAGCTTCAAGAGGGATATGTATTTACTTTTGATGCAATGGAACACATAGATTTGGGGTTTGCTATATGAAATAGACCATAATTGTGTGTAAGGAACTTCTCTTTGTCTTATCAATAGTGTATTGAATGCATCCACGGTGGCTTTTGCTTGAATGTAAGTTGGTTGTGAACCTACAATCAAATTTTAGTTGAAAAGGGAGAGAGAGAGAGACACACACACACACACACACAGAGGTTGAGAGAGAGGAGTGACAAATAGAGGAAAAAAAAAGAGGGGAGAGAGAGAGACAGGTAGATAAAGGATCTTCTGGGAATCTGCTTGCCCGATTCTTAAAAAGTACTCGCCAAAAATTGCGCCCAATTGTGGCAATGGGTTTCAAATATGGAACTCTTTACACTCTACATATTGCTAGTGTTAAGGACAATGTTATATGCCAACAACCAAATACCTCTTTGTGGCATTGTTGGCTAGGTCATATGAGTGAAAAAGGAATGAAAGCATTGTCTCATTTGGGGTATTTATCAAATTTTGATTATTCTACCTTTAAGGTGTGTGAGCATTGTGTTTGTATGGTAAACAAACACAAAGTCCTTACAAAGAAAGTGCTACAAAAAAAGTGAGTGCTTAGAGTTGATACATAGTTACATTTGTGGTCTTATGCTTAGTGTCTCATTAGAGGGTGCTTCTTATTAGAGGGTGCTTCTTATTTTGCCACATTCATAGATGACTACTCTCGCAAAGTTTGGGTTTATCCTCTTAAACACAAGGATCAGTACTTGATGCATTCAACAAATTTGTCTCATTAGTTCAGAAACAGAGTGAAAAGAAGGTCAAGTGCTTCTACACTAACAAAGGTGGGGAGTATGTTTCAAAGTTTTTTCAAGACTTTTGTGATTCAAATGGAATCAATGATTGCTCCTTACAATCCTTCACAAAATGAAGTTTCAGAGAAGATGAACAGAACAATACTAGAGAATGTCAAATCTATGTTGTCTAATGCCAATCTTGCCAAAGGGTTTTGGGTAGAAGTAGTTGCTACTGCATTTCATCTCATCAAGAAATCACCTAATCGTGTGATGGATGAGCAAATTCTAGAGATGTTTTGTGTAAAAAGTTTCATCCTTATTAACATCTCTGAGTTTTTGGCTGTGAAGCATTTTGTCATGTTCCTAAGAATAAGCATAACAATCTTGACCCCAAGTCGAGGAAATATATATTCTTGGATATGGGGAGTCTGGTGAGATGGGATAACTTCTTTGGGATCCCGAAGCCAAAATGATTGTTCAAAGTAACAATATGTACTTCAATGAGCAAAAGATGCATAAGAAACCTATACCTACTATCGAGATTCGACATGTGGTGATTCAAGAGGATGGGAGAGTGCATAATAGAGTGTAACGTACGTGATCAACAACCATAACATGTGGAAAACCCTCCTGTGCTAGAGTGAAACAACTTAATCTGCCTGAGTTAAGGAGACCTACTCAGGTGTCTTGTCCTCCTAAATGTTTTGTTCCATATCTTGACTATGTGATGTTGACATATTGCCATGTGCCTTCATGCTATGAGGAAGCTAAGTTTGCATATGATAAGCTTTAAGTAGTGATTGGCTATGCAATGTGAGATGAATTCTTTGAAAGAGAATGACACTTGGAACTTGGTACCTTTTAAAGAGGGCATGAACATTCTTCCTTGCAAATGGGTCCACAAAATGAAGATCATTTCCATTGATGCTAAGCCAAAGTAGAAGGTTGAACTGGTTACTAAGGGTTTTAAGCAGCAAAAGAGTGTTGATTTTGATGAAATCTTTTCACTAGTTGTGAAGATGACCACTCTTCGCTTGGTGCTTGCATTGGTAGCCATTGAGGATATGGAGCTTGTTCAAATGGATGTCAAAACGGAATTCAAAAAATGGGATCTTTATGAAGATGTTTGTATGCAACAACCATAAGGGTTTGTTATTGAAGGCAAGGAAAATATGGTTTGCAAACTTAGAAAGGCTCTCTATTGGAAAAAACAAGGATCCCATCAATGGTATCATAAGTTTGATGCTTCTATGAGGTCTCAAGTTTTTAGGAGTGATGAAGATAATTGCCTCTACACTAAAAAGGCTATCGATGATAATCTTTTAAAAAGGTGACCTTGTACGTAGATGACATGCTTATTGCCGAAAAAAGTACTAGCAAGATAGATGCATTGAAATCAAAGTTGCACAAGAACTTTGATATGAAGGATTTAGGAGAAGCCAATCACTTTCTTGGTATGAGGATTCTCGGAGATAGGAGCAAGAAAATGCTTTGTTATTTCAGATTGAGTACATTTCTAAGATACTTCAACATTTTAATATGGAGAGGGGGAAGGTATACAATAGCCCGTTACCTCCATATGTAAGACAACCAATTGACTATCCTAAATCAGAGGAGGAAAAGGTTGAAATGGCCAAGGTTCCTTATGCATCTATTGTTAGTAGCTTTGCCAAGCCTAGGGTAAGACTAAGCAAGCCAAGGGCCAAGATGAACATGCAGTATAGGGGGTCCCTATTATTAGCTAGGGAGGGCCTATATAGGGCATGGTTGGGTGGAAAGTGGCATGCTCCAGTCCCCAGTCTTTACACTAGTATTAGAGCTCAGGGGAGGGGGGATCTAGGGAAGTGGGGAGAATTCCCTTGCATCGCTTTGCATGTTATCTCTCTCTCTCTCTCTCTCTCTCTCTCTCTCTCTCTCTCTCTCTCTCTCTCTCTCTCTCTCTCTCTCTCTCTCTCTCTCTCTCTCTGTGTGTGTGTGTGTGTGTGTGTGTGTGTGTGTGTGTGTGTGTGTGTGTGTGTGTCTCTCTCTCTCTCTCTCGGCTTGGGCCATGAAAGAGCTCGTGGAGATTTGGATGAAGAAGGCCATGTGCATGGCATGTGCATGGTGACTTAGCAGAAAAGGTTGAAGTTGAAGGCCACCGTGTGCAAAGCCCCTTGTTAAGGGGAGTGGGCCTGTCAACCTCCACGAAACCATGCAATCTCGGTCTCATTGGTGGGCAGGGGGGAGTTTTTCATCACTACGGCATGGCATAAAAACCTTTGTAGCACGTTGTGGATCGTCTACTCTTCCATGCGCAGTCGACCATTGCTACAAAACATGTTTTTTAAACATTCATTTTTCTATTTTAGCTTTTTGAGGAGTCCTAATTTCTGCACCCCCCCCCCCCCCTCCCCCCCAATCAAGGAAACTGGTCCCATAGCAGCCAGCAGAGACCAAGCTTGAGGTCTCTTGAAGCCACCCTTTGTGTGCCCTCGCACGGCAGTCCATAACAGCATGGCGGATGTGCAGCGATGAAAACCATAACAGCTTGCCTGGGGCGATTATGCAATATTTTTGTCTTTGTTTTCCATGGGCTTGACATTCCGTCTAGCCCCTTGATGGAACTTGATGTGTGAAGCAATCATCGTGTGATGAATTGCTTCAGTGATAGAACCAGACCGTTGAGAGTTGATGTATTCGGCCATCTCTTCAGGTAATCCCACAGAAAATTATTGCTTTTGCTCGGCAAAGTCTATCTTTTGAAAGACGGTAGCCTTGAGATGTAAATCCCAAAACTTGTCTACATACTTGTGGATAGACTCATGAGAGAGAAGCTTCAAGTTGCACCATTCGGTAAGCACTTTGTCCTTTGCATCGCTTGCAAGGAATTCCTTCATGATGGAAACTCGCAGAGTTTTCCATGTCTTTGGGGCTTCGTCGTTTGCCACAAAGGCTAGCCCACCATTGACGAGCTGATTTTTGGAAGTGCATAGCTACATGGCATAGCTTGGAGGACTTCGCGAAGCCCTCCTCTCCAAAGGCCGCATCAAATTGCTGGATGAAGGCCAACACTTTGTCGGTAGCACCAAAGGTGCCATTATAGGTGAGAAAAGAGATACTCTTTCCTCCCTCTTTGAACTTCTTTAGCTTTTGTGACCTTCGCTGTGCAGGGTATGATTTACGATGTCCTCTCCTCTTATATTCTCTAAGAGAATAGCCATAGCTTTCATCGGAAGAGGAGGAAGGTGAAGAAGAAGGAGAAGAGGGTGACCCCTTTCTAGCCCTTTTCTTCCTTTGTTTCCTCTCTTCCCTTTTGGAATGACGAGGAGAAGGACTATGTTTGATCTTTTCCTCTTGGGAGGAGTGGGCGATCATCTAGGCCACCGTCTTTGTGGAGCCACATCTTGAGAGGAACTTAAAGTTTCATTGCTTTCTTGCTCTTTGGATTCCTCCTCTCGTATGGGAGAGAGTCTTATTTTGGGGGTCTCTTCAAGAGGCCTCCTAAGCTCTCTCTCCTCTTGGAGAGGAAGGGAAATCCCATAAGCGCGAAGTTGTTGTGTAACTTCGGCTTGCAAAGCAGGGTTGCCCATAGCTTACTGCAACCTAGTAACAAGATAATTGACAAACATGGGGGCATCATCATTAGCACCTTCATATGCAAAATCAAAGCTATCAATGTTCATTCTACTCTCTTGGTTATTGTCAGCCATGTTAACAAAATTTGTGTACGTACTTAGTGTATGTTTTGGCAATTCAAAACCTTAGTTGCCACTTCTCTTAGCCTTTGAAAATTGGCTCTTAAGTATCTACACCCACGGCTCGTAGTGGTGAATTATAGAGAGTAGTGGTGAGTAGGTCTAACATAGCAGAGTTGTCGAGGGCTAGCTCCTGTCGGACTTCTTATGGCTCAATACTGGTAAAGCTATAGGCAATTCTAAAAAGACTACATTATTAAGTCCAAAGCTCCCGAGGTGTGCACCATATCCCACATAGTGGGCTCAACAAAACCAATAATAGATCCCAGTTCCACTTACCCTAATATAATTAACAAAATCCACCATTTATAGGCTACTTAAGGACCTCTCTTCTTAAGCAAGAAAAAAGAAACCAAATGCTTTGATACCAATGTAATGGAATTGGATATTAAGTAGCGGAAATTAATGAGATTACTTTTGAGAAATTACTTTGTGAGCATAGCGGGTGAACATAATTGAAGATAACAACATAGACAAAGCAATTAGTTAACTTGGCATGAACAATACTTTTGCAAGAGAGAGAATTTAGAGAACATGACAACATTTGAGGACTGGATTTATGTGGAGGCACGGTCCCTCCTCTAATAGGCATTTGTATTATGATTTCTCCCATTAGGAGAGACTTGTTCCTTGTGACCTAGTGATGCAAGAATCTTTGTGTTCCTTGTGACCTAGTGATGCAATGAAGATGGAAATATTCATGCATCACAAGCATAACATAAACTTTGTGGAAAGCTTTAACTATCCCAAGACCTCAAACACCTTCGAAGGTGGAGAGAGCTAGCAGGGAATGAGGGTAGGGAAGAGGAAGAAGAAACATTTCATAGGAGAAAGAATTAGTTCCTCACTTATCATCACTCTTCTTGCTAGCATACATAATAGCATAGTAATGAAGATGGAGTAGATGGCAAGCTTAAGCATTGAAGCATGGCTCTTGGTTGGATTTGCACTCCATAACCAAGAGTGTTGGTGTAGGCTCTCAACCTCTACTTGCTTGGAGAAGCAGAGGGAGCTCTTGCACTCTGCACAATGCACAATGCACAATGAGAGTGTGTGTGAGTGTGTTTGGGAAATTATACCCCTCAAGCAACCTCCTAGCTTGCTTTGGTCGACCCCCCCTTGTAGCTCATGCTCCAGGCCTAGACAACCACAAGCAGCAGGCATTACAAGCAACAAGGGTAGCCTTGGAACAAGTGTTCCCCTTTCCCCTTTGAGAGAGAGAACTTGATAAATGAAAAGAGAATTAATTAACTCTCCTAAATTATCATTGGACCCCTTGGGTGGCCAACCAATAGGCTTCATGCACACCATGAGGGCAACATGAGGAGGAACTTGACAAGTGTCCCTTTTGCTTTCATTGTACCAAGCATGCCTTGTGTGAGTGTGTGGGTGTTCTCTCTCATCCCCCCTCTTGTAGGGCTCGCCCCCTCCTTGTAGGGATTGAATCTTGACTTTTTGACACCTCAAGCCCCTCAAGCTTAGGCCCAGTTCTCACCACAAGCTTGGCCCTTAAGCACTTCAAGCTTGGGCTGGGTTCTCACCTCAAGTACAGCCCTAGCATCTCAAGCATGACAAGCACCTCAAGCATCTCAATCATCAAGCACCTCAAGCATCTCAGACATCTCAAGCATCTCAAACATCTCAAGCACCTCAATCATCAAGAACCTCAAGCACCTCAATCACCTTAAGCTTGCTCCGGGTTTCCACCTCAAGCTTAGCGCTAGCTTACCTAAGGTCAAAGGACTTTTACACTAACTATTCGAGGTCTTCAATGAAGCTAACCCTAAGGTCTTTTTCTCCATTGGTTAGCCTTGCTCTTTGATAGACCATCTCTCATTTGGGCCCCTTTACCATTGGCCCCGTGTTGAGATAGATCTATAAGCACATGTCTATATCTTAACCCTTGGTCCCGTTTATTCTCCCACATTAAATGATCAGTTTAAGATGAGAAAATCATTTGTGTTGGTTAGATGTTAGATTTTATGACATTTTTTAAGAATATTCTCAACGGCTATGGCATGCAATAGATATGTGTGCTGTCGTGAAATTTTTTACATTCTTGTGCAATTTAAGACATCACTGTACAAGCAAGGCTTGTGAAAGTGACTGTGAACCACAAATTTATGACAAAAATACGGCTAGCAAAAAACAAACACGGGGTTTAAGACCACAATCAAGAAAAGGCTCTTGCTCCAAAGTTGTCGAGAGGCAAAGGTAACAATTGGTAATTTATCCAATTGTATAACTGCAAGTACAAGCTTAAGTCAAGGACTTAAGCTTTGCTGATGGGTTACGTTAGCTAGTTACTTTCATGGAAAGTGAAAAGAGGTACTCTTTGGGGTACATCTTAGTTTTGATAACTCATTTAGCATACTCAAATGAGTTTTAAATGGAGTCTACATGCTATTTTGAATATGTGCCGGTTACACAAAACGGTTGCAAAGGGACAACAATGTGGAAAATCAAGATATTATTCTATTGAACCATGTTCCGATCAAACGAACATCTGGATCCATGAAGGATGCCATTGTGGAAAACGTTAGTGTTCTTATGAAAATACAAGCACTTTTGTTTTTGAGGATGAAAATACTTCTCCAAAGGGGGAGTAATGCTAGGCCTAGGGTAAGACCAGGTAGGCCAAGGTCCAGGACGGACATGCGGTACATGGGGTTCCTATTACTAGCTAGACAGGGCCTATATAGGGCACGGTTGGGTGGAAAGTGGCATGCTCCAGTCCCCAGTCTTTACAAGATTGGTGTATGCCATGATTGCTACACATCCAAACATTGCATTTGCAGTGGTAGTAGTAAAAACAGATACATGTCTAATCTTGGTAAGAAGCATTGCGAGGCAATGAAAGGAGTGACTATATATTTGAGCAATACAAAGGTTTAATGCTTATGCTTTGGAAACAAGGAGGCGTGTATAAAAGGATGCACCAATATTGATTATGCAGGGAATGTGGACAATAGAAGGTCCACTAGTGGCTATGTTTTCACATTTGCTAGGGGTGTAATATCACTGAGATATCATTTTCAAGATTGCATTGCTCAATCAGCCATTGAGGCACAATATGTGGCCGCCTCTGAAGCTTGCAAAGAAGATATTTGGTTTGCTCGTCAAGTGGAAAATTTGGGTGTTAATGCTGAGATTTTGATATTGTATTGTGACAATCAAAGTGCTATTCAACTATCACAAAATTGTGTGTTTCATGCGAAGACAAAGCACATTGAGGTCAAATATCATTTCATCCAAGAGATGCTTGAGTACAAGTGCATCCAACTTGTCAAGGTTCACATGCATGACAACTCTGTTGACCTTCTCACAATGGATTTACCTCCTAATGTTTTGCATACTATCATGACTTGATAGGCACATTGAGATCAAGTGTCATTTCATCCGCGAGATGCTTGAGTACAAGTGCATCCAACTTGTCAAGGTTCACATGCATGACAACTCTGTTGACCTTCTCACAATGGATTTACCTCCTAATGTTTTGCATAATATCATGACTTGATAGGCACATTGGGATCAAGTGTCATTTCATCCGCGAGATGCTT